>NC_060283.1:53279855-53879855 GCF_021613505.1 Equus quagga | reverse complement strand
TTCAGCTGGGGTGCGGTCTGGAATTTCATCTTCATTTCTCTATTGCCCAACTAGCGCTGAAGAAGTCACTGTAGCCCAGAAAGGATTTTAACTCTGTTAAGTGGGCCCTCATTTCCATGACACTATAACTACAGCGATTCATGCAGAATTAGTCAGGCAAAGCCGTGTTCTCCACTGAATACTGATATCTAGGCTAACTCTGATACATGTATCAGAGTCCACCTCTTCTCATATTTCTTGATTTCATGATAGAGACAGAGTAGAGGTGTTTATATTCCTAATTTCTAATTTTTAGTCTACTTTTGAAAACCTAAGTAATGCAACATGAGAAATTAGAACTGACTACTAGCCATAAGAAATGTGAACTTAATGACAGATTCTGGAGCCCGACTGCCTGGCTTAAAATCTTGACACCACCACTTATTAACTGTGCAATCTTGGACAAGTTACTTAATCTCTCTGGGCATTGGTTTTCTCAACTGTGCAGTGAATAACACTGCCACTGCCTCACTAAGTGTCTGGAACGTAGTATGAGATCAAGAAATACTTATCATCATTATTTATTATTATGAACTCATTTTAATCTTTCAGTGTAATAGATGTGAGAAACAAAGAAACACAACAATTAAAAAAAAAAAGACTAAAAATACCTAAATGCAAACCATCATTTTGAAGTCATTCCCTCTCTATCACAAGAGAAGGAGAAAAAAAGTAACTGTGTCTATCCTAGTTTTAGATTCTCTAAATTTCTCTACAGAACATCACCCTCAATTATAAAATTACATTTTATACCCTACTGATTATGGGAAGAGTTGAAATCTTGGACACAATTTGTGTCTGGCCCTTTGTATAGGAGGGTAAGATAAGGAGACAAATCTCATAAACAAAGAATAAGTCAAGGTGGTTTCCAATACCTTTCTCTCCTACCCCACATGACTGAATTTTGGCAAATTACTGTCTCCCTGGGTCCCAGTGTTCTCATCTATAAAGGGAGAGGGTCGCTTCCAGTTTCAAAAACAAACCAATAAACTATTTTTTTGGACTGAGTGTTAGAGGTCTGAGAGACTAGCAGAAATATTTTCACTATTTGAGATTTCCTTTAATTTTGTTCTCTCCACCCACAAACATAAAGATAATCAGCTTATAGCCCATTATTATTAAGGTATGATGATAGGTCTAGGGTAAAAATTGGTTACACATCTCCTTTTTGGATATTGTGTTTCTGCATAGTCCTTTAGATTAGGTCTATGAGCCACTTGTCACACGGTTTTTCCCATTTTTTCTTCTTAATTTAGTGGAATTATAAGAACTCTCCATGATTCTCTCCATGAATCTCTAAATCCGACCAAGTAGCACCAATTAATTTTAAACTATTCACTCACACACCTTATATTTCTCTCTTGGAAGTTTTACAAAAAGAAATTTATACAACTGAAAAATACTTAAAAACAAAAAATTAGTTGTTGAAAAGAGCTAATGAATTTCTTCTGTCACTATCATTAGCAAATTGGTAATTAGCATCTTAAACCAGAAGAGTTCAAAGAATATTTGTCCTTATATGCTGAAAGCATTATTTCTGAAGCTCGTGCTCTTAAGATACGCAGGAATACATACATTCCAACAACATCACATGGAATTAACCTGTTATAAAGAACTAATATACACACAATATGAAGAGAAAAAATCATGCTGTTTGATGAACGACCTAATAACATGTCATCAACAACTCTATATAATGACTTGCGCAGAAGTCCTTTAGAAATGATAAGGTGCTATTCGAATGTAAGGAATTATTTATTTTGGCACCAAGAGTTTCAATGCTCCACACTAACTGAATTGATGTTTTCTTTTGAACCATCCTGTTGTGTATGATTCAGGTGGATTCCCCACGGCTCTCATCTTACTTCATAGGACTGGGTGTCTGAAAAGCACTGTGCTTATTTTTAAAAGTCACTAGCTCCTAATTCTCTTTACAAATAATTCAGCAGAGTATTCTTTACCATAGCAAATTGCCGTAATTGATCTGAAATACAATCTGACTTACAGAAATCTGATTTACGAGAAGCTTTTTAGGAGATGGCTGCTTTGTGAAATGTGAAACATCTCACCTGACTTTTACTCCTCTGCTAAGAGAATGGGCTCCAAAATTTAAGAACAGCCTAAACAACATTGGTCAGATCATTGGGGTTAAAAGGCTTGTCCCCCTCGGTTCTGAGGACTTTTCTGAGTCTTTTCTGCATTTCCAGTCTGGATCCAAAAAAGAAAATACTAAACTGAGTTGGGCATCATGCCCATTTTATAACTTAGGAATGAGTAAATGGAACGGAAACAACACTAACGGAAAACAATCTTCTCTTAAACTAATGTGTTGATACATTGGCGCCGCTCAAAAGTCAGGCCAGAAGAGAGAGAAGAGATTCTTATAACAGTCTGCATTTCATTCATTCAGTTGATCAAATGCCAATCTATGGTTTCTGCTACAATACAGAGCGAAGGACGATCCAGCTTTGACATTGCTGCATATTTGTGTTATGCATACTATGGTGAGACGTATGAGGTGAATAATAAATGAATCAAAATTTTACAGATAAAGACTAAAATACATTCTGACTCCTACGTGCTTTATATTTTTCTATACAAATATTACAGGCTCAATTTACTAACTAATTCAAACAAATGGGGAAAAAACATACTCAGTATACGTACAAATACTTCCAAGTGGAAACGCTATTCAAAAAACTAAATTTTAGAATAAAATATTAAAGTGATACCAAAATATATTTTAACTAGAATCCAAAAGTTAGGGAAACAAATCAATTTCATTTACTTACAAGTTGGTTTTGCTGTTGGAGGGAATTTCGTCCGGGTAATAGCCAAAATTAGGAAAATAATAACTGGCCATAAAATCAAGACGAGAGTCCAAAGCTGTAAAATAATGGTAGAAAAAAAAGTTATTTATATTACTGAACCAAAAAAACAGGGAAGAAGTACATAAGACCATAAAATTCCAACGTGAGCCAGATATTTGCCTGTAAATATTATTAATAAGAAAGGAACAAGAGATTTTTTAAAATGCAAGAGACCTCAAAATGAACAGAATTATTATTTTTCCAGGCTTAAAACCTTAAAATGATCTTCTGAAGCCCCATCTCCAGTCACCTCTCCTGACTGACCCAAAAGTGGTGATCTTAAAATTCAAATCTGATCTGTGACTTCCTTACTCAAAAATCTTTTAGAGTTTCCCAGTTTCTTGGTGGATAAGGCTCAGCATGCTAAACATGGCATACAAAACCCAACGTAATTTCCACCCAGAACTATCTTATCACTTCCAATGTCAACATTCTATGCTCAGCCATAAAGATTATGTGACATTGAATAATGGCTCAAAAAACATTGCTCAACAAATGAATGAATGGATAACTGAGCTAATGAGTAAACAGGACCTTTACATTCCATGTACCCCTCCCTCCCCCCAAGACCACTAAAGATAATATCTTGTGTCTGCCTCTATCATAGAACTTCCACTCTTACCATCAATAATTTTTTTGTCTTGCAATTTTGCCTGTTAAATAAACTGGCAGTTCTTTTATGGCAGGAGAAGTGTTTTATTCATCCCTGAATTTCCACTGGTACAAAATAGACTCTCAAAATACGTATACCGCATTGAAATTTCTATTAGAGAATTTCAGTGTCAGACACAGCTTTTCTCCTCGTGTAGACATGATTCAGTTTGTAAGATCCTAACTGCTTAATATTTTACATACCTACAAAATTGGTTCCAGAGCAGTAAAAAACACGCACTCGCAGGAACATTACCTGTGATATGCAAACTGTTACAGTGCTCAAACCAGACCCTACAGTGCAAACCTTGCCTCTACTTCCTAAAGCAAAACGTGGAGCCATACTTCTGCCTGGTTTGCCATCAGACTTGCGATCACTCCTCCACTTTTCAGAATTGATTTGCTTCTGCCACATCCCAAACTACTGCCCAGGGCTCTTCAACTCTCCGAGACAATCTAGACCCATTCAGTTATTGATCCTTACGTAACTCTTAACCTAAATGTTGTCGACGCAAGTAATCCATAATCAGTCTATAAATCAAAATTGAGGTGAGTTTATTAGGAGCCAGGCTTGAAGACTCTAGCCCAGGGCCTGCCCTCCCCAAGGAAGGAAGGGCACGAAATAGTGGAGTGTACAGAATGGTTATATACCATCTTGGAACAAAAAGTACACATCACTTATGACAGGAATATCTCTTTTACTACTGTCATGGGATGCTTAGCTGGCACAGCATGTCAGTGGTCACAAGGTAAGCACAGCAGGTCAGTAATTAATCCTTAGTTTCCTGGAAGAGATGCTTATCCTTAAGGAAATGACAATGTGGGTGGAGTTACACCCCTATCTTTAAGGGCATCATTCTCGTCTTTGGGACATAGTAAATGTTTAAAGCAGGTATACAATGCATGCTCAACAGGCCATGTCAAGCCCTTTTAGAAAAACAAGGTCAGGCTGAATTAGTTTTAAACTGAACGGCTTCAGGGTCCAGCCCCATGGTGTAGTGGTTAAGTTTGGCCTGCTCCGCTTTGGTGGCCTGGATTCGCAGGTTCAGATCTTGGGCGTAGACCAACACTACTCATCAGCCATGCTGTGGTGGTGACCTACATATAAGGTGGAGGTAGATTGGCATAGATGTTAGCTCAGGCCTAATCTTCCTCAGCAAAAAAAAAATTAATTAACTAAAAATAAACCAAATGGCTTCCTCATATGCTCCAATATATCCTATTGCTTGTCATTTATTCATCAATTTTCTGTGAAAATCTCCATTGTGTGTCTAACAACATTGCTCTCTCTCTTTCTGGCAGGCCTGTCACCAACTTCTTAGGCTTTGGGTATAAGGACAAGTTTTAAAAAATGGAGGAAGTTAACTGTAGATCTAAGGAATCCTAAAGTACTCAGTTTGATTACAGCTGAAAAGCTCCCAGACCAGCCAAAAAGCCTAATCTCTAGCAGTGCTTCTCAAACATTAACGTGCAGACCAGATCACCTGGGCCTCTTGTAATACGTCCAGTCAGATTCGGTAGACCTGAGGCCGGGCCTGAGATTCTGCATTTCTAACAAGCTCCAGGTGGGTGTTGCTGATGCTGCTGGACCACACTTGGAATAGAGCAGTTCTAAATGTACGCCACCCCACCTAACTAGAAGAATTGTTTATAAAGTCCTGGAATGTTTTGTTGGAAAGTTCCTCTGAGATCATCTAATGCATAGAATTCAGCACACTTGTAAACTCGGTTAGGAAAAATAGATCACATTTTTATTTTCTTTGGCTTGTGATTGAAATTTAGCATTTCCATTAATGATGAATGTAGGCAACGAAGCACAATGTTATTAGAAGTACTTGTGACTTTGTCACCAATAGAGACCACAGATATTTTGAAGTCATGTTAGTGTTGTTGCAGATGCCTGAAAGTGCTGTTCATACTCATCACGACGTTACAATGCGGCAGCTATGGGCTCGTCATATTTATTTAATGCTATAATAAAGAAATACATATTAGCATATCATAAATTTTTTTTAATACTTCGGTAACTGAATTTCAATATAATTGGCTTTATTTGTAATCCTATTTATTTTACTGACTTAAAAAAACATTATTGTTGGAAGGGCCATAGGCTTCTGCAGGCTGCTAAAGGTGTCCATAGCACAGAAGAGACTAAGAAGACCCGATCTGATCCAATGGCCTTTTTATTCTCTGGAGAGCAGAAGGTTAGCATAACTTGTCCAAAGTCACATATCCAGCTGGGAAGCAGGAGACAAAGATCTGAACATCAAACTACTTAGGCTAGGATTTTTTTAAAGTTACCGTACCGCTCAGAGGAACAAATAAGAAAGCATTACAGAAAGCATATTGGAAAAATACAAGTACTATAGAAATAAAAGATGTGTTTTTATTCTAGCCTAGTCTCTGATGTATTCGAAAATTAGAGTCTGCTCTTCGAAGGTCCTAGATACAAGGTCCCGTTTTTATTCCATGTGACTCACTTGAAATGTAGACTATAAAGAATTAATGTTAAAAAAAATTGTAATGTGTGTGGATTGATTGGTTTTATATTTGAGGCCATAGTTATTCTTAAAAAAAGGATTCATCTGAGTAGGTTTAATGCCCCAGAGCCACTTTGAGGAGCATCTATTCATTTTCTACAGCCACCTCAGGAGAATCCGGTGAGCAACTGGCATCAATTGTACCAACACAAATGTACATTCACGTTCAAATAAGGGACACGTGTCAAGGCATATCTTTAAGTTGTCTTTCGGCTGATCTAATCTGAGGCCTTCATGAGGATGTTTTGGCCAATTTTGAAATTAATTTTAGGCATGATTTAAATCCAGACAAAAATGTAATCTATATCAGAGAAGTTTAAGGCAATTGAGACTCTCTTCAAGGCAAAAATCACAGCAATCTATTATCAGAAGATTTCCCCCAGGATTTTAGGTCAGAGAGGTTTGCAGAACACTTCTGCCAGTAGGCAGTAGCATTTTAGAAGGATAATAAACACAAAGCCCTCCACACTGTGATCTCGAAAACGTAAGGTTGACAAGTTAATCACAAAAGCAAGAAATAAACAAAACTTAAATTTTCATAGCAGCAGGATTGCTCTCAACACCCTTCTAAAGATTCTCATAAACAACCCAGAAGCAAATGCAGCAGCAGGGATCCAAATACTAACCGGACGAGCTATGACTTTTGTTTGTGTGGGGAAAGGGCTAGGATATTGATTTTACATATAAAGACATTGGGGCTACTTGAAAATTTGGGGAAAAGAGTTTTAAAACGAATATTTTAATCATTTCACACCTGCCTTTCTTGCAATGCCTCCCTTGCATTTCGTTTTCCCTGCGTTCTTGACGTCTACAGGCATAAGCACATTGAGTAGTTTATAGTTCCTTAGTGTGCCATGGCATTTGTCTCCTTTTATTTCTCCAGAGTTTATTTTCTATTGAGATGACCCATTCTATTCTTTCTCTTTCTCCTTTTCCTTCTTGAAAAATTCAGTACCCAAGGGTCCTTAGGTGCGGCCCAGCAAGGTAAATCCACACCAGGACTAGGGGCATCACAGTGATGCAGTGAGGGAGGTGGGTCCTTAGCAAGGAGGAGAGGACATCCACAGTACAGCAACCAGACATGGGGTGTCAGAGCCCAAGTAGGGTAAAGAGAGTGTGTGCAGAGTGAGAAGCAGGCGGTTGGTTTCATACAGGGAAGTTGACCAAAAATGTAAATTTATCCCCCAGTAGAGGAGCCAAGTTTCTCACTATCCATCTGGGGAATTACAAACATGGAAAAGGGGGAAATGAGAATGAACCCTGTATTGTTGGGTTAGAACTAAAGATGTAGGTATAAAGTCCTGGTTTCCAAAATTTATAAAGAGACATGAAATATAGATATAAATGTGTGCATATAACTTATTTCCTACTTTCTGATTCCACAAGTTGTCTCTGCTTTATTTGTACTTCATCCCAGCCCTGAAAATACCCATTTTTCCAGAAAACAGTAGCTTCTTTTAATGGACATCTGAGTACTAGGTATGTTCATTGCTAGTGGAGTGTCATTGTTTCTAAGCCTGGACAGAGCTACAGAAAATATGTAGAACATATGTAGAAGATAGATAGATAGATCGATAGATAGGTAGAAAGATGAGAGACAGATAGAAATAGAGGGGTAGGTAGCTCAATAGATAGAAGGGTGATAGATAACACTGCTCAGAGAATAATGGGGACACAGCAGCAGGGCACAGATACCAGCCCATGACCCAATGTGAGCACCAAACTTGACCCACTGGACAAATTTAAACGTTAAAATACATGATAATGAAAGATTGTATCTAGTTGAATAAACAAGGAATACATGAGTCTATGTAGATATAAATAAACATGTAAGCAAACAGATAAATTGAAAGTTTGATGAGGAATTGGATATGTACATATTCTCAAAATACTTTCCCCACAAAATGGGACAAATTGACATCATGCACCACCTGATGCGATGCAATTGGAAGAACACAGCCCCACTTCTGTGATATTCCCGCCAACGATGAATAACCTGAGTCGAAAAATCAGTAGACCACAGATACTGTACAAAACAACTGGTCTTGAATGTTCAGAATGTGTCAGGGCCATGAAAGTCAAGGAAAGACGAACAAACTCTTACAAACTGATGGAAACAAGAGACATGAAAAACAGATGCAGAATGGGATTCTGAACTGGGTCCTTTTGCTATAAAGCCATGGTTGGGACCACTGGCGAAGCTTGAATTGGGTCTAAGGGTTTGATGGTGGTTTGGGTTATGTAGGAGAATATCCTTGTTAGTAAATTGTGAGCACTAAATTATCCGGTATAATGGGAAATCAATGTCAACTAGCTCAAGAAAAAAATTTTCCCCTGTTCCTGCAACTTTTCTTTAAATTTGAATTGTTTTAAAATTAAAAATTTAGAAATTATTTTTAAAATAATTCTTTTTGAAAATCCAGAACCAATTTTTAAAAGACAGCAAAAGAGAAGTGATGAAAGGCCAAGAAAAAGAGATGAAAACAAACACGCTTCATCTCCAGGAACTCTATCCTGTTGCACACAGGTGTTAAGGTTTGGGGAATTATTGATGACGACAGGACACATATCAGTGACTTTGGAGTCAGTGAAGTCATCCACCTAAAATTCTAAGTTTAAATCTTAAGAAATTCCTTGAATGAATGACGTGTAAATTCACTCCAAAATTTCTATGTATAACTGTTAAAGCCTAGTAACATTTGCCTCCGCATTTGCTAGAAATTTTGAAAACATCTCAAATCTAAGTTTCTGAAAAATCTGGGCAAAGCACGTAATTTCAACATTAGATAATTCACACCATATTACTTTGTCAGAACCCTTTATTCTAATTACTGCTATTCCATTGGATTCTATTTGTCTACCACTTTTATTATTTTCTTATAATTTTCACTAAAAGTACATAGGAAAATAAGATACACGTGAACTTTAAATTGTGTTACTACATATTTAAAAATTTGAAGAAACTACTACTATTTGAACGCCTTTAAATAGGGCATTCTCTCTCCAGTCTTAACCATAAATGTCACTATTCCCTACTCTCTTATGTGTGGCCCACTTCACATAGTCACATTACCTGTCTTGCCCCTACAGATATGTGTGTTTGTGCCCCGCACTAGAGTGGTCTGAAGTTGGTTGTGTCTGAAATGAATGATACTGAATATCAGTACAATTTCTAAACTGTAATGGGGACTTTTTTTGCCTAACCCTGAAAATAAATAAAAGTAAAATGTTTAGGATAAAGATTCTCTCCACTTCTTCATGGAATCATAGTCCTGGAGAGACTTAAGGACACTTAGGGTTGAACATACACTACAGCGATCATTTATTGAAGGTTTATACATTCACTAGTACAATAAACAATGATTGAACACCTGCTGTGTACCAGGCACTGAGGATAGAGCAATCAAAATTTTCAGTCTTTTGAGGACAGAAAGCATTAAAAAAAATTATAACCAAATGTAATAGATAATGCTAAGACATAGGAAGTAAAGCATGGGAAAGCAAGACAAAGCAAGGAAGCTGAGTCTAAAATCTAAACGGTGAAAAAGGGTCAGGAAGAAGAAAGAATATGTGTGTCGGATGGAGTGGGAGAAAGAAGCAGGGGTCTTTCAAACAGAGGAAACAAAAATCGAGTTAGGGAAAATATCTCTGCCAGGTAGTTATCCAGCCTCTCCTTGATTGCTTCTAGTGACTAGAAGCTCACTATTTCAAGAGACTTCTTCATTATCGGACAACTCATATTGTCTGATTTTTTTGCTCATAGCAAGGTGATATCTTCCTTCCTGTGACTAAGACTCATTTGTCTGAGTCTGGCCTCCTCTTCCACATGAGAATTCTGAAGTATTTGAGGAGACACCAAGTCCCCTTTCCTCCTGGGTACTAACGCCAGCACCTTCAACAGTTCCCTGTTGAACACGATTTCAAAATATCTTCCCCAGGATGAATTCTTGCTGTCAAGTGGCCTTTTTCTTCTATTTAGTATCAGAATTCAATATAGTACTCCAAATGATAATAGCTCATATTTATTGACTGCTTAGAAATGTGCAAGATGCTGTATTAAACACTCAACATGCATTATCTCATTTAATATAATCATCTCATTTCCTCTTGCAGATGGGAAATTAGAATCTTAAAGAGACTAAATAAGCCTTTATTCCGTAAGCCACTAAGTGGTAGAGCCGGTATTTGAACCCAGGGAGCCTGGTTTCAGCACATGCACAGTTAACCATTAAGCTATGCAGCCAGACCATGACAGCATAGATTACTAGCTCTGTTTGATTGTAACACTATACTTTTATTAGTTCAGTCTATAAGAGCATGGAAAGTCATTTAAAGGTTGTCCTGTAATTTAGAATCATAACTTTTTCTTACAAACATGAATATAAAAATTTCCCAGCCTTCCATTTATAATGTATACTGTCTCTTCCTTCCTCTTCTTTTCCTTTCTTTTTGTATTGTCCTGTAAGTCAAGGATGACTGTTACTTGATGATTCCGAGAAAATGCCAAGGTTCACATTCTGAGTAAGACTTGGTACTTTAGACCTGGAATAAACCTTAGTTCCACACCCAAAACAGGGAAACAAAAGTGGCACAGAGTTCTAAGTGTAACTGGGCTTTCTGCTATTTTACACTGCCATCCGTGTAAATGACTCATCTGCAAACTGGGATCAAGGAAATTTGCTGAAATCTATACTTAGAGATTCCAATACATTTTGAGATTGGTAAATTTTCTGTGATGTGTATAAAAACAACTCTTTCTTCTTGGATTTTAAGCTAATGTATTCCTCGATTGCCCCCATTTCTAAAACATCATCTCATTTACTTTTTACTAACTTACAAAACTAATAAAATATGCATTTCTGCCGTGTACCAGGCACCATAATCAACAGGTACGTCTAGATTTTTTTGAACAATTAAAAGGAATTAAAGGAGTAAGTGGTACCAATCCAGAATAAGTAAAGGGCCTGAAACATTTGACAACATAGTTGAGTGAATTGCACAGGACCTAATTCAGTTTAATCCAATGTAATATTAAATTTGGGATTAGAGTTTAATCCTAAATTATTTTAATCAAAAAATTATTTTAGGGGCCAAACCAGTGGTGTAGTGGTTAAGTTTGCATGCTCAGCTTCGGTGGCCTGGGGTTCGCAGGTTCAGATCCCAGGTGCAGACATACATCACTCGTCAAGCCATGCTGTGGCGGTGTCCCACATACAAAGAAGAGGAAGATTGGCACAGATGTTAGCTCAGAGCTATTCTTACTCAAGCAAAAAGAGGAAGATTGGCAACAGATGTTAGCTCAAGGCCAATCTTCCCCTCCAAAAAAACCAAAAATTTAACCTGCTCCAAAATTCTGAAGTCAAGACTTTCTCTTTTTCTAGCCACTGTAAGGGGAAGTTATATGGGCAAGGTGGGAATTGAGGAGGAAGTTTCAAACTCAATCCAAAGTGTTAGAAATTTATCAAGTTGTGGGAAAGTCTGTGATTAAAAAAAAACAAAACAAAACTGGTTCTATCATCAACTGAGCTGAAGTGCCATCTGCTAGCCAAACATTTAACAACAGAAAATAACCAGCTGAAGTTAATTTTCCTTCTTCAGGTCATCAGTCTAGAATTATATTCCACAGAGACTTGAAGTCACTCCTGATATGCCTGTAGAACCATCTTCTTATGGAAGATAAATTCCCATCTTGCACTGTGTGGTCTTTCGTCCTGCAGCCTCTCTGCTGTCCCAGGACCGTTTCCCGTCATTACCCAGCATCCCTTTAGGTGAGCCTCCCTGTTGCTAACCTCCTCAGCGGAAGGCAGCTTCATTTTTCCATTATTTTTAGAATTAAATTACAAACCCAGCAGGGTGCAACTGCATCTAATTGATTTTCCCTACGACCTAACATTTCTGTTGGTGCTTAATGTATTTTTCCACACTCCTTTAGGATTCATTTTTTGCAATATAATTGAGAATTGATATTACCACTGATGCTAAAAAACAGCACTATCTAAGGCCTCCTGAGCAAATGTGATCTCTTTGTTGGTGGGCTGGACTCCGAGCAGGGATCAGGCAACAATGGAAAAGGAAATTCAATCCAGCAGCAATAGAGAAGCAGCAGGAGGTAATGGAAAGAACAGATCTATTTGGGGAAAGTCTGACTCTGAGTCCTTAAATTCACTGTGTGACCTTGGGCAAGTCCCTCGAGCTCTCTGAGACTCTCTAAAATTAAGACAATCAGATTATCTCAAATATTCCAGAATCCTGATATTTGATTTTACAAAAAAGAGAGAAACATTTAGTCTAAGAACAATTTCAAGGGAGATCACCTCAAAAGTGAAAGATCCTGGCTCCCCTTTTTGCAGCCAAATCCAACATTTAGCTTACCGCATTGTCATTCTATTTCTTAGGCTGTAGAGCTGTTTGAAGTTCCTTTCTCACTTTCTCTTCTAGCGTGTACTTTGATAATATATTTCCTCAGCAATCTCCACTCTAATATTTTCACTATATCCTTGGGTTTTTTCTTGTGTATCATTTGTTTCTCCATTAATAGATTTCTGACTTCTTCCTTCACAGACTATCCTTCCCACCGCCTTGCTTTGTGGGGGAATCTCTTGAAAACACAGTGGAAAACGATATCATGGTGGTGACACTAGCATCTTTCTTTAACATTCGGTAAGGACTATACATTTCCAGTGTTGCACAACTTAATTTCTACTTTCCTGGGTATAAATGTATATTTTTAAAGGGCCATATACAGAACAATTACTAAAATAGAGCCAAAAATCATTGCATTTTAAATAATTACTTGATGGATGACAAAGTCCAGCTCCTACACAGAGACTACGTCCTCTCCTCAAATTTATATACACTTTCTTTTCACTTTCTGTCTTTTAATTTGTCTATATTTTCTCTTTTCCCAATTTTTCTCATTTCATCTCCTTTTAGATCTTTAATCCTGACTCTCCAACCTCTTGATTTTCTCGTTCTTTGCTCCTAAGTAACACTGGCACACCTATATTCTTTCCACTTGTGTCCTCAAGTCTTCTTTCCAATGCCAAGAGAGAGCTCCAGCCCCAGGCAAAACTATGAAGAAAGAGATATACCTTTCTTTGCTCTCCTCCCCTCCACCTAGATTTATCTTTTCCTCTCCTTTTGGCACCACTATTTTCTAAAGGTCTCTTGTGTCCTTCTAGTTGGTCATACTGAACTCAGGTGGGCTTTTTGTATTGCCCCAAATTCTGGACTTCTTCTGATTTCACTTGCTTCAACAGACTTAGCTGTCCTGGGGCCCATTCTCTCAAGGGGCACTTAAGATCTGAATCATGTGATGTTCTCAAATGAACTAATAGCCCATGTATTCTCTTTTCCAGGCAAAAGTATAATTACCAGGAGCTTTTTAGGAATTTTGTCTATATAGGAATAATATAAGATATAGAGTGAAAACACTTTAGCATGCCTGACTTCCATCTCTTCTAAATATGCCATGTCCAACAGAAATTGAATGAAATGGAGAAAAACTCTAAAGCAGAAAATTGATACACCAGCTACTTTACAGATGAGGAAAGAACTTATTAAAGTTTCCAAAGATAAAATTTCTCAATGAAAAAACTTATTTACCTGAGGGTTTTTAAAAAAGTTTTAAGTAAAATGGTGTTATAAGGAAAATATACAACTTCACTATTCAATTTATCAGCAACAACAGATATAAATTTTCAGTTCCTCTATGCTTTCATTTTTAACTATTGAGTTTTCATCACTTAAGAACTTTATTGTACATAAATTTCTTTCTCTCTCTTACACTCCCTTCTTCTGGATTCCTTTCATCATGCTTTGAATAAAATATGACACACACACCGCCCCAAATCCCCCTATAACCTATTTGCCAAGTGTTTCGCCATTTATAAAGCACTTTGAAATACGTTAGCACATTGGTTCTCACCAGCCTATGAGACAGACAAGTGGGAAAGCCAGTTCTGAGAGAAATTGTGATACACTACTCAAGTCACGATGCTGGTGAGGAGCAGAACCAAGAACCCAGCTCTCATCTTTTGACCCCATGCACCTCCCCAGATGCTTCCCCTGCTGAATTCCACACAGAACCTACCTATGGGGTAATTATGGGAAGTTTTACTTTTGTCTTGTTTCCAATTTTAAGACAATGAAATAAAAATATTAGCAATTTTAAATTTTATGTCCAAACCCTACACCAATGCAATCACATAATGCCTTAGGATTTTAAATCCTGCCCACCCAATTCACAAAGGTGAGTGAACATATACTTCACCCTCTGAACATGTACATCAGAACTCTTAAGTAAGGTGTCAGGCTCTATAAGCAAACCTAAAATGAGATAAGGTGCATAGATAAGATGTTGGTTTCTATGACATATATGATTTGCGTAATATTTATATTAGTCATTCAAGGCTGGGAATTACCACCCTAAAATGAATAGATTGAGTGCCTTTCTGGATTTCCCTGGTTTTCAAGCTTTCTTCTGAATCCATGACAACTCACAGACGCCAATTCCTTTCTCAGTCTCCCTGGACCCTATCTGGTGAGGGTCGATAGCTAGCTTTGTAATTTAAAAAGCAAACAGGAACGTGAGAACACAGAAAAGATGTTGCAGTGAGCAGAGTAGACAGACTACAGCAGGAAGATTAAGTGAGTCAATAATACGCTTGAAACACGGCACATATATTGACTCTTGTTTGGCATTTCTAGTAAATAATTTTTAGACACTAAAATTTCTTAGACACTTTCTATACCAACAGCCTGCAAACTATTTCTTTCTTTATCTTACTTTTCAACCAAGCTTTCTATTGCTTTTGCCTTTCAAGTACAGTTCTCCCCCATTTATTGTACCTTTCATCTGATACTTTTCTTCATCTCATTTTTAATTAAATTCATTAAGAAAATTTTCAAAAGCATTTTGGCCTAAAACCTAGAATTCAACACTAGTTCCAATTCAACCAGTAACAAGACGCATTCTTTCCTCTGCCTGGACCATGTCCTGTGTACTCTTTTAATTTACTGAAATCAAAAGGCTGCTTTGGGGGCATGTTTAGACTCACCCCATTAGCTGGAAGACAAATGCAGAGATGACTTCTAAATCTCTTATTTCTTCCTTTAGAAAATGCCTTTAGAAAACTCTTCTTTTTACCTCTCATTATCACCACATTTCAGGATTGCCTGGAGCATTGCTTTCTTGGCAGGGGCGAGGTGGGGGGCCGGGGAGGGAGGGTGCCCTTCCCTTTTTTACTCACCGGTTGCCTTTTGACGCCTAGCCAATTTTTCCAGACCAGGACCCGAAGCTGATGAAATTGAGATGCCATCCTTCAAACACCACAAACAAGAAATTTCTCTCTTTTCCTCCACCCTTCAAAAAAAACGAATTAGTACCCAGTCCAAGTCGCTGTGTGTCGGTGGGTCAGAACCCTTTTCACGGCATAGTTTTCAGGCGAGATGGGGTAAAAAACCCACAAATCTTCTCTTCCTGCTGGATTTTTCCCTTGGATTAATCCTTGATCAAGGAGCACTTCTCAACCAACTCTTCTTCCCAAACAAGGATCCAGACCAGGATCTTTTGGTGGCTTTTGCTTATTTTAAAATAACATCCAGTTGCTGCTTGTTGCATGAAGCCCAGACTCAAGGGAGAATGAATATCATTCAGATAATGCTCCACTGTAAAAAAAAAAAAAAAAGAAGCTGAACCCACACCTCCTACACTCCATGAAATTAACTGCCTATCCACACCTTTGAGAAGGTGTCACCTGCACTGGACACGTCATGAGGAATTAGGCGGGACCCTTGCCAGGCCAGTAGGACTTGTCCTACATTCTCTCACGTTCTTTACTATGTAGTGCCTGCTCTAGCAGAGGCAAGACACAGAGAGGATTTTATAGACTCTGGGCCCGGCCACTCTTATAATATTTAAAGTGTCATTAAGATGCTGTAAGTGAATAAGGCCACAGCTCTGCTGAGAGTCTCTGAACTTCAGCCCATCCTTAGACATACAGAGGAAGTCTCAATCTTCAGCCTAAAGTTCAGTGGAATGCTTTGATTCGAGAGGAAGTGACTGTGTTGGCTAGATCTCACCTTCTATCACAATTTACCAGGTTAAGCAAAATGCAGAAAATAAAAGGGAGGCTACATGGATGAAGAGAAGCAAAATACACCACCCCAAATATGCCACTTTGGCATATGGATTGTTTTGAATTAAAGTTACTTAAGAAACAGCAGGTGCAAGAAGGATACACTGACCCTCCTTTGTCCCCCAAAAAGCAAGATATAAATCTCCCATGTGAAAGGTACCCTCTCTATACCAGGAGGATAGAAGGCGTGCTTACCATCAGAGATAGGGAATTCAAGGCCGAGAAGGCTAGATGAACAAAATCCTCATTAATTTCCTCCCCTAAGCCCAAACTTCTTTGTCTTGTCAATTCTTCACAAATTTATTGTTTCTTTGTCTAAAAGGTATAAAAGCTGCCTGCTTTGGTCACTTCTCTGAATCTCATATTTTTATGGGCTCCAGTACATATAAAATTAAATTTCTCTCCTGTTAATCTGTCTTATGTCAATTTAATTATTAGACCAGCCAAAGAACCTAGAAAGGAAGAAGGGACAGTTCCTTCCCTATAGTGACATAAATGACCTACAAGGGACCCCTCATTTTAGGGGGTGGGGACTCGTGCATTTATCACAGAGAAGCTGTGTTGTTTCGGGCTTTTATGGTTAAAGCAGACAAAGGCTGACCCGGGATAGTTCTGAGTTATGGTATAACAGAGTTCTACTGCACTTGAAATAGCTCAACCAGCAGAAGAAATCTGTTGTAGAGTAGAGGAAAAGAAAAAAGACTCTATGCTGGAATTATTGAAGGTACTTTATAACTGAGTAATTTTCATTGTGATTTAAAGGTATATATGATGGAGAAGTCTGGCATGATGGCATCTAGGAAGAACCTTGCTTAAATACCTTAATGGAAATCCATCGCCCTGATAGTCAATGCTCCAGCCATTTTCCGATCTCATCTTCTAAAAGTCTACCAATGCTTGACCACCTGCCAAACTGTGTACATTACAATATGCAAACGCAGCCCCTGCTTTCTGGTCCCTGACTTGCCTATGCTAGCTCCTCTACCAGGGGTACACTCCTCCCTCTCTAAACTGCTGCTTTTCAAAATTATCCCCAATCTGACATCTTCCGTGAAGACCTTTTACATATACCCCATAAGAAATCCTCTCTCCTGCCTTCAAATCCAGCATAGTTCTTTGTTTATATTTCTCTCAAGGCACTTACCTTTTTGCCTTATTGTTATTTTTCTACGTCTTATTTTTCTCACCAGACTGCAAATTCTTTGAGAGCCCAGACTATTTTATATCACTATATTTTACACATGGTCAATGCTCAACGACCTCTGCTGAATTTAATTGAATGGATAATTGGAGCCAAGGCTGAGGAAGCTCCCCTCGATCCTCACACTTTTCCGTGACTGAGCCAGACTCTATCTGTGAAATCAGTTCAAGCAATGTTTGAGTTCTCCCTTCAAACCCAGAGCAAATTCTGGTTCAGCTTCCTGGTCCCGTGCCAACTCTGCAGGGTTGATGGCAGCCAGCCTGGGGCTGACTGGAGCTACGTTGGCACATGCCCATTACCTCAACTTTGGCTCTGTCCCTACTGTGATGAGTCTTTCCAAGCCCAATCCTCCTGGGGTTTTCTGTCCTGAATATCTAGAATTTGACAAATTTTAATTTTTTTCTGAAAGATTAAAGACAAGGCATTCTTCAGACAGCTGAGGGCCTCAGAGGTAATGCTCTCCTTCACCACTCCTGGGATGCACTGTCCAAGATTCATCTGGCTCACACAGATCAATAGAACAGAATTGAGACCCCAGAAATAAACCCACACTGCTATGGACAGCTAATTTTCAACAAGGGAGCCAAGAGCATACAATGGAGAAAGGAAACTCTCTTCAATAAATAGTGTTGGGAAAATTGGACAGCTACATACAAAAGAATGAAAATAGACCATTATCTTATACCATACACAAAAATTAACTCAAAACAGATTAAAGTCTTGAATGTAATTTCTTAAACTGAAACTTCTAGAAGAAAACATAGGTAGTACACTCTTATGACATCGGTCTTAGCAGCGTATTTTCAAGTACCATGCCTGACCAGGTAAGGGAAACAATAGAAAAAATAAACAAATGGGACTACATCAAACTAAAAAGCTTCTGCACAGCAAAGGAAACCATCGACAAAATGAAAAGACAACCTAACAATTGGGAGAAGATATTTGCAAACATATATCTGATAGGGGTTAAGATCCAAAATATATAAAGAACTCATACAGCTCAAAAACAACAACAAAAAAACCCAATTAAAAAATGGGCAAAAGATCTGAACAAACATTTCTCCAAAGAAGATATACAGATGGCCAACAGACACAAGAAAGAATGTTCAACATCATTAACTATCAGGGACATGCAAATCAAAACTACAATGAGATATCACGTCACACCGTCAGAATGGCTATAATCAACAAGACAGGAAACAACAAGTGTTGGAGAGGATGTGGAGAAAAGGGAACTCTCATACACTACTGGTAGGAGTGCAAACTGTTGCAGCCACTATGGAAAACAGTCTGGAGTATCCTCAGAAAATTAAGAATAGAAATACCATACAATCCACCTATCCCACTACTGGGTATTTATCCAAAGAACAAGAAATCATGAATGTGTAGAGATACATGCACCCCTATGTTCACTGCAGCATTATTCACAAGAGCAAAGACTTGGAAGCAACGTAGGTGCCCATCAAGGGACGAATGGATAAAGATGATTTAGTACATATACACAATGGAATACTACTCAGCCATAAGAAACGATGAAATCCGGCCATTTTGTGACTACATGGTTAGACCTTGAGGGTATTACACTAAGCGAAATAAGTCAGAGGGAGAAAGTCAAATACTGTATGATCTCACTCATAAGCAGAACACAAAAACAACAACAAATAATCCCATAGAGACGGAAATTAGATTGGTGGTTACCAGAGGGGAAGGGGGGAGGGAGGAGGTCGAAAAGGGTGATTAGGCACATGTGTGTGGTGATGGATTGTACATAGTCTTTGGGTGGTCAACTTGACGTAATCTACACAGGAACTGAAACATAATGATGTCCACCTGAAATTTATATAATGTTAGAAGCCAATGTTACCGCAACAGCAAAAAAGAGATTCGTCTGGCTTTCTCAAGCTTTGTCAATGACTTCAGCTCTTGCTTCCCTCTTTCTTTCTCTGCCATCTGTCAGTCTACAACTCACTAACGGTTTGGTTCACAAATAAACATGACTCTGTTGTGAAGAGCAGGTGGGATTTGAGGATGTGACTCTACGTGTCAAGGGACTTTAGCAGCTCAGAGTCACTTTATTCAGTCAGGTTACTTCAGGTTAAAAAGTACTGACTCACCACGTGGCTGATGCAGGTGAAAGGTCAGCTCGAAAAGTACCAAATGGTTTCTCCCAGCAGCTGCTCGTCACCTGCCCAGTATAGTCATGGAGTTGTTTTGTTGTTTGTTTAACTTTGGTTAAAGATTCTCTCTCAGGCTATCCTCTTGCCTGGACACCTTCATCTACTACCTCTAATTTTTTGATAAAGATAATGTATTTTATTACAACCCATGACTTCCCAGATCTATTTCTTCAAAGCAATTTCAAAACTATACCTCAGGTGTTTAATATATGTAAGATATCCCTTTGTACTTGAAGGCACATGATGTCAGAGCTTTAAACGTCACACACACCTCCGTGGGGACTGGGGTAATCTTTCACAAAACATAATCCAGAGTAGTTTAATTTGGGGTACACAGACAATCATACACGCAAATTTTGGCCCACTCTGAGTATCAATAACTTTGCATCTATATTGACCATATCTGCTTCTAGTACCTTCTTTAAGGCTTTCAAATTTCTTTTAAAATTTGATTTTAAAAATGGGCTGGAGACATGAACAGACATTTCTCCAAAGAAGATATACGGATGGCCAATAGGCACATGAAAAGATGCTCATCATCGCTGATCATCAGGGAAATGCAAATCAAAACCACACTAAGATATCACCTTACACCCATTAGAATGACAAAAATATCTAAAACTAATAGTAACAAATGTTGGAGAGGTTGCAGAGAAAAAGGAACCCTCATACACTGCTGGTGGGAATGCAAACTGGTGCAGCCACTGTGGAAAACAGTATGGAGATTCCTCAAAAAATTAAAAATAGAACTACCATACGATCCAGCCATCCCACTACTGGGTATTTATCCAAAGAGCTTGAAGTCAGCAATCCCAAAAGTCCTATGCACCCCAATGTTCATTGCAGCATTATTTACAATAGCCAAGACATGGAAGCAACCTAAGTGCCCATCAACAGACGAATGGATAAAGAAGATGTGGTACATATATACAATGGAATACTACTCAGCTGTAAAACAGAACAAAATCATTCCATTTGCAATAACGTGGATGGACCTTGAGGGAATTGTGTTAAGTGAAATAAGCCAGCGAGAGAAGGATAATCTGTGTATGACTCCACTCATATGAGGAACTTAAAATTATGGACTAAGAACAGTTTAGTGGATACCAGGGGAAAGGTGGGGTGGGGGCTGGGCACAAAGGGTGAAGTGGTGCACCTACAACATGACTGACAAACATTAATGTACAACTGAAATTTCACAAGATTGTAACCTATCATTAACTCAATAAAAAAATATTTTAAAAAATTTGATTTTAAAAATATCTTTTAAAATTCCATTTCAGAAAAGGCCTTGCCTAACATTAATCTTGGAAGCTATAGCTTATGTAAATCAGGAATCATAACCTCTGATCAGAACAGAACTTGAAGCGATTATTAGACCAATCAAAAGAAAATGAGAGAGAGAATGGAAGGAGATTAAAGATACTGAAATATATTTTTTTCCCATTTTTCTGCAGAAAGGAAGATGTAGCTTTGTGCCCCACTCCTGACTATAGATTGGGGTGCTGTTGGCAGATATCTTAGGATTTCCTTTTGAGGAAAAACAGAACAATTTGGCAAGCAGAAATAAGCTGCACCCAGGACATACGGCTGCTGGAAAACGTTTTTTAAAAAGCTGAAAGCTAAACTGAGCAGCAAATAAACAGAAGCAAATTAAGAACAATACAATTCATGCAAAAACACATTTACAAGTAAGCTGGTTACAGTTTTTATTCTTATATTTGTAGCAAGAAGTTAATTACTCTCTTTGGCAGGATGTGGTGATCCGCCACACCGCACGCTCATTCCACTGCCTCTGCCAGAGGCAGGCCCAGGTTGCCTCTAGGATGACTACTAAATCTCAGTCCATAACATCTGCCTCCACTCCCTTTCTCTGCTCTTGGCGACTCTACTCCTTGGCGATCAACAGGTGCATCTCTCTATCAAGCATGGAGTCATCACATCTACCAGAACTGAGGTAGTGTTTGCTTTTGTACTCTCACTTCATCAGCAGTGAAAACAAACATATAGCTTTATCATGAAACAGCTTGCACAAAAATTAGCTAATCCCAGGATTCCGGCTTTCTGCTTTCATGAGCTCTAGCAATTGAAAGTTTTGGAGAAGAGTTCAAACATCCCAGATTTGACTGAGCCATGCCTGGAATGTTTTGAGCGTGCACGGTCATCCTCCTGAGGTCCTTCTCATCTAGGGACACCTCCAGGGTCGCTTCACTTACTGAACCTAGTTGGAATGATGGCTCTGACAAGGCTGCACAGCTGTGTAACTGACAGGATCCATAAGCATCGGATGTGGCAGCTCTTGTCAGCTGATTGTCATGTAGCACACTCCAGGACCAGGACAAGAGGGGATTGGTCCAACCACAGATAGCATATTGATGCAGCCAAAACACACTAATTTGTTTATGTAGTATTTATTAAAGATCTATATTAATGATAATAGTACTACTAATAATCAATACTAGACTACAAAGCCCCTGCTGTTTAACGCATCACTGTGTAATAGGAATCTAGCACAGGTCTGCCCTATAGGAGGTGGTCAATTAACGTTTATTGAATAATTGAATAGCAACCACATGTTCAGCATTTATTGAGTCATCGTAGGAGACCCATCATACAGAAACTGGCATATCCCCATTTTCAAAGGAAGAATGTGACATTCAGGATGATGATGTAACTTGCCTAAGTTCACCCAGTTAGAAGTTGGGACAGTGGGAACAGCAGAGAGGGAACTCGGACCCTAAGTCCATACTTTTCCTCTCTATGCTGCTGCCTCCAACCCCGTGTACTGCCTGCATGGGAAGAGCTGAGGAGGAAAGAAAAGAACTTCAGGGTTTCCCTGGTTCTGTAGGAGCCTATAAATAACTTGTAGAGATTTATTGAAAATGAAAAATTCTTGCCAAAGTGAGAACACAAAGGATAATTGCACCTGGAATTCAGGAAAAGGAAAGCTGTTCTTTTGAGTCTCCTTGATAGAACATCCAAGAACTTCCCAGCCTGGCCCTTGCTGGCTTCACCAGCCCTCCTGCCAGCTGTTCCAAAGCCTCGGCTGAGGACTACTCACTTTCAGGAGTTGGTCATGCTGCTTCTTCTGCCCAAAATGAAATCATGCTCACTCCTAAACGACTAAATCAAGTGCTACTTCTTCTCTGAAGTCTTTCCCAGCTCTTCCGCTAACCACGTACCCACCCCGGCTGAATTAATCACTCCTTCACACGTTGTGCCATAGATCGCTGTTCATAAAGATAGTCAACTCCACATTAGTCTCTGTTACAGTCAGTCTGTCTCCCCATCTACACACTGAGCCCCTCGAAGACAGAGACCATATTTTACGGAACACTAAGAGTTGAGGATTCATTCTGTATCCCCAGAAAATGGTGAGAACTCTAGCCTTACTAGATCAAGGAGCTGGTTTGAAGTTGTAGAAGATAAAATTTGAAGAGTCAGGGACCTTACTGCTAAAGAACAGAAGATGCCGTGGGATATAGGACTTTAGATTCAGAATGGGAAGTTCCTGGCAACTTTCTAAAGAGACAGGGCATGATAAAATGGAAGCTGTGGGAAGATGTAAATGTTAGTAGAATGAGAGATTCAGGTTGAGACTTGAAAGCTCCATTCTGAACGAGAAAAAAGTGTGGAATTGAGTTAATGATGAAGTGAAATGGTTTAGGGATTTTATTGGCAACTAGGTCCATAATTTTATTCCTTAACCCCTAAATTGGTTTTTGTCCATGGCATTATAGTGACAACTCACTTGTTTTCCCATCATTGACTTTTACATTAGGATTCTATGTGATGCTCGCTACATACAGGATCTGATCTTTATAATAAACCCGTGAAGTCAATATTATAATCTCTGCTCAATAGATGAGCAAGCATAGGTTAAGTAGCTTTCCTGAATCCCATAGCTAAGGAGTATCAGGAAAGTAATTTGAACCCAGGTTTCTCTGTCCGCAAAGCCTGTTCTCATAAAGCAAGCATGGATAAGAGAACACGGCAAGTGTGTGCATTTAACGCAGGTGGAAATGTGCAACAGGTTGGGAAATTGAATCTAACTCATAGCAAAAATAACAGCATCCTTCTTTTATGAGGAGGGTGGGGTTCCACCAGAGGCTTAAGACGATGAGGCACCAATTGCTAATACCTCATTACCTAAGATCCACCTGCGATAGAAGGTGGTGACAGCCAATGCTATGAAACAGGTAGGTGTGAGGAGGGTACCAGATTCAGGATTTTCAGGTGCTTTATCAGCACTCACGCTCCAGTGATGATGTGGATAGAAGCAACTGGTATGATGTGTCCGGAAGCAACTGGTAAAAATCTGATCCACAAAACCAGGAAGCAAGACATATTTTAAGGGGGCTTAAACAAGACTCACTTCCTCCAAGCTAAGTTATGAGGCAGCTCCTCCCTCCAAAATGGTACAGTGGGACAGAACGCCCCGTCGCAAATAACATGGTCTTTTCGGGAGAGCCAGTTTGATCAACTAACTGATTATCTTACTTACCATCGAGTCATGTGAGTCTGGGAATTTCAAGGTGGTTTACAGTCTTGCAAAGAATTACTCACTCACTTACCCAGGATGAGTAATAATTTGCTTGGTTAAACTGGTAAAGTACATTGAATTAATTAATTTTAGTACAAGTGTTGCTGTAATCTTGTGAGGATAAGAAATAATGGAAGTCTGTAAAATTTGGAGAATGGGGGTTGGCCAATCTATTAACTTAAGGAAAGATTTGACATAGATATTAAGAAAGATCAGTCTTTCCCTTTTTGCAATGGAAGTTCTAATCAATTCTCCACTTTAGAGGAAAAAATGAAAATAAAATACTGTTGTTTTCTTCTTCTCAATGTATGTCTTTTCCCCCATAAAACCTAAAGCAGCTTAGAAGACAAATCTATGTTTTCATCTACTATCACTTCTTTCTTTATCAAAAAGATATAACAAACCAATTTCTGCATGTGTTGTAGTCTTTGGTGACTGGCCTATTCCCAGAGAAATTTTAAAAAAGAATATGACAAATATTAGAAGTTTCTATATTTATGTGGCAGCATGCATTGTCTTGAATACAAGAGAAACTATCTTAGAAAAATTGATTTTTCTTGAATAAGCTAGAAAATGATCATTTCTAGCGTTTTGAAATTCCAAACATTCAGCATAAGAAAAATAAGTTGTCCAGTTATCTGTCACCTCAATCTTGAGCAATATACAATTTTTCTATATATTTTTTACGTGTGTTACTACTGAATTGCTTTGAAAAGATAGAACTAAGAGAGAAGAGATTGGCCAATGATTTCAGTTCAAATTGATAATAAAATATTTTAGTTTAAAAGTCTGATGATTCAGACTTAGCCAGTATGAGTTATGAATTAGCCACTATGTAGAGAATTAAGGTCTCTGTTTTTGTTTCCTTTTAGCCCGAAAGCAATATTTTGGAACAAAGAAGAAGGAAGCGTATAAGGAAGAAATGGAAGGGAGTAACTAATTATCATGTACATTGGTATCACATAGTTTGACTTTTGAACAAGAGAATATAGTTTTTAAATAGAGGGGAATAAATACACAAGTCCATACTCAAAAAATCCCTTTTTGCACGTATTTATATAGACATAAATATATACTCATATTGCTTCTTTACAAACATGTAACTAGAAATACAAAGCATATGCATAAGTATGTAAAGAAACATTCACAAAATTTTAGCCATTATATAAGCATACGTGGATTATAAATGTGAAGAAAATGGTATATAATAAAAAGGAAACATCTGGCCCTCCAGATAAGCATTTTAACGAGTGCTTTAATGACAACATGTGACAAATGGAGCATATGGCCATGATGTCAGTCAAGTCTTGCTACAGAGAATTGGACAGACCTCTTGAATCAAATTTTGTAACATCTAGATATACCCACAGTAGTTTTCAAAACACACAAATTCAAAACCATTCTAAATTAAATAACTGCACTTTCATTAATTTTTAAACTAAGTTTATACATAAACTTTCTAGGAGGAAGTACTCACGGGTAAAACAAAATGAATATATCTCAGTCTAAACTCACAATTTGAATGAACGCACGAAGCTGATCTTGCCCATTCTATCGCTACTCAGGCTGTCTCTCTGAACTGTGGACTTGGTTTGAAGGCTGGTTGTGATCTAAATATGCCCCATAATAAAGAAGAAACTGGTTCAAAACTCTCTGAGAGGCTTGCACAAACTTCCCCACCACTAAGGCTCTTACCGGAAACGTAATCCCATTCTCACCTACAGCTTGACCCTCAAATCTTCCTCCTTCCTTCAGTAACGAAAGTTCATTGCTTAGAGAAAACAAGCGTTTTGTGCAGCATAGGGAGCCCCCGAAACAGAGATCTCTTGATGCGCTGGTTCTGCAGCCTCAGGAGTTCACTGGAAGATGCCGCTTTGATATAGCAACTTCATTCCCTAAAGGAAGGGCCATGTGAGAAATGTCAAATCATTTTGAAAGAGAAGGCACTAACTTACTGTAAGAGAAGAGAACACTACAGAGTTTATTTAAAGGAGACTTGTTTTGATTAGCCAGGAAGCAGAGAGTTACGGGGGAAAGAACAGAGGGAGTCTAGTGAGGAGACAAATTTGGAGCCGCTCTGCCACTTCCCGGCTAGGTTGATTTCTGAGGCTCAAATGTATCTAGAAAGTGGTGTGATAGTTATGTTCAGTCTACAGATTTGCTGAGGAATTAGATTGAAGGATCAAACAAATGTAAAACAATCTAGATGTTAGGTAAGGCCTCTCTGCCCCCTAGTTCCTATGTCTACACATGTGGCTTGAGTTAATACCCTACACAACCCGGACAGAAACTCAACCCATTGGTGATGTGTACAGGAAAACCAAAACAAAAATGCACACAAAGTATTTGGTGAGTTTAGCATCCTTGTTGGAGATCAGGGGGTCACAGTTGTAAAATGCGTGCCTCTCAATCTCACTGACTAGCCCTCTTCTCTCTGCTCCTCCCATCTCTTTCTCTCCAGTCCATGCTTCCTCCTTCTGTGCTGGGACAATTAAACTCCTCTCCTTTTCTTGCAGAGTAGTTTTGCCTCCTTGTCTGAAGCTTGGGCACCTCCTGACCTCCAGACTCGAGAGGGATGCATTTATATCTAAGCTTATCAGTCACCAGAATAAGGACTGTTTTCTCTCCATCAGAAACTCTGTCAGCAGCTGCTAAAGGAGTAAAAATTTCAGCAACTCCTTACAGTTAATTACCATTATTACTGGCTAAAATAATGCTTGATCACTTGGAACCTACAGAACAGTGATAATCAAGGCAGACAATGAGATTAACTCCACAGCAATTATTTCAAACTCAAAGCAATATTCAATTACATATCAGGACATATGAAATATTGTCACTTTCTGTTTTTCCTTTGCACAAGGCAGCTTGAGTAGAAGAGCAGACCCTTCGGGGATCTGCGACATATTCTCAGGGGCCCAAGAATTCTTTTTGAAGATTTAACATTTTGGTGGTTTCGTGTTTATGGTACTCTGAAAAATTAAAGTAAGCCGACCCTGCTTCATCTGGATGAACGCTTTGTGAACAGTTGTATCAAGTGATGATCTGTGGCAGAAATGGTCAACCTTTCGTGAACTGATAAACCTGTCTAGGTCCTCTCATCCTTATGTGAAAACGGCAACAATTGTTACCTATCTCCTATTGTAACTCACACTCAAAAGAATTGTTCAATTCCTTTACAAGTTATAAAAGTAATACTTCTCTGTGGCAAACATATTTCATAACTGAAATTTTTCTTATGTTTCTTATGTACTTTAAGGCTTTGACTTGACATCATTAACATGATATAGTGAAGCAAACAAATACTACTTGTGAGAAAAGAAGGAGGTGGACTTAACATAAAATATTGTAACATAGAAATTATACAAACAAACACATGCAAATGTATAACAAAATTTAAAGTTTCAGCACAAAGGAAGGAAATTATCAGTAAGTGACTCATTCATAACATTCTAAAAACCATTTGAGTATAAATCAAGATTTCTTGGGGCCAGGCCCGTGGCCGACTGGTCAAGTTCGTGCGCTCCGCTTCGGCGGCCTGGGGTTTCGCTGGTTCGGATCCTGGGCGCGGACATGGCACCGCTCATCAGGCCATGCTGAGGTGGCGTCCCACATGCCACAACTAGAAGGACCCACAACTAAAATATGCAACTATGTACTGGGGGGCTTTGGAGAGAAAAAGCAGGAAAAAAAAAAGATTGGCGACAGTTGTTAGCTCAGGTGCAAATCTTTTTTAAAAAAAAGGATTTCTTGGTTATACTTTAAGTTGAGAGAAGATTGTCCTTTGGAAGGTTCTGGTTAAATATAAAGTCTGAACTAGTAAACAAAGGTTAAAGTAGTTAACAACATTATGTATGGTTTATATGAACACGCACTTCCTACATTTAGAATGTACGCATTATACTGATGCTTCTTTGCAGGTTAGAATCAATCCACTTAAATAATGAAAAATAGGGGGCTGGCCTGGTGGCATAGTGGTTAACTTCTCATGCTCTGCTTAGGCGGCCCAGAGTTTGTAGGTTCAGATCCCCTGCACAGACCTAGCATCACTCATCAAGCCATGCTGTGGTGGCATCCTGCATAAAATAGACGAGGAAGATTGGTTAGTTAGCTCAGCAACAATCTTCCTCAAGCGAAAGTGGAGGATTGGCAACAGATGTTAGCTCAAGGCCAATCTTCCTCACAAAAAAAAATCAATAAATATCAAAAAATATCAGGTGAACATGCACATGAACCCCTATGATTAAAAGGATGAAGGAGAGAAAGTCAGATCATGAGCAACATCAAGGAACTCTGGGGACAAACACTTGGGACCTGTGATGGCCTTTTGATGTGTCACTTGGCTAGGGAAGTCTCCGTTTATTCAATCAAAGGCTAATCTAGGTGTTGTTGTGAAGTTATTTTGCAGATGTGACTAAGGTTCATAATTAGTTAATTTTAAGTAAGAGAGATTATCCTGGATAATCTGGATGGACCTGATTCAATGGTTGAAAGGCTTTGAGAGGAGAACTGAGGCTTCCCTGATACAGAAGAGATTCAGCTTCTGGAGGGCAGCTTCAGCCCGAGTTCCAGCCTGCCCTTCCTGACATCCTGTGCTCGGGACTTCTGACTTGCCTGGCCAGCCCCCTACAACTGAACAAGCCAATTCCTTGTACGAAATCTCTTCATGTATATCTCCTGCTGGTTTTGCTTCTCTAGTGGAACCCCAACCAACACAGGGCCCCAAGAACTTGATGACAAGCAGATGCTCAGCAGTCATAAAGAATTGATGTCAAATAAAAAGCTAAATCCAGAAGAACTTGGCAGGTATTTGAAAACTAACTTTTCAAATGTTTTTTTTCTTCCTCTCAATTTTTAAAAAGTTTCTGAAACAGTTTATGCCTATAGCCAAGTAGTTAAGGGAGAAAGACATTTGCTTTCAATAATTTTTTTAAATGGTATCTACTTCTTATGAAGAAACGTTGTTCATAAAAGTGAGGAAGTTTCAAACAATTACTGTAAACTTCATTGGATGAACAAGAAGGAAACTGCAGTGTAGGTAATCTTCAAAACTAGACAAATCATCTTGGCAAATGGCCTTTAGTGGTGGGAGCCAGCATCATCCTCCAACCATCAAGGAGACTGTCTCAGGGGCTACAAGTCTAGAGAAGAGACAGCATCTGTCACTCTAGTACAGACTAATGAGGCTCCAGAATGAATGAGGATCTGTGAGCATCCCATTTCCCAAGATTCACTGCCAGCTTTGGTCCCTGATACTTCAAGATCATAAAACCAGCCTTCAATAAAGTTCATCGTCATCTTGAAGAGAATCACCAGGAGGAAGAAGAAATGTAAGACTGAGGATTTATCCCAAATGCACTGAGTCATCGTAAAGAGGTTACAAAAACTAGAAAAGACCGTTAAACTGCATATTGCCAAGTTTGTAAAATTGGGTTTTCCTCCATGTTTTCCAGTCGACTAAAATATTGTAAGAAAGACCTGATCTGTTAAAGAAAATAGAGAAGCTGCATTTTATTTGCACATTTAATAGCAGCATGAGAATAATTTCAACTTTGTCTTAATATAAGTATTCTGGGCTCTTTTACTGAAAGGTTAAAAAAGTATCCTAAAGGGGGCTGGCCCCGTGGCCGAGTGATTGAGTTCGCGCACTCAGCTGCAAGTGACCCAGTGTTTCATTGGTTCCAGTTCTGGGCGTGGACACGACGCTGCTCATCGGACCACGCTGAGGCAGCATCCCACGTGCCACAACTAGAGGGACCCACAGTGGAGAATGTACAACTATGTACCGCGGGGCTTTGGGGAGAAAACGGAAAAAATAAAATCTTTAAAAAAAAAAAAGTATCCTAAAAGATTTTATGTTTGTTTTTTTGTTTTACAACTGTGATAAGAGGGAATAATTTTATTTGAGGATGAGTTAGTATAGAAAGATAATGGAAGGGAATGCGTGGTATCTGCCCCTTTTCAGACAATCTGGACTGTTTGAATCACTGAGGTTATAGAGTTGAGAGCCAAAACTGATGAAAATGTTCACAAAAGATTTTGTGAAACTCTAAGTACAGCAGAATTTCTTTGATGCTCAGGTGATAAAATGTGGCGTAAAATGAAAAGAACGAGACTAATCTTCCTGCCAAATGGTAAGAGCCATTTATAATCAGGAATTAAAGCCCTGAATCCCCTTCAGACATCAAACCTTCCAGCATACAGCAAAATTGGAGTGAGGATAAGGCAAAGGGGATCCCAAACAATCCAGATTGACACCCTACGGCAGCTGTAGTCCCACGAGAATTAGCACTAGTTCCTTAGTGAGGGGGAAATGGAGCCTCATAACAATTCGCCAAGGCCTTTTGTCTGGGAACTGCCTTGAAATTTGGCTTTGGCCTCATTGTTTGACCGAAATCTGCCCTACAGCTTCAGCCATCGGGAGATGAAGAGTCAAAGACTTAAGCAAATGTCATTTCAGACATCCCTGAACCTGTGTGTGCCTGACCGTGCATGTCATGTATGTTACCATTATATCGTACCAGAATTTCATAGTCAATAGCATGAATAAGATATGTCATTTGGGGGATTTATTATTATTTTAATTGTTCCTTTTAAATATTGGTAAAATTTCTAGATAGAATTTGGATTGAAAATTTGCTATGTGCTTGTCATATTGAAATTCTATGTCAATTGACATATAAATGTAGATTTATTATAGCAAGAGTAAAATATTGCTAGAATGATGTGCTTTGAAAGCTGTTAATTCAATGTACAAAAACAAGGATTAAGTTCCTTGAAATTGTTAAGAAAACAAGAAAACAGATGGACAGTTAACACGAATTTAAGAGACAATGCACCACTCTCATGGTAACAAACCTTCAAGATGGCGCCCAGCGATCCTCTCGTCTTCATGTTCCTGGCCTTGTATAGTACTTTCTTATACTAAATAAAACAAACCTGCGTAAACAATAATCACAAAGTGTGATCTCTAGGGCTGTGTCAAAATAGACATTGAGGCTTCTGTCTTGCTCTCTCTTGAATCACCTATTCTGGGGGAAGCCAGCCACCATCTTGTAAGGACAGTCAGGCAGCCTGTGAAGAAGCACATGCAGGGAAGAAAGGAGGCCTCCAGCCAACAACCGGCACCCCTGCCAGTCATTTGTGTGAGTCCATGTGGACGCAGACTCTCCAGCCCGGGTCCTTGTTTCAGAGGACTGCAGCCCACACCCACGTCGGGACTACAGTCTCAAGAGACTCCGAGCCAGAACCGCCAAGATAAGACACTTCAAGTTTCTAACCCACAGAAACTGAGGATAATCAATGTTTATTGTTGTCTTAACCCAGTAAGTTTTGGGGTAACTTCTAATGTACCAATACATAACTACTATAAATATAATACTTCTTAACCTAACAGATTTTTTAAGTAATAATACAAAACAGAATAATAGAGATTAGATTATACCTTAATTCTAATCTTATAGAATTGCTTAATGTGCTGGTATTTGTAACAGTAAATAAAATAACTTTTAAGAAGGACACTTAACTATTAGTTATTTAACTACATTTAGGCCTTGAATATTTCAAGAAAATTGCTTCATTTGGAATCTTCATATTCTGAGAGAAGGAATTACAAACAAAATGTCAACTTTGCTCCTTCAGAATTCCAGCAGAAGAAAAACCTCCAAAATTGTTTACAAAAACCTCTATGATAAATTATCTTTGATCCAGTCATAATGAAAACTATGAATAAAAGAAAATACTAAAGAAAAATGAGGTTCCCCAAACACATTTTGTTCTCATTAATCACAGCAAAACAGCATGCTTTGCTAAGGTTTTTTTAAAACAAACATTTTTTCTTATAGTTCAGTGTCTAAAAAGGTTAAAAATGCAAACTAAAGCTATAGACTGCTAAATATTTTCCGTGGTTGAAGATGAAGAATTTTTGAGACTTGATAAGATATGAATCCTAGGTACAAGATTCTTTCCAGAAAACATGTGGGCGAACATCTTTCTCTTGAATTATATCATATCATGTTAGTTATATTATGTTTTAATTATGTTAATTTTATGAATATTATATGAATTAAACTGTTAATGGTATTATTGAATATCTTATGTGTATGCATGTATTGAGAAACACATAGAACAGTTATGTAACCATGGAACAGCATAATACAGCAAAATTACTAGCCATAAAGAGAAAGGTAATGGCCCCCTCATCATTCTTCTACCACAAATAATCCATATGACACACAAGAGATTCGAGAACAGCTAGCTTGTCATATTTTATTTGAGATATTCTAGCAAAAGGAACAGCACTATTGTGTTACAAAAGTCAGCTTGAACAACAACCAAAAAGCCTTACTATCGTGCTTTGCGGATGACAACACCCGGGCAACAAGACTTATTAACAACCAACTTGGCAAAGAAGGCACTTGAAGGGGCAGAACTTGCTGAAGAAGTAAGCACCCCAATGGATCTTGACACTGCAAGTATTTCTCGCGGGACACCCGCTCTACAGAGCCTCTCATCGTCCTTCTCCAGGGAAAATGCTGAAATCCGTTGGTATGCGATGAAAGCTGACATACAGATGGAAATCGAGAGACTATTGTTATCTTTAAAGACAGTTACATTGCGCATGGGCACATTTCTAAAATCCAATATTTGAGGAATAAATGCACTTCAAGCCGTGGAGATGGAGTAGAAAACAAGGGGTGAAGGGTTCAGAGACCAAGACTTCCCCACTAAAGATATTCATTCAACTGTGAGTATTGTGCTCCTGTCATAAGGTTAGCTTCCATTTTCATTGTTTTAAAAAAGTCTTTTTAATTTGAAATAACTTTAGCCTTACAGAAGAGTTGCAAAAATAGTTGAATGTTTCCGTATACATGTCACCCAGCTTCCCCAATGTTGCATGGACATAGTACATCGATCAAAACCAGGAAATTGGGCCAGCCCTAGTGGTTAAGTTTGGTGCACTTCACTTCAGTGGCCTGGGTTCAGTTCCCAGGTGTGCACCTACACTGCTGGTGAGTGGCCATGCTGTGGCAGCAGCCCACATACAAAATAGAGGAAGATTTGCAACAGATGTTATCTCAGGGCAAATCTTCCTGAGCAATAAAAAAAAGGGAAAGGAAATTAACAGTGGCACGATATTGTTAACTAAACTACAGACTTTATTCAGATTTTTCCCATTTTTCCACGAAAGTCCTTTTTCTGCTCCAGGATCCAACAGCGCCTGAATTGTCACATCTCCACCGTCCCGTACAATCTGCTACAGTTCCTCAGCCTGTCTTTGTCTTTCATGACTTTGAGACTTTTCTCAGGAACTCATTTATCTTGTAGAATATCCTTTAGTTTTGGCTTGTCTCATGCTTACTCAGGATTAGAATGAGGTCTGCCTAATTTAACAACAGCCCAGAGGTGATGGACCCTTCTCAGGGCGTTCTATCAGAGGGCACATGATGTCACTATATCTTATTCCTGGTGATGTTAACCTTGAACCCTTGGTCAAGGTGCTGTCTGCCAGCTTTCTCTATTGTGAAGTCACTATTTTGGAAGAGACACTTTGAGACCACACAAGTATCTTGTTTCTCCTTAAACTTTCACCCACTAATTTTAGCATCCATTGATGGATCTTGCCTGTAGCAGTTATTACCAGGCTGTTATAATAGTGATTTTCTATTTCCTACCTTCCTTTGGTGCTTATTAAATGGAATTCTTCTGTAAAGAAGTGTTGTCCCTTGTCTATCATTTCTCTATTTCTTCAATTATTTGTTTATATCAGTATGGACTCATGGGTATTTATTTTACGCTTTGTGTTAACTTCAATCATGTTTCAGGATGACGCAAGGCGAATGCTTAAGTCAAAATGCTGGAACTCGGTGTTTGTCCCACCATGTAACAGAATTCCTTACAGAAGTCTGTCTTAACATGTTCTCTGCGTGTGTGTCCTATATTAGACTTGCTTGTAGATGTTCAAGAAATGTCAAATAAATTAGGAATTGCTTAGAATTTAGGTATACTAGATAACTATGTTGAATAAAGGCTATGTCTCTGCCTTATAAACAATACGGGGCTTACGTTTCAGCAGACTTTCATTCCACCGTAAATACTCACATGGTCAAAGAGCGTGAAATTTCTCTCTAGATCACAGTTTTAACACCATCCTTGTATCGGACGTCAAGATATTAATCTTGAGCCCTTGGTTAAGACAGAATCTGCCAGGTTTCTACACTGTAAAGTTACTATTTTGAGAGAGAGATTTTGAGACTATGTTAATATCCTGTTCTTCCTTAAACCTTTATTTACTAACTTTACCCACTAAATTCACTCTTTAGCCTATTATAGGATCCAAAGAATTAAAAAATACTTTGGCTAAATAATGATAAAATTAGAAATCTCTTCAGGAAAATGTACTAGACTGACATGGGATAGAGGTTTAGGTAAAAATACACATAATTGTGATAAAGTTCAAGGCTTTTTTCTGTTATTTGGGTGTTTTAGTCAAAAACTAATAAATGACTTTTGCCTAAATTACCCAGGCAATTACTGTTGAATGACTCAGATGTGGTGTTATATGCCTTACTGGCATTTCAAAGATGAATTTCAGTATCTATTATAATATCTTCTTGTGATATGAAATACTTCTTCTCTGATAATGCCCTACTGTGGTGAATGATCAAACTATTCAAAACTACTTTCTCTAATGCAACTTTGAAAGAGCTAATGAAAAATCCTGAGTTCAGATTCTAGGCAGAAGCATGCCTGCGTTGGGAGGAGAGAAAGCAGGAACGTGCTCCCGATGACATTGTCCAGGAATTATTTTCGAACATAATATGCATTTAAAGCTTCTTAGAGACTCTAGAGAATGGGGAGTCAATATTACAAGTTAGGTCAAACAAGAGACATTAATTAAAAATCCATCTTTTTAGGGAAGAATATCACCATCATAATTTAATTCAATTTTTAAAACAATTTATGGACTTCATGTATTATCACCTAAAGAAATAAAATGGAGAAAGTTTGCATAGAAGGCCAAAGTTTATGTACATCAATTTCTGTGAGATTAACACATATCAACCCTTTGAAAACCCCACCACTTTCATTACCTTAGACACACAGCTTTGTTGAGTTCACATGGATTAGGGCTGAGAACTTAGCAAAATCCTTATAAGTTCCTAAAACTATTGTATATAAACCTGCCTTTAAAGGTTAACAAGTAACATAGAGGGATTGGTGAAATTAAATAGAGAAATTCACATAATGTCTATGTAAAAAGTAAAAATTGAGGTCAAGGCTGTAGCCTTATGCTTAAAATAACTTTAGGGAGATGCCCAACAAATCTAAACCATTATATTTGACTTCTGCCCAACATTAAGTGCTCTGGGACATTTCTGGTGAATGCGAAGTCATCTGGCACAACTCAGAGAACTGGAAGGTTGAAAAGAAAGTCATCAATTAGCACTGCTACTAAATTTTTTTCACGACCTAGGATATGTCACTACTGTCTGCACCTAAATTCTTAAACTCCACTTCTGTAAAATCAAAATTATGATGCCAACTTGCTTTTCAATGTTGTTGTGAAGGTTATCCAATAAGAAGAATAGCATTTTAAAACACTGAAACAGGCTGCTCTGTAATAAAGTCAAATGTCATATCTGTTCCCAAGAGATACGGTAGATTTTTCTCTTCTGGGAGATTTTATGAAGTCATTTGTCCTGAAAGTTTGCAACATCCACTGATCTGAAAGGAGAATATCGGATTAAATTTCTTGATGTCCTTTAGAGCTTTGTTCTCTTATAAATTAAATACTGCTTTCGTGTAACAGTTCTCAATAAGGTTTGATCAGGGATATGCGCTCTGTCATCCACTCTTGTCTTTCCAAATCATTCTCCAGGTTGCAGCCACAATGACCTTTTCAAAGTACAGATGTAAAGATGTCACACACACACCTCTTTTAAAGCCCTTGAATGCCTTTCTTTCTGTTTAAGACAAAGACAGAATTCTTTAACCGTCCAGAAAACCTACTATGGTCAAAACCTACAATGATCTGATGCCCACCTTCGTACCATCCTCCTCCTGAACTCTCTCCACCTGTCTTCTTTCAGTGCCTGCTCTCCACACTCCCCCAGGGCCTTGCATACATTTCCTACACTCTCTAAGTTCATAACTACTCACTTTTTTTTTTAGTGACTCTTTAAAAATGTCTAATATCCATAGCACTGTGCTTATCTCTTGATAGCACTTCTTAAGGTTGCAATTTACATTTTTGGGTGTTCATCCCTGTCTGCCTCCCTAACCGGATTGTAAACTTTGAAATCCTTGATATATTGGAATCATGTCATGTCCCATGGCCTACGAAGTGCCTGACCCAAGGTAGGCTATCAGTAAATTTTTGTCGAATGAATGATATTTACTTAAATCGTGACTATTTTCCATTGTAACTGAAGGCAGGCAAGTGACAGTGGGTGGGGAAGAAGCTCCCTTCTTGCATGATCGCTATATACATGATGAATAGGCAAAGCAATATGTTGGTCGTGATGCTGATGGTTATGCAAGACCTTTCCTTCAATAAGATATTTAAAAAAAAAAACAACTTCTTTTTGAGTCTGGCGTCTTTATTGAAAACACAAGCTGCCCTTGATCTCGGCAAGGAATAAAAATGCAGCAATGATGGGCAGCCATGGTGGAAATGCATTAGTAGATCTCAGAGTTGCCCCTCAAGGACAACAGTCCAGCCTGCTAAAAGGTCCAGCCTAGTTTTCCGTCATTTTATATTACGTGCTAATGCTTCCCTCCACCCACTTGAATCCTCTTGTGCTTCCTATTGCTAAAGTCCTCTGCATGACTTGTTTCTTCACAGGCAACAGAAAACAGCTAAAATTCTTATCAGAAGTGTCCTGGGTGGTATATACTTCCTGCTTCTATGAAAATCAAACCTGTCCTTAAATGTTAGGACATCTTTAAAAATATAAATCTATCAAGGAAGAAACAAAAATCTGAGTGAGCCCACCTCCCCGGGGAAATATGTGGGCTACAAGAACGGAAGGACTTCAGAGAAGCTCTCTGAAGCAGAATAAAAACGAAAGGAGAAGCGTGTTGGTTAAAGCCCCAGACACCTGGGAGGAAGGAGTCCTAGATGCTCTTTGAGTGCAGAAAGGATTCGTCCTACCCAGGAGCAAGGTGACTGCCTTGGGTCTTCGTTATTCTCTTGAATAACATAGATATTCATTCTTTCATTCTTTGTTTCATCCAGTGGGTTTTTTCCCCTAATTACTTATTTATATTTTTCACAGCTTTATTGAGATTTTATTAACATAGAACATATGTAAGTTTAAGGTCTACAACCTGATGATTTGATACATGTATACATTGTGAAATGACTACCACAATAGGGTTAGTTAATATGTCCAGGGTCTCACATAGCTACCATTTTTGTGTGTCTGTGTAAGGGCATTAAGAGCTGCTCTCTTAGCAAATTTCAAGTGTATTATATGGTACTGTTAATTATAGTTACCATGCCATACATTAAATTCCCAGAACTTATTCATTTTATAACTGGAAGTTTGTGTCCTTTGACAAACATCTCCTCATTTCTCCCATCTCCCAGCTCCTTGCAACCTCCTTTCTACCCTCTATTTCTTTGAATACAGCTTTTTTAGATTCCACACGTAAGTGAGAACATACTACATTTGTCTTTCTCTGTCTGACTTATGTCGCTTAGCATAACGCCCTAAAGGTCCGTCCATGTTATGACATTTGATGGGATTTCCTTCTTATTTATGGCTGAATAACATTCTGTTTTATATATACATATATACCACATTTTCTTCATCCATTCGTCTGTTGATGGATGCTTAGATTGTTCCCATGTCAAAGAACGTCAATGTCAAGGAAATTTCTCCCTGTTTTCTTCTAGCAGTTTTACAGTTTGGGGTCTTACATTTAAGTCTTTAATCCATTTCGAGTTAATTTTTGTGAGGGGTGTAAGATACAGGTCCAATTTCATTTTTCTGTGTGTGATTATCCACTTTCCCCTGCACCATTTATTGAAGAGACTATCCTTTCCCCATTGAGTCTCCCTGCTCCCTTGTCAAATATTAGTTGACCATATATGTGTGTGTTCATTTCTGGGCTCTCAATTCTGTTCCATCAGTCTATGTGTCTATTTTTATGCCAGTACCATGCTGTTTTAATTACTATAGCTTCATAATAAAGTTGAAATCAATAAGTGTGATCCCTCCAGCTTTGTTCTTCTTTCTCAAGATTGATTTGGCTATTCAGGATCTTTTGCTATCCTATACAAATTTTAGGATTCTTTTTTCCTACTTCTGTTAAAAACGTCATTGGAATTTTGATAGGGATTGCATTGAATCTATAGCTGGTTGGGTAGTATGGACATTTTAACAATATTAATTCTTCTGATCTTTGAACATGGACGTCTTTCCATTTATTTGTGTCTTCTTCAATTTGTTTCATCAATGTCTTGTAATTTTTCAGCGTACAGATCTTTCACCTCCTTGGTTAAATTTATTCCTAAGTATCTTATTATTTTTAATGCTTTGTAAATGTAATTATTTAATTTATCAATTTTTCATGTGTGTCTCCTGGAATGTAAGCTACTTGAGGGTAGAGTATTATTCAAAGCGAGGCCTACTTTAGCAAAACTGTAGGTTCGAAAGACATATTTGGTTAATGAGTGAATTGATTTTAAATCATTGGTAATTATGAATCTAATAATAGTTCCTGTACCGGAACTATTTTAAGCACTTTATACATGTATTAACTACTTTATCTTCTGTCTTGTAGCTGCAGTATCAGCGATGTATTTGCCATGATCAAAGAGAGACTTTCTCTATTGGTGAGGGCCATCCATCCCTTTTCAGTTTTTAAAGGATACACATAGAGCACCAAGAAAACCCTCAAGTTAACCCTCACAAATAATAGCGTGACAAATATCCCGTTCAAACAGCTACCACATCCCCATGTCACCATGTGTAAGGCATCTGGCTGAATGCCACAAGGGATACTAGAAAAAATAAGATCTGGCTCATTCTCCAAAGAGCCCTTAACTTTTAGGGGCTGATAAAATGTGCTGCTTTCCACCTATTCCGTTCACTAGCACCTTTTCCCTGCTGGACTCCAAAATGCTTGCAGCCAATTTGATGTCATTAGGTAGGAAATTGGAGACTTTCTTTCTGAGGAGACTGATCTACCCAAAAGAAAAACTCCAAAAATTAGTTGGGGAGTATTGTAGCGAGAGAGCCAGACTCCATGTCCAATCACCTTGTGGCAAGGTCCGCCAATTGGCAAACTGTGTCCAGGAGCAGAGCTCCCAATAATATTTTCTTGAAAAGTGAGCAGCCAGAAGCCACCAGGCAACGCAAAGAAGCCTTAACACGAAAGGCAGAGATTGAACAAATGGAAAAAGGAAACAGAGAGAAACAAAAGGAAACTGCAAAACATTTAAATTAATTTTGTTGAAGAGGTAAGAACAGATGCTGCAGCAAGCTAAATGAAGAGCCAGCATCCACGAAACAAGCAAGGAATGTTTGCCTACAAAAAAAGAAAATTAAAAGTACAATGCAGAACTAAACCTTTCAACATGTACAGGAGGCAAAACTTCTCCTCTACCCTCTTAGTGAAACTGGCAGAGAGTGAGCCATTGATGATTAAGTAGCTAGGAACTAAAGTTTTTTTTCCTTTTTGCAGTTACTGATTATAGCTCTTAGCTATTTAACCCACCCATTGTTAACTGTGCTGCTTAGGCAATATGCTATCTGACTCCCATTAGGCTCGTATAGATAACATCTCCCTGGAACCTTGGTCACCATGGTAATGGGTATGTGAGCTATTTTTTAGGAATTAGAACTCCTTGTCCACTTCAGGCCAATTGAGATGACCAACTGATCAACTGGGCCTGCACAGATGCCCAATAGGTGACCATTTGATGTCAAGCAGCTAAAAACTCCACCCTCAGATCATGCTAATGCCGCCATTTTGTGAACATGCGTTCTATGAAGAGGCATGGAGTCTGACTACGCTTGTGCAGATCATCAATTACCTCACCTCTCTTCACCTCCAATCACCTCTCTCCACCTTGCCCCCCATCCCATAAATATCCCTGAGTCCCTATTTTCAGGGAAGTGAATTTGAGGCTCATGCTCTTACTTCCTCACATGGCTGCCTTGTGAGTAAACCCTCTCTCTGCTGCAATCTCATCGTCTAGGTGTTTGGCTTTCTGGGCGGTGGCCAAAAATAAACCTGCTTCAGTAACATTAGGGTCTCCCACTGAGCCTGAGAATTAAGTTGACATGAAACAGACTCATAGGAGAAAAGCTTACAAATTTTATTTTTACGAGTATGTGGAAGACTTTACAGGAAAATAAAGACCCCAAAAGTAGTTAGGCCTCAGTGCTTATGTACTATGTTGTGGAAAGTAACTGAAATACACAGGGAAGCTAAAGGAAGATTAGCTTTATTTTAACAAGGTTTATCTGTACAGATTCTTCTCAGCCTTGGTCCTAGTCTCTGGTGACATGAACGTTCTTTTCCTCCAGGTTCAGGGAGAGCATCTTTCACAAGGAAGTTTTCCATCCTGTTTTTAGGAAGAAAAGAGGAGATCTGAGTGCTTTCTTGTACCTATTGTTGTTTAAGTGCCTTTAACTCAAAAAAGTCAATATGCCAAATTGGCATATTTTGGGGTGATGTGTTCTGAACCCTTTCAAACAGAAGTACTGAAAAATAAAATAGGAAGTAGAAATAAAATACAGAGATATTGAAATTGGGGGGGAATTTGTATTTATTGAACTAGTCCAGGAAGTCCACCATCTAAATAATAATAGTTCCAGAAATAGACAGCAGAGAAAACAGAATGTAGGAGATTACCAAAGGATAAAACAAGGATATTCTCCAAACTGAAAGGCAAATATTTCTAGGTTTAAGGGATCTGCTGATAAATCCCACATCAAACCACAACATATAAAATTCATGAATAATAGGGATCGAAGATAGATAAACATCATCAGAATGGTAAAAAACCCTCATCTTTCACAAAGGATCAAGAATCGGTATAAAATTATCTCACTCAACAAAGCTATTAATAATAAGAATAAAGCATCAATATAGCATCAAACTTCCCAACTGCGATGCGGGAAGCTGAAATAACAGAACAATGCATTCGAAAATTGAAGAAAAGGTCATTCCTACCCTAATATATGAACTCAGTCAAACTAGCAAGTGTGAAAATAGAATGAAAATATTTTAAGTCATAAAGAAAATTAAAGTACTTACCATGAACCCTTTCCCAGGAAACTACTGAAGGATGTGCTTCCTCAAAATAGAGGAGTAAATCAGGAAAGACGAAGATGCACGCTGCACGAAGCAGAGAGCCCCAAACAGGAGAGAGGAGACAGCCTCCTACAGAAGGTGAGGAGGGGCGTCTGGATGACAGCTGTGCCCCAGCCTTTGAGCAACCAGTTAGAGCAGAACGGAGGCTTCAGGAGGCCCGTCTCCAAGAAGAAATGAAAATGACAAAATCCTAATATGTCTTAAATTATTCTGAGGAGGTTGTGAAAACACTAACAAAAACAGAAAAGCAGTAACTGTTCAGGAAATTAAGGCCCAAACTCAGAATTTACAAATAAGCCTATGTCGTTAAGAGGAACAGTACTGCAGGAAGAAAATGAGGGCTCGCCAGCCAGAGGCTGGAAACCGTCCCCTGCCAGCTCCTCGGCACAGCAGAGGCTGATTCTCTTTTATACTCGGATAAAACCTAGTCTCTTCCAAGAATTCCTTGTAGTCAGCAGGATCCCCAGTTGAGAGAGGAGATCTCAGAACATAGGTCCTCTCGGTGCAAGTTAGCAAACTTCAAAACGGGCATTTGAAAGGTGTGCAGATAGCATACATTTTTAAAAGACCTCAGAATTTGCCCAGCAGAATATTCAGGGAATGGCATTACCTGAGATTTGAACCTTTTAACTAGGCCATACAACATGCTCATATGGGTTAGCCCCTCCTCAATGTTACTCCAGAAAAAAGCGAAAGTTGTACAAGAAAACATGTGCAATTATCATACTCATGAATTGTGTCTCAGCTGTGAATAATGTTTACATAGCCAATATAATGATTCAATGTTCTAACCAAAAATTGTGATATAACTATATTGAGAGTGTGCGTGTGTGTTTGTGTACGTGTGTTAGCAGCAGGCAAGTGGACTGGTCGGTGTGTGTAGGATAGCAAAATCCCCTTCTTCATAGTATGATATAAATAGAAAATGTGTAAAACTTTAAAAATCAGGAAATCAATACAAGAAGCATACAATTTAGAAATATGGAGGTGAACACCAGAAGAAATAGCTTAAAGAGTTGAAAGTGGTTGCCTCTGAGTAGCAGGAATTGGGAGCATTTTATTACGAGCCAAGTACTACTTTTTATTTTTAAATTATGTCCAGTCGTTACTTTAATAATGATCGAATTTAAATGTTAATGGGCATGCAGAAGTAGAATAGTCTGGAAAGAGCGTAACCGTTCTGTCCAGAAGTTCTCCCTCGGTGATACTCCTTACCACGTTAGGTGTATAACCTTCAGCTTCTAGTCCTCATTTTTGCAGGATCAAAAATTTAATTTCACCTGCACAGAAAAAGCAGGTCCATCTCTAAGAAAAGCAGTGAACTCACTCAATCACCCTCATGAGATGAGGTATGATAATTAAAGATGAGAACTCACTACCCCGGTAGTCAGCACGCTTCTGTCTGCCAAAGTGGTGTGTTCATTTTCTATGGTAAAGCAACAGGGTTAGGTAAATGGGAATCACTGGTTTACACTGGTTTACAAGCAGCCCATGTGCTCACCACAAAATCTCCCGCTAGAGAGACCTATAGAAGGTTGCTTGGAACCAAAACAAAACAAATTCAATGAATTGAATGTTTAATGGACTCAAACTGTTACAATTCTGCAAGGCCATGTTGTTATCGACTCCCTTGAATATTCAGAATATTCTCTCATTCTAAGAATAAGAAACTGATGCTCAGAAAATTAAAGAGTTTGCCTAAGGTCACACAGCCAACTGGGATTTGAATATAGGTTGTCTGATTCATAATATTTCTGTTGTGCCACCCTACCTCCCCAAAGTAAACAATTAAATGGGTGACCCAAGGACTGACTCTTTTTGCTTAAGCACTTTTTTCCTTTTTGCCAGGAATAGGCCTTTAACAAACCCATCTTCCAAACACAGAGAGTTAAAAATAATAGAAAACGAGGGAAATTAATATTTAATGAAGGCTTGCTATGCAATACTCTGTGCTAGCAATTTTTCAATTCTTATCTGTTTTTTAAAATAGTTTGTTTATTAAATGCACTTACGAGTCTTTATTTTTGCATACTGTTGTTTATTACACATACACAGCAGTTATTTTGTATTATTAAACCAGACCCGGGGATTTGCATTGCCATATTTTGGCAATTTTGTTGGCATTTTTACTTCTGTGAAGTTAATTGCACAAAAACATGTCCAAAAGGTCTACTGCCTCTCCAATGAGTAATGCCACAGTCATTTCAGAAAATGAAAATGGAAGTAACAACACATCAGATTCTGCTCCCACCACTGCTCTAAAGCCAGATTTTAATGAGCCCGACTCTATAATCTGCCTGAGTGTTTATAGACTTCAGGAGGGGAACTCTATGGCCTCAGGCTAGAAGCAGCAGCAGAGACTGTCTCTCAATAGTGCAGGAGCAGTGCTGGCTATGACTGCTCTGTGGGCAGGCTCATCAGCTGTGCCACTTGCAAGGGGCACTGCCCGGGGCAGGAGGAGGGCTAGCCAAGTTTGCCACTAGACATTAAGAAGTATGTAAAATCCATCAACTTTTCCCTGTTTCATTGTGAAGAAATGGAAAAGAAGACAGGAGACAGCTACTACACTGCCGGCACAGGAAAGTAGCATTGCAAACACTTAGCACATTTTTCACGTGGAAATCCAACTACATACCTCGGGAAGGTGGGCAAAGAATAGCAGGAAAGACAGAAAATACAGTTAAGATGGAGCCAGAAATTCCACCTGCCATCTCTCTCAATATGCTGAGAGTCTGCCCAAGATGGGTAAAAGCAGGGGGCGTGAATCTGTCGTCTCATTTTATGTCAGTTCCTCTGAGCTTCTCACAGTGTGAGAATCAGATGAACTAAATAGAATTCTGATACTCAGACACGGAAGATAGTTTTCTTCAACATAGCCCCTAAACAGAAGCCAGCTCCTTCATCTGCTGCTCAAAGGAAGAAAAAGGAACCTGTTCCAAAGCTGGAGGGAAAAACGGCTCAGCGGAGTTCAGCTGCAAGACGGGATGGTAGCCTCCAACTGGCATCGTCCTAAGGAAATGGAGGTAGTAACTTTGACTAAGTCTTTCTTGCTGACTTGAGAACCTAACTCTGCTTTAACATGTAACCCAGCTATACCACGTTCTAAGCAGCTTCAAGATGGGACAAGCCATGAGTGCCAGGGTAGTCTACTAACAGGAAATCAAGATTTTGAGATGCTGTAAGGACAAAAGCCATCATGAGGTTATCAGCTATTCTAACGTGTGCCTAGAACACCCTAAATCTGAGACTCACTCACTTCAAAGACTAGCAGTTCTAAGTAGCCAATAGACAGGAGGAGAGAAGACAATTCTCAGAAAGATTTCAGCTGTAATTCTTATTAGAAATAGGACTAAAGCTGTCATGTGTCTGATATTAAACTTGGCAGTCTATATTTTAACTTGTGCTATAAAGTTATTGTCTCTTTCTTCTTATTTTGAATCTTCCCTGATTGTGTAGCGGCACGATCTGAGGAGTCTGCAGCTGTTTCTGAACCCTTGGTGTGGGTCAGAGGGACAAGAGAGCTAGTCTAGAACCACACATTTGCTTTCTAAGCTCAAGATATGTACTTTGTCACTGTTGGAGCCTGCCTTTGTTCTGCGATACATCTCTTACACATCCTCTTGGCCAACCAGATGTCAGTCAAATGCCTACTCGGTCCTTGGGATTGCTCCGATATTGGCAATTTCATACAAGCGCAAACACCTTAAACTGGAATAATGAGCATTTTGTTTCATAATGTAAAAGATGTTCTTGTGGTAAAAAGGGTACATCTCACTAAACACTTATTAGGATGGCTAAAAAACCCCGACTATACTAAGTATTATTAAAGGAGTTTCTGCAACTCTCACACACCATTGGTGGGCATGCCAAACGGTACAGCCACTCTGTAAAATGGTTTGGCAGTTTCTAATGAAATGAAGCATATACTTACCATATGACCCAGCAACTCCAGTGGTAGATATTTACCCAAGAGAACTGCAAAACTTATATTCACACAAAAATTTGTACATGAATTTTGTAGCAGCATTATTCATAATTGCCAAAAACTGGAAACAACTCAAATGTTCTTTCAGCAGGTGAGTAGATAAACAAACTACGGTCCATCCATGTGGTGGAATACTACTCAGTAATAAGAAGGAGCGAGCTATTGGTCCACGCACCCACAGAAACGAATCTCAGATGCATCATGCAAAGTGAAAGAAACCAGACTCAAAAGATTAATACTATTTTATTCCAATTACAAGACATTTTGGAAAATACAAAACTTTAAGGTCAGAAAATAAATCAGTAATTGACAAGGGTTAGGGTTGAGGGAAAGGCTCTGACTATAAGGGAGCAGCTCAAGGAAATTTTTGGTGCAAGGGCATTGTTCTATATCCTGGTTGGTGGTGCTGGTTATGCATAAGAATGCTTTTGTCAGAACTTACATAACTCTATGCCAAAAAAAAAAGTGAATTAAAAAAATTTTTTAAATATATATAGCTCTACAAGATGTATTTAAAATGAAGAGACTGGCAGATTCTCCTAGCAGGTCAGCAGTCTGAATTTAGGTGAAAATCCAGGGGAAGTGGTTATGAACTGAGGATGTAAAGACCTAAGAAATATGGTGGCAGGCAGGGCCCAAGGAAAGAATTGTCAGAAGAGAATTCTCTGTGACATAGTCTAGGCATGAGTGCAGTCATGAACAGTGGAAGTATCTCTTTACTCAAGAATCAGCTCCAATTTATTTTAAAAAATCATTTCAGAATTGTGCACTGACTTCTGTCTCTGGTATATGGGCATGGAAAGAATTTTCCTTGTTACAAACGCATGGAGACAGTGGACAAAATAAATTGTGCTTGGAATCGATTTTAAGTGAATTTTGCATTTTCTCCAGCATCCCATACAGTTGTTCACATGAAAATACATTTTTAATAAAAATGTTATATAAGCATAATATATTCATACGACTAGGCCAAGTAATTAATAAAAAATATGTTCTCCTCCCCTCTCTCCATGTGAGTGGTTCTATAATTCTCTGGGTGACAACTGCTATACCTAATACAAGGTGACAAGAAGGAAGAGGAATTCAGAAGGGGACAGAATCTGGGAGTCGACCGCTGCTAGACTAATGTTGACTGATTATTCAAAGTGGGTGAAGAATTAAGAAGCTTGAAAGGTAGCATAGAGATCATTTAAGGATCCTTCTTGTTTTACAGATGAGAAAAACCATGGCCCAGAGATAAAAGTGACCTGCCAGAAGTCACAGAATTAAATAAGTTGCTTAATAAGACAATAAGTTGTCTCCAAGTCTATTTTGGGGGGCTTTTTTCTATAAAAGTATGATTTTCTGTTCATTCCAAAGATGGAAGGTATAGACCAAAATGTATAACATAAACATTGTATGATACAATGGGGAAAATTCATATGTTTGGAAATTTTATTAAAGTGGCAAGATACAATCCTTTCTAACTGGGGTCCTGTTACTAGTAACTATAATTTTGTAATTTTCAGAACTCGCCAAATGAAAAAAATCCGTTATTCGTTCTCAGACAGGCTGAGTCCTTCTCCCACCTCTTGCAGCTGGAAGGTTACATCAGCACCAACACCAGACCAGAGGCTCCGTATCATATTTGCATACAGGAATACATAGCAGGCTCTTCATTAAAGTGGGTTACTGCTTGGTTTGCTCCTCAGAAGGCTCGCCCTCTGACCTCAACCTGTTTAATTAATTGCGTGACCAAATCTCAATTTGGGGTATGCATTTATTCATTCCTTTCCCCCCTCCTCCAAAAGAAGGGCAGATAAGGTCCCAACAACTGGGGTAAGGGGTAAGGCCAGAGATGGCCCTGCCCTATAGATGCTGACTTCCTGCCTTCAATTTGTATTTCTTGAGAGACTGTTGAGCTACTGAAGGTGAGAGAGAGAGAGACTCAGCCCAACTAGGAAGTGATAATGGATTTTTTTCACTTGATTGAGTACTGAAAACTACAGTTATTAGTTACAGGACATTATTTAGAAAGATTTGCAATATATAATTTTGGTTCGCTGACCAAATGAACATATTGCTGATCGATTCCAATATTTTTTGTTTATGAGCTTTTATACATGCTGCTTGGGCCCTGGAAATCTACAACAACAGAGCATCATGAAAGAACCAGTCATGTAATAGTAAAATAGCATTATCTTTCCAGAATTATCCAATAACCATCCCTTGAGTGAGCACAGGAAAGTCCAACCTGTTAGGTACTTATAAAGATCAACATCAGAAAAAAATTCCACCTTCTTTTTTGTTCCCTCCTTCTTCCTGACTCCATGCCTGCATGTTACAAAATTATTGCTGAAATTCTAACAAATAAGCAATAATTTAAAAAGATGGATGATGTTGTTTTATGAAATTAATCATCAGTGGTAGATTTAATGGTAGAAGGAGGGAGGCGAAGCTCAAGTTCTGAGATTTTCTTACATACTTGTTTAATTTATATTGTTTGTCTCCCCAGAGTAGAATTTAAGTTGTACAGAAACTGCATCCTTTACTGTCTGGCTCTCCGCCATATCTCTAAGGTCTAAAAATAACTGATCTTTATTTATAGAAGGAGTGAATTGATCAATTAATACAGTAGAAATCTGATCAAGTGTTTATTAGATCTCTATAAAAAAGGAAAATAAATGTAAAGAAATTTTTGGAAAGGTTGATTAACATACAAGTGGAAAATATTTTAATTATTGTCATTTCAGGTTGAGCATATTCACTCTGGGACACATTGTCTGCACCCCATTTGCTTTAAGATATTAGTGACAGTTGTCCAGGCCAATAATTTCAATATTTATTATATCACTCTAAGTGCTAGTAATTCTAAACATGAAATCTCATGACATTTTGACAGAAGGCCACCTACAAACGTGTCTGAATTATACATGCAAACAAACCTGAATTAATATCAAAGGCGAAGAAGATTTGTTTCTCAGAGGGCAAGAAGAGAGTTCATACCAGTTTATCATTTAATACTTTGGCAAAGGTTTTGCTGGGAGACTTTTAATGTTCTTTTCAGTATTCAATCAAACAACTGTCTGAAGAGGATGTTGTGATTTGGGTAATAATTTTCTCAACCACATTTGCATCCCTAATTTCTTTTTGAACCAAGTCAATCAACATGCCAGTTGGGATGCACCTGGAGGCAACTTGTTTGAGTATTTTTTTTTCTGGAAAGTGAGAACGACTCAACATCCATTTGCACTTGAACTGCGTGTAAATACCTCCCAAAGCCCCTCAGCTCTGCAGGGGAGAACAAAGGAAACAGCCATTTTCAGCCAGCGCTTTGTGATTTCTGTATTTCACATGCTGGAGATTAGAATACGGGATGCACTCAGCTCTCCTCGGGGTCACTCTCTGGAATGAAGAGGAAGAGACTGTTTTTTACATTCGCAAATGCTTTTCCTTTCAGTCTGCTGTGACTTCCCCTGATGGCCATCTTTTCACAAGGGACTGCCTTCTAGGAGTTTCTCTTGATTTCTCACTCAATTGGCAAGTGAAAAGTGGGATAAATATCACACTCTTTAGTGACATGCTAAATGTTTAGACCAAAAAATCCTCCTTTTCAATTTTATTAACTCTCTCTTCCTTTACACCCGGTGTTCCTAGACTTGACCCTGGGACTCAGAGCAAGAGATGCGTTCAAAGACTAATTGAAGCTCAGGCTGGACACACAGGGAGCTCTTTAAGGATAAGAGAGGACGGTTACACGGTCAAGGGAGGTAAAAATAGAAACACATTTCCTAAACTGCTGTGTTCCGTCAGTCAACTCCTCATCACTCATTGTTTCATTCAAGAATCTCTGCAATATGGACCATGCTCACCTTCCCATCTCCCATCTCCCAGAGCTCTGTCGGCAAAAATAATCCATAACCAATCTATAAATAAAAATTTGGGTGAGTTTATTCTGAGCTAAAATCTGAGGACCATGGCCCGGGGCCTTTCTTCCTGAAGAAAGAAAGGACACCAAAGAAGTGAGGTGTACAGAGTGGTTATATACCCCCAAAGAGGATGTTTCACATAGGATTGAAATGTCCCTTTTACAATAGTCACGAGACTGCTCTGTTGGCACAGTGCTGGATGGACACAGCAGGTAAGTCTGCCGTCCCCGTGAACACAGCAGGGTGGCAGGTCTGTTGTCTCGAGCTGGGTGGTCACAGGTGAGCACAGCAATCAGTTCCTAGCCTAAGGAAAGATGCTTATCCTTAAGGAAATGCCAATGTGGGGGGAAGTTGCACCTTTATCTTAAGGCTATTTGTTCTTGCCATAGTAAATGTTTTAAAGCAGATATACAATGTGTACTCGATGGCCACAATCAGGCCCTTTTGGAAAAAAAAAGTCAGGCTGAATTAGGTTTACACGAAATGGCTTCCTCATGTACTCCAATATATCCTATTGCTTGCCATTTCTATTCGTCAATGTATACATGGGAGAGGCTCAGGCAAGCTGAGCAACTCGCCAAAATGGCTGAAGCCACCACCTTAAATATCATACCCAGCTAAAGACAAAGGAGGTTGTTGGGGGTTGGGGGAGTCAGTTACAGGAGGTTACCAGACAAGCACAATAAACAAATGCAGATTTAAGTCCTTGCCTTCCCACTGATTAAGAGTTTCTAGAGACAAGGTCATCTCCCCTTCTTCCTGGTACAGAGAGGGAGACATCTTTACAGATGGAGATTTCCTTTACAGTGTAAATGTCTCTTACAAAGGGTAAGTAAATTCTACTTTTCAGTTGCTTTCCTGTCTGCAAAGTAACCAGCCCCAAATAATCACCATGCGAAAGAGACATACCTTGGGGTGGCCAATTCCAGGCCCCCACACATATACAACACATATATACATGTACAATTAATTCTCATTGTTTGTGGATTCTGTATTTGTCAAATTGCATACTTGCTAAAATTTATTGGTAACTCCAAAACCAAAACACACAGTGCTTATTTGGTCATCCACAGATATGCAGAGAGCAGCAAAAAATTTGAGTTGCCCAGTGTGCTTGTTCCCCAGCTGAGGTCAAACAGGCAAATCTCTGCCTTCCGGTTTCAGCTCTCATACTATAAACAGTGTCCTTTTCATGGTCTATTTAGTGCCACATTTTCTGCATTTTTGTGCTTTTTATTGATTTTGCTCTTTAAAATGCACCCCCACCACAGTGCTGAAGTACCGTCTAGTGTTTCTATGTGCCAGAGGGCTCTGACGTACCTTACAGAGAAAACGTGTGTTAGATCAGCTTTATTCAGGCATGAGTTACAGTTCTGTTGGCCATGAGTTCAATGTTAATAAATCAAATATATAGATAGATATATTAAGTAAGATATATCTAAATAGAAAACATACATAAAACCAGGTTATGTATTGATTAGTTGATGAAAATTTTGTGATCAGTGAACCCAGGATCCCACTTCTATATTTCCTCCAGGAGCAATGGCTCAGTATTTGCTAATTCAGTGTTTGTAGCAACTTAATAGAAGATAACTACTGAACTGTGAATAACAAGAATCAACTGGATGTAGATACATATATAGATAGGTAGACCATACCTGTCTATCTATCTCCTATTGGCTCTGTTTCTCTGAAGAACCTTGACTGATACACAGGGCCATTGTCTTAGGTTATAAATTGTCCCAGTGCTCCCAGGAGAAAGTGGTAGGGAGTAGAAGAAGCAAGAGAGAGAAGGGAAACCAGGCACAGAAGCAGTTCTGGATGAAGTCCCATCCCTCTGTCATTTCCTACAGTCTCCCTGGGAGGACATGAACGCCCCCGTGCTTTCTGTTCTAGGTTGGTCCTGACAATGGAGTCCAGTGGCCCAAGCATTGTCTTCTGAGGAAGAATGTGGGGCCAAGCCCACAAGAGCGAAGCATCCTCAAGCTGGGAAGACAGAGGAGAGAGTGACTAACAGATATCAAGATGGTACCAGAAAGAAGGGAATCACCCTTTATCTTTGTAAACCTTATCCCAGCACCTGGCCTAGTGCCTGGTGTACAGTAAATACTAAAGAAATGTCGAACAAATAAATGATCGATCCTGCCACATTTCTCTAAGATTCACATGTACAAACAAGGCAAAAAATCAGCTACTCTCAGGAGTACTTTTTTGATGTTTCTCTAGAGCACAGCTGTTGGAAAATATTTGTGAAAGGAAAGAGTTTTGAAAATATCTTCGTAGTTACTTGACAGATAATTCCTTTTATAGAACTATATGATAAAATTAAAGTTGTTAGTCTTTTGCCAGAAAATTTTGAGAGCTTACCCTAACACTAAGTCAGGGAAGAAGCTAAACATGATCAAAACAACTTCGAGAAACACAAAACATACATTGTTAAACATTGTCAAGGAAACTTCCTGTCTCTCTGTCATCCCTTTTTCAAACACATACACACATACATGCACACACATGTGCACGCATGCTCGCAGGTGCATAACACACACAAAAGGTTACTATTTCTATAAAGAAATTTCTATACTCGCCATAAAATTCACATGAAAGTAAATAAATAAATATCAAGATATTAGGACAATCTGATATTAAGTGATATTAAGTATAATTTTCTACAAGGTACCCACCAAGTAGAGAAAGATATTTGTAGGTAAAATGTGAAAAAAGGTATTTGTGGGCATAATGTCTAGAACGGTACTTGCCTTTTGGAAGAATCATACCAACATTATGTAACTTCCAGAGCATAGAAGTTTTGCTGAGTCCTTAAAATGCCATGAATACATTTTTGGCAGGCAAGAAGGACTGGATGACCCCATAAGGCAGTTGAGGAATTGCTCAATATCAGGGATAGGTCCTTATCATCAGCAGAATCAAGTCCCAACTCCTTAGCATAACATGTAAGATCTTTCACCAGCGGTCCCCAACCTGTCTCTCCAGCCATATTTCCTGCTCCTTCCCCCTCGGTAGAGCTTACAACAGGGCCACCCAATGGAATGGACCATGCTGGCATGCCTGGGCATCTTTCTACTTCCTGTTTCTTCTGCTGGGCATGTCCTTGCTCTCCATGGCAAATACTCATCCTTCAGGAACCAGCTCAAACAAGCTGTGAAGCAATCCCTGATCCTCTTACTCCAAGGCAGGTAAGTCAAACCTACCTCTGTGCTCACAGAGTCCCTTGCACATCCTGTCAGGTGGAAATTTTATCCCATTGTATTGTAATTGTGTGGTGTGTGAGCTCCTTAAGAACAAGGACTATATCTTATTTACCTTTGTGCCCCATGTGCTCAGTCACGTAGCAAGTTTTCGATAAATTAACCATGGATAATCTTACTATTTTAGGAACAGCAATGATATTAAATCTTTGGACAAATGTAGATAGTAGGTGGATAATTTGTTATTTTAAGGATAAATAAGAGCATTGTAAAGCAAAAACAAATTTCAAAAAACTGTCTCCCAAAGGGGAATAAGCATTAACAGATGAACCCAAAAAAAGAGTAGAGAATGATATGATAAAATGTTGACTTAGGTCCTCAGATGTGTTAAAGGTTTTGTCAATGAAGGCTTAATCTGAAACTTGGAAAAAAAATTGCTTCCTAGAATTGAGCAGATGCTAGAGGGTGGAGCCATTGTCCAGGAACAGAAAGAAGCATAGCCTGACATATGTCCTATCTGGGGAAGATTCTAGTCAAATGGTCAATACCGGAGAGGTTCAACACGAGAGAAAGGGTGGGTATTCCAGTAAACAGGAGGAGACTGGAGGTGGGTAATCTGGAGCAGGTAATACTCAGAGGTCTAGCCAGGCAGGTGGTTGATAGGCATCAGGAAGCTCTGGAAACAGGAAACACAGTCCCAGACCAGAGGCTGGAGTTTAAGGGTTGGGCTCCAGGCCCTTACAAAGGCTGACAATGCCTTAGTGAGACCAGAGAACCAAGCAGACTGTCAGAACAGAAACTTAGGCAAAAAGTAAGAAGGCAGGAATACAGAGCCTGGAATTAGGATAAATAATGGAAGATTTATCAAAGCACAACCCTAAATATGATTACCAAATCAGGGCACAGTGCCAACTGGGAAATGGCAGCAGGATTAGTAAGATGCTTAGTCATTGGAGCTCTTCACCAAGGGCCCCTGGAGTTCTTCCAACCAAGAATAGAATTGGACTCAGCCAGAGCTGGACTAAATGTGCCTTGGAGAATCAAGAATGTAGACGAGGAAAGAGACAGGAGGCAGGGAGCCAGAAAGATCAAAATAAGCTTCAAGTGAAAGTGGAAAGGGGACTTGCAGGGGAGGCTGATTGGTTTCTCTAACATGCTCGTGAATATTTGAAATACATAAATGTCAGCAAAGATGATGTGTGACTCATGTGACTCATGATGGTGCGAAAGGAAGGAAGGACGGTCCAACCACCTCCTCAAGTCAAGAGCATGAAGAGCAAACAGGCTTTGAGTTGTAGGTAAGTGAGAGGGAGAAAGAAGTGTTTCAAAGAAAAGATTAGTTGGTTCATAGTTAAGCGTTCTGAAATGATACATCAGACTCTGGAAGACACGAAAGAGAAAAGGAGATGAAAACATCGAGGACAGAACTTGTAGCAAAGGAGCCCAGGACCCGCTACTACAATTTGTTTCAACACCACTTTATGCCCCAGTAGATACTGTGATCCTGTGTAAAGTATTTGAAACAGAATTATACAAACACAATCAATTTTCATCAAGAAATATTTTCTGGAGCTTATTCCGTTAAGCCAATTTGATTCTTTGATCAATTTTCTGTACAGTGCAGTTAATTTTTTTTATTTTTATCTTTAACTGAAATTATTTTTACTGAGATTGATTCTTTCCAACTTAAATATTACTCAGAAGCTATGAGTGTTCTAATAGATTTCTTGAAAATATTGTATTTTCTCAATTATAGCTTCCTCCATTGTGGTTTTTCTCGGGCAGCTCTTAAGAAGCCCAATTCCCCAGGTCAAATTTGACATATCTAAATTTTGTCAGAAACATTTGATTTGGGTATCAGATTTTAGCGATTGATAAACCTTATCAGGTGAAGTTTTAGCTTTTTGAACTTTGTTCTATGATCCCTATTTCCGCCAACTCTAATTTCATCTGATCTTTCCCAGTGTGCTTCTTCCATAGATTTTTAACCTTTAATTTTATGACCTGCAGTTTTCATCATTGTAAGTTTTACTTTGGGATATTTCTACCAAAAATATTTATTAAAACATTTATATCATGGAGTATTACGCAGAAACTAACAAACTAAAAGAATAAGAAAGATCTCTATGAACTGCGATTACTGTTAAAGAACAAGAGAATATATACGCTATGCTATCTTTTGTATAAGATAAAAGGAAAATAACATATATAATATACATGAACATATGCAAACATATTTGCTAATTCTTGCAAAAAGAAACAGAGGAAAAATAAACCAGAAACTCACGGCAAAGGTTATCTATATGTGTGGATGGAAATGAATAAATGAAAGTAAGACTTCTCTGAGGATGCGTTTTTTTAGTACATTTTCTGTTTTGAACCATATGCATGTATTGTCTGTTGAAAAACTAAAATGAAAAGATAATGAAAAAAAGGTAAATCCCCAAATGAAACCAAACAGCAACAAATCAATCTAACAATAATCACTCAGAGAAACATTCATTAGTTTGTATCTAATTCCAAGGTTATTTATTAGAAAATGAGGAGTAATTCCCTTCAGATGGTCTACTAACATCTGGTGAATTCAATTCTTCTGTAAACGTCTGTTCACTTGGGGGGCTGACTGCACACGCTACTGCTGGAAAAGCTGGAGGGAGGGTCTCAAAGCCCTTCAGTGATGAACAGACAGCTCAGCTCAGTGAATCTGTCCAAAACAAAAACACAACTATGTTCTCACAACCAGGAGAAAGAGTAGCCCAAGATTTCCCCAAACAGAATAAAATGGCACAGTGGCCGGATTGGTAGAGTATTTGCCTGGTGCCCAAAAAAGGAAAACTCTCTACTTTTCCAGAAAGTTCAAGGACATATCGGCTTTGGTTAGGCATAGTCAACAAAACCTACAGCAACAGACAGGAGTAAAGTTACAAAACTTCGTAAGAAAGAAAAGTAAAGTTATTTTCATATCAAGAAGAAGGAAAAAACCACATGAGGGAGGTAGCAAAGACCTCCTCCGGGACCCCCTGAGAATCCAGGTGAGGAGCAGTCGCAGTGGCTGGGAGGGACTTCCTGCGGCTTTCTCTCTGGTCCAGGCTGTACAAACCGAATGTGATTAAAAACCAGCGCAGGACCTAATAAAAGAACAATGGATGGAGTCAGCCCAGCACAGTGAAGGAACAAAGTGGGAGGCTCATCTCCGGACGGCGTCTGGTAGAGAAATCCCCCGCTTCTCGCCACGTGCACCTGAGAAAGACTAACCTGACGAACTGCAAAGAGAACGAGACCTTTGGGTTAAAGGGGTACAGGTTAGGTCAGAGGAAAGGTGGATTTTTTTTTTTTACAAGAAGACCTCAAAATTTTGTTCAACAGTCAGGTCTACACAGACCATTTTTATAAATTGGCCTTTATCTTAGCTTCATTTCTAAATGCAAAGTTTGTCTGAACCTTTGTGTTTTAGGCATTTATTGCAGGACTTTTTATTATTACCAACATTTTTACACAGTGATCCTCTCCTGAACTTCATGTGCGTTGATTTTAAGTGTATTCCGTAGTAAAGCTCCTAAATGCAGACAATCAACTACAATAGTATTTCAATTTTAATAGGACAATCGTGCAAATAGTACCTAGCTTGCATTGAAAAGTGGATTGCTGCTTTTGTCTAAAGTTTTAAACTACAAAATATCCACACTCTCTCTACCCTTTCTATTAATCTCATCTGTCCGGGCTCTTTCTCCCTATAGCCTTTCACATTCACAAGCTGGGTGGGTTTTTTTTTGACACAATACTGGTGATTGGCTGCCTAGCAGGCAAAGTTATGTTCATGCTCTAAAAGTTAATTTGGAAGTTCAGATTGGGCCTATATATACCAAATTTCCCGAATGAATAAAGTTACTGGATAGTCTAAAATGTCTCAGTATCTTTTTTTTTTTTTTTTTTTTTTTTGCTGAGGAAGATTCACCCTGAGCTAACATCTGTTTCAGTCTTCCTCTGTTTTTCAGTAGGAGGGCCACCAGCATAGCATGGCTGCTGACAAAGCAGTGTAGGTCCACGCCTGGGAAGTGAACCCAGACCACTGAAGCAGAGCACACTAAACTTAACCACTAGGCCACAGGGGCTGGTCCTGTCCCAGTATCTTTAAGTAACCTGGAGAACATACTTCAATGCACAGTTTATTAGATATAACTGGATACTCAATTCTTGTTAAAATTACTATCTTCAATTCCAGATACTTTAGGAATGGTTGCCAAACAACATATTGGAAAAAGTGAGCTTGTGTGTAAATCATTTCACCTTCTGTCTCTTCCAGTAAAGGATTAAAACAATGACATTTAACCCTCGGGCAAACAATAAAGTGCATTAGAGATTGTCAGAACAGCATGTGCTATTAAGTTTAACGGCTATATTTTACATATAATTAGTGCATTACTTCAAAAATACCATGATCCAAAAGGTAGCAAAGAAAAACAGAAAAAGAGAGATGTGGAAAGACGATTTAATTCTGGAAGATTTCACAGCCAGTTTGGTGAACCAAAATGAAATATTCTTTTATATCCTACCTTCTAAAACTGTACTCCTCTCACCTTAAAAAATGTGATTAACAACAGTATATAGTTTCTGGATTATCCAGGATTCTTTTGCTTTTCCTCTTTTTTCAGTCTACTGCCTGTATTTTATTGATATGCAACTATTTGCTAACTTCTACTGAAAATCATTTAAAAATCCACTTCCCGGAGAAGAGCCAGGAAGAAGAGCATAATTAATGTGAGCTGGGACCTTTCCAGTGCAGACGCCCTCTGACTTCCATCATCAAGAAGAAATCAGGGGATGTGCGGGTGACCTGGAGCCAGCAAGGAGGCACAGCACAGGAGGAAAGAAGGCAGCACAGCTGACCACCCAGAAATACATGAGAAATGTTGCATGACGGACAGATGTGTGGGGGAAGTCCCTTCACGTGGAAAGAACAAGGGCCAGTCACACACTATTTGAAGGAAAAGAGCTCAGAAGTCATCACTGTGAGAAATGATGCAGTGACGTTAACCCATAGGTTTGGTTGATACATTAGCAGTCACACCAAAAAAATGATTTTAAGAGGTATTTCATATTCTCGTCAACTTTCTAAACACTGGAATTTTATTTCTGATGGCAACTTTAACCTGAATAGATGGTCTGGACAAATTCTCCTGAAGTTTTACCTATGCAGCATTTCCCAAAGCAATCCGATACTATTACTCTTTTGCCCCAAATTTTTTAAAAATGCAAGCATTTCACCACGTGCTCTATGACAATGTCTTCATGTCCATTCTGCGACAAATGTAGACAAATCTGAGTGCAAAAAAATTTTGAAATGAGACTGATAACTAGAATGAGCATAAGGAATCTGGCACAGTGTTTTGTAGATGTGTGTTTCTTTTTACTTTGAGAGTTCATTTTTATTTTTTTAAGATTTTATTTTTTTCCTTTTTCTCCCCAAAGCCCCCCGGTACATAGTTGTATATTCTTCATTGTGGGTCCTTCTAGTTGTGGCATGTGGGACGCTGCCTCAGCATGGTTTGATGAGCAGTGCCTTGTCCACGCCCAGGATTCGAACCAAGGAAACACTGGGCCGCCTGCAGCGGAGTGTGTGAACTTAACCGCTCTGCCATGGGGCCAGCCCCTGAGAGTTCATTTTTAAGAAAGCTAACCAGTGTAGGGGAGGAAGACATTTCCTCTACCCGCTCTGGGTTCTTCTGGCCGGAGAACAAATTAAATTCACATGAGACAGAATAACAGGAGAAAATTAAACAAAGCTTTATGGCATGCATACATGGGAGAGACTCAGGCAACCTGAACAACTTGCCAAAATGGCCAAAGCCACCACCTTAAATATCATCTTCAAGACAAAGGAGGATGTTGAGGGTTGGGGGAGTTGATCAAGGGAGATTACCACACAAGTGGTACAGTAAACAAGAGCTGGTTATTATGCAGACTTGATTCCTTGCCTTCCACATTGATGAGAGTTTCTAGAGATAAGGTCATCCCTCCTTCCTGGTACAGAAAGGGAGACACCTTTACAGATGGAGATTTCCTTTACAATGTAAATGTCTCTTAACAAAGGGTAAGTAAATTCTACTTTTCAGAGTGTCTTTCCCATCTGCAGTTTTTAAAAGTAACCAGCCCAAAATAATCCTCATGCCAAAGAGGCATATCTTAGGGTGGCCAATTCTAGTCCCCCACACCAGCAACTAACACTGTGAGTGTAAATGGCCAGTCTGGTCTATGCTGTTTCGCTCTTCTGAACTTTCTTCTACCATATGGTCTTCACACCAGACACTACATACAGAATATGTCTGTGCTCCAGACAGAGGGGAGAGCCGGTCTGTTGATGAACTTGTCGACATCACACCTAAGTGAGGGCGCACTCCCTGGGCAATGACTGATAGACACTGATGGGAATCTTAGCTTTTGCTTCACTGTGAGTGATATTGACATCTTATACGACCGAAACAACAAAGCGCCTTTTTAAAGGCCTGGAATTCCACAATGTGTGTGTCACTCTCTCCAAGCTCACCTACAATTTTCTTTGACCAGTTTATCTGGGAGAAACCATTCTCCCCTCCTCCTATCATAATCCTAATTTCTTAATGTTTTAGCTGACTTGTTTCCTTTAACATATTTTTAATTCTTCTGGTCTCTCCTCATCTTGACCAAGTGTTGGCCTGAGGCAGAGGCTGGTGGGTAGAAGCTCTCAGACAAATCAATAGACAGGCCCAAGCCCAGCTCCAGCTTTGAAGCTGACCTAGTAGATGAATGACATGAGGCAATAATTGCCTCCTCCATTGTTCCTGCTTACCTGGAAACCAAACGACCTGGAGATGAAGAGGAAAAGCGCAATGATAGGGGAGCAGAGGTCCAGAGGGCACAGGCGACTGCTGTCACTCAGGAGTCCTTGATGCAAGCCCGAGCTCAGCCATTCAGTAGTCTTATAATTATTGGCCAAGTCTGTGAGTGTTATAAAATGCTTTTACATCACTAGGTTTTGAGGTGGTTTGTCATGCAATAATACTACCTGTAACACCTTCCAATCAGTATTCAAGATACTTTCAAGTCCATGAAAAGTCAGAAGAGCATCAACTGAGAGCATCTCATAGGGCTGTGTGGGTGGATACTGGCCAAGAAATAGCCCAGCCAATCACACCATCTTTCTAACTCTCATTATCCTGGCGTTTTTGATAATCATCTCCTTGCTTTAAAAAGAAAAAAAATAGTCCTATCAACCTTGAAGCTATCCTTTAACAATATAGTTTCCTTTTGTCTGTGTAGCTTTAAATAAATGGACTCATATGTATTCTCTTGGGCCTGCTCTCTTTTGCTCTATATTAGGTTTGTGAGATGCATCCATGTTTAAGCAGCTCACTTCCTAAAAGATCAGGTCAGCTTCCAAAGCAGAACAGTGTAGAAAAACAGAGTCCAACTCAGTCCCTTATAGTGCACATGATGGGAAAGGCTTCCTAGTTTGTGCCTTCTCAAGTTCTTTCACGCTGTCCTTCTTTCTTTATTGCCTTGCTCATTCAGCACTTACTTACTGAGCACCTACCTTGTGCCAGTCTCCTTCGAGACTTTAGGGAGGGAGTAATGACTAATGTAAGACTCTCCGTCCTCATGGAGCTTACATTTTAGTGGAAGGAGATAGACAATAATCAGACAAACTGATTTAGAAATCACGTGTGATAAGTGCTAAAAGGAAAGGAGGAGAAAAGAAAAGTCACAATAAATGTATACTTACAGAGAGAGATACAGAGGGAGGCTGCCCCTCTCATTCCCAGCCTCGGTTTCTCTTTTAAATCCCTCTGACAACCATCTCAGAATCCCCTTTCAATCTCAATGCTCCACATTCGGAATTCCAATCCCTTTCATCTCAGAGCTCCACCCTTTCTCCAGCAAGAAGGCAAAGCTACTTCCCTGCTTGTACTCTGCCAGCCCTGGAGCCTTGACCTTCAACCACAAACTCATGCCGACTCCCCATGCTTAGGATTGTCAGGCTCTGAGGGAGGGTACGTGGGTGCCGCTCCTCGGAGGTGGGGAAGAAGCCGAACCACAAAGGCTACAGCTGGGTTCCTCCCAAGTTACCCAAAGACAAACACATCTCACTAGAACAAACATTAATTTTCTTCTAAAAACAACACGGTTTCGTCTCCTATGAGGAAGTCATGTTTCTCTTTGTAACACAGCCTTGATTGTCCTGCTTGTGAAATAACAACCCAGGGCTTATTATGATAAGAAGCACGTGACTACTTCCTGTGGCTCTTGTATGCAAGAGCCACAACCTTGCGTGCAAATGGCTCTCTCAGGCCAGAAAAACCCCACGTCTGCTCCGACAGCTGCAGAGAAGGGAGTCTCAACTCGTCTCCCCACAGCCTCAGGTGAGGAATTTGGATATAATTCCATATGCAAAAGAGAGGAAAGACTTTTTTAAAAAATCAGAGGAGAGGAATTATCACAGCTTAGCTTCCGGGTGAATCTTGGAATAATGATAGGATGTGCTACTTTTAAAACTAAAAACAACAGTAATAATAAAGGGGGCAGGAGAATGAGTCAGAAAACGCAAGTTCCTAGATGAGAGCAGTGAGCTCTGAACAGAAGGAGTGGGAATTAGGTAGGAAAAGTCAGAGGGAGATTCAAGGCCCGCTGCAGAAAAAAGTGACAGAGCTTGGCAACAAATTAACTATTAGGGGCAACTGACAGATGCCAACATTTCAAGTCTGGAGACCATGTGAAAAGAAATAAGGGGGAGAGGAAGAAGAGGAGGGACGATCAAGGCCAGGACGGGGGGGCAGGAGAGGAAAGAGTCAGTTGTGAACATGTGAAGTTTTGGATGTTCAGAGACTTCCTAAATGGCGTCAAACTCTCTCAGTCCTTGAGTCAAAAAAGACTTCTCAGTAGCGGCTTGAAGAAGCAAAAAGCGTGGGCCTGGAGTTGGGCGGGTGGTGGTTTGACTCCTGCCCTCACTCCTTGCTACCTGCGTGACTCTTGGCGAGATTAGAGTGTCTCTGCTCAGAGTCCTCATCTGTAAAATGAAGTGAACAGTGCCTCCCTCATGGAAGGCTGGAATGAGAGGATTAAAGGAGAAAATGTAAGTAGACCACCTTGAGTATTTCCTGGCATGTAGTAAATGGTATATAAAAGTTATAAACCTCACTCTTTTTCACTCCTTTATTAACTGTACTTAAGATAAAGAGCCATGTACAAATTCCAGATTATCCTCATGGAACTCAGGTCACTTCCTCCTCGTTTGCTTTCAAGATTTGATTCCAGCTTGGCAGGTGGTGACTGCGTTTGCAGACTGTCCCAGGCGCTCTTTCCTACCATGAGGAGACACTGAGAGAGGATTTGGCAAAATTCTCTGCCTAGACAGATCAGGAGGATTTTGCACACTTTGCACTTTGCAATCATAATGAGGACTGTGTGTCAATTCATCGCACTTTTATATCCCAAATCTTTCTCAAGGTGATTTCAGTTGAACACGTGCTCATCAGAGTAGAGATCTAACAGAGGGTATCTTGTGTGAGTAAGGAGTCCTCGCTGGTGGGTGCACTGTAGTAAATCAGTGTATGTGTGAGGGTGTGAATAAACAAGGCCTAAAAGAGTCATTGGAACACGCCCAGAGCTCATGAATGAATAGAATACTTGGATGCTTACTCTTGTGCTGTTTAGAAACAAACCATCTACTTTAGAAGATGGTAATCATTCCTTAAAGTTTAAATGTCCCATTAGTTCCTTAAAATTAAACACAAACCAGGCAATTGTCACATCGTTTACAAAGATTTTACAGAGAGCATTCCTTCATTCAACGTTTATTGAGTGCAGACCCCATGGAAGAAAGGAAGCAGACCTGGTGGCATCTGCCAGATCTCACCTTGAAATTTGGCTCTGCCACTTTCCAGTCAGATTCCTATGCCTCTCTGAGTCCAGTTCTCCCCTTTAAAATGGAGATCATAAATCCACTTTGCAATGTTGGCGTAAGCTTCAAACACTGCAACGTGTGTAAAGCACCTAGAGATGTGCCTGCATCAGATAACTAGAGTTTATTAAGTTAATTAGCATTCTAATATTATTAGATTAATGTAATTGCTGACAGTTAAATAGATGTTCAATAAGGGAAATTACTGCTACCATTGTTACACATGCTGAGTAGGATAGCGCAAAAGGGACAAGTACAGTGGCCCTGCCCTCCAAGGGCTCATAAATTATGGGGAAATGTCTAACCCTCTTCGTGGTGATATAAAATTGGTCCCAAATATTCAAATTAAGGAATTCAGGTAGAGTCCATTTCACAGACTTTGTTTTGAAACATACAAACTCCCTGAGGCTGAGCTTGTCCTAGAATTGAAACTCTTTTAAGAAATGCAAGTCTATCAATCAACGATCAATTTATAGGCATCAAATTGGAAATTTTCAACCTTCAACAAACATTACCCACAAAGGACTTGCTAGCTAGGATCTTGAGTAACGATACACACCTGTGGCTTGGACAAGCCAAGGGTCTGCTTGTATTATAACGTCTGCTGGTAGGATCATGATAACCTGACGTCTCTTCCAAAAGAAGCTATTCTAACCATGTTTTCACCATTCCACTTTTTCCTGCCTGCATGGTCGACCCTGACTAACGTATGGTACAACATTTAGTTAGATGTGCAATATAGTACTAAGTAAATATTAAACAATACTTTTATCTTTGTCATTAAACCTCTTTTTAAAAGGAAAGAAGGGAAAATATTTACAAAAATCTATACTATATCTCATGTCCCATTCTCACTAGATATAAGGAAGGCAGTAGTAACTCACTGTGTTACTTTTAATGTCATATTATCTTCAAGCCTTGTCATTCCTCTTTACAAGAATTTGACAATAACTCTAGTATAAATATGTTGAACATATTTCTGATAGTATAACTTACAATAACTAATGGCTATTTGTTCCATCTCAAAAGAAGTGGGAAGTGTTTCGCTATCACCAACCACCTGTATTAAGACAAGCCGAAGACCTTAATTCCAGGAGTGCACTTAATTCATCTCATATATTAATTGCCAGTTATGTGTCAAGGACTGTTCTAGGCACTAGAGGTTTAAAAAGATGAGTGACTTTTGATTATCAAAGGGCTCCTGGACGGGCATGGAAGGTGACAGACGTGCTCATGGGAAATTCTAATGCAATGCTGACTATGTCCTTTATGTCCCCAAAGATGAGTGCTTGCTTGAAATGAATCCTACTGGTTTGGGGATGACATCTTTTTTAGCTGTTATTGGTCGGTACACCAAGGAAACAAAGCCTTCTATCCATTTTTACCCAGGTTGAGACATTTTAAAAATGAACACTCATTTCAATTTTTAGTGATTCAAATTGAAGTATCTAGTCTCTCTTTAGAATATCTCGTGCTTATCTGCAGCATTATATCATCAAGAAGCAAAATAATGAAATTATAGCTACCTTGACTTCCATGAAAAAGCCTGAAGATGCTTTATAGATCGTTGGGTTTAACGCTAAGTCTTTTATCCTTAGACTTTGAATAGCTCAGGATAATGTATAGCCTGGAAAAAAGGGAAGTAGAAAAGATGAGAAGAGGTTTAAGACTCAAATGGGAACTAGAAAACCTGGTTTTCTTCCTGGTTCGGACACGGACTTGCTGTGTGATGTTGGGTCCTTGGGCTTCAGCGCCTCTGCTGTAAAATGAAGGAGGGTGGCACTTCAGTTTCTGAAACTCTATGATTCCAGGGTTCTTTGCAGGAGAATAGCAAGGCTCCTCCCCCAGCCCCAAGGCTCTCTTCAGTTACCAAGAGGAAAGTTGTGTCCCCAAGTGGATGACAGAGAGGGACAAACCCTTCTGCCAAGAACAATTGAGTTCTTGATGATTTTCTTAAAGTGCATCTCAAGGGGGAAAAACAAAGGAAAAACAGCGCCTGGATATTGGTAGCTGGATATTGCTAACACATAACTACTTAGTTGCATCAAAAACAAATGATGCCAGCAAAGCAGTGGTGGTCATGTCAGGATGAGCATCTCCTGCATAATTCTTTTTTAAAAAGCCTAGACATCAGGAAGTCAATCTAGAATTGAAAGCCTCTTGTGTCAACTTAGCCAGGCTATAGTAACCCCCTATTCAATCAAACACTAATCTAGGTGCTGCTGTGAAGGTATTTTGCAGATGTGGTTAACATCCACAACGAGTTGACTTGTAAAGGAGATTCTCTTCTAGAATATGGGTGGGCCACAGCTAATCAGTTGAATGGCCTTAAGAGCAAGTCTGAGGTTTCCTTGAGGAAAAAGAAATTCCGCCTGAGTACAGCAATTTAAGGCGCTGCCCAAGGGGTTCCAGTTTGCTGTCCGGCCCTACGGAGATGGGGCTTGCCTAGCCAGACCCCATAATCGCATAAGCCAATTTCTTGAAGTCAGTGTCTCTCTCCCTTTCTCTCCATATGTGTATATTATATCATATATAATATATATATAATACATGTTACATACATGTTTTCCCTCTTTATATATAACACATATACTACATATATAATGTGTGTGTGTATCCTACTGGTTCTACTTGTCTGGTAGAATTCTGATTCGTAAACTTCTAGTAAAAATATATATATTTTGTATATCATATATGTATGACATATCTGTGTGTGTGTGTGTGTATTCAAACACATCTAAATGTCTATTACTCATGGAAACATTTCATCAACCTTGGTCTTGTGAATTAAAACTGTCAATTTTGAACAAAAGCTAACATGTATATAGTGCTTAGTATGTGACAGACTTATTTTACACAAATAGATTTATTTAATGCTCACTTCAACTCTATGAGAATGGCACACCCATCATCCTGTTTTACAACGAGGGAACCTGAGGCAGAGAGAAGACAGGTGACTTGTCCAGGGCTATATGACTGCTAAGGGTAGAATCATGATTCAAACTCAGGGAGTCCAGCTATAGAACCAAAACCCTGTGCCACTTGGCTCTGCTGCCCCTCGGAATCAGTTCTGAATTTCTCTCAAAGATTGCAAAATGGCACTACCTTAAGAAGTCTAGAATAGCCAAGCTCAGATTTTGATTTGTTTGTTGGAACCAACACACCTCTGATCTTCTCGTTAATTCCAAACTCATCAAACAGTGATCACAGTCTCTGCTAGGGACAGAGATGGGCAAAACAGCGCATAGAGTGCCCTGTGAGCAGGTGCACTTCAAAAGCCATTGCTGAGAAAGGCGCCTCTCTGTCCATCTACTCACGGTTTTCTTTCACGTTAGCTGCCAAGGCAGGAGCAACGGTGGCCTGCAAGGATATTGAAGCGCTATGTCAGCCTTTGGAAAAGCAAAGAAGTCGCTGCTATGTCTGAAGATGTTACCATTACTGATTGGACTTGAAATTTTTTATTTTCCAAACTTCTCCATAGAAGTTGAAGGAAGTAGAACTCAACTCTTACAATTGAATATCATTTTATGAAAAGTGCAACCAAGATGTCAGCTGTGCTTGTGGTCACCTCGTCCATTGAAATCCAGATGAGGTTAACTGAGCCCTGGTTTACATCTCGTAGCAGTCCAATGTCCTCCCGCAAGACTTCCCAGTCAGTGTCTGTTCTTACAATCGCCTAAATGTTGAACTCCAGTTTCCACTGAATTAGATTAGTGCGTGGGCCGTCACACCATTCCGCTCATGCTATAGTTTTCCTTCAACGCATCAGCTCAAAGCTGTATTTCAATCCTCTTCCATAATTTTTATGCAACTTAGTGTGTGTCTCCTTGTCTTTTCTACCAAGAAAAATTGTCTATGACTTGGGAATGAGCAAAGGAGGCTATCGAAATTATTGTGTCCTTTCAGTGAAGCCCTGAGCATAGTCTAGTGGGGGTTACCTGACTTGATATGAGTGTGCACCTCCAATTCTCTTTCTATTAACTAGGCTCTTTTACAACTCTCTCAGGGTTCTAAAACACTGAAAGTAATGCAAATGATTCTTGTCCAAAGCAAAGGAAATGAATTTTGCCCAGTAAAGATACAATTCATGTCTGCCTTATAGAAACCATTGAACCCAAACTTAAAATGTTCCTGCTCTGCAAGAAATTAACCAGTTTTGCTAAAATGAATTTAGCAAATTCATTTAAGTATTCCTAATTTCGTATTTATTGCTGTTCCTGAAATTCTCATTTGAACTAGTGTTAATATCATAGTTTCCAGCATTAATTAACGAGTTGAATAAAATCTTTGACATATGTTCACTTTCTATTTACATGAGAACCACATTATTAACTTTTGAAAATTATACTGTAACATTCTGACCATTTGGGAAACGGACAATATTTACAGTGAAGAAACAAAAGATTTTAAATTGAATATTAAGTATCCTCCTTAAAAACCCTTTTGGCTATTTTCAACAACTTCGGCTCCAACCTCCAACCATGTTGTTAGGCTCCTGATTTTTTTGTTTTCTCTGCTCTCCTAGGCAAGGCACTTTCTTATGTGTACACTGCTCCCCGTTAGCAAAGAGGCTTTAAGAGTTATTCTCCAAAACAAAGACCTTTCTTCCTGAAGAAGAACCCTAGAGCCAACTTTATCTTGGAAGATATCTTGGTAAACAAAACTGGAGAAGATTGCAAAGGAAAATAAACCAGCATACCAACTTGTCTTTTATAGACGAAAAATCTGAGGTCCAGAAATCATTTGCTCATGTATATCTAACTTCTCAGTTAATTCATTATTAGAGAAAATATGACCTTTTCTCCAATATATAAAATTATTTTATGCTGTCCTGGAAAATTCCAATTAAGTATTAAAATGCAGTTATTTCAGTCTCATTAAAACTTTTCTAATAGGATGAGGGGGAAAAAGTTTTAATCAAATAAAGCACAAATTAAATTCAGAGTATAGAGTGATATTTAATCCAACTGTAAATTGGTTCTTCAGAAGTGAACAAGTATCTTCCTAGGGAGGAAAATGTCATAAATTTTCACATTAGTAGATTAGATGTATAATTTAAACATTGTGAATTTACTATAAATAATTCTGTAAAATACTATTGTTACAATATTATTTTGGGGAAAAAAGATATATAAACTGGCAGAAGCATCCAAAATTTGTCTTGAATGTAGTTTCTTTGGAAAAAGAATAGGCTTAGTTTCAGATTGATGGAGAAAATCTGAACAGTTGGGGTGATTTTGAGAGGAACTTCTAGAAATTTTCAAAGGCCTTACAAAATAAATGGAATAAATATCTAGAACATACAGCTAATAAAAAAATTGAAATAAAATGCAAATATCACAGCTAACATTTATTCATTCTGACATCCAGAATATGTAAATTATACCTATGAATAAATAAGAAAAATAGTCAAAGAATGAAAGAATGAATGAAGGAGTGAAGAAAGAAGCACAAAAGGTCATTGGAAAAGGGTCTGGCATTACCTAATAAAATTGGACACATGCACATACAGTGACACAACACTTCTACTCCTAGATATGTACACTAAGGCAGTATATTTCAACTGTGGGTTATGATCACTCATTTAAAAAATGAAATAGACTTGAATAGAAATATCAGAATGTGCTGCAATTAGTAAGGGTAAGTATTGTTTGGTGAAACTGTTTTCTTCACACATTATGTATGTGTGTATTAACTGAATTATAAAGAAAAATATATTTTTTACTGTGTATCTAGGCAAAAAACTTTGAATGCCACTGTCTATAGAAAGTCTTACATATGTGCACCAGGAAACAAGTAGAAAAATGTTTACTACAGTGCTATTATCTTACCTTATGATTGCCAAAACCTGGAAGCAACACAAATGTTCATTACCAGTAAAATAGATAAGTAAATTGTGGTGTATTTATGTAAGGTAATATAGTATATTAGGAAAAATGAACAATCTACTATAAATATCAAGATGGATGAATCTCAAGAACAGAATGACGATCAAAAAAGCAAGCCCCAGAAGCATATATACTGTATGACACAATTTATATGTGTTTCAAAAATAAGGAAAAGTAAATGTGCTGTTTAGAACATCCTAGGTGCTCCTGTAGCAAAATGAGGTGGTGAAATTATAAAGAAAACCCTGGGAATTATTAAGACAAAATTCAATATTGTTGTAACCCGGGCTGGGGGTAGGGAGGGAGACAATGCAATCAAGGTGGGACACTGAGGTCTTCTAAGGTGCATACCAAGGTTAATTTCCTGACTTGAGTGGTAAACGCATAAGTATTCATTTTGGCATGATTCCTTACTTTGTACATATAGGATATATACACAACCATACATACCAACAACTCTACAGACCCGATATGTACATATAATGTATAATATGTCACAATTAAAATTTGAAAATTTAAAATAAATGTCAGCTATTATTTTATTCAATTTTATACCTCACTCAATAAAAGTTTAATATTAGAAGGATACCTGGCACCACGGCCAACGCATAGAAGGTTTAACTGAATGTATAATTTATGTTTAAAAGTCTCAAAACTTAACAAAAAGCTAGAAATAATCAGTACTGCTACAACAATCAAACCTTTCGTCACCTCTGTCAAGTCAATCTGTGCCTCTAAGAACTCGGTAATGAGACCACGCCAGGTTTACTTCAGTACGTAATTAATGCCAAACCATTCGTATCCAGGCCCACCATCATTCTAAAATTTGTTTTCTAGAGAGATACCCGAGAACTTAGAAAAAATTAATTGAATGAATGACTTTAAGAACAGGGAAAAAAAAATGGATGTGGGGAACAACCTCAATACAGGATTGCGTATGTAAATAATTATACCCAGAATATGGACCACAATGCCACCACCAAAAAGAACCAGGCAATGAAGGCTGACATGACATTAACCTATCAATTAAGATAGGTTGCAGAGCAGTTTACAAATTATAATATCATTTGTACATGTATACCATATATACATATGTATAAAAATATATCATGTATCAACTGTTAAATAAGGATAATAACATGGAATAATCCATTTCCTAATATGAAATAAGAAAATCAAATGGTGGCAGAAGACTTCAGTTTGGAAATAATCACGATCAGCTAGCAACGTCCTTTCTGATCATTAAAGAGCTGGTTCTAGTCTGTGAAGAAATAGTTGTTTGCTTTGCCAGGCTTGTGAATGCTGACCCACATATTTTTCAAAAATAGCAATAGGGACACGACTTACCATCTTGGCATTTCTTATTGGTGGATAATGCATTGTCCCTCCCTCTGGCCCACACACAGAGTGGATGCTCTTTTTACATTATTATGTGGACACTTGAATGAACTCTAATTTGATTGGTTTGCCCGAAACTACCCCCGGGTGAGTTCATAGTCCTGCAGATACCAATGAAAAAAGGTTTAACTGCCTCCCGCCTCATTTGTACTTTCAATTTAGCTCACATCTGTTAGAATAGTTTGTCTGAATATACAATGTAAAAAAGTAGAATTATTAAGACTTTTTCTCTCCTCCCTTTATGCATTCAGCCTTAGGAATCAAAAGCTAACATTTCAGATAAAATCAATTCTATGGAGACGCAATAAACTTTCAGCATAAGAAACAATAAAATTCCTCTAAGTAAAATATTTGATGACTGGTCTTTATAAGCCATTTTAGCCAAGATTACATTAGGGATTAGAAAGTTGTCTGTCTCTGAAGCCCAGATTGCTCCCCAAATTTACAGGCCCTTGCTTTTTACATTGAGAGGATCATAGTGCGCCTCCCCTACCCCTTGCAACCAGGAATAGAAAGTTTAAATATTAACTCTAAAGCCTAGTCCTTGTTTCTAAATCTGAAAAAGGCACGTGCCAAGGACTCTTTTCGAAAAAAGTCACCCTGAAAAGGTACTCTGTTCTAACTTCAGAGCAGACGAGGAAAACAGGAAGGACAGCATGCACTGCAGTTGCCATAAACAGCATCTTTGACCTATCACCTCCTACTGTGTTTCCCTGCTTCACTGCCCATTATCCAGCACTGCTTCTTCTCAGCTACTTTCTTCTCTACAGTGGGTAAATAAGCAAAGCTCAGACAATACCTGAGTGACAGATCCAATCCATTCAAATGTATTTCTTGTTCTCTGGGTCTTTCCATGGCAGCTTTGAGTAACAGCCTATGGACACTCTCCCAGTGTCACTACCTCAGATTTCCCTGCATTCTATTCACTCCTTGCGATCCATGCGAGTTATTTTTCTGGATTAGGCATATCATTACGGAAGATGCTAATTTAGCGTGCATAACGTCTATGGTGCTATTAGATCACACCCTGGGGGGGAGGATGTGGGGCTGGGAAATGATCCCAATGGGGATGAAGAAACAGGTAGAGCAGTGTGTTGATGACTTACCTAAGATGGCAAGGTTAAGATAACAACAATGGAGGCATCATTCTGTCATAGTCCCTTTTCCTCTTCCAGCAGTTGTAACATAAATAATACCCAGATCTTGATAACAATGGCTGGAAACCAAAGTCATAGATGCATTAAAGACTGAGTAGATAAGACCAGCAAACGAGTCTCTCACTCAGTTTCATTGGGTGGACTGCACAAGTGGTGCAAAGTCAAAATGCTTTAAGAATATGAAACAATATTTATTTCTGTCTACAAATCTAATAATTATATACATTTCTAATTCTAATGACATCATGATCGAACTGTATTTCAATGATCTGTGACAAGGATATAGTGAGGAGATCTCAAATGTTTCCAGTTTTGTATTCCTTTTTATTTTGTCAGTTGCATTCATCTTTATCAGCATTTTTCCTGTAATAAAAAGAGCAGGAGGGCTGGTTTGAGTGACAGCCATCCCTGGTGCAGGATTTTCTCCTGACTGTTAAATATGCACCTCACTCTTCACAATGCATCTCCAGGACACAGCAATCAGAAAGCCAGAAGACAATTTTCCTCATTAGTGGACTTGCTGGAAGGTTTGGCAGGATGTTACAGAGGGAAGGAGCCCTTAATATTGAAGCTGGGAAAGTCTGAAATCTAGTGTGGTTTACAACACAGCTTACATCAGGTACTTGCTAGAAAATAATTTAAGAATGCAATGCAAAATGGATATATATTCGATGTCTGCAAGTCTGTTTTAACCATTCATAAATCAATTTCTTTCAAATATATTATCAATGGAAACAAAGCACAAAGAAGCCACTGTTTTTCTGCTTTTCAACAAACTTTTTTACTGCCATGCAACTGCTTCCTTTTAATTAAATGGAGAGTTTATTGAATTGTCCAAAAGAATGAGTTTCACTGTTGTATTGAGTTGGAAAGCCTGATTTTAAATACATCCACTGGAAACATTTATCAATAGTTCAAAATGTTATTTTTAGTATTCATACAAAAATTGATATTGCACCTTTTTTAATCTTTGTTTTTCTTATTAAACAGATCTTATATTTACTTTTTAAGTTAAAACTAGGGAGATTTGGAAATCTTAAGTCAATAGCAGTATACATAATATAATTCAGTAATTTTCAATCAATTGTAAGCATTATTTAAAATTTCCTAGGAGTATGTATATGTGTATCTATGTATATAAATACACACACACATATTCATACATTGTTTTATTCTTAAATAAGCAACTTTCCTCGCATTTTCTTAAGTGATTTTGAAGTTAGGTTCAAGATTTCAAGCCTTCAAGATACTATTTAATTATTTAATCCAATATTTATTACATTTAGCTCAATCATGCATCTGTAGGTCACTAAATGCCCACAGCATGCTGTGGAAAACAACACGGGCCTTTTTCCTGTCATCATTTTCCCACATGTGAATTTCTCAAAGTCTGTTTTTATGACCCGCAACCAGCATAGCTGCTTAAGGACTTGCGTAAGTCTTATTTCCTCTCAATATTAAAAAACTGCTTTGACTTTCTCAAGTTTTTTCTCAAAAACTTTTCCTCAAGTTTTTTGGTTGGCATCGCTCACTAAGCTCTTATTATCATCTATTTTTTTCTCAGTAAAATGAAATTTATTTAATTTTTAAAAGCTTTTCTTGAGATTGCTGGGAAGATGGCAGTGTAGGTAGTCTCTGAACTCACCTCCTCCCATGGACACAACAAATTTACAACTACCCTTGGAACAATTACCCTTGAGAGAGAACTGGAAACTGGATAAAAAGAACTCCCACAACAAGGGACGGTGCTGACTGAGGTGGAAGAGGCAGAAATACTTTTCTGGAGACAAAAAGGCCACAGTATACCTGTGGGGCTTCGTGGCTGAGAGCAATGTTAAGGTACGAAGATTTTCCTGGAGGAGAGGGGGATCTGAGCATGAGAGCTCTGCCACAATAAGCAGCTTTTGAGCTCAGCATGACCAAGATGAGTGTCATAATATCTGGCTTTGAAGGCCCATAAAAGCTGTGGAACATAAGAGAAAGAAAAGCCTGCTCTTAAGGGGGTCATTCATGAATTCACCCATTTCAGGAAGCAACACAAAATCACCAAAAAGAAAGGTGCCCACTCCTTTGGTGAAAGAGACTTACTTGATAGGCTCTGGACTCATCTCAGGGAGGCAGGAGGCAGCGGGGACCACCTCCCCAGGGACTGAGACAATTGCAGCAGCCATTATTGTGACCTAGTACAGGCATGTTGACACAGACACTAGCAGATGCCATTGGAGTTCTTCCCCTGGCCTGTTAGCAGAGGGCTTTGCCCTGCCCACCAGAGCACGGATTTAATCCAGCTAAGCCAGGGCAGGCAGCCTGCCCTGGGAACTGGCCCCATCCACCAGCAAGCCCTCAGGAGACTTGTGGACCCACATATGTGGGGTGTGTGGGGCCTCTGCAGTGAGGCCAGCAGATCTGCTTCAGTGGGTTGGAGGTTGCATGTGGGGCAGGACTGTGTTGATGGGGTGTATGGGCCTGCAGGCAGTGGGTCTTGTCAGCTGCAGCAGACTTGTGCTTCTCAAACAGCCACATAGGGGAACTGCCCTGCTTTCCAACACCTGAAACAATTGTGTGCTGCCATGCCTGGGGCTGGCCCCACCCCAGCTGCACTACTGAGAGCTGACAATAGCCTTGCAGGCCAGAGGTGTACAGTGATTATGAGCCTCTGAGCCTAGCAACCAGCCACATTGGGGGCCTACTCACTTAACAGAAAAACTGCAGCAGGAATGTGCTATTAGACCTTGCAGCCAACTATTCTAGGGCTCCCCCCACCCAATAGAGTGACTGAAGGGACTGTGGCAGCCTCATGAAGCTGAGCATTACAACCAATCGGCCAGGGGGACAGCTTAGCCTCCCTGGGCACCTGCAGCAAAAGCAACTCTGCCACAATAGAAGGACACATGTAGCCCACACAGAGGACACTCCTGGAACATTTGGAACTGGTGATGTGACAAGACAGAAGTGCATTGCTTGGCCTCATAAGGCATCTGTTACATAAGGCCACCTCTCCAAGATCAGGAGATCTACCTTATCCACCTAATACATAGATATAAGCACAGAGAAAGAGGCAAAATGAGGAGACAAAGGAATATGTTCTAAACAAGGGAACAGGACAAATCCTCAGAAAAAGAACTAAATGAAACAGAGATAAACAATCCACCTGATAAAGAGTACAAATTAATAGTCATACAGATGCTCACTGACCTTGGGAGAAGAAGAGATGAATACAGTGAGAAATTCCACAAAGAATTAGAAAATATAAAAAAGAATCAATCAAAACTGAAGAATACAATACTGGAAATGAAAATTTCACTAGAGGGAATCAATAGCAGAGTAGATGATACAGAAGAACAGATCAGTGAGCTGGATGAAAGACTAGAGGAAATCACCCAAGCTGAACAGAAGAAATAAAAAAGAATTAAAAAAGAATAAAGACAGTCTAAGGGAACTCTGGGACAACATCAAGTGCACTAACATCCAGATTTAGGTGTCCAAGAAGGAGAAAAGAGAGACAAAGGGGTAGAGAATCTATTTGAAGAAATAATAGCTGAAAACTTTCCTAACCAAAAGAAAGAAACAGACATCCAGGTACAGGAAGCACAGAGAGCACCAAACAAGATGAACCCAAAGTGGCCCACACCAAGATACATTTTAATTAAAATGTCAAGAATTAAAGATAAAGAGAGAATCCTAAACACTGAAAAAGAAAGGCACCAAGTTACATACAAAGGACCCCCATAAGGCTATTAGCTGACTTCTCAGTAGAAACCTCACAGGCTACAAGGAAGTGGAATGATACATTTAAAGTACTGAATGGGAAAAACCTACAGACAAGAATACTCTACCTGGCAAGGTTATCATTCAGAATGGAAGAAGAGATAGAGTTTTCCAGACAAGCCAAAACTAAAAGAGTTTATCACCAAGACACCAGCCTTACAAGAAATGCTAAAGGGACTTATTTAAGTGGGAAAGAGAAGATCACAAATAGGAATAAGTAAAATATGGAGGGGGAGCAATAAAATCACTCATAAAGGCAAAAATACAGTAAAGGTAGCAGATCAACCAACTAATATGAAGGTTAAAACACAAAAGTACTAAATTTATTTACTTCCATGATGAGGGTATCAGATGCACACATACAAAAAAGAGATTAAATATGACATCAAAAACATAAAATGTGTTATAAGGGGAGTGAAATAGTAGAATTTTTAGCAAGAGGTCCAACTTAAGAGACCATCAACTTAATGTAGATTGCTATTTATGTTGGTTATTATATATGCACCCCATGCTAATCACAAACCAGAAACCTATAATAAATACACAAAAAATTAAGAGAAAGTTACCCAAGCATAATGCTAAAGAAAAACATCAAGCCACAAGGGAAGAGAGCAAGAGAAGAAGGAACAGACAAGAACTATTAAAACACACAGAAAAAAAGTAACCAAATGGCAATAAGTACATACTTACCAATAGCTACTTTAAATGTCAATGGATTAAATGCTCCAATAAAAAGGCATAGGGTGGCCTATTGGATAAAAAAACAAGATCCATATATTTGCTGCATACAAGAGACACATTTCAGACCTAAAGACACTCACATTCTGAAAGTGAAAGGACAGAGAAAGATATTCCATTCAAATGGTAATGAAAAGAAAGATGGGGTAGCAATACGTACATCAGACAAAATAGACTTTGAAACAAAAACTTTTAACAAGAGACAAAGAATGACACTACATAATGATTAAGGGAACAATCCAATAAGAGGATATAACACTTATAAATATCTATGCATCCAACATAAGAGCACCTAAATATAGAAAGCAATTGTTAACAGACATAAAAGGAGAAATAGACAATAATACAATAATAGTATGGGACTTTAACACTCTACTTACATCAATGGAGAGATCATCCAAACAGAAGATCAATAAGGAAACACTGGCCTTAAATGACACATTAGACCAGATGACTTAGTAGATACAGACAGAACATTCCATCCAAAAACGAAAGAATACACATTCTTTTTGAATGCACGTGGAACATGCTCCAGGATAGATCACATATTAAGCCACGAAACAAGTCTCAATAAACTTACGAGGATTGAAATAATACCAAGCATCTTTTCTGACCACAATGGTACAAAACCAGAAATCAACTACAGAAAGAAAACCGGAAAAGCCACAAATATGTGGAAATTAAACAAAATGCTACTGAACAACTATTGAGTCAATGAAGAAATCAAAGGAGATATCAAAAAATACCTGGAGATAAATGAAAATGAAAACACACCATGCCAAAATTTATGGGATACAGCAAAAGCGGTTCTGAGAAGGAAGTTTATAGCAATACAGGCTTAGCTCAGCAAACAAGAAAAATCTCAAATAAACAATCTGACAGTGCACCAAAAGGAACTAGAAAAAGATGAGCAAACAAAGCCCAAAATCAGCAGAAGGAAGGAAATAATAAAAATCAGAGTGGAAATAAATGAAATAGAGACAAAAAAAAAAATAGAAAAAAAAATCAATGAAACTAACCGCTGGTTCTTTGAAAACACTTTAAAAAATGGCAAACCTTTAGCTAGACTCACCAAGAAAAAAAGAGAGAAGGGTCCAATAAACAAAACCAGAAATGAAAGAGAAGAAATTACGACACCTCAGAAATACAAAAGATTGTAAGAGAATACTACAAAAAGCTATACATCAACGAATTGGATAATTTAGAAGAAATGGATAAATTCTTAGAATCATGCAACCTTCCAAAACTGAATCAAGAAGAAATAGAGAATTTGAATAGACCAATCACCAGTAAGGAAATCCAAACAGTAATCCAAAAACCTCCCAAAAAATGAAAGTCCAGGACCAGACACTTCTCTGGTGAAGTCTACCAAATATTCAAAGACTTAACACCCGTCCTTCCCAAACTCTTACAAACAATTGAAGAGGAAGGAAAGCTTCCTAAGTCATTCTACAAGGCCAACATCACCCTGATACCAAAACCAGACCAGGACAACACAAAACAAGAAAATTACAGGCCAGTATCATTGACAAACTTTGATGCAAAAATCCTCAACAAAATACCAGCAAATCTGATACAACAATAGATTAAAAAGATCATACCCCATGATCAAGTGGAATATATTTCAGAGATGCAGGGATGGTTCAATGTCCATAAATCAATCAATGTGATACACCACATTAACAAGATGAAGAATAGAAATCACATGATCATCTCAATAGATGCAGAGAAAGCATTTGACAAGATACAGCATCCATTTGTGATAAAAACTCTGAATAAAATGGGGATAGAAGAAAAGCCCCTCAACATAATAAAGACCAAATATGACAAACCCATAGCTAATATCATACTTAACAGAGAAAAACTGAAAGCTATCCCTTTAAGAACAGGAACCAGATAAGGATGCCCACTTTTGCCACTGTTATTTAACATAGTATTAGAAGTCCTAGCCAGAGCAATCAGGCAAGAAAAAGAAATAAAAGGGACCCAAATTGGAAAGGAAGAAGTGAAACTGTCAGTATTTGCATGATTCTATATGTAGAAAACCCTAAAGAATCCACCAACAAATTTTTAGAAATAATAAATGAATCTGGTAAAGTTGCAGGTAAAATAAACATACAAAAGTCAGTTGCATTTCTATACACTAACAACAAACTAGCAGAAAGAGAAATTAAGAATACAATCCCATTTACAATTGCAACAAAAAGAATAAAATACCTAGGAATAAGCTTAACCAAAGAGGTGAAAGATTGGTACACTTAAAACTATAAAACATTGTTGAAGGAAATTGAAGAAGACACAAAGAAATGGAAAGATATCTCATGCTCTTGGATTGGAAGAATTAGCATGGCTAAAATATCCATACTTCCTAAAGCAACCTACAGATTCAATGCAATCCCTATCAAAGTTCCAATGACATTTTTCACAGAAATAGAACAAAGAATCCTAAAATTTATATGTAACAACAGAAGACCCCAAATAACCAAAGGAATCCTGAGAAAAAAAGGACAAAGTAGGAAGTGTCACACTCCCTGATTTCAAAATATACCACAGTCTTATAGTAATCAAAACAGAATGGTACTGGCACAAAAATAGACACACAGATCAATGGAACAGAACTGCGAGCCCAGAAATAAGCCCACACCTCTATGGACAGCTAATTTTCAACAAGTGAGGCAAGAACATACAATGGAGAAGGAAAAGTCTCTTCAATAAATGGTGTTGGGAAAACTGGACAGTCACATGCAAAAGAGTGAAAGTAGACCATTATATTACACCATGCACAAAAATCAACTCAAAATGGATTAAAGACTTGAAGGTAAGACCTGAAATCATAAAACTCCTAAAAGAAAATCTAGGCAGTACACTCTTTCACATTGGTCTTAGCAGTATTTTTTTGAATACCATGTCTACTCAGGCATGGGAAACAAAGGAAAAAATAAACAAATGGGACTACATCAGACTAAAAAGCTTCTGCAAGGCAAAGGAAACCATGAACAAAATGAAAAGACAACCCACCAACTGGGAGAAAATATTTGCAAATCATATATCTGACAAGGGGTTAATTTCCAAAATATGTAAGGAATTCATACAAATCAACAACAACAAAAAAGAACCCAATCAAAAAAATGGGCAAAGGATATGAACAGGCTCATATACACAATGGAACATTTTTCCAAAGATGATATACAGATGGCCAACAGACACTTGAAAAGATGTTCAATGTTACTATTAGGGAAATGAAAATCAAAACTACAATGAGATATCACCTCATGCCCATCAGAATGGCTGTAATTAGCAAGACAAGAAATAACAAGTGTTGGAGAGGATGTGGAGAAAAGAGAACTTTCATATACTACTGGTGGGAAAGCAAACTAGTGCAGTCACTACAGAAAACAGTATGGAGATCCCTCAAAAAATTAAGAATAGATCTACCATATGATCCAGTTATTCCACTGCTGGGTGTTTATCCAAAGAACACGAAAACGTGAATGCATAAAGATATATGAACTCCTATGTTCATTGCAGCATTATTCACAATGGCCAAGACTCGGAAGCAACCTAAGTCCCCATCAAGGGATGAATGGATAAAGAAGATGTGGTATATATACACAATGGAATACTACTCAGCTACAAAAAAAGACAAAATCTTGCCATTTGTGACAACATGGATGGTCTTTGAGGATATCACACTAAGTAAAACAGGTCAGAGGGAGAAAGTCAAATACTATATGATCTCACTCATAAATAGAAGATACAAACACATAGATACAGAGATTAGATTAGTGGTTACCGGGGGGGGGTGTGGGGAGAGAGGAAGGCAAAAGGTCTGCCTGGGCACATGTGTGTGGTGATGGGTGGTAATTAGTCTTTGGGTGGTGAACATGATGTAGTCTACACAGAAATCGAAATATAATGATCTACACCTGAAATTTATAGAATGTTATAAACCAATGTTACCTCAATGAAAATAAATAAATAAAATAAACTGTAAATAAAAACTTTACTTTGATGTCGTCCTTCATAGTTTTTTCGTATTAAAATCTCTTTTCTCTATAAAATGATACTGAAAGTGGGTGATGATGGTTGTTTTCTTATATCCTTCCTGTTTTTAAATTTCCCCACCATCTTTGTTGGTGGTAACATTTTACCACTCTGGCCAATCCAGAGTCTGGGAAACTGCTCTGCAGCCTTCCTCTCCCTTTGAAGTTCATTTATTGTGTTTTCACGAATTTCTGTGACAATGTGATCCTGTCAGAGCCTCCACACTGGATCACAGGCTTCTTGAGAGCCCCGATGCTCATGCTCATCTCCACAGTCCCTACGATACCTAGATTCTAGCATTACACTTAGAGTGTCTCCACAGATGCTAGCTGAATCTAGTTAAGTTCTCTCGTAGGATCACTGTGACGATTTTTGACAGAAAAGACAGTCTTGCGATTTTAGTAGAATGTCATGTGAAGGAAAGGTCATGGAAGGTATCTGTCCTTCACCACTGAAATTAGGTTTCAAATCATATTCATGCCATAAATGAATGCTGTTACTAATACTCAGAACATCCAAAATTGTTCTTTCCAATCTGCATATGATATCTTGTGAATAATAAACATTAGCAGATAGCGTAGAGCTCTGATATTTCCTGAATTTTACATTTTTTATTGTGAAAATAATTCAAAACTTACAGCAAAAGTGCACAAATAGCACAATGAACTTTTCTGTGTTTAAATTTACAGGAAAGTTGCACGAATAGAGTTAGCAATTGCTAGTTTTTTATCACATTTGCTTTGTCTGCATCTCTGTATGTGACTACATTTATATGTATACACATATCACTTTGCTAAATCATTTGTGACCTTTTACCTCGAAATACTTCAGTATGCATCTTCTAAGAACAGGATGTTCTCTTATACAACCACAGGAGAAAAATCTAATTCAGAAAATTAAATATTACTATAAGACTATCATCTAATATACAATACATATTCAAATTCCATAAATTGTCTCAATAATGTCTTTTATAGCGCTTTTTTCCTTTTGGATTCAGGATCCAATTCAATACTACACGTTGCATTCAGTTATGTGTCTGTTTATTCTCCTTTAATCTGAAGCAGTGCCTCAACCTTCCTTTTTCTGTCATGACATGGATTTTTAAGAATCTAGGCCAATTCAATTTGGGTTTTTCTGATTGTTTACTCATGACTGCATTCAGCTTACGCATAGTTGGCAGAGAGTCTCCATAAGCTATGTTAAATCCTTCTCGGATAATGACATTAAAGATGTCAGTTTATCCTATTATTGAAGATGCTAGCTTGGGTCCCTTGGTTAAGACGTGTCTGCCAGTTCCCGGTACTATTTCATTCACATTTCGGAATCTGTAAGCAGAACTCAGAATAAGTCTCCTCCACTCCTAAACAGATTTAGTCTCTTTGATTCTGCTATTTTCCAGAACATATTCTTCAACTCACTTCAGTCTGTCATCTGCGCCCACCACTTCCCAGAAGCTGCTCTGTCCTGTGTCAGCAGTAATTGTCCTATCGCTCTTTTCCTTCAGTCCCTTCTCACCCGTTCTCAGCAGCATTCAACTTGACCATTTCTTTCTTCTAGAAATACCTCTTCCCTTGATAGCCTCTAGCTTTTCTGCTATTCATTATCTGTCTTCTCTGCAGGCTCTGTCCCCTCTGCTTGGTCATTAAATGTTGACATTCCCGAGGACTCATCAAAAAGTCTGTATTTCTAAGTCTGAAAGCTCTATGGAAACTCATCTATGCATGTGATTCCCATTACCATCTAAACAGAGTTACCTCCCAAATCTATATCTCTAGCCCGTACCCCTTCTCTGAGTTCACATCCCAAATAGCATTGCCTACTTCACAGCTCTACTTGAAAAATCACAAAGCTACCTCAAACTCAAAATATCTAAAATTAGATTATAATCTCCTCCCCAAAGCCTGCCCCTTCCCCGACTCTTCCTTGTATCAATGAAGGACATGTTCAATGGAAACCCAGGAGTCATCCTTGATACTGCTTTCTTCATCACCTCTCCCTCAAATCCAATCCAGTAACAAATGCTAATGATTTAATCAAGCAAATCAATCTACTTCTCCCTAAAGCCACAGCCTGACTTTAATTCTTTAGTCCAAGACAGCATTCTTTCTTTCCTGGATCACTATCTCCCAGCATCCACTCTTGCCTCTGCATCCCATTCTCCAACCTGGGCCAGAGTTATCTTTTCAGTTAGCACCTCTCTCTCTCTCTCTTACACATGTGTGTGTGCACATATATACACACAGACACAGACACATTTACTGTTTACTTAAAACCTCTGATGTTGGGGCTGGCCCCATGGCCAAGTGGTTAAGTTCACGCGCTCCGCTGCAGGCAGCCCAGTGTTTCATTGGCTCGAATCCTGGGAGCAGACATGGCACTGCTCACCAAGCCACGCTGAGGCAGCGTCCCACATGCCACAACTAGAAGGACCCACAACGAAGAATATACAACTATGTACTGGGGGGCTTTGGGGAGAAAAAGGAAAAAAATAAAATCTTTAAAAAAAAAAAACCTCTGATGTCCTTCCACTGATTTCAGGATGAAGATGTACATTCTTATCTTAGCATAATTTACAAAGTGCATAGTGAAGTCACAGCTTCACTGTAAGCCCCTTTAGGCTTCATTCTCTTTACATCAGTCAAATAAACCTGCTTCCACTTTCAGAAAGGCGCTACTTTTATTCTTTACCCAGAGAATTAACACATGTTCCTCCCTTGGCTTAGCTGTTTCCTACCCATGACTCAGAACTTGGCTTAAATATTACTTCCTCTGTGAAGCTCCTTGACGCATCAGATTACATCCTATTTTCTTACTGCACCAGATATTTTTTTATTCCTTCCTTATAATTAGTTATATCTTTATTTATGTGATTATCTGAGTGTCTAACCTGTAGACCCTAAGTGCCATGAAGACAAGAGTTCTCTCTTTTTGGCTTGTCATTTTAAACCCAGCACTTTGCTCTGGGCCTGCTGTATGGGAAATGTTCAATAATAAAGAAATGTACATATTTTATTGAATTTATTTTCTTATCACTTATATAGCATTCACTATGTGCCAGGCACCATTCTAAGTATTGTTTCAATGTTAAATTATATAATCCATATTTTCAAACACTTTCAGCTACTTATTTCGGACTGCATATTAATCAACACTATTTTAAATTTGTGATCTGAGGCCCACGTTAAATGGACAGGGTATTTTTCTGGACCTTTATAAAGGTGAACCTTTAGAAGGCTTTCTTGTGAATTCTGCATACCATCCTAAAATATGTCACCTAATACCCAAATTGCAATGTGGAGAGAGGTGACCTAACTTTGCAAAGTTAATGGCAATGCATTCACCTTGATGTTGACCTGTTTGTGAAATGGTACTCTTTAAATAATATCTGATAATGCTGGAGAAGTACGTCTTCAATTATTTCACACATTCATTGAATGAATAATTGTTGGTAATCGAGGTGGAAACAAAATGTTCTTCTGTAATTCTGATGAACCCAGAGACGCACACGGTAAATCTTAGAGTAGGTGTTGCATTCAGTAAAACACTGTCCAGACCCCAAAACGAACTTGGAAAATGTTCTAAAATTGTTAACTTAAGTTTCTTGAAGAATGCTAAAATGAAGTCAATATCCTTATTCCTCACCTTAAAAAAACATCTCAAGGGGCCAGCCCAGTGGTGCAGCAGTTAAGTTCGTGCGCTCTGCTTCGGTGGCCCAGGGGTTCACTGGTTCGGATGCCGGGCGTGGAGCTACACACCACTTACCAAGCCATGCTGTGGCAGGCGTCCTACAAATAAAACGGAGGAAGATGGGCACAGATGTTAGCTCAGGGCCAGTCTTCCTCAAAAAAAAAAAAAAAAACTCAAGATGTAGAAAACTTTTCTGGAGATTCTCACTCCTTCAACCCTGTCACATACTCATCCTTTCTTGCTCTCAACTCTCTGTGCATGTGGTGTTGCTTCCTGGGCTATGCACCACTCTGGACGCTGGAATTTATTTCAACCCTCATTGTCTCACTGTTTTTATCAAAAAAATCACAAGTCTTTTCTTTCCCATTCTTCTCCTCCTCTCCAATTATTTTAGGGGAGGAACGAGGAGAAATTTGGATACTCACATGTTAATATGTTTTTACACTTATTATGCTGGATCGCAAACCTTAGCAGGCAAAAGAATCACCCAGAGAGCTTGTTAAACAGATTCCTGAGCTCCACCAGTCAGAGGCCATAATTCAGAAGGTGTGGCAGCAGGTCTACGATTGCGTTTCTTTCATCGTTTGCGTTTTCTGTCTTCTTTATCTTTGCCCAAGCCAATGTCACAATGATTATCCTACGTTTATTTAGCCTAGGCTTTCTTCTAGAAGTTTTGTAGGTTTAGCTTTCACTTTTAGGTCCACTTCAAGTTAATTTTTGGTATAGTATCAAGTCAGAATTGAGGTTCATTTTTTTTCCCCGTACATATATCCAGTTGTTTCAGCACCACTTCGTTACTTGAGCAGATCTGTGAAAATCAGTTGGACCCTGTATGCATGGCTCTATCTCTGGGTTCTCCATCTGTTCCAAATTGTGTCAAATACTCTAGCTTTACAGTAAGCTTTGAATTCAGGGGCTGTTAGTTCTCCAAACTTCTTCTCCTTTTTCAAAGTTTTTTTGGCTGTTCTGGCTTCTTTGAACTTCCATTTAGATTTTAGAATAAACGTGTCAATTTCTTTAAAAATGTCTTGTGGGGGCCGGCCTGGTGGCACATTGATTAAGCGCACACTTTCCGATTTGGCGGCCCGGAGTTCACTGGTTCGGATCCACGGTGCGGACTTGGTACCGCTTGGCTCGCCATGCTGTGGTAGGCATCCCATGAAAAAGTAGAGGAAGATGGGCATGGATGTTAGGTCAGGGCCAGTCTTCCTCAGCAAAAAGAGGAGGATTGGCAGCAGTTAGCTCAGGGCTAATCTTCCTCAAAAAAAAAAAAGTCTGGCATTGAGAGCATTGCGATCTTGATGACATTGAGACTTAGAATTTATGCGTGGCAAACATCCCCTTCGTTTAGGTTTTCTTTAATTTCCTTCAGCAAAATTGTAGAGCTTTTAGTATATAGTTTTTATACATCTATTCCCTACAGTTATAGGACCATTCAAGTTTTCTACTCTTTTCTTGAGTTCATTTGGAAATTTGTATCTTTTAAAGAAATTTGCCCATTTCAAAGAAAACCTGTCTTTATAAAAAGCTCCCACGTATTGCGATGCTACCAGACAAGGAGCCCAGTTTGATAGCATTGTGCCTTAACACTGCAAACTGTCAGGAGCAGGACCGATTTCTGTTAGGTCCTTACTATTTTATTTGCTATAATTTACAGAGAAAACCTCTCAGCATATAAATCTCAGGAAACAGAGTGACATCAAATTCTTAAATATTATCCCAAATAGACATTTCAAGTCACAATTTGTTCAAGTTTTAGAATGGAAGTCATACCCAACTGTCAGGAATAACTGTGAGTGACTTTTAGCGTCTATTCTTGTCCAGCTTAAAAAAATAGATAAACAGGATGGTACTTCTCGTCCTCAAAAGATGTTGTCTCAGGGTGGAAATAAAATGACAGGCTGTAACTGGAACTACCTTTGTCGAGTTCAGTAAATGTTGCCCTGTTTTCACTATCCCAGAATACTGCAGCAGCAGTGATTCCTAAGAAATACCAAATGAGCACAGGCTGACGTACGTACGGCTAAAAAAATAAGGAATTAAATCAAAGGTTAATGGCTGATTAATGGCTAAATATTAGCCTGGTGGGAACCACTGACGTCGCCCCTGCAGGAGAGATCTGTTCTGAGTCCTTGTTAGTATATACTTTACATAAGTCTGGTTCTACTATTTGAGCTATTTCCCGAGAGAAAATAAATGGATTTCTATTATCACAGCATAAAGGCATTAGATTAGTGGTTTGGATCAAGTAGTTTGATGGGTAATGCTTTAAGAACCGTGGCTGGCTCCATGTAAACTTGAAATTTTAGAAGAATATGCATATACATACATTTCTTTTTCTTTTTAAATCAGTGACCATTTAACAAGCGTAGGCAGGACCCTAGGTCAACCAATCACATACTGGTAACAGTTCTTCTCTCATATTGCTCTATATTCCTCCTTCTCCTGACTCTTCCTGACTCTATGCAAAGAGGAAGTAAAACTGGGGAAAGAGACACAGTTTAATATTTGAGCCATGTTTGCACTGCAGGAAATATAGAACGATTGTTGAGGGAGTGAACATTGACCTCTCAAATTAGTCGCAAAGAGAGGAAATTCCTGTGGAGTTTAGGAATTGGCAGTGAGGCAATATGTCAGGTCCTGGGCATCGTGACAGGCCACAGTTGTGTGATGACTGAAGTAAGCTTGAAAGGACTATTTTGCTTTATTCTGTCCATTAGGGAGCTGAGGAAATTCAGCTCAGTTGCAAAAGCCAATGAATAATAAAAGGTAAGTATAAGTAGCTGAAGGGGCAAATTTGTAAATTATCTCTGAAGGAATAAGGTATAATTGGCCATTGGTATGTTCAGAAGCAAATACTAAGAAGAAAAATACTAGAGATGCAAAGCAGGATGCACGACCAGAAAGCACTTTGCACATACCTCTCTCAGGACACTTACCACTTTGTTTGGGAGTCTCTTGTTGACAGGATAGTTTCCTAAGCAGTTTTATAAACTTCTTGAGATCTAGAAACTTATTCTATTCTTCTTTGTTTCTCTGGCAATTAGCGCAAGATCTAGGGCTTTAAAAGGCACTCAAAAGACGGTTAAAAATGACTGAGTGACCAAAGATGATACATGAATGGCCAACAAGCATATAAAAAGAGATGCTCAACATCACTAATCATTAGAGAAATGCAAATCCAAACTTCAAGAAGACATACTTTATATCCATTAGGATGGCTACTATCACAAAAACAGTCAAGTGATAGCAAGGATGTGGAGAAATTGGAATTCTTGTACATTGCTAGTGGGAATGAAAAATGGTGCAGCTGCTATGGAAAACAGTATGGTGTTTCCTCAAGAAACTAAAAATACAATTACCATATGATCCAGCAATTCCACTTCTAGGTATATATCCAAAAGATCTGAAAGCAGAATCTTGAAGAGGTATTTGCATAACTACATTCATAGTAGCATTACCCACAATAGCCAAGAGGTGAAGCAACGCAAGTGTTCGTTGACAGATAAATGGATAAACAAAATGTCGTATATACTTACAGTAAAATATTATTTAGCCTTAGAAAGGAAGGAAATTCTGACAGATGTTGCAACATGGACGAACTTTGAGGACATTAAGCTCAGTGAAATAAGCCAGTCACAAAAGGGCAAATATTGTCTGATTCCACTTATATGAAGTATCTAGAGTAGTAAAATTCATAGAAACAGAAATTAGAATGGTGGTTGCCAGAAGCTGGGGGAGGGAGAAATGGGGAATCATTGTTTAATGAGTATAGAGTTTCAGTTTTGCAAGATGAAAAAGTTCTGGAGATGGTTGCTCAAGAACGTGAATACGTTTGATACAACTGAACTGTACAGTTGGAAATGGTTGAAGTGTAAATTTTATATCATGTATTTTTACTACAATAGAATAATTTTGAATGAATGAATTAACAGTTAAATGAATGCAGGGCTAAATGCATAAGTCTAGAGTGCTATCCCGTACAGCCTTTGCAGATATGGGTATGTATGTTGAAACAGCATAGATGCAACGTGTACTGGGTATTTGTTAGACTCATCCGAGTACAGCGTCATGTCTGGGGCTCTGCAGTTTTAAGAACTGTGAAAAAAGCCAAAAGTTTCCGGAAAAAGAACAAAACACTCAAAGATAAGATGATAGAAAATACAGGAAAACAGGGAAAGAATTAATTATTCCAAAGAAGAGGAGATCACGAGTCTACCAAGTCTTCACATTCAGGTTGGATTATTGCAGCAGACAAAGTCTCACTCCACGTGTGAAACGGGCTTAAATTGCAGGGAAAGAGATTTAAGAAGAACCACAAGAGACGCCAATGAAAATTTTAGATTTTCAATTAAAATTGAAGAATAGAACTCAAAGGATCTGACTCGGCATTTTAAGACAAATACAACTTTGAAGTAATAAGGAAAATTATCCAAAATAGGGAAATAAGTCAGAGGATAGTGTCTGTTCTTGCAATGTAATATGAAGAATTGTGTAACAGACCCACTCAAGGAGTATTTAAATTTCGAGGAGAATGTACCTTTGTTTGATTTACTGTTTTATATTGGTAAGTACCTAGTCTCTGTGAAATTAGATGTAAATTGGTGGATTTCTGTTCATAGAAAAGATAATACAAATGGTTACAGTTTTATTGCTATGTAGCACATTATGGAGTTTGATATCTAGCTATGCAATCTTATTTCCACGTTCTACGTTTCATTGACCATAAGTACTCAGGCTCTCAAATTCCCTTTTTAATCAGATTTACCATCCTATTGGTCCTTTCAGTAATGAATTAAAAAAATTCTTTAACACACTTACTATGGCTATATATGGGTCATGTTTTTAACTTTTTGAAAATTATACTTTCACCTAATGCTATTTTTTGCTTTTTGGTAATTTCATCAAGATAACACTTTTGTGGGCCAGCCCCATAGCTTAGTTGTTAAGTTGCGTGTACTCCACTTCAGTGGCCCACGCTCATTTCCCAGGTGCAGACATACACCACTCATTGGTGGTCATGCTGTGGCTGAGACCCAAGTACAAAATACAGGAAGATTGGCACAGATGTTAGCTCAGGAAGAATCTTCCTCAGCAGAAAAAAAAAAAAAAAAAAAGATGGCACCTTTGAGATTGAGATAGTAAATGAATATAAGCAAAGAAAACTTTTATGGATCTATGTATCACTGAATGAAAGAAAATGAGAATATAAAAACAAAGTTCCAAAGGAGCTCTCTCAACAACCAAAACTGAGACAATATGTGCCTCAATTTAAATAATGAAAGTAACAGCACATAATCCAAATAATTAAAATAAGAATCCAAGAATAAATGCTGATATAAAATGAAAGAGGGAGAAAGGAAAGCTCTTCTTCACATTATAATGTAGAAGGAATAAAGATATAGAAAATCACCATTTAAACAACTGACTAATAATTAAGCAATAAATGATTGATTCAGGCAAGAATTATCAACGGATGCTAACACTGGTAGATGAAGGCTTTTCATGAGGAATTGGATATTTACATAATCGCAAAGTATCTCCCCATAAATTAGTTATAAATTGCAAGTATTATAAAATAAAAAGGAATATCTCCATACAAGAAGATATGTTTCCTGAGGACACAAATTTCCCTCAGTGGTATTCCTCCCGAAAAACGCGTAACCTAAATCTAGTAACAAGGAAATCTCAAACTAACCCAAACTGAGGGATGTTTTACAAAATAACTAACCCTTATTCTTCAAAAATGTTCATGTCATTTTATGTATAGAAAAGAGCACCCTTGTGCACTGTTGGTGGGAGTGTAAACTGGTACAGCTGGTATGGAAAACAGTATACAGATTCCTCAAAAAATTAAAAATAGAATTACCATACGATCCAGCAATCCCATTTCTGGGTATAAATCCAAAGAAAATGGAAGCAGGATACTGAAGAGACAGCTGCACCCCCATGTTCATGCAGCGTTATTGACAATAGGCAAAGTACGGAAACAACCTGAGTGGCCATCATCGGATGAATGGATAAACAAGGTGTGGTTTGTATATTCAGTGGAATATTATTAAGCCATAAGAAAGGAGGAATTTCTGCCATTTGTGATAACGTGGATCAACTTGGAGGACATTATACTAAGTGAAATAAGCCAGACAGAGAAGGCAAATACTGCAAGGTATCACGTATGTGTGGAATCTGAAAAAACAAAAAAAGAAATCATAGAATAGATTGATTATCGCTAGGGGCTGGGGAAAATAGGAAGAGAGGTTGTAAAAGGGCATAAACTTTTAGCTATAAGATAAATAAGGCCTGAGTATCTAATGCATAACATGGTGACTGTAGTTGATAACACTGTATTGTATTCTTGAAATTGCTAAGAAAGTAGAACTTAAATGTTCTCACACTCAAAATAAGATTAAAAATATGCATTAATGTCATTTTAGACAAAGAAAGGCTAAGGTATTATTTCAGATGAAGGAGACTAAAGAGAGATGACAACTGAATGTAATGTGGTTCCTGGATTGGGTCCTGGACTGGGGGGAGAAATATACAGAGAACAATATTGAGACAATTAGTGAAATTGCAACATTTGAAAATGTTTTATAAGATTGCATTATCATACTGGATCCATGTCACCTTTCCTGATTGTGGTCCTTGTACTGTGGTTATGGAAGGTAAAATCCTTGCTCTTATGAAATGCACACTGAGGTATTTAGGGATAAAGGAGCAGGGTGCCTGAAACCTATTCTCAAATGTTCATGAAAACAAATTATATCTCTATTTAAATCTCTCTCTCTCTGACCATCTATCTAGATACATACACACATGTATACATTTACATCTGTACACACATACACACACCTACACACACAGAGAGAGAGCAGAGGCAGAGAGAGAGAGAAGAGCACACAAGGAAATGATAAAGTAGATGTGGCAAAACATTAACAAATAGTGAATCCACCTAAAAGGTAGAGAGTTCACTGTACTATTCTTGTAATTTCCTAGTGAGATTGAAATCGTTTCAAAATAAAATTTAAAAAAAAGCAAAGTTGGTTATCTAAAACTAAAACACCTAAAGTAATAGAAAGTAAATAATAAGTTCACATGATGTATAATAAAAGGTAGAAATATTTTGTAAATCTAGTGGGAAATATTAGATAATATTGAGCATTTATATTCGTGGGTATAAAAGAAGGTTTAGACATTCAAATGATTAATATTTTCATTGTATCCTGAAAATGCAAGCATATAATGGTCAACAAACAATCTGATGCAAGAAATCTAATTTCTGGAAAAACTGAAAGCAAGAATGATCTCCATAGGACTTTCGAGTATCAATTATTCTCATGGAGCAAGACTTAGCACCATCAACAATCAGAAAACTGATGCCAGTTCAACTATTTTTAGAGAAATAAGTAAGTTTTTCAAATATTACATTTCCCTTAAAACTCTGGAAACCTATTGATATACGAAAACTCTGAAATAATTATGGTCTAAGATGGCTGAGAAAAAACCAAGTGTTCTCATTTAAAGGAATATAACAATGAACAATTTCAAGGTAAAATAAGAATATTAAAAGAACAGGAGTTTGCTGTTTGTTTTTGTTTTATAAGCAGGTTAGGGAAAAAGCTCATTTGAATATGCTCTGCACACACTGGCAGGTCTGACAAGAATCCTAAATTATAAAGGGAATTTGTTAATTCACCACAGCCTGAATTATTTTTGTAAGATCTTGACAGACTGAGAAGTTGCTAGGGGACTGAAAGAAAACAAATGCAATTGTATCTTTTAAAGAGGTGATTGAAGCAATTAACATGAAATAAGTCACAAAAAAATAGCTTGCAACATAATGGAAAACAATGGAAGAAAACTGTATGCAAATGGATAATAGGTAACAGGTCTCTACCAAGGAAAGTCCATGAGTCATAAATAGATGAGATTTTCAAGGGGGAGATCACCAGAGGCCTCGCCCAACTGGGAGCTCCCTGTGGGTGAGGGGATGTCTACTCAACTTGGAATGATACACTATAGATATTTAGCAAATATAAATGAGAGTAAAGAAGGAAAGGGACAAAAAGAAAGAAGGGAGGGAGAATGGATTAGTGGGGAAAATGAATCATATTAACTGAACATTGATGCACTCCAGTTTGACTTTCACAAAACACTCAATTTAATGCTTAATGAAAGTCTACAAATTTTATTTAAACTGAAAATGTAAGTAAACCATAATGATGGCTAACAGAGACTACAGTATGATATTGAATAAATTCACTGTTACTCAAATGTTCAATAAACAACCAGGAAAGTTCCGAGAAAAAAAAATATGTTATTGTTTCATTGTTCTATTCCATATAAGAAATTCAAACTACTCCTAGAAAACATAATTCAATTCATGGAAATGCAATAGTTTTGAAAACGATGGCTGAATGAGTGGTTTCCCCTCTGATCAATAGAAGAAGTACATATTTTTACTCAGTAAAAGAATCAGCCCCTGGTCAAGAAGTATAAACAGCTGTAGCTAATAATCTGAATGATATCTTGAAGAATCAGGAATATAAACAGGAGACAGTGCAAGAAGTACAAGTTTCGATAATTTAATACTCGTTTGACTTCCTGAAACAAGTAATTTTCCTATAAAAAGGAAGGTAAAGATGCAAATAATTAAAGGAATACATCAAGTCTAAAAGGATAAATGATAACTTTTTGAATTTAAGAATTCACTTCACCATCATCTTCAAATAATTTTTATAAAGTCACCACACCTATAAGATGTGTTGTATTCTAAGCCCCTCTCTGGTAGAGATTTATCAAAGATGCCAATATGACACTTTATACTCGCTATACAAATATCTCAAAATAATACAGTATCTTTTAAGTTGACTGTAGAGCACCAGGTATACTCTGGGGGAAAAAAAATAAACCATAGAGTGACCCTTAAGCCCCAAGGGTAAATAATCAAATGTCAAGACCATGGCACGTGCTGCTGGTAAGACACCCTACAAATCTGTTAACAGCCTGACTGAGGATAACTAAATTAATCAGACCAACTCATTTCCCAGCCCCTTGTGGGGTTATTTTGGGTACATAGACATAAAATAACTATCATGAAAATTGACAAAACCACTTCTACTGTGCCCCACTATCCTTTCCTAGCAAAACATTATTTTTAATTCATTTGTCTTTAGAAATTTTAAAGCAAGCCATCTTTCAGCTGCTGTTTAAAGAACAAAGGAATTTTGATGAGTCCACTTTTCATCTAGAGAAGGCCCCCAAATAGCTTTCCAACTGAAAAATTGACAATTTACAATACCTCTTCCTTACTCTACACTGCTTCACCTAGACGTTTTAAATTCATAAGCAAGTTCATGCTTCTTGAATGGTCTCTGTAATTGAAAACTCTGACTGATGAATGGAGAAAGCAGAGAGGAAATCATGGGATAGGAAATTAGAGCCAGGAAGTGAGCACTTGTTTAATCTTCCCTGTTACATCACGAGAAGCTCCTGCCCTCCATCTGAAGCATCTTTCTGTCATTGACAAGGATGCAGGACCTCAGCAGGCAGATGACCAGATGTTACCTACACCTGCATTTGGGTGTGGTTTGAAATTACTGAATAATTCAGCAACGGCACATTGGAAGGCCTGAAACTCTTTGCTCTTCAACCTCAACTGACACAGCAATGACTTTAAATCTATGGGCAGTCAGTCCTTATAAAAAGAGAGAGAGATTGATTGGAATCAAAAGGAAAATTTTGCTGAGATACCAAAAAACAATTCCCCTTGTCAGTTCACTAACCAAACATGAAGGAATTCTCTCCCACCCAGGATTTTGCATCTTTTAGCACAGGCTTCTTTCTTCTACTTTGAAAATAGTGTTCATTTTATTTTAAAGCATAATCACTATTTACATTAATTCTAAGAAAGGAATTGGCCGCCTAATTATGATATTGATGTTTGCTTTGTCTAATTGGGTAGGTCAAGGCACTAATTTGATTCACAGCTGTGGCATGTTTTTATAGACTTCAGTGAACTTTGCTTATAAATATTCGATTACAAGACCATGAGCCTTTACAAGAATCCTGTTCAGCCCCATATGCTTTCGAACTTGACAATATGTTGTCCATTTCCTGAGAATCCTTCATTCCAAATGGCCCTGAGGGTAAGAAAGAAAGAAATAACACATACGGCTCACAGAGCTGATGTTCATTAAGATTTTTGCTGTTGACAGCACCTAATGAGTTATTGTCACGAAAAAATATTGTCAATAAGCCCTTTCCTCTATAATAATAAAATTGAAATACAAAGACCACACAGCTCAACGCCCTGTAGTCTTATTGTGAAGTTTAGATTATATTTAAATGATGCTCATGATGCCATAGCTGGCCCGGCAGTAAGTGCAGACGGAAACTTAGACAGGGCAGCAGCTTGGAGGAGAGGGGGCTGAAGCTGATGAAATCTCCTGAGCGACATGGAAGAAGACCTAACTGGCCTCAGGGAGAAGCTGAGCAGACAACCCCTCCCAGAGTCTGTCCTGCGTTCCCGGTGTTGCAAATGGGGGATTGTCAGTCTCTTCTCTGCTCCTCCAGTGCCACCTCCAAGTTGTGGGGACTGGGTGGTGACAGCCCTCTGCGGTCCAGTTGAAACCGTGAAGGGTGGTCAGAGCTGTCGAGGCGAATGACATTTTTGCTGGTGGACCGGAGCATGAGTTTCTGGAAGCCACTCACCCACTCCCAAACAGGGGTTCAGATTCCCCCAGAAACAGCCATAGCTGCCCTGAAAGTACAGCTGCTCCCATCACCCTGCTTCTTGTGATTCATCCCGCCAAAGGCACCCTGGCACCTATAATGACCAACACTAGGTCAGTCAATAGAGTCTGATTCCTCCTTGTTGCTCAGGCCACCACTCTAACACAAAGCCCTGTTTGAGGGCTGAGCGTAGATTCTTCCATCACAAACACACGGACGCCAACACCACCTCCACCGAGACTGGGGGCTGCATATCAAATTGAATTTTATTAAAACCAAGGGATGCACATCCATTTAACACCTTTCTTTTAATATGATTCTTTTAATATGATTCATGTTTTGTAACTAAATACTGACATTCAGACAACTTGATAGGAAAAGACTTTTGTCCACTCTTATGTTCAAATGATTCCTCTTTTTTGGTGCTTGACACACCACGTTTTAATTTTTTTAATGACTCTGCTTGCCGCGTGGGAATGAACAGGAGGCCAATTATGAGGCCACAGCAGTCATCCAGGAGAGAGACGACCGTGCCTTGGAGGAGCCTGTGGATGAACATGGATAGGACAGTGTTATCCGTGGTTTAGAACCCGTGTTCAAGGCGGAGCTGGCAAGACTCAATGGAATGGAAGTGAGGATGATGACAGTTACCTACAGCAGCCCCCTCCGGGAAGGAGCAGTGCTGGGGCCCGCACAGCAGCAGACAGCAGCAGCCTCAGCAGCCACGGGGAACGTGAAAAGCAGAGCAGCTCTGGAAAAGCGGGCAGCAGGATGACCTGCAGGGAGAGTTAAGCCCTGCTCCGGGCTCCCCAGAAAGACTGGGTGGAGGGGAGGTAGTGGAAGAGCAGGACCTGGTGTTTTCATAGTAAGTAAGTTGGGAGCTCAATTCATTTTAGTTGGACCCAGTGGTGTGCTGGAGCTGGCTCACACAGGTGATTGTTAAATATTCAGGAATTTTACGAGTCCCATTGGTAGCTTGAAATTGCCCACGGTTGGGAATGTTTACATGGCAATTGGCAAATGCTACAAATCAGGGCTCTTTCCCTTCCATTCCTCCCTCTTTCCCACCAGTTAAACATTTACCAGCACACCACTGACTGGACCCCACCAGGCTGGAAGACCTGCTAACTCTGGCAGATATGTCACTTACACAGTCAACTGACCTTGTTGTCTCTTTCAGAGAAGCGAAGAATGCTGCAGACATCCCCAAATTTAGAAGCTTTGGGAAAATTCTTTGAAATGCAATGCCTATTTGTCCCACCAACCAAATTTCCTCCTTCCTAGTTATGTTTTTCTGAAGCGAATATTAACATCATCTTTCATTTGGGGGCACATACAGCATAGGAAATATTTGGGTCACAGGGCAAACTGGACCAGAACTTAAAATGTCACAAAGAACGAGGCTGGAAAAGAATATTCTCAGGATGCAGGTAATCAAACATTGTCTTTATTTTAATTTATTCTTCTGATAAATATTTTACAATATTCATGTGACCCAATCCCATTCTGATTGAATTACTAACAGAAGCAGTACATCATTGATAATATAAAAGTTAAATATAATTAGATGCTTTATCATCATGTTATCAAATCTTGTGTTTCTGTTGGCAATGAAGAACTATCTGTGAGAAGCAAAAAGAAGAAGATTAAATCTAGAATTATAGCTTCTAGAGATAATCACTCTTTACAACTATAGATCAGGGGTCGGCAGACTACCCTACCCCATGGGGGGGCAAACCGCAGCCCAGGGACCAAATTCAGCCATGCCATTCATTACATAGTGTGGATGACGGTTTTTGCACTACAACAACTGAGCTGAGTAGTTGCAACAGAAACCATGTGGCCCGCAAAATCCAAAACATTTATTATCCGGTCCTTCACAGAAAAAGCTTGCTGACCTCCAGTTATTTCTCAAGATAGAGCTATAATTTGCAATAAAAAGAGGTGATATCATACACATTGCTTAATAACATGCTTTCATCTTCCACGTATACCATACAGTGAATGTCTTTCCTTATTTTTTATAACTGTATAGCATTGCATTGTCCTAATATGACAACATTTATTTACATTGTTTCCAATTAGTTTTTTTAGATAACAAATATTCTTCAGTCTTACCCTTTCCTCTTGTCTCTATTTCATTAGGGCAAATTTCTCATCGTAGAATTGTTGGATCAAAATTGGACATTCAAAAGTGTTAAGATTTGGTTAAGTTTTGCAAAGCTGCCCTATGAAAAGATTTTCCCTATTTATATCACAACCACCTTGTTATGAAATTTAAATGTAAAAGGACTGCACGTTTTCTGGGTGAAAATTCCCCAAAGGATCTTCCAGAATGTTAGGAATAAGTGTTCTTTATAATATGTCTTTACAAAGTACCCTTGTGAAAGAAAGGCAGATAAAATTGAGGTTTCAATTTTAGTCACAGATGCACATTTTTACAGTATATGCTTTGTGGAAATCTATAATACTGGCTATGTCAAAAAAGTAGTTACAATAAGTAATTTTTCTAAGCCTCAGTTTCTGTACCTAAAGAATGGAACAATACAAGCTCATCCTATCTTAGAGACTATTGAAATAGTTGAATAATCAAATAATACATGCATAGGAAGGAAGTAGAAAATTCTGCAAAATGCAGTTATTATCTCAGAAGCAAGACCTCATGGTATAAATTATTTCAACAAGTTTCCATTTACTGGGTTTTACTCTTAGGTAGCAGAATTTAATTGATGCTAAGATCTTAAAAAATAAAGTAAATGTGTAACTAAGGGGGGAGAAAACAGTAAGAATGAGACAAATTCCCCCTCCCTCTGTTTTCCTTCAGAGGAAAATGGCCACGTTGCAAGGCCACTTGATAATCCTCCTGGGTGGGAAAAGGCAGGAGAGTCGCAAGGTGGAGGGGTGGGGCTCAACGGGCAGCCGCAGCCTCTTCCACCCACTACCCTTTCTTCCTTTACCAGGACACCAAACTCTCTTGGTTGTCCAACTACCGCACTGCTCACTTCTTTTCTGTCCCTTGGCTGGTTCCTCCTCTTTGGCTTGTCCTCTTAACAGTAGAGGACCCAGGAATAGATGCTTGGTGCTCTTCCTTCCCAGTCACATCCAGCCACATGCCTAGAACACTGACCATCTTACACCTGGTCCAGGCCAGACTTCTCTCCTGAACTCCAAACTCCCATATCTCACCACCTCGTCAACATCTCCACTCCAAGTCCAATTGCATCTTAAAGCTAATAGGCTCACATCTGAATTCCTGACCAGCCCTCCTCCCTGCACCAACCTGCTCTACTCACAGCCTTTATTCACCCTCTCAGTTGATGGCAACTCCATCTTTCCAGTTGCTCAGATGCAAAATTCGAAAGCCATTCTTACCTCTTCTCTTTTTCTCATATCACATGTTTATCATGAGGAAATTGGATTGGCTCTACCCTGAAAGCGTATCTAGAATTGCACCCCCGCTTCTCACCCCTCCGCCACCGCCGTCCTGGTCCAGCACCATGACCTTTCATCTGGATTGCTATAATTATCACCTATTTGTCTTGCTTGTACACTTACCTCTCTCCCCGCTCATACACACAGTCTGTTCTCACATGGCAGTCAGAATGATCCTGTTAAAATATTTGCTCAAGGGGCAGGCCCAGTGGCACAGCAGTTAAGTTCACACGTTCTGCTTTGGCAGCCCGGGGTTCGCCAGTTCGGATCCCGGGTGTGGACATGGCACCGCTTGGCAAGCCATGCTGTGGTAGGTGTCCCACATAGAAAGTAGAGGAAGATGTGCACGGATGTTAGCTCAGGGCCAGTCTTCCTCAACAAAAAGAGGAGGATTGGCAGCAGATGTTAGCTCAAGGCTAATCTTCCTCAAAAAATAAGATAAAATAAAATATTCGCTCTGATCATGTCCTTCCCCTCTATGGCTACCCATTTCACTCAGAGTCAAAGTCAAAGTTCCCATAGCACCCTCAAAGTCTTGCCATGATCTGCCCCACACCGCACCTCTCTGAAGGCCTCTCCTCATATTTCTCCAGCCTTCGCTCCACGCCAGCCATGCTGCTCTCCTCCTTGGTGACCCTCCACAAGCCAGGTGCTCTCCTTTTTCTCAGGAAGGCCCCCGACTGAAAACTGCAACACACCCAGGGCTCTCCACATGACTTACTCTGCTCTGTCAGTTTCCTATAACACTTAGCACCTTGTAACATACAATGTAATTTACTTATTTTTTATGTTTATTGTTTAATATGTGTCCTTCCCCTTCTAGAATGTAAGCCTCATTGGTATGTGGATCTTTGTTTTGTTCAACAGATGAAATGAATTAAGAAATAGCTACATACTCACTAAATAATTCCGAGACTGGATCAAAATAATGGTTAAAACGATGAAAGATTTAGGGGGAAAATGGAGAGCAACGTCAAGAAAATGGGATAAATAACATTATTTTTTAAACAAGACTCCATGCAATAGAATAATTAAACCTCAAAACAAGTAAGGAAAAGAATGGATAAATAAGTAGAAGAGACTCCTGGCTACCCAGAAATCAGAAAAGCTCCCGAGAAGTTTCTATTCCGCCGCTTCCTGACCATAAGGGGCAACCAAGGTCCCGAACAGTCCACAGCACCCAATAGTTTTGGAGCTTCAGGTTTCTAGTCCACAAAATAGGACTAACTGTACATTACCTTCTTATCTCAAAGAATTATTGCCAGGCTTGTAGGCAAAGACTTCTTGTAAATTGTAAAGTGCTTTATAAACACGAGTTATTTTAATGTTCTTGTGTTAAAATACTGCTTAGGTTGCCTTTTCTTGGCTCTTAATTGACAGTCGGCAGTTGGCACGTAGAAAGCCCCGGAGCAGTTCTCTCTGGAAGGAAAATGGATCCCTGCCTCCCTTCGCTTCCAGCGGACGCAGCAAACGAGCGGGCGATGGGCGGGGTCTCTGGGGATACTGCTTGCTGCTACAGTCCCAGCAGCACATTCTTTGGGATGCAAAATGCTCACAGCCTTCTTAATTGGCAAAAGAAAGATCTGGAACATTCCCAAAGCTCGAATGTGTGCAACGGTTGCATAATTGATGACAAAGCATTTTTAGTAAAGTGTTAAATGATGAGGCTCTTTTTTTCCTATGTAAGCTCCTAAGTCATGTTGTTTTTGTTAATAAAGATATCAATTAATTGACCAGCAATTGGTGTCTTAAAAATTCAGCAACGACTAGACAAGCAGGCAAAATCTGCCATACTCTATTTCACTCATTGAAGGCCTCCCCTTCAGGCCTGCTTTAAGTGTGTTTTATGAGACTGATAACATTAAAATAGCTCGAACATGAAAGTTTTAGGACATATTAGAAGCTCGATGTAGGAATCTGTAAACAGAGATAAATAAATATGTGACGATCTTGCAAGCAACTCCTCCGGCGTTGGCATTTATTTCTTGACTCCAGAAAGTCGCCTTCTCTGTTTTCAGTTGTCCTAGGGCCCTCTAGCGGTCAGAGTGGTATCTGCGGTTTTTTTAAGTCCTTCCCTGCCTTCAAAACATGCCTCGCTGACCTTTCGAAGGAAAAAAAATCAGCGTATTGATAGAATTATCACTTTTTTAAAATGCTGCGCCCAGAGTAGAATAACATATAGAAAAAAAATAAAGAAAATAATCGTACATCGGGATTAGAAAAAAAGCTTTGCACATTAACAGAATCTCAAAATTTTGAAGAAGGAAGACTTCTGAGGTCAAAGGCGGATTTGAGAATTTTGTGCAAACTGTAGACCTACTCCTCAGAAAAATATGCATGCACCTATAATTTCATGAGCTTAGGTGGCACCTGGAGACTGTGCATCCCAATTGAAAGGCTTGGGTTTGTCCAACTCTATACACGTCCCAGATTTCCCAGGTCAAAATCCTACCTGAAATGTTGAGTTTAAAAATCAACTTGGAGAAAGATATGTATGGTATGACAGCGTGCAATATAAGGCTATATAGTTTCTGTGTATACATGGTAAAAATATACAAACTATGAGAATATTCAATATGGATTTCATGATAGTGGTCACCTCTCAGAACAAAGAGGCGTAATGGGATGGGGGGAAAAATAAAGGTGGCCACGGTTATATCTGTAGTATATCATTCCTTCAGGAACTAGTCAACTATAAATGGCATAATATTATTTTAACAAAACTTAGTAGATATATGAATAATGGATTTCCATAATTTTATTTTCCATCCTTGTCAATATATTTGATGTACTTCCCCATTTTAAAAAGTTAAATTAAAAAAGTAAAATTATTATATTTTGGTGCCAGCCTCCTGGCTGAGAGGTTAAGTTCGCACGCTCTGCTTCAGTGGTCTGGGGTTTCACCGGTTTGGATCCTGGGCGTGGACATGGCACCACTCATCAGGCCACGCTGAGGTGGCATCCCACATGCCACAACTAGAAGGACCCACAACTAAAATATACAACTGGGTACTGGGGGGATTTGGGGAGAATAAGCAGAAAAAAAAGTAAAATTATATTTTAATAATACATGATCTAATTTCATTGTCATGTAAAAAAGATGGATTCTTAAAAACATCCAAATGTAAGTTCATGTTCTGAGAAACAAATTTAATTCTACATTGTATAAAATCACCCAAGGTTATTTCAAAATACAAGCTAAAATATGAATATTAAAAAGGAAACCATTGTCCTCTTCACAGAGGCCTTAAGTAGAAAAGCCTTTATTTTTACGGTTATAATTTGATTTCTCGATAGAGAAAGAGGAAAAGAGAGAAATTCTTCTGAAACTAATGTTATATTAGAACGAAATTTATTATTGATCCATATTCATTCTACTATAAAATATAATGAAAGTTTAGATAAGGCATTATTCTCTTTGGGGATTTCATATATAACCAAGTCAGCGTGAAGTCAGCTCTGCCATTGCCTGAGTCTGAACCTAATAGCCGCTTAATTGATTCATGCTTGTAACTGCATTGCCGCAGAACACGCCAGAGCGCTCAGGGGCTGCGAGCAGATCCATCTCATTACAATGCAAACCAGCAGGGTCTGTGCCTCCCTTGATTTAAATGGAATGCTGGAGGACTGAGGCAGCACAGCCATCTGGAAGGCTGGTAGGAAGAGCTTCAGCTTCTAGTCCACCTCTCCGTGGATGGAGCTGACAGACCGTAGAAATGCCTGTGGAGGTAAATCACGACCAAGGCTTCAATCATCTGTTGGATAATATACATCGTTGGCCTCGGGGTCAGATCAAGGCTCCAGCGCTCCCTGTCCCCTCCTCTTAAGAGAAGCAGGGTTCATTTCTGAGGACCTTTGTTGGGCCGTGGTGTTGGGGCAGCGAGGAGAACTTTCAGGGTTATGGTAAGAAAAGGGCATAAAGGTTGATGCTTCCTAGGCAACGCTCTCCAGCTGGATCTGGTTTCTTGGAGTCCTGTGCATTCTGATTTGTCTCGTTAAAACGACTTCCCCACCAGCCACTGCTCTGGAAAGAGAGCCAGGCCCTGCTCTCCACCTACTAATTGACTCCTTCAACGCCCCTCTCATGACCCAGCCAAACTCCACTTGCTGTGTTGAGAAAGGAAATCTTGGCCTGAGATAGAGCGCTAGACCACTTCGGTCTAGGTCTTAGGGGAGAAAAATCATCCCAATCACCCCTTTCTTTCTTCGGGTTTATCTTTTTTCTCACTAGAGTGAGAAGGTCTGCAGGAGCTTCTTTTAGTTAGGACTTTGACAAAAGACACAGAGGAATGTTCTCAGCCCTGTGTAGTCCAGCACAAGTCATCGGGCCTAGGAATTCCATATAGGATGTTGGCACCAAACCCACTAGTAATCAACAGTATTCACGGGCCTGGCCTCATGCTCAGTGCGTGTATCTACCATGGGGAATCTAGTAGAAGTGGCTGTGATCACAACAAGTGGCTGTTTAGGGATTCAGCAGTCTCGAGTCCTGGCCCAATACCAACTCAGAAATGACTGGAACAAGTTTGGAATGGAGTGGGAGAAAAGTAAGGCGAAATGAAGATGGGGATATCCTGTATATTACCACCATGTTAAAGCATGGACCCGTCAACGTGGCTTCCCCAAATATATGACATCTCTAAGGCACTTAAATTACATCTCTGAATATTTGGATGTTTTGAGGGGTTTTTTTTACTTGTTTCCATTTAAGCTACCTCTCAAAGCAAGTTCCATCCATCCTAAAGGATTTGCTTTAAAATCAACCCTGTCTTTAAACTATTCCTACAGATAAACTGGTGGTAAACATCAATATAATAGGTAAATGTCCACCTTTAGACTAAGAGAATCAGCATATTTCACCATCAAATAAAAAAAATAAAGACAATAATCTTATCTTACCCGCAGTGAATGAGAATTCACTCTAGAATTTCCTTCTCATGAGGCAGAGTTTGACAGTCAACAACACACGCATTTCCTTCTTAGAAGTAAATGAACATGGTGCAGTGAATTTGAGAGTTAATTCATAGTTAGGAAGAAATGGAGGAACGTGGGGGAAAGTAAGTCCTAACTGGAATCACCGAGTGACTGTAGTTACTCATGGCACTCTACACGTCAAGCAGATGGTCAGTAGCCACAGAGGGGAGAGGATGGCTGTGGCATCGGGACTTTAACCATGTTAATGATCTGTGGCAACATGGCTCACGCACTGGACTTCTAGAATTGTCCTTAGAGAAGTTTAGAAGTCTCCATCACCAATCCTACCAGAGTATGACGTTTTATTTTAGGTGGAAAAAGCTAGATTAGCAAAAAGAGCTTGGTCTCTGAATGTAGGCAAACTTGAACTTGAATCCTAGTTTTTCAAATATCTGGCGATGTAATCTGGCTCAGGGCCAGCACATAGCAAATATTCAACAAATCCTAGTTTCCTCTGAAACAAGTCTGTATTTGTTTCTTATTGTGACCGTAACAAGTTACCACACACTTCATGGCTTAAAACAACACAAATTGGTTATCTTATGGTCCTAGGGGTCAGAAGTCCTAAAATCAAGGTGTTGGCAAGGCTGTGTTTCTCCTGGAAGCTCTTGAGAATCTGGTTCCTTGCCAAGACACTGTCCAGCTACTATGGCAATACTGGGCACCAGGTAATAAAAAGAAAAACCTCCTAAGATTCTCATGACCAAAATGTCTCTGCATTTCATTGTAAACTCAGTTAACCACATTCTTCTTTCAGTGTGGCAATTTTCAAAATTTTTGGTCTCAGAATCTTTTACCCTCCTAATAATTATTGAAGACCTGAACAACTGTAGTTTATGGAGGCTATATCTATTGATATTTATCATAGGCAAAATTAAGACTGGGATTACGAAGAATATACAAGAGAATACATAAGTGCGCTTTATCAGCCAGCAGAACAAGATGTCGTCACGTGTCATGGAGCCACTGCAAACTCCATGTATGATACAATGAGAGTGAAAAAAGCAAACGACATCTCAGTATTATTATGAAAAGAATTTTGATCTTGTGGACACCCTAAAAGAATCTTAAGCATCCCTGGGCCACATTTTAAGAACTGTTGTTCTAGAATATATCACTTGACAAATGCCAAGACCCAAGTCTTGAGAGAGCAAAATATAGATTTCAGGACATACAAGCAGGTATTGTCAAATGTTCGTCTCTGTCACAGATGAAGAAATGCAGCATATTAAATTCAAAACAGGTAACCCCAAATAGCTGGGATATTGTAGACATTTCTAGATTGAATTCAATAACATTAAAGTAAATAGGTACTCAGAAAATGAATACAACTTTTACATAGTCCTACCTTTCGGTCACCTGTCAAGGTCAACATTTGTAAATTAAAAGGAGTGCAGTTTTCAAAAGATAAATTTAATTGAAAGTATAGCATAAATACAGAAAAGTATACAAACCACAGGTGTGCAGCTCAGTAAAATTACAAAATTCAAAATATCAAAAAGCTGGCACAATTGTGTAACCAACATCCTGATCAAGAAACAATGTTATCAGCACCTCAGGAAGCCCCCCAAATCTGCTCCCAGGTTCCACCCGGCCCAATACACAAAGGTAATCACTATCCTGATTTCCAAATACCATAGATTAGTTTCATCAAAGGTGGTTTTCATGGACGCTTCCAAGATTCCTGGCTGGATGAGCCAATGAAAATGATGCCCTCACTTTGGGAAAATAGCCATGAGAGCAGCCAGACTCTGGCTGGGAGCCCAGATGACCTAGGTAACAGAGCTCCTCCCTTCCCCATCCCTCATCATCTCCCCAACATCTCAACCCAAGTACCCTACCCCTGGCTAAGAGACTCCTGGGGGCTACGTCCTCATTGGATGGGTTTCCTGCTTCTTGGCCCCTACAAAGGTGGGATTTGCAAGCAGAAAAAGAGCTGGAGGAACAAGTCCAGTAGCTCCCCAGTGAAGACAGGAGTTGTTCAAGGGAGGGAACCTAGGTGCCCGCTAAGAGAGGTTCCTGCTCCGCACAAGGACATACTTGGACCCCAGCATGTGTGGGGGTACAGTTTCAGTTTCATCTGGGGGATCTTTAGGCCAGTGAATGACGTAAGAGAAGCAGCCAAAGCAGCAGAAATGCCAATTCCCCATTTCTTGAAGCAGTTGCCATGCAGACTATGCCCAAAACAGCATGGCAGCCAATGTGGCTGGTAGAAATGACAGAGCAAAAAGACCGCACCCCTCCCCTGCAGACTTAGGCTGCAGGCTCCATCCATTCCCTGGGGTGTTAGAATCAACCAGTGAGGAGGGGGGAAGAAGGTTTGAAATGTTGAGTGAATTCTAAATCCTGAGCTGACCTGAAAATTCACTGCTTCGAACTGGGAGAAAATTAAATGAATTAGATTAAGTTGTCTGCAGGAGCCACCACAAAGGACTCAGTGTCAGCAATTACACTGGGTACTAACAATTATTGAAAACTTCATTGTTGTGGCCGTGGTTGTCATACACACTGCAGGAGCTGTTAACTGTTTCTTCCAGATAGATGTAAAACACTCAGGAATATTTTCCCCTGGTTGAGCTGGGTGTGCTATTCATGGGATCCCCTAACATTGGCCCATTTATCGTTTGGAGTGATCACATGACACTGCAGCCAGCTGAACCTTGGGAACACATGCCTCGGTGTTTATAAATACAGGGATAACATCAGGACACTACACGTGATAGATCTTGGTGCCACACAGGTATAATCATCATCTGCAGGCCTTCTCAAGGGAGGTGGAGGTAAGGATAACGAAGTCAGCTTCATTCCACTCCCTAATCAGATTCCCAGCCCAAACCAAGCAGCAGCGTGGGAATGGAGCTGAGCCGAAGAACCCACGGCAGCCCCACAGTGTGGTCCGTACACTGTGGACCTGCTGCAGGTCCGAGAATTGTCTGTTACTGTTCGTGGCAAGATAAGTGCAGACATGGAGAGTAAGAATCTAAGACATTTAGAAAAATCTGGCAATGATTGTATGTCTGTTGCAACTAATAATAAAAGATGTGTTTCTAGGGCTGCCAGCCCGTTGGCGCAGTGGTTAAGTGCGCACATTCCGCTTCAGCGCCCTAGCGTTCACAGGTTTGAATCCTGGGTGCGGACATGGCACCGCTTGGCAAGCCATGCTGTGGTAGGCATCCCACATATAAAGTAGAGGAAGATAGGCACGGATGTTAGCTGAGGGCCAGTCTTCCTCAAAAAAAAAAAAAAAAAAAAAAAAAGACGTGTTTCTATTTCATATGTTGTTATTTTCACTTTCCCACGGTTCTGGAACTTCGATTTTATTGTATTTTATAAAAGTATCAGTCTACAACAAATTTGCAGCAGAGAACCTGGTCCGTCATCAAAGGTGATTTGCAAAGCACTGATCTAGATGTTAAGGCCCTTAGGTCTGTTGATGAAATATAATAGCTAATCTTTTCACGCAAAAGTACTGATTCCACACAGATACCGCCGTCTTAAGTTGTCCTCCAGTTTGGTTTATCTCAATAAGTAAAGCACTGAAGTCCATATTTAATGTCAAGATTTAGATCTGACAACTTCAGGGCTAAATAGGAAACTAGCAATCATTATGCTCATCAGATATACGTCTCTTTAATATCACTTCTTTTGCCTGGTTCAATGGTTTATAGGCTTCCACGAAGCAATACTATTTCATCAATTATCAACTATTTAAGCATACTTGTTTCATATGATGCCACATTCCATAGGCAATAATAAAAATGGTATCAAAAGTCAAGAGAAATGACTCCAGTCTAGATGAATGAAACACAATTTAAGTGAGAATATGTTTCAGAAGACAATTTTCTTTTTAAAAAAAGTGATCTTCTTCTTTGGGCTTGTTCTAAGTTTGTAATTCTACACAAATTTTCACATCCAATACAGATCTCTTAGTGCTATTATTGAAGCTCACAGTTGAAAGTGCTGTTTACAAGTGTTTATCTTGCCAAACAGATAAACAATACGGTGCTCTGTAATGGGTTTTTGTTTTGAGTTTATCCGTTGATTTGTGAAATTCAGAGTGAGCAGATCCCCTGTGTTAGGCTTGTAAATTTGCAAGCGTTGGAGTTCAATCAATTCCAATTGTTGGAGTGGGACCAACATCCTTAGGTGAAAGAAAACATTACTTGATAACTCCTTTTATCTTCTTTAAGCTGAGAAAAGCAGCGGTCTCATTCAAATGCCAACTTCCCAATGAGAAAGACACACTTTCTGCTTTATCTCCAACATAAGGCAGAAAGAACAAAACACAGCAAGCAGAAGAATATTACATTGTGTCTGAACATCTGATAGCCACACACATCAGAAACAGATCTCAAATTGAATTCTTTGCACCTCTTAATGGACAGAGCAGTTATTAAATGGACTTATTCCTTTAATCACAGAAACCAAGTCTTCATATTTCCTCTCTCCTATTGTAAGTATTAAAGATTTTTATTACCTTTTTTTGATTATAAAAGTAATACACGTTCATTATAGAAATGTGTAAGAAAATTAAAGTCATCCATAGTCTTACCACATTTAGAGATAAACATTATTAATACATGTATATACTATTTCCCTTTTTTTCTCTATGGGCATTCATATATATTTATTTTTTTATATAGTTGAGATCATTATGTGTAGAACATATTATATCAGTCTATATCTTATTCTTTTGTTTACTATTAAAATATAAATATTTTGCAAATAACAAAAATTATTTGGATACATAATTTCCAATGACTGTGTAATATTACGTTGTATTGAGCATTCTTCTATTGTTGAGCAGCTACTTTTTTATAGAGGTTAAGAAGATGGATTCACAATCAATCAGACTTGGTTCAATCCCTGGTTGGTTCTGCCACTTATTATCTATGTGTCCTTAGTCAAGTTACTTAACCTCTCTAAATAGCAATTTTCTCATCTATAAAAATTAGGATAATAATACAAGCTACTTTATAGAGTTGCAATAGTAAACGAGATGATGCATATAAAAGAGCTAAGCACAGTGCCCGACTTTTCTCAGTAAATGTTAATTACCTCAACATAATAAAGGCCATATATGACAAACCCACAGCCAAAATCATACTCAATTGCGGAAAACTGAATGCCATCCCTCTGAGAACAGGAACAAGACAAGGATGCCCACTATCACCACTCTTATTCAACATAGTACTGGAGGTTTTGGCCAGAGCAATTAGGCAAGAGAAAGGAATAAAAGGAATCCAAATAGGGAGTGAAGAAGTGAAACTCTCGCTGTTTGAAGATGACGTGATCTTATATATAGAAAACCCTAAAGTATCCATTGGAAACTATTAGAAATATTTAACAACTACAGTAAAGTTGCAGGGTACAAAATCAACTTACAAAAATCAGTTGCTTTTCTATACTCTAATAACAAACTTATAGAAAGAGAACTCAAGAATACAATTCCATTTACAATCACAACTAAAAGAATAAAGTAACTAGGAATAAATTTAACCAAGGAGGTGAAGGACTTATACAATGAACACTCTAAGACATTACTGAAAGAAATGATTGATAATGACATGAAGAGATGGAAAGAGATTCCATGCACATGGATTGGAAGAATAAACATAGTTGAAATGTCCATACTACCCAAAACAATCTACAGATTCAATGCAACCCCAATCAGAATCCCAGTGACAATTCTTCATGGAAATACAACAAAGAATCCTAAAATTCATATGGGGAACCAAAGACCCCAAATAATTAAAGTAATACTGAGAAAAAAGAACAAAGCTGGAAGCATCACAATCCCTGACTTCAAAATGTACCACAAAGCCATAGTGATCAAAACAGCATGGTACTGGTACAAAAACAGGCACACAGATCAATGGAACAGAACTGAAAGCCCAGAAATAAAACCACACATCTATGGACAGCTAATCTTTGACAAAGGTGACAAAAACATACAATGGAGAAAAGACAGTCTCGTCAGTAAATGGTGTTGGGAAAACTGGGCAGCCACATGCAAAAAAATGAAAGTAGACCATTATCTCATGCCATACACAAAAATAAATTCAAAATGGATCAAAGACTTGAAGATAAGTCCTGAAACCATTAAATTCCTACAAGATAATATAGGTAGTATAGTCTTTGACATCGAACTTAAAAGGATCTTTTCAAATACCACGTCTTCTCAGACAAGGGAAACAAAAGAAAAAATAAACAAGTGAGACTTCATCAGACTAGAGAGCTTCTGCAAGGCAAAGGAAACTAGGATCAAAACAAAGAGACAACCCACCAATTGGGAGAAAATATTTGCAAATCATATATCTGACAAGAGGTTCATCTCCATAATACATAAGGAACTCACACAGCTGAACAATAAAAAAAAAAAAAAAAAACCAGCCTGATCAAAAAGTGGGCAGAGGATATTAACAGATATTTTTCCAAAGAAGATATACAGGTGGCCAATAAACACATGAAAAGGTGTTCAACATCACTAATCATCAGGGAAATGCAAATCAAAATGACACTAAGATACCACCTTATGCATGTTAAAACTGCTGTAATCACTAAGACTAAAAATAACAAATGTTGGAGAGGGTGTGGAGAGAAGGGAACCCTCACACACTGCTGGTGGGAATGCAAACTTCTGCAGCCACTATGGAAAACAGTATAGAGATTCTTCAAAAAACTGAAAGCAGAACTACCATATGACCCAGCTATCCCACTACTGGGTATCTACCCAAACAACTCGAAATCAACAATTCAAAGTAACATATTCACCCCTATGTTCATTGCAGCACTATTCACAATAACCAAGACATGGAAACAACCCAAGTGCCCATCGACTGAGGACTGGATAAAGATGTGTAATATATATACAATGGAATACTACTCAGCCATAAAAAGGACAAAATTATCCCATTTGCAATGACATGTATGGACCTGGAGGGAATTATGCTAAGCAAAATAAGCCAGACCAAGAAAGACAAACACCAGATGACTTCACTTATATGTGGAATATGAACAAACATATGGACAAAGAAAACAGTTCCGTGATTACCAGGGGAAGGGGGTGGGGTTGGGCACAGGGGTGAAGGGAAGCATTTATGTGATGACAGTCAAGAAACAATGTACAACCGAAATTTCACATTGATGTAAACTATTATGAACTCAAGTAAAAAAAATGCTTACTCTAAAAAAAGAATAACCTACAGAAGAACCCCTATCAGGCTTTCAGTGAATTCTCAGCAGAAATATTACAGGCTAGGACAGAATGGAATGATATATTCACAGTACTGAAAGACAAAAACTTTCAGCCAGGAACACTTTATCCAGCAAGACTATCCTTCAGATACAGTGGAGAAATAAAAGCTTTCCCAGATAAACAAAACTGAGGGAGTTCAGCACCACTAGACTTCCCTTACAAGAAATGATCAAGGAAACCCTCCTACCTGAAACAAAAAAGAAAAGGTTTACAAAGCTTTGAGAAAGGAGATAAATAGACAAAATCCGAAAAGTGCATCTCTCTATAAGAACAGTTTAGAAAACAATTATAACATAAAGATAAAAGGAAGGAAAGTATGAAAAATAACTACAAACCCTTCCATTTAGTCACACCCTAACAAGGTCAAAAGGAAGAATTTGTAACAACAATAACTCAGAAGGGGAAGAGGAAAGTTATGGAACCTGCTTAGGCAAATGGAGATGAGAGGCGATGAGAAAATGGACTATCTCATCTGCAAGGTCTTTTACACAAACGTCATGGTAACCACTCAACAAAGAATCAGAGCAGGGCCACAATTCTTAAATAAAGAGAAAACTTAGAAAATCATCACAGAAAACCACCAAACTGTTATGGCAGTCAGAAACAGAAAGGAAGAGAAACATGGAAAATATAGAACAACTGGAAAACAAGAGATCTTAAGCCCTCACATAGCAATAATCACTCTAAATGTAAATGGATTGAATTCTCCAATCAAAAGACACAGAGTGGCTGGATGGATTAAAAAACAAGACTCAATGATATGCTGCCTCCAGGAAACATACCTCAGCTCTAAAGACAAACACATGCTCAGAGTAAAGGGATGGAAGACGATATTCCAAGCAAATGGCAAGCTGAAGAAAGCAGGTGTCGCCATACAAATAACAGACAAAGAGGACTTTGAGATAAAAAAGGAAATGAGAGACAACAGGGGTGGTATATAATGATAAAAGGGACATTCTACCAAGAGGAAATACCACTTATGAATATATACACACCTAACACAGGAGCACCAAGTATTTAAAGCAACTGCTAAAAGACCTAAAGAGATAAATTGATAGCAACACAATAATGGTAGGGGACCTCTTCACCCCACCCAAATCCATGGCTAGATCATCCAGACATAAAGTCAATAAGGAAATAGTGGATTAAATGAAAAACTAGACCAGATGGACTTAATAGATATATATAGGACGCTCCATCCAAAATCAGCAGAATACACATTCTTCTCAAGTACACATGGAACATTCTCAAGGATAGACCATATGTTGGGAAACAAGGCAAACCTCAATAAATTTAAGAAGGTTGAAAATATATGAAGCACCTTTTCTGACCACAATGCTATGAAACTAGAAATCAACTACAAGACAAAAGCTGGGAAGACACAAATATGTGGAGACTAAACAATATGCTACTGAACAACCACTGGATCAATGAAGAAATCAAAGGAGAAATAAAAAATACCTAGAGACAAATGCAAATGAAAATGCAACACACCAACTCTTGTGGGATGCAGCAAAAGCGGTTCTAAGACAGAAATTTATGGTAATACAGGCCCACCTCAACAAACAAGAAAAATCTCAAATAAGTAATGTTAAACTATACCTAAAAGAACCAGATAAAGAAGAACAAACAAAGCCCAAATTCAGCAGGAAAAGGGAAATAATAAAAATTAGAACAGAAATAAACGAAATTGAAACCAAAAAAAAAACACTAGAAAGGATCAATGAAACAAAGAGCTGGTTCTTTGAGAAGATAAACAAAATTGACAAACCCTTAGCCAGACTCACTAAGAAAAAAAGAGAAAAGGTTCAAATAAATAAAATTAAAAATGAAGGAGCAGAAATTTCAACAGATACCACAGAAATACAAAGGATTAAAAGAGAACACTATGAAAAATGATATGCCAACAATTGGATAACCTAGAAGAAATGGATAAATTCTTAAACTCTTACCACCTCCCCAAACTGAATCAAGAAGAAATACAGAATCTGAATAGACCAATCACAAGTAAAGAGATTGAAACAGTAACCAAAAACCTCCCAAAAAACAAAAGTCCAGGACCAGATGGCTTCTCTGGAGAATTCTACCAAACATTCAAAGAAGATTTAACACTTATCCTTCTCAAACTATTCCAAACAATTGAAGAAGATGGAAGGCTTCCTAACTCATTCTAAGAGGCCAACATTACCCTGATACCAGAACCAGACAAGGACAACACAAAGAAGGAAAATTACAGGCCAATACTGCTGATGAACATAGATGCAAAAATCCTCAACAAAATATTGGCAAACTGAATACAGGAATACATTCAAAGGATCCTGGGGGCTGGCCCAGTGGCATAGCAGTTAAGTTCACTTGTTCTGCTTTGGCAGCCCAGGGTTTGCCGGTTCCGATCCTGGGCTTGGACCCACACAGCTTATCAAGCCATGCTGTGGCAGTGTCCCACATATAAAATAGAGGAAGATGGGCACAGGTGTTAGCTCATGGCTCTTCCTCTAAAAAAAATAAAAATAAAAAAATAAAAGGATCATGCACCACAATCAAGTGGGATTTATACCAGGGACGCAGGGATGGTTCAACATCCACAAATCAATCAATGTGAAACACTACATTAACAAAATGATGAATAAAAATCACACAATCATCTCAGAAGATGCAGAGAAAGCATTTGACAAGATCCAACATCCATTTATGATTTAAAACAACTCTGAATAAAATGGGTACAGAAGGAAAGTACCTCTATACATAATAAAGGCCATATATGACAAACCCATAGCCAACATCTTACTTAATGGCGAAAAACTGAAAGCCTTCTCTCTGAGAACAGGAACAAGACAAGGGTGCCCACTCTTGCCACTCCTATTCAACATAGTACTGGAGGTTTTGGCCAGAGTAATTGAACAAGAAAAACCACAATGAGACACAAGTATATACCCTTCAGAAGGGGATAGAATTAAAAAGAATGATAATACCAAGTGTTGGTAAGGACATGAAGCAAGTGAAACTCTCATACACTGCTGAAGAGTGTACAGTCACTTTGGTAAATTATTTGGCAATACAGTATATGCTAAAACTGAATTTAGCCATACCCTATGACCTGATCATTTCACTCCTAGTAATAAACCCAACAGAAATGTACACATATGTGCACTGAAAGATGAGTACAAAATGTTAATAGCCAAACACTTGGCAAAATCCACATGTCCAATGGCAGCAGAATGCATAAATTGGGATGTATTTGTGCAATGACATACTATAAAACAATAAGAAATAAACAAATTACAGATACAGCCAACAACAATAATGAACCTCACATATATAATATTGAGTGAAAGAAACCAATCTTTTAAAACAAAAAATAAAAAAAAGTGCAGCTATGCAATGCCATTTGTAAAGTTCAAAAACAGGTGAAACTAATCTATGGTGATAAAGGTCAGGATAATGGTTACCTTTGGGGAGGAGGAAGAAGAAGATGAGGAAGAGGAAGTGACTAGGAAGGGACAAAGGGTGGGGAGCTTTTGGGTGATTCCTGACCTGTCCGGTGATTACACAGGTATGTTCACTTGGTGGAAATTCATTAAACTGTATATCTATGATTTGTACACTTTTCTGTATGTATGCTATTCTTAGATAAAAAGTTCACTAAAAAAATACCCAACATGGTAAGTATCAACTTTAATTTCCTGATTTTCATGGTTGAACTTTCATTAGATGGGAGAGTATTCTTGTTAGGAACTACATATTCAAGTATTAAGGAGTAATAGGGCAGATGTCTATAATTCACAAATGGCTTTGGGAAAAAATACAAAATAAATAAATTATATATGTATTAAAAATATACATACATAAAGAGAGAGCCAATAATGGGACAAATGTAGTAAAAAAAAAAAGTTAATAATTGGGGAGTCTGGGTGAAGGGTATATGAGAGCACTTTGTGTTATTCTTGTAATTTTTCTATGAATTTGAAATTCAATCTGAAAAGTTAAAACAGATTTAAAATATTTTCAAAAGTTTCATAAATTGCATTTCCATGGGTAAATAGTGAATTTCTCTATGCTTCAAAATGCTCTAGTGTTACATGGGGATGTCAATATGTACCTTTCAGGGCTATTATAATAATTTGAGAAAATAATAAAAATAGCTGGTAACACTTATGTAACTTGCCTTATGTCACACATCTGGAAGTGTGAGCCAGAATTTGATGCAGAACCTACACTTCATCTGGCACACAAATCAGTCAAGCAAATGACACAGTAAAGGTCACATAGTAGATGTGACTAATGGTACCTATGATGATGATAAAGATGATGCTTGTATTAGTTTGCTAGGGCTGCCATAACAAAGCACCAGAAACTGAGAGGCTAAAACAATACGAACTTATTCCTCCCAAGTTTTGGAGGCTAGAAGTCCCAAATCAAGGTGCTGGCAGAGCCATGGTCCTTCTGAAGCCTCCAGGAGAGGATCCTTCCTTGCCTCTTCCCCCTACTGGTAGTCTCAGGCATTTCTTGGCATGTGGCAGAATAACTCCATTCTCTCTCTCCATCTTCATCTGGCCAGCTTCCCGGTGTGTGTGTATCTGTGTTTCTTGTCTTCATCTTTTCTTTTCCTCTCCAAAGCCCCGGTGCATGGTTGTATATCCTAGTTGTAAGCCCTTCTGGTTCTTCTATGTGAGCTGCTGCCACAGTATGGCAACTGACAGGCAGGTGGTGTGGTTCCAAGATTGGGAATGGAACCCAAGCCACCAAAGTGGTGAGAGCACTGAACTTTAACCACAAAGCCATCAAGACTGGCTCTCTCTTCATTTCATTACACGGACACCAATCCTATGGGATTAGGGCCCTCCCTAATTCACTGTAACCTCTTCTTAATTTGATCACATCTATGATCTCTTTTCAAATAAGGTCACATTCTTAGGTACTAGGGGTTAGGACCTCAGCATTAATTTTGAGGGAGCACAATTCAACCCATAACAATGCATAAAAACTTTCTACTATGTTCTTGTCAGACAGAGGAAGTTTAACCACAAGAACATCCCTGCTGATGCTTGGGCATGAGAAGAAGAAATCCTCTTATGCCTCTTTCTTCTGCTTAAAAAAAGTGAACTAAAGATGCTCCACTTTGCTCTCAGAAATGTGGTCATTTCAAAGTTTATCTAGTTCCTTCTATATTAAAGGGTATGGAACAAGGGCAGATGGGCCAAGAGTGCCTGAAAAAGGCATAGTTTCAAAGAAACTACATTAAAGGGTATCAATTACTACTCAGGGTAATAAATAAAAGTGTTATATATACGTGAGCAGGGACTCTGGCAAATTGCTCTATTTAGCTAAATGTTTCTCTTCCTCTCTGAAAAGCACCTTTGTCCTATGCATGTCTGTGTGTATACTAGATTTGATCATTGGAGGCTTCCAGTGAAAGAGTCTATCTCTATTTACACTGGAGGAGGGCTATGAAAGAGGGCATGGCGAGGAAGCTTGGACTTGGAGTCTAGTGCCCACCTTAGACTGTCATGGTGAAGCCCCCAGGGATGATATTCTAGCTTGAATAACTCAGATATTCAGAAATGGCATGTTGTGGATTATCACGTCTAGGGATTGCATGGTAGAGAAAGATCAGGAGGGAAGTGAGCCTCCCAGAAGGGAATTTGAGGCTCACATAGTGTAGGCATGAGTGAGAAAGCAGTGGTTGGGAAATGTGGAATTGAGGGCAGGAGATCAAGGAAAGAACCTGAGCTGTGACCACAAAGGAAATCCTTCACAGAGGTTCTAGCCTCTGGGGCTTTTCCCTTGGGCATTGGGAACAATGACATGTAGCATAAAGTTTAAATTTTTTTCTATGTCCTAATTCTCTTTACTCCCAACACAGTAGGTGAGTCAGATACATCTGTACAACCTAGTGTGGCCAGGATATGGAATTAAGGGACGGAGTAACAAAGGGGCTGCAGGCTGCTGCTCATCCATCCCTCTGCATCCAATCACGGGAGACCTGTTTTCCAGGATGTGTAAGTATTGTTACCACCAAAAAAGAGTAGCAATCAATCCCAAAGCAAAACACCACCAGATGGAGAAGAACAGAGAGCCGAGAAAGGCAACGGTCAAGAGGACTACTCATGAGCTGGTGTAAGAGAAACAAAATTCCTGAAATATTCTAAGGAGAAATGATCTTGGGAGATCCATGGATAGGAAAAGGGACTGTGATGTTATATAATCATTGTAAAGCTTTCCCACAAAACCCCACCACTTCGTCATTTATTATTTTGTATCATATGCTCACGTTGTTATAACTTGCATTAGGAAAAATGATCAGAAATTCGGAGAAAAGATGATTCTGTTATTTTTCAATATCATGTAAATAAGTCCACCTAAGGGTCATCTGACTAGAGAATGTAACTTTCTTTGAGTTACTATTCACTCCTGATTAGGGTCTAAAATCTGTCAAGTTACATGTTAACTTGTGGAAACTGATCATCTGCAAACGATTTCTGTCCTGAAGAGAAGCTAACCCTGAAGGTTATGATTCCCTTCCATGTAGGACATTAGCCAGATTTGCATATAATTTAGCAAAACTTTAATTTCAGGATTCCGTTTTATTTATATTTTTTACTTATATATATCAGTTTCATATTTTTGTTTTCCCTGCTTTTGTTAACCTACTGGTGAAATAAGCATCTGATCCATGCTATCTACTTGTATATAAATTATATTCATATCTTGAAAGTTTGTGTTAACAAACTGCAAATGTGTTAACCTTTGTAGAAAATCATAGCAAAGGACAATTTTGAGTCTAGTTGGTTAGAGATGGAATAGGCAGAAGAATAAGAACAAGAAAGGCTATATTAGACATTTTAAGAGGCACATTTGAAGTTCGTAAAAGCAAACAATATTATAATATTTTATATTTGACTATGTAAATGAAGCTCCATAAATTTATTTTGACTGGTGGGAATACGTAGACAAGAGCAATGATTTTCAGATGGAACATTAGAATTTTATGTTTATTAAAATAAGGGGCTGTGGATTCAAAAGAATTGCAAAACCACTCCTTTAGGAAATTGTTTAGTACTGTAAACCTCATGCCTGGAAGTAAGATGCATTATTCTGTTTATTATAGATCTTGTTTTCAAAACTTATAAATAAACCAAAATGTTGGGCTTGCTACAAATATACTTTACGACTCCATCTTTGACGTACTACAAATAATCATTTTTAAAGTGGCTGTGGCGTGTGACCAATTAGCTCAGCTTGTTAGTTACTGTGCTGATGAAGCCGACCCCTCGAATTTGATCCCCAAATGGTCAAGCTAGTCTTGCAAACTCACACTGTATCATTAACCACAAGAGGGATCCGACGATTCGTAAGAATCTGAATGAAGCAGCACAAATCCCTCAGCCCCAAAATACCTCCAATTGGACACCCCAACTTCTCAGGTTGATAGCCTTCTTTATCATGGTTTGGGGGCTACAGAAACCTGTCAAACCTGGAGCTGACTGTAGTCAATGATTTCTTTTTTTTTTTTTTTAACTAATAAAAGATAAGAAGAATGTCAATCACAAAATTTCACAAAATGCTTTAGTTTAATAATCCATTCACCAAAATAATAGCTAGGGCTTCTCTTGTACAGAAAAATTGATTTTGCTCTAACCAAATAGTTATAAACTGGAGCTTTATCTGATGATATCCTACCCTTGGCTTGTATTTGACTCGCTCTGACTTATTTGGCTTGTCCAGGCATTGTGGATTCACCACCAGCAAACCAGTTCTATGAGTGTTAAAACACCTGCAGCCCTTATTCCTTTTCTTTAAACTTTCAGAGGCTTTAAAAACATGTATTCTCCTTTTGGCTATCTAAGGTCTCAGTCTTCCTCAGTCTCTTTACATAAAGAATAAATTGATTTCTCTGTTCTATCCGACAAAAGCCAAGAGAGCGCAAGAGACAGAGAGAATCCTTTCTTGAATATCATGAAATATCCTTGCCTCCTATAAGGTATTTTTATTGGTTGATTTCCTATATCAAGCCCAAGAGGATTTCATCTCAAAAGCAGTGAGTTCCCTAAAGTCTATTTGGTTGTTGGTTTCTGCCGGAGTCTATTCTCCTTATTTTTTTTAAATTGTTTTATTGAGGTCATATTGGCTTATAACATTGTGTACATTTCAGATGTACATTATTATATTTCAGTTTCTGTATAGACTGCATTGTGCTCACCACCAATATTCACGTTTTTATCCGTCCTCATACATTCGTGCTATTCTCTCTTAGAGATTTTTTCAAGCAACATCTTGCATTCAAATGAGAAAGGCTTCCCTCAGAGGCTAATTTTATTCCATTATTTCATTATGGGAGGTAAGTAAATAAAATCACCTTCTCGTTTATATTTAAAATTTACAGTATGTTAGATGGCGATGAGGCTATCTAGAGAGGAAATGGTGCAAGCAAGGGGGAGAAAGTATGGGAGAGTATGAAGGGATTTGCAATCACCTCCCTCTCAAGTCTTTCCTTAAATATCACCCTCGTATTGCGGCCTGCCCTGATCAGTGAAATGCATCACTTTTGATCCTCTTCACGGAGTCTACTTTCTTCTATAAGATTTAGGGCCCAATTTATGTCTTTATTGTGTGTATTACTTATCTGCCTCCCCTTCCTCCATGAGGGCAGGAATGTTTGTTTACTTGATTCACTATTGTATCCCAAGATTCTAGAATATTGCATGACACAGAGTAAGGGCTCAATAAATATATATGGAGTGAATGAAAAGTGCAGTCAGGATGCCGCTCTGAAAAGATGACAATGAGAAAACATGTGCAGTTGGTGAGGAAGGGAGCCTTGAAGGTGACTGCAAGGTGGCGTGTGGAAGAAGGAGCCGAGATTGCACTGTGGTTGGACTAACAAGAGAGAGAGCCGTGGGAGAGGACAGGGCAGTCAGGGGCCGGATGGCATAGGCTCTGTGGTCGTTCTAAGGACTTCGGCTTTTACTCAGAGTAAACTTCCAGGGGAAACCACTGGGAGTGTCAGAGCAGAGTAGAATCCTGATTGCGTATATGCTTTTAAAAGGATTTCTCTGTCTGGCTACTTTGTTGAGAATAGACTGCAGGAGGCAAGGGCAGGAATGGGAAAAACATTTGGGAGGCAGTTGCAATAATCCAGGAGGGAGATGACCATTACTTGGCCAGGCTGATGGTGGCAAACGGTGGTTAGATTCTGTACACATTTTGAAGATAGAGTTGATAGGGTTTACTGAGAGATTGGATGTGGAGGGCGAGAGAAAGAAAGAAGTTCAGGGTGACTTCAAGGCATTTGACCTAAGCAGCTGGTTGGATATAGACGCCAGTGACTGAGATGTGAAGGGAGGTATTCTCGGGAGGATGGAAAAAAGTGTTGAGAATCAACACTGTTCTGCTCAGTTTTGATTTTGATGGTCAAAACAGTCCACCTTTCTTGTCTCAATTGATTTTCCCAAATCCTCCAGCAATTTATGCTGTGGACTTACCTCAAGGCTTTGTGAGTCTCCTAAAGGCTGCCACCCTTTGAGGACTCCCAATATAACTACCCCGGAACCTTTCTAGGATCCCAGACCCAGAACCTTTGTGGGCCCTTTAATAAACCCAGAACCCTTCTGGACTGCAGAACCTTTCCGGGAACACTATATACACATAGTGGAGCAGAGAGCTGCACGCAAGGGAGCAGAGCTCAGATCTGAAGTGACTTCCCCACAGCCCTCCCGTAACAAGAGAGCAACAGGGAACTCAAAGGGTGCAGTGGGCGCCTCACCTGTGTGTCTTCTTGTCCCGTAGACCGTTAGCAGTCAGCCTCAGATCATATTCCTCAGCACCAAAAAGTGTTTAAAAAAATGGTTCTAGAAGACAATTTAGGCGATACAACAACTTTTAGTTAACACTTCATGAAGCGGACAGTCTCCTTTCAGAGAACTGCAAAATAAGGTGGAAGGCAGGGAGCTTTCATAGGATGAAGAATAAAGAACAAGAAAAACACAAAGAAAACATATCTGATAGTCTGGGGCCTCCGAGTCCACCTTGTTTGGGGTGAGAAGGAACAAGGAAGTAAGTTAGAGCCCAGAGTTGGCCTGGCCTTTGGGAATTGGCTGACGGGATACCCTGCATTTCTGGTCAGCAGGAACACCTACGGAAACAGGAAAGTTATCCCTTTCTCTTTGCTGATGTAGCACCTTAGGCAGAAATGGCTCCCTCGTGGGCCTAGAAAGTTATTTAAACACTGTGTAACAGATTACTCCCAAATTTAGCAGCTTAACACAAGAAATATTCATTACCTCACAGTTTCTGTGGGTCTGAAATCCGGCGGTGGCTTACCTGGTGGTTCTGGCTCAGGGTCTCTTTAGGAAGTTGTAGTCAAACTGTCAGCCAGGCTGCAGCTGGAGAAGGAGACTCCACTTCGGGTCCTTGCCACTAGGGCCTCTCCACAGGGCTGCTCACAACATGGCGGCTGTCCTCTCCTGAGCTAGTGATCCAAGAGACAGGGCAGGTAAGAGTCCCTGATGGAAGCTGCCCGTCACTTCTGCACTGTTACTGGTCACACACACCAACCCTGCTGCAGTGTGAGAGGGGACCACACAAAGGTGAGAAGACCAGAAGGTGGGCATCAGTGGGGACTATTTTGGAGGCTGACTGCCACAAACCCAGTTTTATCGATTTCCATATTTTTCCACACAATAACTTCCTGTGTACCATCAAGAGAATTGATAATGCAATATTTATCAAATGGTGTTTCACTATTGTTTCCTCATATAAAGAAGCTGGGAGAAAGGATTTTCTGCCAAGCTACCAACCCCCATTTTGCATTTATTGTTGGCACTGTCTTGGTCTTACCATGTGTCGTTAAAAAGGTTTTTCTGTCTGAAAACTATTTCCTTATCTTCATGTTTCCAGTGCCAATCTAGTGCAAGACACACAGTAGGTTAAATAAATGTTTATTGAATGAATAAACCTTTACAGTGATCTAATCCAATTCCTTCATTTCAATTTTTTTTTTTTTTTTTTTTGGTGAGGAAGATTGTCCCTGAGCTAACATCAGTTGCCAGTCTTCCTCTTTTTTTTTTCTTCCCAAAGCCCCAGACATAGTTGTATATCCTAGTTGTAAGTCCTTCTAGTTCTTCTATGTGGGATGGCACCACAGCATGGCTTGATGTGCAGTGTGTAGGTCCACACCCAGGATGCAAACTGGCGAACCCTGGACTGCCAAAGCAGAGCACATGAACTTAACTACTGCACCACTGGGTAGGCCTCTCTTCATTTCAGTATTAACCCAGGATTTCTCAGTCTTTCAAAAATCCTGATGCCAAAGCAATCATGTTTCCTACATGCTGAAAATTGTCTGCCCATCGTGGGCAGACGGAAATACATGTAAGGCAAGAAGGAGGTGGTCCTTCATAAGAATGCAGCCTAAGAGGGCAGAATGCACCCACCTCCATAGTGGCATTGAGTGATGTTGCAAAGTCCACCTCCAGCAAAATCCTTCTTCTGGAATCCCCTTCTCTTTTGACACCAACCACTGCAACTGCCTGACCTGAAAGGTGAGCATCGCCTTTCTTAAAGGAATAAATGCTTTTGAGAAGAGAAGGGAACCTTAGGATCCTTCTCTTAACTTTACTAATGAATCAGGAACCATCTGGTAAACATCACTTTGAAATTTCAAGTGAGGACCAGCCCTAAAACAATGAGGTACAGGATAAACACACTTTAGAATCTAACAAGAAGAGGAAGAATTAAGAAGACACGGCCAAGAATAAGAGAGTACAGACTCATTGTACCAGTTTCTTTGAAGGACTGTCAACCCACATGCACATATATAAACATATAAATATGAATACACACACATATATAAACAAGGATACCTGACTTATTTATATAACCCCACTTCCTTAAGTTTACAACATGCTTTCTTTTTTTACATTTTAATTTTCTGAAATTGGAATGCAACTTAAATTAATCTGGAGGTCTTCTCCTACCTAACAACAAAAAGCCTGATAGAAACTCAATGGTACCCCTTAGAATTGAAAGAGTCAACGATTGCTCCTTTCTAGGCTGAAATGTATGCTCCCAGGAGAGTGTCTTCTACCTTTGGCTCTTTATACCTATTAGACCGAGCTCGGACTTTAGAGTGGGAAAATGCAGTGTCAACTCGACCACTTCCTTGACCTTGAGCTTCTCTAGGCCTTCACTTTCTGCATCTGAAAAATGGGGGTAAGAATAGAATGCCCCTCGCTGTGTTATATAAAACAAAAATGAGTGATGAGAGCACTTCACTAACCGGAAAGCATTGTGCAAATGTGGTTGTTTACCTTTGAGTTTGAAATTCCGAGTTGATGCTGATGCCCCAAGGAGCAACCTTTGCAGCTCCCTCGTGGTAGTATGTTCTCCTGGGAGCACTGCTCTAGAAATAAATCATCTTTGCTTTCATTACTCTTTGAGGAGATGCTTTTTTTTTTTTTTGATATGGTTGTTATGCTTAAATGTCCTAAATACCCTCTTCTTATCCATTCCCATCTTCTTGCCCTTAGCATCTTAGCAAGAATGAATTTTGGAGGGAGGAGCAAGCCTATAAACGACTTTGTGCGTGAACACTTTGTCCACTCACATTCATGTTCTATTAACCAAAGGCCCCTTTCTAGTTTGCATTATCCTTAATAATGAAGACTAATAATTTTATTTGAGTGTAGCTTTTTCTGGATTCCTTTCACTTTTGGCCAAGACAAGTTAAATGTTCTTCCTGAGAGCAAAAATCAAGTTTATTCTTTATTACGTACGTTACTTCAAGGACCTAGTCCTTGCCCTGTACTCTCCTACCACTATATCCATGTTGATTCAATGATCCTTCCAAAAAAATAAATAAATAGAGGAGATACATTCTTAAATGCTTATTGAAAACCCAGCATCAAGGAGCTCAAATAGATTATGTTTTGGGTTTCACAAAACCTAACTTAAAAGTCATATTTATTTACACTTGACATCCCTGAATATTTAATGACAAAAAAAGTGATAATAAATTATACTGATGCTATTCTGAAATAATTCTGCTACTTAGAATTTCTTTTGACATCCAAGTTCAGTAAAAATAGATGCAGCGTGTGGTCTCTTAGATCTGATATTTAATCTTAATCCTAAACTAGATTCTTTGGGGGGAAAGGAGACATATGACAGATGACAATGGTGCTTCATCTTGTAACTGAGCATATGGAGTATTTTTTCTACTATTGAAGAGCGACACATTTTTTGCTCCAAGAAAAACATCCAAGTATTTTATTATGATCCTATTGTTCCAAGTGATCCAAAATATTTTTCTTTTGCTATTGATTTTTATACGGAACTTTTCCAGATGTTAGATTGAAGATTTTAGTTTAACCTTGCAGAATGACCTTTTCTCTCCAAACACTTAGGATATTGATTTCAAGTTCTGAAAATATGATGTAATATTAAAGATTTGATTTTCGTGGATAAATTCTGAGAAAGTACACTGATTAAATTAGTTCATTTGTGTACGTTGTAGACAACAGTGTGCAGCATGCAGTAAGTGATGTATAACTCCTAGCTATACATTTCTAATAGGCACATGGACATTGCTGTAACTATACATACGGGCATACATATGTATGTTACGTATGTTATGCTATGGGTATCCATACATTGCTAGAAGTCAGTATAACATATTTTGGTGAAAGAAATTGTATAAAATTAATATAAATCCATACAAATTATTTCCTTTAAAAATTAATGCAGACATTATTTTTATGAAAACCCTGAGATACGGAAATTTACTTTCCCAGGTATTCGGCCAAAATGTGCACTTTAAAATCTATGTATGTATTCAACTATTTTATTTATAAATCTGAAAACTGACATATTGGCAAGCAACCCTGAAATAAATGACACTTTCACATGGGTGATTGTTTCTCAGCTCTCCGACAAGATGGGAGGGTGGGGTTCACCCATTTCCACAGGATCCTACAGGGACATCCAGAGAGCCTGCATCAGGCCATGTGCTACTTCTGTTTTTCCTAATGATAATTATCCTAATGATATCCTTCCTAATGATAATTACTTTAAAAATAAAGTTATAATTTAGCTTTGCGTGTTGTTAGAAACATACCCTATCAGAACTCAAAATCTAAGATTTCAGAGTCAGAGGAACTTACATTTCTGATTTAGAGAATTGAAATAGTACAATATGCAGTTGTCCCTGTATTTTATTTAGTATTTCAAAGACAGGAGGAAGACATGAAAAATACATCTGTAGGTTTGGTACCAAATCTTGAATTTATGAATCACATTTTATATAATCGATCCTAAGTCTCTGGAACTTCTAAGAATTCTGGAAAACCAAATATATCATGTTTCTAATTTCAGATTACTCCTAAAATTTGTAATTTATATTTGAATCTTTCCGTGTAGGTATTATTTGAAAAGTGTCAAGTATAAAGCATTTCAAAGAATTCTGTGCCTTACCTTAGTTGGCAAGTGATACGACAATTCTTGGATTCTATCTAGATCAGTGCTGTCCAGTAGAAATATAGTGGGAACCACATATGTAATTTTAAATTTTCTAGTAGCATTAAAAACAATAAAAAGAAAAAAATTAATAATATATTTTATTTAACCCAATATGTCCTAAATATTGTCATTTCAACATGTAATCAATTTAAATTATTAGAAACATTTTATTATTTTGGTTCTCTAAGTCTTCAAAATATGGTGTTTATTTTATGCTTACAAAATTCTCAGTTCAAACTAGGGTTCAATGTCACATGTGGCTAGTGGCTACCATATTGGAAAGTATGGAATGAGAGAGTAATAGTTGACAACAAACTATATTAAGTACAGATAAGTCTTATCCTTTGCTAGTCTCTTTCTGGAGCAATTATTTTCTTACTTTTTTTCACTCTTTTAGGATGTTTTAAGCTACTTATATAGAAGACTCAAAATCAAGTGGCTTAAACAAAAAAGGCATTGATTACTCAAACAAAAAGAAGTTTGAGGGGCCGACCCCATGGCCAAGTGTTAAGTTTGCCCTCTCCACTTCGGCGGCCCAGGGTTTCACTGGTTCGAATCCTGGGCACGGGCATGGCACTGCTCATCAGGCCATGCTGAGGCAGCATCCCACATGCCACAACTAGAAGGACCCACAACTAAAAAGTATACAACTATGTACTGGGGACTTTGGGGAGAAGAAGAAGAAAAAGAGGAAGATTGGCAACAGATGTTAGCTCAGAGTGAACCTTAAAAAAAAAAAACATGCAGATCAGACGACAATGTGATGACATATTCAAAGTGCTTAAAGAAGAAAACAAAGCTGTCAGACAAGAATCTCACATGTAGCAAAACTAACTTATGAAAATGAAGGCAGAAAAAAAAGACATTCCCAGATATACAGACTGAAAGACTTTGCTGCTTGCAGACCTGCCTTGCAAGAATACTGAATGGACTTCTTCATACAGAGAGGAAGTGACATCAGACTGTCATTTGAATCCACGTTAAAAAAGAAAAGGGTGCCAGTAAAGGCAATTATGTAGCAACTACAAAAGATAGTATCATTGTATGTCTTCTTCTTTCTTCTCTTAATTGATTTTTTTAAAACAATACCATAAAATTTCATTTGGGGCTTACAGCATATAGAGAAATAATATATTTAACAGTAACAGCACAAAGAAGTGGAGAAGGAAGGAAGCTACAGTGGGGCAGGGAACTGGCATCAGGCAAAGACTCAAATCCACAAGAAGAAGTGAAGAGTACTGGAAATGGTTACGAAGAACGTTAATATAAAAACTTGGAAAATATTTTTTTGCCTTTTAATTTCTTCAAAAGACATGTGATTATATAAAGCAACAATTATAACACTGCATTGTTGGATTTGAAACAAGTGGGAAGGAACTATAGTGGAGCGATTTTTCTTTTTCTCACTGGAATTAAGTTAGTGTAAATCTTAACTAGATTCTGATAAATTAAGATGTGCATTATAAACCCAAGGTCAACCACTACGAAAAATAACTCAAAAATATAGTTAAAAATCAAAGGAATTAAAATGGTAGATTAGAAAATATCCACTTAATCTAAAAGAAGATAGTAAAGAAAGAAGAATCAAAAAAGACATGAGACATGGGAAACAAATAGCAAAATGGCAGGCATAAATTCAGATATATTAATAATAACATTAAATGTGAATGGACTAAACAACCCAATTCAAAGGGCAGAGATTGTCTGGTCTGTCCTGGTTTGGGCAATAAATTATAATCTACCTAAACATAATATAGTTTTACTTGGTTTTATTGTCATTAATAAAGTTCACTTTGGAATACCAGTCCTAATAATATATTAGTGGGAGTTTCTCAAGGAAAATTCTAAGGAATTTTGCCAAGTTAATCATAGAAGTTGAGGTAGAAAGAGACTGTGAGCCTGGTGCCAGCATCTCTGTGAATGAGGATGGTGTCCATGAATTTGAGGTGACAAAGACTAGGAATAGAGAGTAGTAGATCTTTTAAGCCTCTATGGTTAATGTCGTTTATTTACTAGTTCTTGTATTAGGCATTCAGGTAAACACGGAAGAATAAAACATGATCCCTGCCCATTAAGTCTAATGGGGTAGACAGTTTTATAGAGAAAGGAGTACAATACAGTGTCAAAGGTATTATAGTTAAAGTAAGCTCCAGGATCAAAGGAGGGGAAAGAATCAATCCACCTGGGGGATGAAGTGATAAAGAAAGCCTTTAGAAGGACAGATAATATAAGAGCTATTTGCTCTATCGTGAGATTAATTCATTATATTGTATTTTTTAAAGCATAGGATTTCAGGGGGCCAAGTGCTGAGAAAGTTGTAGAAACTACATTGGTGGCTGTTTAGTAAAGGGTTAAATATGATGGAGGCTGGGGTTGAGTAATAATCTCCAACCCCAGTTCTGACAAATGGGGGACACAAGTGATCTAAGATAAGTAGCAGAGGAATTCAACAGTTGGGCAGGGCTGGCCAGAAAGATACAGTTGTTAGCAAATATTTGAAAATCCCGGCAGTTATGTCTGGGAAGACCAAGATAGGAGGGCTGACAAGGAACAGACAGAGTCCCAATCCCAGCTGTAGACTAGTCTACTTGGCAGATGATTGGAAAAGCAACTGCACATTAGGAACCAAAAATAAAGGCCTTTAGTTGTAAATCTTTGCCCAGAATGCCCATTATCTAAACAGGCACTGCACAGTAGCTGGAGCCCCATTGTCAGTTTTAGCATACATTGATAATTCTAGTCTGAATCAGTTTTTATCATCAATATTTTGTAATATTTGGCTTTAATTTTAAAGTCCTTAAATACCTAGGGGAGCTAAAGTGACTGCCAAAGGAAAAAGACACTTGGAAATCTTAAATGTGATACGAATTTGTGAACATAATCCATTATAAGTGCCTTCAAGAAATTCCTACTTAATATATTAATAGAATTGGTATTTCATGCTGAGTTACATATTATTCTATTATTATCAAAATGATAAAAACTCTCTTTGGACCATATAATTTTATTTTCCAAATAGAGAAAGTAAACCTTTTGAAAGTAAAAGCTGGTATTAACAAGTACCCCAGGACAAGAGATACAAACTGGCAGAGTCCTGGGCACCCCAGTGACCTTTCCTGCCCTTAACTTCCCACTCTCAGGATCACACCTTAAATATTATCAACGCCTTAAACTACTCCACTCCTAAAAACCCACTCTCTAACACAGTGCTCCCATCCTTCCAGCTTGCAATGACCTGTAACTAGTCTTCAGCCTCATGCTTGACCTGCTACAGGGTCTCTCTTGCCTTTACTTCTGTCTCTGTCCAGCTTAGACTTGAATGCCCATCAAGTCAATCACACTTGCCAACATGCCAAAGTCCCTTGACTCTTGTTCTTTTCTCATCCTTCAGGAAAACCTTGATCTTGGATGAAGTGAACCATCTGCCTTCTTTGTGTCTGTATGAGGACTACCAAGCTGCTGGAGGAAAATTGCACACTTCAACAGTCTCTGTAAACTCACCATCACCAACTTCACATGGATTTCAACCTACCTGGCAATCCTGTAGCCTAGCTTCTGCTACCACTCCACTGAAGCTGGTCTTACCAACATCATCACTGACCTTGATAATGACAGGATTGTTATCATAATAGCCACTTGGTCTCCTTATTGCCTTCCAACAACATTTAAAACAGCCGACAGCTTTTTTTACATTCTGTCCTTGGCTTTCATAACATATGGAGTAATTGCTTCCTTGAGACTTTGTCCAATGCCCGCTTTTCACTCTGCAATCCCCTTCCCCAACTCATCTCATTCAGGGAGATTGCACCACCACTGCCATGATGAGGGGCCAGATTTACACCTCCAGACCAGTCTTCTCTTTGCATCATCTTTATTGACAAATTTCCAAGAAATCTCAAATGTAACATTGCCCCAAACAGAGTTCTCTATGTCACAACCCTGTCACCTGCCCCTTTACCAGTCTTCCCATCCTAATTAATGGCAGTTATTCAAAAGAGAAAACTATAGTTATCTAAAATTCTCCTTTCTCTCACTTGCTACATCCTATCATTCATTGATCTTATTGATTCTATCTTGTAAACATTACTCACCCTATTCACTTTTCTCCATCACTATTATCACCATCCTAATCTAAACTACTATGAATTTCACCAACATTCCATCCAAAAATCACAGAATACACATTTTTTTGAATGCACATGGAACTTTCTCCAGGATAGATCACATATTAGGCCACAAAACAAGTCTCAATAAATTTAAGAAGACTGAAATAATACCAGCCATCTTTTCTGACCACAACGGTATGAAACTAGAAATCAACTACAGGAAGAAAACTGGAAAAGCCACAAATATGTGGAGATTAAACAAAATGCTACTGAACAACTATTGGGTCAACATAGAAATCAAAGGAGAAATCAAACAATACCTGGAGACAAATGAAAATGAAAATACGACATGCCAAAATTTATGGGATACTGCAAAAGCAGATCTAAGAGGAAAGTTTATAGCAATACAGGCCTACCTCAACAAATAAGAAAAATCTCAAATAAACAATCTAACAGTGCACCTTAAGTAACTGGAAAAAGAAGAACAAACAAAGCTCCAAATTAGTAGAAGGAAGGAAATAATAAAAATTAGAGCAGAAATAAATGAAATAGAGACCAAAAAAAAAAAAAAAGAAAAAAATCAGTGAAACTGAGAGCTGGTTCTTTGAAAAGATAACAAAACTGACAAACCTTGAGCAAGACTCACCAAGAAAAAAAGACAGAATGCTCAAATAAATAAAATCAGAAATGAAAGAGGACAAATTACAACTGATACCTCAGAAATACAAAAGATTATAAGAGAATACTATGAAAAGCTATATGCTAACAAATTGGATAATCTAGAAGAAATGGATAAATTCTTAGAATCATACACCGTTCCAAAACTGATTCAAGAAGAAATAGAGAATTTGAATAGAACAGTCACTAGTAAGGAGATCAAAACAGTAATCAAAAACCTCCCAAAAAATAAAGTCCAGGACCAGATGGCTTCTGTGGTGAATTCTACCACATATTCAAAGAAGACTTAACACCTATCCTCCTCAAACTCTTCCAAAAAATTGAAGAGGAGGGGAAGCTTTCTAACTCATTCTATGAGGCCAAAATTACCCTGATACCAAAACCAGACAAGGACAACACAAAAAATAAAATTACAGGCCAGTATCACTGATGAACACCAACACAAAAATCCTCAACAAAATACCAGCAGATTGAATACAACAAGACATTAAAAAGATCATACACCGTGATCAAGTGGAATTTATTCCAGGGATGCAGGGATGGTTTAACATCCACAAATCAATCAATATGATAAACCACATTAACAAAATGAGGAATAGAAATCACATGATCAACTCAACAAATGCAGAGAAAGCATTTGACAAGATACAGCATCCATTTATGATAGAAACTCTGGGGCCAGCCCTGGCAACCTAGTGGCTAAGTTTGATGAGCTCCACCTCAGTGGCCCAGGTTCAGTTCCCAGGCACAGACCTATACCACTTGTCAGTGGCTGTGCTGTGGTGGTGGCTCACACACAAAATAGAGGAAGATAAGCAACAGATGTTAGTTCAGGGTGAACCTTCCTCAGCAAAAAAAATTTTAAAAACCAACCAAACAAAATCTTCTGAATAAAATGGTTATAGAAGGAAAATACTTCAACATAATAAAGGCCATATATGACAAACCCACAGCTAACATTGCACTCAACAGACAAAAACTGAAACTGAAAGTTATCCCTCTAAGAACAGGAAACAGGGATGCCCACTTTCCCCACTCTTATTTAATACAGTATTGGAAGTCCTAGCCAGAGCAATCAGGCAAGAAAAAGAAATAAAACTGATCCAAATTGGAAAGGAAGAAGTGAAACTCACTCCTTGGAGGGCCAGCCCCATGGCCGAATAGTTAAGTTCGCACACTCCATTTCAGCAGCCTGGGCTTCATTGGTTCAGATCCTGGGTGTGGACCGAGACACTGTTCATCAAGTCATGTTGTGGTGGCATCCCACATAGAAGAACTAGAATGAATTACAGCTAGGATATACAACTGTGTACTGGGGCTTCAGGGAGAAAAAGAAAAAAGAAACTCATTATTTGCAGATGACATGCTTTTACATATAGAAAATCCTAAAGAATCCACCAAAAAAGTTTTAGAAATAATAAATAAATACAGTAAAGTTGCAGGATACAAAATCAACATACAAAAATCACTTATGTTCTATACACTAACAATGAACTAGCAGAAAGAGAAATAAAGAATACAATCCCATTTACAACTGCAACAAAAAGAATAAAATATTTAGGAATAAATTTAACCAAAAAGGTGAAAGACCTGTACACTGAAAACTATAAAACATTGTTGAAAGAAATTGAAGACATAAAGAAATGGAAAGATTTTCCATGCTCTTGGACTGGAAGAATTAACATAGTTAAAATGTCCATACTTCCTAAAGCAATCTACAGATTCAATGAAATCCCTATCAAAGTTCCAAAGACATTTTTCACAGAAATAGAACAAAGAATCCTAAAACTTATATGGAACAACAAAAGATACCGAATAGCCAAAGGAATCCTGAGAAAAAAGAACAAAGCTAGAGGCATCACAATCCCTGACTTCAAAATATACTACAAAGCTATAGTAATCAAAACAGCATGGTACTGGCATAAAAATAGACACATAGATCAATGGAACAGAACTGAGACCCCAGAAATAAACCCACATATCTCTATGGATAGCTAAACTTTGAGAAAGGAGCCAAGAGCATACAATGGAGAAAGGAAAGCCTCTTCAATAAATGGTATTGGGAAAACTGGACAGCTACATGCAAGAGAATGAAAGTATACCCTTCTCTTACACTATACACAAAATTAACTCAAAATGGATTAAAGACTTGAACATAAGACCTGAAACCATAAAACTTCCAGAAGAAAACATAGGCAGTATGCTCTTTGACATTGGTTTTAGCAGCATATTTTCAAATACCTTGTCTGACCTGGCAAGGGAAACAATACAAATAATAAACAAATGAGACGACATCAAACTAAAAACTTTCTGCACAGCAAAAAACAAAACGAAAAGACAACCTAATAATTGGGAGAAGATATTTGCAAACCCTATATCTGATAAGGGGTTAATTTCCAAAATATATAAAGAACTCATACATCTCAACAACAAAAAAACTAACAATGCAATTAAAGAATGGGCAAAGGATATGAACAGACATTTCTCCAAAGAAGACACAGAGATGGCCACCAGGCATACAAAAAGATGTTCAACATCACTAATTATTAGGGAAATGCAAATCAAAACTACAATGAGATATCACCTTACACCTGTTAGAATGGCTATAGTTACCAAGACAAAAAATAACAACTGTTGGAGAGGATGTGGAGAAAAGAGAACCCTCATACACTGCTGTTGGGAATGCAAACTGATGCAGCCACTATGGAAAACAGTATGGAGATTTCTCAGAATAATTAAAAATAGAAATGCCATATGACGCAGCTATCCCACTACTGGATATTTACCAAAAGAAGTTGAAATCAACAACACAAAGAGATTTATGCACCCCTGTGTTCATTGCAGCATTATTCACAATAGCCAAGACTTGGAAGCAACCTAGGTGCCCATCAAGGGACAAACAGATAAAGAAGATGTAGTACATATACCCATTGGAATACTACTCAGCCATAAAAAAGACGATATCTTGCCATTTGTGACAACAGGTATGGACCTTGAGGATATCACACTAAGGGAAATAAGTCAGAGGGAGAAAGACAAATACTGCATTATCTCACTCATAAATAGAAGATAAAAACAACAACAAACAGCACATAGATACAGAGATTAGATAGGTGGTTACCAGAGAGGAAGGAGGGAGGCAGGAGGGCAAAAGGGGTGACTGGGCACATGTGCATGGTGATGGATCGTAATTAGTCTTTGGGTGGTGAACCTGATGTAACCTACATAGAAATCGAAATATAATGTTGTACACTTGAAATTTATATAATGTTGTAAACCAATATTATCTCAATAAAAAAAAAACCACTATGAATTTCTCTTTCATTCATCTCCTACATCCCTTCCAACTTCCTCCCAACTATTCTCCACACAGCAAACACAAGGGTTTTTTTTTTTAATGCAAATCTGTTGAGTTAATCCCTTACTTAAAACTCTTCAGTGGCTTATCATTGCTCTTAGAAATAAGACTAAAACCCACAGGACCATATTTAAATGGACCCACTCCAATACCCCGTTACACTCTTGCCCCTCAGTTTCTACACTAGCGATATCCAAGGCTGCTTCTATTTCTTCCACAGTCTGTAATCTTCCCTTCCTCTTGGTCCTTGTACATATGAGTTTCTCTTCCTGAAACAGTCTCTCCTCCCCATCTCTTCCTCTGCCAAACACCTGCTTCTTTAAAAGGCATCTATTCAAAAAACATTTTCTTCAAGAATCCTTTTCCACCCCACCCACACTTGCCACAAAGATTCCTTTTTCACAAAATTTTATTCTCTCTTGCGTTGTCAGGTCCCCCTTCCCCTTCTCCACTGTATCAATCCCATCCACATACAAATGTGGTTATTATTCCAACCTGATTATAACAAAACAAACATTAATAACATCTCTAGACCCGCTTCTACCACCAGCTATCACACTATTTTTCTACTCTATTTTTAGGGCAGTGGTTTTCAACTGTGAGTGACTGTCACTCTCTCCCTTCCCAGGGGACAATTGGCAATATCTGTAGATATTTCTGGTTGTCAAAACTGGGGGTTGGAGGTCCTCCTGGTATCTAATGAGCGGAAGTCAGGAATGCTGCTAAACATCCTCCAATGGACAGGACAATCCCCCACAACAAAGAGTTACCTGGTCCAAAATGCCAATACTGCTGAGGTTAAGAAACCCTGTTTTAGAGTAAAACTATTTAAAAAGAGTTTTCTCTATTCCACATCTCCAATTATTCCTTTCGTTCTCTCTTGAACCCACTCCAACCAGACCTTTGCCCCCATCATGCCACCAAATCTGTCCTTATAAGGCTAATCCAAGATCTAACGGTCAACTCTCAGTCTTCATCATACTTGACATATCTGCGATATTTGCCAAAGTGTTGACTATTCTGTCCTCCTGAAATACTCCTTTCACTTGGCTTCGAGCACACCCTAGTCTCCCACGTCACCTCATTTTCCTCCTGGGTTACTGATTGTTTCTTCTCATCTCTTGACCTTGATATTGGAACCTCCTGGGGTCACTCCTGGGGCTCTTTGGATCTCCAATCACTCTGCATCTTTGCTGATCTCTTCCAGTCTCATGCCTTAAATGTAAACTATACATTAATGACTCTCAGATTTATATCTCCAGCCTGGAGCTCCCTGCTGGACTCCTCCAACTGCCTACTAGACATTTTCATTTGGGTATCTAACAGGCTTTTCATGTCCTAAACTTAATTCTTGTTCTTCCTCCTGATACCAAACCTCTTATATCTCAAGTCGTGTGCCCGATGCACAATAAGCCAATCACTAAGTCATGGGTGCTTGGAGATGGAGAAAGGTTTCCTTGAGTTGGCCAAAACAAGAAGGCAGGAGAACTGTTTTCTAAAATCTCTCAAAAAAGAAGAAGTGGGGGGAGTTGGGGATGGATCTTTAGAGCTAAGGGGCTTGGGAGGAAGAGTTTCTGAGAAACAAAGGGGGAATACAGGGGCCAGCCTGGTGGCACAGCAGTTAAGTTCACATATTCCTCTTCTGTGGCCCAGGGTTCACCGGTTGGGATCCTGGGCGCAGACCTACACACTGCTTGGCAAGCCATGCTGTGGCAGGCATCCCACCTATAAAGTAGAGGAAGATGGGCACAGATGTTAGCTCAGGGCCAATCTTCCTCAGAAAAAGAGGAGGATTGGTGGCAGATCTTAGTTCATGGCTAATATTCCTCAAAAAAACAAAAACCGAAAGAAAGAGGGGCCGCCCTGGTGGTGCAGCAGTTAAGTGCGCACATTCTGCTTTGGCGGCCCAGGATTTGCCAGTTTGGATCCCCGCTGCTGACATGGCACCACTTGGCAAGCCATGCTGTGGTAGGCATCCCACATATAAAGTAGAGAAAGACAGGCACAGATGTTAGCTCAGGGCCAGTCTTCCTCAGCAAAAGGAGGAGGACTGGCAGCACATGTTAGCTCAGGGCTAATTTTCCTCAAAAAAAAAAAAAAGAAGGAAAAGAAAAATTAGCTACAAAAAGCATTAAAAAAAAAAAAAAAAGGAGACATACAGTTTCTTTCACTCTAGATAAGCCCTTGGGCAATCAGACTTCTAGGTGTCAGTGGCACCTGGGGGCTGGTTATCTGGCGGTCAACTTCCTTAAAGGTAAAGGCATTCTTTTTCTTCTGCAAAACAACCTCGTAAATTCTTCTGACCCTTGAGTCACCCCTCAGTTTAAACAAGAAAACAGCAAATTGACAAGATTAACATCTTTTCATCTGTCTATGCTGGGGACAAGATCAAAGGGTAATCATGTCCTTATTGCGTATTCACAGTAACCCTCAGGTACCCACCTTCACTCTCTGGGCTAGTCCACTTGCAGCCTTCCCAATACTAGCTGATGTCAACTTCAGCCTTCCAGTTATACAGGCCAATAAATCTTGCAGCCATCCTTGCTTCCTCTCTTCCTCTCATACTTCACATTCAATTTGTCAGCAAATCTTGTTGGCTCTCCCTTGAGAAGATATCTGGAATTTGATAACTTGTCACAATATCCCTGATGTCACCCTGGGCCATGCCACCCTCATCTTTCCAGTATCTAGGGCCTCGATTATTGCAATGGCCTCCTTAGGGATATCCCTCTTCCACCTTTGCTCTCATACAACCAGAGTGAGCCTGTTAAAACATAAGCTGGATGTCACTCCACTCAAACCTCTGCAAGGGCTTCCCTTTTCAGTGTAAAAGCCAAAGTCTTTACGGTGGCCCAGAAAGCCCTGTACAGTCTGACTGCTGACACAGCTTCCTCCTCCTTTTAGTCTTGCTCCCTCTGTTACAGCCACACTGCCTCCCTCCTGTTCCTTAAACACAACAGGCACACACACTCCCTACGCAGGGCTTTTGCACTAGCTAATCCCTCTGCCTGGAATATTCTCCTTCAAATACCCTGTGGCTTCCGACCCTACCCCCACTTCAGTTCTTCACTTAGATGGACCTTCTCAGGGTGAAATCCTCTGACAAGCCTACTTAAAACTGCCCTTCTGCCCTGCCCTCCTCCCTGTTCTATTTTTTCCATGGGGATAAAGTATCTCCTTATCCAGCACACTGTAAATTATATGCACTTCTTTTGTTTATTGACCGTCTCCTCCTGCATGACTGCAAACTCCACGAGCGCCAAGATTTTTCTTTTGTCTGGGTGACCAACCTTCGCATCTTCGTTGCCATCAGGCCTGCTGCATAGCAGATCCTCAGTAAATATTTTTTTAATGAATCTGTGAGTGAGTGAATGAATATCATCCTCAATAAACATTCATCAGATGAACACTTCTATAATATCAATTTTTTTATTACTCTATTAGCCACAGTATTAATTATATGAATGCTAAATGTTTAAAATCTACACTCACTCTTAGGGCATTAAATGCTTACTTGAACAAATTTACTCTTTTTGGCCTTCCAACTTAGGCTATTTGCTGGGCCTAATTAAGCAAGCTTATCTTCTTTCAGGCTTCAACTATTACGTCAGTGTCATTAACTTTCCAGATTTATTTCTCTTTAGCCTCATGTCCATTCATGATTTGCATTCGTATTTCTGAAAACTTACTGCACACTTTCATGTTGATGTCCACCAGTTATTTATACTTTAAAATCAACATTTAGAGGCTCAAACTTATTTACCCAAACTCTCACACTGACCTCGAGTAAACAGACACATGTCCAAACTGTTGTCTCTCTGACTTTCTCTATGTTGTTTATTTGCCCCACCAGCTATTTAGATGATCAAGCTAGAAATGATGGAATCTCCCTTATTTCTTTCCACTTCATATTTCCCTTATGAAACTGAACTGCATGTGTTAACCATTTTACTTTGATTTTTGTCTCACTTAAATCTCTCCTTCTCCATGCTTTCAGCCCTTTGCTTAGGAACTTGTGTGGGTTAAAGTGAAACCTTCCTAACTGATTTCTCTGCTTCTCACTATTCTAATTTATTCTTTGTACTATTGCCAACTCTATAGTTTCAAATAGCCCCAAACCTTCAAGGGAAATGTTGAAATTTCTTAATATGTCATAAAACAGTTAAATCTCTGGCCTAGAGTAGAGAGGGATTTTGTAGACAATACTTAATACACTAATCCAATTATCCAAGCTCCTGGGAATCACTTGATATGGCAGACTACATCCATGTGAGTGGATAAACCCTTGGAACAAGTCCACATCTTTGTGGGCACATCTTCCATTTCTAACTCACTAGCTTGCCTGTGACTAGCATCTTTAAGGAGGATACTCTGAAATACAGAGAGATACATTCTTAGTCAATTACATCAAAAGAATGAACTGAGAAGGAAATTACACTTCTTTATTATCCTTATTAGCCACTTTACAGTTTGTACGTTCAACAGATTAACTTGCTTCTTACAATCTGATGAAGCCTACAGAATAAATATTGTGCCCATGTTACAGACAAGGCAACCAAAGTCCCCAAACATGCAGTCATGTGGCCAGGATCACAAAGCTAGCAAAAATTCATTTACTCTTTTTGCCATTAACATGAGGTAGTTATGATGTGAAATTTAAAACTACAGAAGGATCAATCAGAATTAATCTTAGTAAACATATTTAAATGAAAAGAGTTGTGTCTTGGTCTGGAACCTGCAGTTCATTCCTTTTTAGTACATACGGCAGCCTTCCAAAGGATTTCTAAAAAATCAGTTTAATCCCATATTTTCTCTTTCTATTAATATTTTCTAGTTGTACCTGACTATGTTTCTATACCTTGATTCCATGCTCCTTCAGGACAGTAATTAGGTGACATTCATCTCTGTCATTCTGACACTGTATTTCTGCCATTCAGCCAGAAAGGGCTCAATAAATACTTATTAAATTGAATATTTGAAATTCACATGCAGGAAAAATGCGAGGGTCTGAATACTATTTATTTTCCTCTTATCGCTAAATCTCAGCATTATTTTCCCCTTTCTCTGCTTTCTATTTCCTATAAAAACCTAATGGAGACTGGCCAGAGAAATTTCCTTTACTAGCTGTGATCGTTGTCTTTTTAAATTCAAAGCTGGCAAACATACTCTGAAGATACTGTGATAATCTTAATATATTTCTCCTAGAAATGTAAGTAATATTCAGAGCAAGGAGTTCCCATACTCATAGGTTATAAAATAGAGCTCTTGATTTCAGCCAATAGGTATTCATTTTGGGGAGTAAAGAAAAGACTAGAAGAATTTAGAGCGGGGAAGAGGGAAAACAGAAATGGCATGTGGGTAACCAGAAAATAGATTCCTTTCCGCAGCTGTAAGCCTCAGATTAACAATGAAAGATAGGCCACATTATTATTTTGTAATATAATTCCAATAAGGAACATTTTTAAAGATCTCCGTAGACAGCAATATATATTTATTTCGTGGCAAAGGTGTTATTTTCAAAAAAGGAACGAATGCGTTCGCTTTCGCTTTCCCTATGTTTGATGAACTAAGAAATATCCTCCCCTCTCCCTCGACCATTATCGTTCTTCTCAGCCAGGCTTCAGTCAATAACATTTGCCGATTTGCCAGAAGACACCATGTTTACGCAGATGTCAGGCTATTTAATAATATGGCCGCAAAACCTCAAATGAGTGTCAATTTCCCTTCGTTTTGCCTCTCACATGAGAACCGTGGAGTCAAGCACGGCATCTTTCATCTTCAGTTTTTCGTTTTATTTTTTTAAATATATTAAAGCGGGAGGATGGTAGCTGACTGCCAAGATGCTATCTACCTTTGCAACTCTGTGAACTTTTTCTCGTGTTTCTCGTGTTTTCTGTGTCAAGGCTTTCCACATTTCCGTCCACACTCCGGCCTCTGGGCACAGGCTGCCAAGGGCAACAGGCGTTTGCGCCGCAGGCCCCGGGCGGCCGCGCTTTTGGGCGCGGGGACAAGGCAGGCCCGGGACGCGGGATGGAGCCTGTGGCCCTGGAAGCCGCGGGCCGGGGAGGGCCCTCCAGAGCCCGCCGCCCCTTCCGCCCGGGGCTCGGGGGCGGCCTCCAGCGCGCGGGGCGGGGCGGCCGGTCACGTGGCAGGTCGGAGCCCGCCGGCCGCGCGCTTCCGTCCGGCGCAGCGCCTGTCCCCGCACGTGGCGTCGCCGCCCCGGTCCCCGCGCCGCGGACCCCGCCGCCCGCAGCATGGCGCCCGGCCAGCTCGGTGAGCCCCGCGCCCGCGGCCCGCGAGGCGGTGGCGGGCGGGACCCTCGGCCGGGCCTGGCTGCACTGCGGGCCTGCGGGCGCCCCGCCCGCGCGTGCGACCCGCCAGGGCCACCCCCGACCCCGGCCAGCCTGGAGGGGGGGGTGGGCCCGCTCGATCCCCGCGCGCAGGGCCCAGGGGGACAGAATCTCTTGTGCTGCCAGTGATGACGGAAATTGTCTTCTGTTTCAGCTTTACTTAGCGTCTCTGACAAAACAGGCCTTGTGGAATTTGCCAGAAGCCTGTCTGCGGTTGGTCTGAACCTGATCGCTTCTGGAGGGACTGCAAACGCGCTCAGGGATGCAGGTCTGGCGGTCAGGTAAGGCCCCGCTTGGTTTCTAAGTCCCATCACCACGCCGTGTGATCACGTTAACCCGGAACGTCATGGACTCCAGGCGCCGAGCAGACGTGAGCGCTCCTGCCAGCAGTGCTGTGCGGTTGGTGCAGTGTCACCGACGGTGCAGAAGAGCAGGGTGAGGCTCGGAGAGATTGACCAACTCTGCTCGGGTTTGCAGAGTTAAGTAAGAGAGAGCCGTGGATTGGAACCCCGCATCCTCGTTTCAGAGCCCCCCTTGTTAGCCACTTCCTATAACACATTAATTTAGGCGGGCCACTTATGCGAGAAAAACTGACGTTATGATTCCCATGATCTGTTTTGACTGGCTCTTTAGTAGAACTGTTGACGTTAAGATTCAGGTCTCCCTGCCTTCCCTTAGCATCTCTGGTAACCATATGAAGCCACAAATCTATCATTCTTCCCCTCTTCCATAAGCTGTTCATTACCTGGCTAAGTGATGGGAAGAAGGAATGGGCAAACGGTAAATGAGGCCACCATTGCTGACCTCAAGAAAATGAAACAGGCCTGGGACAGCTGTAATAAGCTGCGGTGAGGGTGGAGAGAAAGGACATACCGCCCCTGAAATATGCTTTAGAAAAAAGAGTGAAAGATCTGTCTGCTTTTGTTGTCATGTGGAAAATTTCGCTGCCTGCCCTCTAGATCCATGTAGATTTGGATTATTACCTTTGTCCTCTTGTAATCGTGCCTTAGGTGGGCAGTACACGGCTTCCCTAAATTTGACAAGTTCAGATGGCGAGAATGCCTTAGGTCATTTATTAAGTAAATGCTTGATATTTTCCCTGAGGCGGTTTTCGTAGGAACCTTGTAAGAATCGTGCAGAGCAGGGCGGCTCTTTCTCAACCCCAGCCGGGTGGGCATCCAAAGTCTAGACAGTGTTCTTTCCATTGGCCCTGTTGGATCCTTTTGGACCCTTCAGATGACGTAAGGTCCTCTTCTGTAGCCTCTTTTTTCCCCCACCAAACTTTGTATTAATGGGAACAGTTCAGACACAATTAAAGTAGAGAGAAAAGTGTAATGAAGCGTCATGTTGCACATCCATCACCCAGTTTAAATGCTTATCAAGCACTTCGTCTTTTTTGGTCTGCACCCCTCCCCACTCACCCCTGTTATGGCGATACCTTTTTTAAAAATTGGGAGTGTGAATGTGTTTCTTTCCTATTAGAGTGTGAGACTGTTCACGTTTTCATATGTATACTCACTCGTGTAATCCTTACAGCACCTTTTTGGTGTAGGTAATATTATCCCCATTTCATAAATAAGGAAACTGAGGCACAAAGAAGTTAAGTAACTTGCCCCAAATCACACAGTTTTATCCCAGGACATTAACCTTGAGGTCTGAGGAAAACTGATGAGATTTTAATCAGCGAGCATAGTGAGAATTATTCCCAAAATGGCAGCTGTTAAGGTACAAATTCTTAAATATAAAGGAGTGGCAAGCTTTTTAATTACCTCAAGTGGTTGTTAATTCTAAGAATGGATCTGCCTTCTCTGTTTTAGCGATTATCCTCATTTGGAGAATCTGGATTTTATTTCCTGAATTCCAGGAAAGAGAATTTTGAATTGGAAACCACGTCACCAGTTTGTCCATCTATGTTGGAATTAATGTGTGTCCTTGGTCAGACACCAATCATTTGCACATGGCCCTCCTTAATACAAGGATCTGCCCAGAGAATTCTCTATCCTGTCAGTGGAATTTGCTGCGTTAAAGTGTGTATTAAGGGCTGACCCGGTGGCATAGCGGTTAAGTTATTGGCCTTCTGCGTCAGTGGCCTGGGGTTTGCGGGTTCACATCCCAGGCATAGACCTACACATGGCTGGCTCATCACACCATGCTTTGGTGGTGTCCCATATACAAAATAGAGGAAGCCTGGTACACATATTAGCTTACGGACGATCTTCCTCAAGCAAAAAGAGGAAGGTTGTCAATAGATGTTAGCTCAGGGCCAATCTTCCTCACATACACAAAAAATAAAATAAAATATTATTTTTTACTATAAAGGCAATATCTATTGATTGTAGAGAATTTAAAAAATGTGGGAAGCTTTGATAAAAGTAGTAAAGATGGCTTATGATTCTGTGTAACATGTTGGTGTGTTGCCCTCCACTGTTTTTATAAGCACACACTTTATTTCATAGCTCCTAGGAAGACAGTTTGCTTCTTGCCTTTTTTCACTTAACATATGGTGAGCTTTTTTCCCGTGCCATTAGAATTTGCTAGTAAATTCTGCCAGAGAGGGTTCATGGCAGTTTGGCGATATGGAGCCGTATTTCATTATTGTGTCTTGTTTGACCCATTGTCATATTTTGCGATTATTTTTTCCATGTAAAAGTTTTTAACATTTACATAATCAGATATATCCATCTTTTGTTTAATACTTCGAAAGAATTCCTCACATATTTAATTTTGATACTTAAATCTTTGATTCATTCTGAATTTATTTTTGTGGGGTTAACCAGTTATTCCAATACCAACACCACTTTACTAACAATCTTTTATTTTCCCACTCATTTGATTTTTTTTTTTTTTTTTGAGGAAGATTGGCCCTGAGCTAACATCCATACCCATCTTCCTCTACTTTATATGTGGGATGCCTGCCACAGCATGGCTTGACAAGCAGTGCCATGTCCACACCTGGGATCCCAACCGGCAAACCCAGGCCACCGAAGTGGAACGTGTGACCTTAACCACTTCACCACCAGGCTGGCCCCAAAGCTAAATTCTTGTTAATACTTTTTGTCGTATATTCCCAAATTACTTCTCAGTTGAATTTATTTCTTTATACTATTTCATTAGTATGGCTCATGATCTCTCAAAATGAGAACGGTAGACTTGATGTTGGAAGATGCTTTGGAATAGTGTAAAACGTGGAATGACAGTTCAGCAACGTTCTGTTTCTCTATTTTCAGAGATGTCTCTGAGCTGACGGGATTTCCCCAAATGTTAGGGGGACGTGTGAAAACCTTGCATCCTGCGGTCCATGCTGGTAAGTATTGGTACCTTCAGTGGTTTTCAGGAATATTTTAGTTGATTCCTTTGTAGAATAAGTGAGGGAAAAGATAGGTCATAAGCTCAAAAAGAATTATCTGTGAGGTTATATTGCTTTTATCACATTCACTGCTGCAGTTCATAATACCTTGGAACCTGTTTAAAATCCAGTTGGCTTTGTTACATGATAGATTCAGGTTGTTTTCCTCTGCTGGCTGTTAGTCCTGACCCGATAACGAATTTAGAGTGCTGTTTCCTGCTGGAGTTAATGAAAATATTTCGATTTTATGTGTGTAAAGACTTTTGTATGATTCAAATTTGGAATAAAGCATCACAATGTAACTGACTCAGAAGAGAGTTCTTTTTCAAAGTGCTTTACTTTTGTTCATTTCTAAGACACTGACTAGCATATCAAAAATGGTGAGAAACAGGTATGTTGCTAACTTAGCAGTTACAGTAAACTTCGGCAGAATGAAAGACTATGAGGCTGAGAGCCATCAGACAAGCCTCTTACTATGGGAACACAGGGAGCACTAGATCGACGATAGTGACGTGAAAAGTCCTTTTATATCTTGTTGCTCAGGAAAGGGGAATCGGGAACTGACGCACAAGATTTTCAAATATACCCGCTAATCTTAATTTTTAACTGTGTGTTTGGTATTCTTAATTAGGCAATGCTGGAGGCTCTAACTTGATTGGTGGGACCATTTTGGAAAGAAGTACCTTATTCTGACTTGTTTTTTGAACCTAATACTTTAACTTTGTTAAATTAGGAATCTTGGCTCGTAATATCCCAGAAGATAATGCTGACATGGCCAGACTTGATTTCAATCTTATCAGGTAAAAATTTGAAGTTGAATTTTTAATCCATCAAGGATCAAAGATAAAGAGTACGCCAAAGCTGGTGCCTCTTTTTTAAGGTTAACATTAACATTAGGTTTAGTTTTCTGATGGCTCATTACGGTCATGTGCTGCGTCACGACGTTCTGGTCAACCATGGACAAAATACATGGCGGTGGTCCCATAAGATAGAGTACCATGTAGCCTAGATGTGTGGCAGGCTCTGCCATCTAGGTTTGCGTAAGTGCACTGTGGTGGTCCCACGATGACATCACCTAACGACTCACTTCTCAGACCGTGTCCCTATCATTAAGCAACGCATGACTGTGTAAACATTTATTGAGCACCTTTTGTGTGACATTGTACACGTGTAAGCATTTTGCTTTTGCCAGGTTTGAATTACCACAATGCATACTTAAACTAAAAACAACCTTTGGTTCTTTAGGAAGTTGTCTAAATTTTGGTACATACAGGCAACTTAGATATTTGCATAACGATATTCACTGTCACTTCTAAATATACATAACAGCTTTATTGAGATGTAGTTCATGTACCATACAATTCCTCAATTTAAAATCTATAATTCACTGGTTTTTAGTGCATTCAGAGTTGTGCAGCCATCACCACAGTTCATGTGAGGATGTATTCATCAACCTCCTCAAAAAAAAAACCTCATACCCGTTAGCATTCGTTCTTTATTTCCCCCAATACTCTCTACCCCTGGGCAACTGCCAGTCCGTTTTCTGTGTCTGGCTTTACCTCTACTGAGCTTTTCCTATCAGTGGAATCCTACATTATGTGGTCCTTTGCGACTAGCTTCTTAGCATGTGTTCAGGGTCATCCATGTTATGGCATATATCAGTTCTTCGTTTTTTTGTTGCTGAAAAATAATCCATTGTGTGGATATACCTCATTTTATTGATGAGTTCATCAGTTAATTGACGTTTGGATTGTTTCCACTTTTTCGATGTTACAAGTAATTCAGCTGTGACCATTCATGTACAGGCATTTGTGTGGATGTGTGTTTTCGTTCCTCTTGGGTGTACACCTAGGCGTGGAATTCCTGGGTCTGCTGGTAACCCTGTTTAACCTTTTCAGGAGCTGCCACCCTGTTTTCCAAAGTGGTGGCTCATTTTACATTCTCTGCAGCAGTGTAGGAGGGTCCTAATTTCTCCACATCCTCCCCAGCATTTGTTAAATGTTTTTTTGATTCTAGCCATTCTTGTGGGTGTGATGGGGTATCTCGTTTTGATTATGATTAGCATTTCCTCTGATGTTGAGCATCTTTTCTTGTGCTGCTTGGCCATTTGTATACCTTTGGAGAAGTGTGTGTTCAGATTCTTTGTCCCTTTTTTAGTCGAGTTATTTATCTTTTTGTTACTGAGTTGTAAGAGTTCATTTTTATCCCATTCTGTGGATTGTTTTCACTTTCTTCAAGGTGTCCTTTGACTGTCATAAAAGTTTTAAATTTTGATGTCCACTTTATCTATTTTTTCTTTTGTTGCTTATGCTTTTGGTGTGTTATCTAAGAAGCCATTTGATAATCCAAGATAATGTAGAATTATGCCTATGTTTTCTTTTAGGAGTTTTTTAGTTTTAGCTGTTACAATTAGGTCTTTGATTTTTTTTTTTTTTTTCACTGAGGAAGAATAGCCCTGAGCTAACATCTGTGCCAGTCTTCCTCTGTTTTTTGGGTGACCACCACAGCATGACTGGTGAGCAGATTAAGTCCGTGCCTAGGATCCAGACCTGTGAACCTGGGCTGCCAAAGCAGAGTGCATAGAACTTTAACTATGTGGCGTGGGGCCGGGCCCCCTTTAAAGTTACTTTTTATATATGAGTGTTAAGCAGGGGTCCACCTTTATTCTCTTGTACGTGGCTATCCAGTTGTTACATCATTTGTTGAAAAGATTGTTCTTTCCCCATTAACTGGTCTTGACACGCTTGATCTGTATTTTTGTTATGCCAGCACTATGTCAGTACTGTAGCTCTGTGGTACATTTTGCAGTTGAGAAGTATGAGTCCTTCAACTCTGTTCTTCTTTTTCAAGATTACTTTGGGTATTCCAAGTCCCGTGAATTTCCATATGCATTTTAGGATCAGCTTGCTCATTTCTGCAAGAAAGGGAGTTGGAATCTTCACAGGGATTGTGTTGAATCTGTAGGTCAACTTGGGAATATTGCCATCTTGACAAGATTAAGTTTTCCAGTCTATAGACATGGGATGTCTTTCCATTTATTTAGATTTTCTTTAATTTTGTTCAACAATATTTTGTATCTTGGTTCACAAGTCTTGTACTTCTGCTAAATTTATTTTTAAATTATTTTTTGTTTTTGATGCTATTGTAAGAGTTGTTTTCTTAATTTCACTTTCGGGTTGTTCCTGGCTGTTGTGTATAAATTCAGTTGATCGTATATCCTGCAGCCTTGCTGAACTCATTTATTAGTGGTAATAGTGTTTTTACGGATTCCTTAGGATTTTCTGCATACAAAATCATGTCACCTCTTAATAGAGATAGCTTCACTTCTTCCTTTCCCACCCTGATGCCTTTTCTCTCATTTTCTTTGCCAATTGACCTGGCTAGAGCCTCTGGTACAGTGTCACATGGAAGGGGGGACAGTGGACACCCTAACCTTGTTCCTGGTCTTAGGGGAAAACTTTTGGTCCTCACCTGTAAGTATGATGCTAGCTGTGGCTTTTTCTTAAATTGTGTTGAGCAATTCTTCTGTTCCTAACTTGCTGAGTGTGTTCATCAGGAAGGGTGAGCAGTTTTCTCGGATGCCTTTTGTGCCTCTATGTAAGTGACCAGGTGGGCTTTGTCCCACATTTTGTTAAGTGGTCTGTTCCATTAACTGATGTTTAGATGTTAGACCCACCTTATATTCCTGGGGTAAACCATGCTTGGCTCAGCTGTGCGCCTCTTTTTATGTGTTGCTGGATTCAGTCTGCTAGTATTTTGTTGAGGATTTTTGTGTCAGTATTTGTAAGAGATTGGTCTGTGGTTTTCCTGTGACATTTTGTGTGGCTTTGGTGTCAGGGTACTAGACGGTTGGAAGTGTTTCCCCCCTCTTCTGTGTTTCTTGTTTTATTAGTTTTTACCAGTTTTGTTTATTTCACTGGGGAACCTCCCCACAGAGCCCCTCACGTTGAGGTCCTAGGAGTAGAACTCTATTTAACTAATGGTTAATTTTAGGTTTTTTCCATATTTCACATTGTTCTTTTGACTTTCTTGTTACCGTTGTTGGATATGACCTCTCTGAAGACAGAACTTACAAATAAATCTTTCACCCTTACAATGATCCATTGTTTTTCATCCTTGTACACAATCCATTGGAAATAGAATCTAAAATCGAATGTCCTAGATCATTGGGATCTCATTCCAAAATGGGGATGTTATCTGTAGTATTTTACATTTCTGTTAAAATTTTTTTTTTTTTTTTAAAGATTTTATTTTTTTCCTTTTTCTCCCCAAAGCTCCCCGGTACATAGTTGTATATTCTTCGTTGTGAGTCCTTCTAGTTGTGGCATGTGGGACGCCGCCTCAGCGTGGTTTGATGAGCAGTGCCATGTCCGCGCCCAGGATTCGAACCAACGAAACACTGGGCCGCCTGCAGCTGAGCGCGCGAACTTAACCACTCGGCTACAGGGCCAGCCCCTGTTAAAATTTTTGAAAGGTGTTTGATGTCTTGATAGTATAATGGGTAGTTAGGGTTACCCAAGCAGCAGCATTGCAGCAGGAACTAATGTCATGGGTGCCCTGCTGACTTCAGCCCCTTCTGTTTACCTTTGCTCTGTGACACTCGGGGTCCTCACTCCTCAACCTGACTTTTCACAATTCTGAAGTGGCAGGCCGACAGCTGGCATGTTCCATCTTTAGGTGTTCTGGTCACGTTTTCTTACATAGCTGTAAGCCACGTACGTTGAATTTTTAATAACAGCTAAATTCTTCTTTTAGAGTTGTCGTTTGTAACCTGTACCCCTTTGTGAAGACAGTTGGTTCTCCAGATGTCACTGTTGAAGAGGCTGTTGAGCAAATTGACATTGGTAAGTCAGAAGGACCATTTTGGAACACTGACTGACGAGAGGATTGTTCCAATTTTAAATAAGATTTCATTCTGAAATTCATGTTGAGGGAATAGACAATAGTTACTGTTCCTGGATTGTGTTCTGGGATGACAGTGATTAGTCTTTGTTTTCTAAGCTATTTCTTTGTGTAGAGATTCATTTGAGTTATTTTGTAAGTCAGGAATTAAAGTAGACATATGTGTACAGTGACTGTATTTGAGAAACGGATCTGAAAATGCAGATCATCTTTTGTTCCTGAAGGTGGAGTCACCCTACTGAGAGCAGCAGCCAAGAACCACGCCCGAGTGACAGTCGTGTGTGAACCGGGGGACTACGCTGCCGTGTCTGCAGAGATGCAGACCTCCGACAGTCAAGACACCTCCCTGGAGACTAGACGCCAGTTAGCCTTGAAGGTGGGGACCCATGTTTAGCTGAGTAGATCCCAAGATTCTGCTTGGTGCTGTTTTCCTTTTGTTATAAATAAACAGACCAAATATTAAAGAGGTGTTCTGTTAAAAAGCTTGAAAGAGAATTGGAAAGGGAATCATTCATTGTGCTGTTTAGTATTAGTTGGTGTCTTTCCTCTGCAGGGGGGGAGTGTAGTTGGCTATGTCATACCTAAAACTGTCTTGTCCCCACTTTGAGAAATGCTGCTGGTGTGTCACAAAACTTGTATTTTTTATAGGCTTTCACTCATACGGCACAATATGATGAAGCAATTTCCGATTATTTCCGGAAACAGTATGGTAAAGGAATATCTCAGCTGCCCTTGAGGTATGGGATGAACCCTCATCAGACTCCTGCCCAGCTGTACACACTGAAGCCCAAGCTCCCTGTCACAGGTAAAGGCCGAGTGTTCTGTGGCATGTGTCGCTGTGTCTCGGTGTGTGTGTCTTTCTTATATCGTATCTGATGAGGTTCACAATTAGGAGATAAAGTAAATTATATAATACCTCTATAGCCACCTGAAGTTTGAGATGCCAAGGGGACTTGTGAGCAAAACATATTGAGACAGCTGGGGTCCTGGGGAGAGGTCAAGTTGGGGATACAGACTGGAATGTCTTTGTCACGTAGATGATTTTGAAGATGTAGGATGGGATGGGATGGCCTGGATTTCATAGAAGGGCAAGACCAAGCCTTGGGGTAGCAGTGGAGGAACCAGGGGAGGAAAACCAGGTTTGGAAACTTGAGCTTCAACCGGTTCAAATGCTGCTGAGAATGGAGAAGTGACTGTATGATCTGGGAATGTGACAAGAAGCAGTTTCCTTGGAATTAGGAATCTGGAAGCCCAGTTGAAGTGGGCCGACATAGGAAGATGACAATGATAAAGATAGTTCTTTGAACAGAGAAATCAGGACTTCCCTGGGTTTGTAGAGTAACAAGAGGGTTTTTGAATTTTTGGTTCTGCTTTGTTCTTAAGGTGGGCTGGTAGAGCAGCTGCTGCTCCTCACACTTGATGCACGGGGCAGAGAGAGAGTTGTGGGTCTGGAGGGCGTGAAGGCCTGAGCATTGGAAGGAGGGCTGGTGTTGGGTGAGGCAAGGGCACTTCCTGCATGTACTGAAATGGCAGGCACAGGGCACACAGGCCTGTTCATTTGATGGAGGGAGCGTGCGGGTGCTTCTTCCCGTCTGCCTGCCTGCCTCTTCTCCCGTCACCAGCAAGAAGCATTTCTTCCCATCTGCCTGCCTCTTTTTGCATCACCAGCAGGGGGCACTCCTTCCCATCTGCCTGCCTCTTCTCCTGCCACCAGCAGGGGGAGAGGAGGAGCTGGCAGCATGTCACAGGTTGGAGGAGATGTTGAAATATTCTCTTCCTGAGCCTTCACATCCAGGGATCAAGTTCTGTTACTCCTCTCCCTCAAACATGTCTTGCGTCTCTCCTGACACCGCCCCGCCCCGCAGTCTCCCAGCCTGCTGTGACCTCAGGATCTCTCTGCTCTCTCTGTCCTTGCTGTCCTTCGCAGCAGAGTCAACTTTTAGATGTAGAAAGCATGTGATGTTACACCTACTTAAAACCATTCGTTGGCCTGCCGGCCTGCCTGCCTGCCTGGACACCATGCGCTGCCCAGCAGACCCTGCTGTCTGGCTCTGGACAGCCTCCCCTCGCCTGCTCCTCCCCGGTGCCGTCCTCCTGTTCACACAACAGGCTGAGCTGCTTCTCTCTGGCACTTGGCACCCCTTCTTCCTTTCACCCTGAATCTTCCCTCTGGTTTCTTGTCATTCAGATCTCACCTTAAATGTCACCTTCTCGGAGAAGCCTTCCCAGGCCACCCAGACCAGAGTAGCTGCCCTTCACACTTTGTCACCCAACTCTGTTTCACTGCAACAGTTTGCATTTTAATCATCTTCAGTCTTTGTTCCTTGCTGTACCCCCAGTGCTTAGAATATCGCCTGGAATGTTCCCTAAATTTTTATTGAATGAATAATTAGAATTTTGCACAAATTTTTACTTTTAGACTTTGTTAAATCAGATTTATCTGCGTTTTATCTCAGATATTTCCTCTTTATGGTTAATGTTCCCCATTTAGATTCTGAGGCAAAAAGTACTGCCATGTACTTTCAGTGCCCATTATTTTTTTCCCCCCCTGAGGAAGATTGTCGCTTAGGTGACGTCTGTGCCAATCTTCCTCTCTTTTGTATGTGGGACGCTGCCACAGCATGGCTTAATGAGTGGTGCTTATGTCTGCACCTGGGATCCGAACCTGTGAACCCTGAGCCACCAAAGTGCAGCATGTGAACTTAACCACTATGCCACCAGGATAGCCCCTGAAAATGCCCATTCTCTTCATTTTCAAAAGCTTTTTCATTCATATTTCGTGTAAGGAACTTTTTTTTTCCTAAGGAAGATTCACCTTCAGCTAACATCTGTGTCAGTCTTCCTCTATTTTGTATGTGGGTTGCTGTCACAGCATGGCTGCCACAGAGTGGTGTAGGTCCGTGTCCAGGAACTGAACCCGGGCCACCAAAGTAGAGCATGCCAAACTTAACCACTAGGTGACGGGACCAGCCCCAGGAACTATTTTTTATAAGTACCTTTTTTTAATAGATTATTTTTTTAGAGCAATTTTAGATTTACAGAAAAATTTCTCAATAGAGTTCTCAGACATTCCCTCCCTCCACCCCTACCCCCCAGGTTCCCCTGTTAACCCCTTGCATTAGTATGGTGCGTTAATGCAGGTGATGAACTGACATGGAGTCATTGTTAGCAACCAGAGCCCATAGTTTACATCAGGGTTCACTCTGTGTTGTGTATTCTACAGGTCTTGACACGGGCGTGATGTCGTGTATCCACCCTGACGGCGTCCCGCAGAGTAGTTTCACCACCACATGCCCTCCACCCCACCCCTAAGCCCTGCACCCACTGCTCTGGTTCCCGGCTCCCTAGCTTTGCTGTTTCCAGAACGTCCTTACGTTGGAGTGGGATGCATGTGCCCTTTCACACAGGCTTCTCTCCCTTAGCGGGTTGCATTTACGGTCCTCCAGGCCTGGCTTCAGAGCTCACTTCTCTCTGCTGAATCAGGTTCTGTTGTGCGTGGGCGTCCCATGGTTGGTTTCTCCACTCGCCTGTTGACAGACATCAAAAATGGAGGGACAGCTTTTGTCAGTTATGAATAAAACTGCTAAAAAACATTCAAGTACAAGTTTTTGTGTGGACATGGTTTCAGCCATGTGTACAAATACCTGATATTTTCTCTTTTTTGCTATGTATTGCCTGTTTTGTTTCTCTGCCTTTCGCCTAAGCCCTGTGAGGCCAGGGATGTTTTGGGGGTGGGTGGGAGGGACTTTTTACTCCCCAATCCCAAGTGCCTGAACAGGCCCTAACGGTGTAGCATAGGCGCTCAGTGAGTGTTTGGCCCAGTTCTACTTTTAAAAGTGTCTACTATCCAACATAACACAAGGGAAATGCAGTATAAATTTGTTTTTAATTAATGGCCCACTATTTTTTTTATATGTGTAAACTTCTTATAAATGTTTAATCTTGAGAGATATTAACTCCTAAAAACTCCTGCCATTGGGAAGAAAATAGGCAGTGAAAACCTCTGAAGTTGTAGCCTTCTTTTCGATTGCATTTCAACTCTAGGCAGGGCCTACCGAGTCTGGTGTAAAAGAGGAAAACTCCAACACGTTTTGTCCCTTCTTTCCTCCCCCCCACAGCTCTTGCTTTAGTTTGTAATATTATTTCTAATAATAATAATAATATTATGACAAGATTTATAACTTAAATTTTATACTGTCTCTGTAATTAGCATAATTGTTTACTCTTGCTTCTGCATGGAAGTGGATCCCTGGTGATGACTCACCTTGTCATTCTTTCTCCCATTCCTGAATCCTCTGCTGTTTTATTTCTAGATGGGCTGGGTTTGGTCCTCCATTAGCGCGTGTGTGTGTGCGCACGCATGTTCGTATCGTGTTTTGTGAGACGGGCTCGGAGTCTAGTGCATCTGTTCACTTTTCTCATCCAGTTCATATATGTTTGTGTATAAGTTTGCCTCTGAATTATACTTCACTTAAACATATTTTTGCCATCTTGATATATGGTTTTATTTTTTCGGAAACGTACGTGTATCTGACGTTACTGCCCTGCTTGGTGGTGTGTGTATATTTTTATGTGTAGTTCTCAATGGAGCCCCGGGATTTATAAACTTGTGTGATGCTCTGAACGCTTGGCAGCTGGTGAAGGAACTCAGAGGAGCTTTAGGCATCCCAGCTGCTGCCTCCTTCAAACACGTCAGCCCTGCAGGTAATGCGCTGCACTCTGGAACCCTCTGGAACCGTTTTGAAACCTACTTCTTTTTAATTTTAAGAAGAATTGGCTTGTTCTAATGTGAAGATAGACATTCTTTGAATATTTCTCAAACGCTTTTGTCAAATCTGTGAACAGTATCAATATAGTAACATGATAAAATCTGAAAATAAAACATTATTTGCATATGTATAATCGTGGAACATTATTATGAGATAGGAAGATCAGGAGATAGATTTTGTTGTAGTGGAAACATGTAGAAAATAAAAAAGTGAAATGGCTTCATGCAATATGACTAAATGTTTTTCCACGTGGTTGAAAATGGAAATGAGAAAACATAAAGAAGTTGTTCTTAGGATACTTTGTAACTTTTTTGTAGCGATTATGAGAGAAGCTTTTTGCTTCTGTGTTGAAGCCAACTCCACAACTTACTTATGTCACCACATCTGCTGACCATCCAGCACATGGTTAATTCTCTGTCATTTATTCGATAGTAAAGCCATTCGAGCAGGGAGGAAATAAATGGTGCGAGGTATCAGACAGGATAGAGAGAGAGTCGGTGAGGAAGTGGCTTCACGCGCCTGCCTGGTGCTGGCCGGCCCAGAGGCCAGAGAGAGGCTTCCCTCTCACCCTCTCCTGCAGCTGGAGTTTTGTTGTATAATTATCTGGCCAAACAGAGTTTTGTTTAATTTGGTGCAGACACTAGAAATTATGCTGCATAGACTAGATGTTAAGAGAAATGTCCTCTTGATTTAGAAGTTGACAAGAAGCAACTTGCAATTTTTGGTGTGTTTTATGGTTTTCTATACCAGGCGCTGCTGTTGGAATCCCGCTTAGTGAAGATGAGGCCAAAGTCTGCATGGTCTACGATCTGTATGAAACCCTCACGCCCGTGGCCACCGCGTATGCGAGAGCCAGAGGTCAGAAGAACAGGAGGGGTTTTGTTTTCTTTGAGAGAAAAAGCAATGTTTTATTCTAAATAGGATAAAATAGTAATAGCCTTTGTTTTATTAGAGGATTTCAAATTGTTTTTTATTAATATTTCAGAATGACTGTGGACCTTGGAATACATTTGTTTATAGAAATGTATGTTAGTGTATTAATGTAATAAATGGAGGCGCCACTAGGATTCGGTGTGTGTGACTTCAGATTTAGGCTGTTGAATGCATTTGTATTGCTTAACATATGAGTAAAATTGTATGGTTCTTTTAACTACACGGAATTTGGTTAGAGTTCTATTTGGTATATTTCAGAAATATCTAATTCATGGGTTTAATAACCTGTGAATGTTACTGAAATGCTTGTGGAAGGCTGCTGAGAAACTTGATACACTTTTTCTTCTACATCAGGGGTCAGCAGACTGTGGCTCGTGGACTAAAGCAGCCTGCCACCTGTTCCTGTAAATGCAGTCTGGTTGGAAGAGGGTCCCTCGCTGGTTGTGTTGTCAATGGCTGGTTTCAAACTACAGCCGCCGACTTGAGTTGTTGAAAGAGAGACCGTGTGGCCGCAAAGCTTAAAAAATATTTGCTATCAGGCCCTTCGCAGAAAGTTTGCCAAGTTCTGGTCTAGAAGATAAAATGAAAGAATGCTTTCTCACGATTTGTTCAGTTAGATGATGTACTAGTCTATTATTTAAATCTAATGTAAACAAAGTTAGGTTTAGAGAAGTGGATTTTATGTGATCACCTTGGGGTTTTTAAAACATTTTCTTTTTCTGTGCCAGGATATTTTGTGATAAATGCCTCACTTTAATTTTTATTTCCAGGGGCGGATAGGATGTCTTCATTTGGTGACTTTGTGGCGTTATCTGATGTTTGTGATGTTCCTACTGCCAAAATCATCTCCAGAGAGGTCAGTGGACATCCGTGTGCCTTGATGCACGCGTGCCTGAGGATGGCGCTGTTTGCGCAGAGCGCTCGATGAAACCAGAGTCTGTCACGTTTATATGTGTGCCATCTGTAAATGGGTCAAGTTTATCACTCAGAACGTTCATATTTTATGTAGAACATGAATCTTTGAATTGTAATTTTGAAATTTAGTGAATTAATATTTCACATGAGTATTTGACTATCATGAAAAAGTTTTAATTTATATATTTAGTTCTTTTAAATATCTTAATGGCAAAGTTGTTGTATCTGAAGAGCAGAGGATGCCATCTTGGCTGGCGTGATAATGAACCTTCCTGTAAACTTTCGTAGATCTGTATAATGGGAGAAATTGTCAACTAGTCTGAAAAACCCCCATCAGTTGAATACCAAACAAGCATTCCAGAAAGGTGGGGGTGGCTTTGGGATGGGGGGACAGACAGAAAGGAAAGAGAAGGTAGCTCAGATTACTTGGAGGGGAAACACGTAGAAATGAGGGCTAAAGGGCTTGACAGTGTTTGGTTTCTCAGCCATTCTGCCCGTTCGCTGCCGTCCCCAACTGCGGTGCCGCTGACGTGCTGCCTGTGGGTTAGGGCACCGGCTTTGGCTGTGAGCTGGGGCTCCTGTATCGTTAGAGCTCTGATTCAGTCTGATGCCCCATCTTGCTGTGAGGGCTTTGCCTTGCCTAAGGCCACTGAGCCAGGCCCTGGCAGAGCCGGCTGGAACAGGCTCTTTCTAGTGCAAAATACCCGTGAACAGAGCAGCATGAAATCTGTTTTCTTTCTAAAGTACTTCTATTAGAGTGAATCGTTCACATAGTCTTAGTTAAAACTGAAACAACCAACCAGAAACTTGGAAAAGACAGCACATGAGATGAGGTCAGCTGTGGAAAGCTGTGTCCTCACACAGGCTCGTCTTTTCCAAGTAGTGTTAGTGTCGTCTGTTGGAGGCGGAACGCAGAACGCGCTGCTGCCTTATTTAAAGACAGATGATCGTCTGAGATTATTTGAGGCTCTGTCTGCTTTTTTTAAATAGAAATTAATGCTTAATATGTTTACAGGTGTCTGATGGTATTGTTGCCCCGGGATATGAAGACGAAGCTTTGAAAATACTTTCCAAAAAGAAAAATGGGAACTACTGTGTTCTTCAGGTGGGTGCAATTCGTGTTTGAAACACGATTTGCTCTCTTATTTTGTGTTTCTTTTTCTCCATATTTAATTTTCCCTTTGTGCTGACAACCTTCTAATTTATCCTACGGTTTCTTTATCCTTAATTTTGCGATTTTCCTTACTATTAATTTGTGGATTTAGTATGAGGATAGCATCCTTACCCTTAATTTTAACTTTTTAAATTTTTGTTTGTTGAGGAAGATTAGCCCTGAGCTAACTGCTGCCAATCCTCCTCTTTTTGCTGAGGAAGACTGGCCCTGAGCTGACATCGTGCCCATCTTTCTCTACTTTATGTGTGGGACGCCTACCACAGCATGGCTTGCCAAGCGGTGCCATGTCTGCACCCGGAACCCGAACCGGCGAATGCCAGGCTGCCAAAGCCGAATGTGCGCACTTAACCACTGCGCCACCAGGCCAGCCCCTAAATTTTTAAAAATAATATATTTACCTGCTTTGCTATTCAAAAGGTCTTAAATGTTATTCGATGCAAAGTCTCCCCATCCTTCCCCTCTGCCACTCTGTTACCTTTTTTAAGATTTTATTTTTGTCCTTTTTCTCCCCAAAGCCCCCCCCGTTACCTTTTTGAAAAGTAAGTGGTAGTTTAAATTTCTTGCTTGTCTTTCCTGAGCCTATACATATTTAACCACTGTTGGTATTGGCATTTCTTCATCTTTTTTCCCCCACCGCCAGAAAGGCACAGTGCTTCACCATCTTGCAAATGTGTCCCGTGTGTGTGTGTGTCTTGTCTAGCCAGTCCCCAGTCTTCAGTACTAGACGCACCCTGCAATGAACAACCCAGGCCGCAGTCCTGGAGGGGTCAGGACTGGGGCGCAGGCCCTGGTGCCGGTGGTTGCGATAGTGCCGCTCCTCTTGGAGGTCGTACAGCGCGTTCTGTGTCTCGATGGCCATGGTCAGGGGGCCTGCTTCCCAACACCTTGGCCCACATCGCGTTCTTCAACTTTTCATCTTGGTAATAAAATAGATGAAAATGACGTGTCATTGTGGTTTTGATTTTTCATTGTGTGAAGTGAACATCTTTTCATATCTAAGGCTGTTTCCTTTTATGAACTGTCTGCCCAACTTCTTTGCCTGTTTTTCTAATTGATGGTTGAGATTTTTCCTTACTGATTTTTAGAAGCTCTTATGTGTTAGAGAAACTAGTCCGTAGTCTCAGATTATACATGGATAAAGCAAAGAGTTATTTGAACTGAAAGTAAAAATTCATAATGCCATTTTTCAGAAGGTGTTGATGTCAGAAAATCTTTGGAATCCCAACTCTATATGATGGAAGTTAGTGAGTACATCTCCTTTCTTGTAAGAGACCAGTAATTGCATGGTTCACCGTAGATTTCACATCAGATTTCCAAAGAAGGAAAAATAACACATTAAATACACATAGTTTTTTTTCTTTTTAGGCCACTTGATAGCAAGGTTAACCATTCAGTGAGCTCCAACTATATTCTTGAATTTCTTAAGTGTTTTTTTGTTCTTATTGTTAAAAGTGTTAAGTACTTACAGCTTATTAGCAGTTACACGTAGCATCATGGAGAATGTTTTCCCAGCCCTGAGCCCATCATCATGACCTCTTGAGCACCTGACAGCATCATATTTGAGGGTGTAAAAAGAATATTGGGCTTCCTCGATCTTTTATTTTTTTGAGTTTGGCTAAGTTTGTACATGGACACATAATTACATCCACGAAACAGCTGTTCCTCTGCCTGGCCGAGGAGAAGTGTCTTGTGACATAGTTAATAGGAGGGCATGTTCCAATTTTAGAAATTTTATAATGCAAAGGAAAAAGCATTTTAGAATTCAAGAAAATGCGAGTTAGCAGAATTTATATGAGGGCTTGCTTATAAGTTGTAGATATGAGTGCTTTCTAGGTCAAAGATCATCCTAGGGACAAATGAAGGGCCAGCCCGGTGGTGCAGCAGTTAAGTGCGCACCTTCTGCTTCAGCAGCCCAGGGTTTGCTGGTTCAGATCCCAGGTGTAGATGTGGTACCACTTGCAAGCCATGCTGTGGTAGGCGTCCCACATATAAAGTAGAGGAAGGTGGGCATGGATGTTAGCTCAGGGCCAGTTTTCCTCAGCAAAAAGAGGATTGGCAGCAGATCTTAGCTCAGGGCTAATCTTCCTCAAAAAAAACAAAGACAAAGGATAAATAAAGAAATACTTCCAAGTTTAGAAAAATACCTAGGGAGAGAGTGATCCTGGGCAGATTATTCCCAGGTCTTAATATCTTTTCACTTCAAAATTTGGGAGGAGAGGAAGGTAGCAATAAATGACAAATCTTCCTTTTCGAGTAACAAAGACTCATACTGCAAATGCTATTTCCTTCCCTTTAACTTTCTAATTCAAGTGTTAGCTGGGTATTTTGTAATAGATTTTTAGGAAGAAAGGAAAATTTAAATTTAACTTTTGTGCCCCTGCCTGTTCTTGTAGCAAATCTGTTTTGTCTGCTGGTCTTTCAAAAGGGCTATACAGGCAGTGCCCCCAGTTAGCGTAAGCAAAAATGCTGTTGCTGGAATCATTGGTTTTATTATGTTTGGTATAAATTGTAAAACCCTACAGGGTTGTAAAACCTGTAAAATTTTGGGGGGGCAAAACGTTGGTGCCTTGCCCTTCTCTTCTGCCCACATTGGCATGATCTCTCATGGGCTCAAATTAGGAAAAAGGCGTTTTGTACATAAAATAAATGAGACTTTTTGAGGGATGTCGATGCATTACTTTTAACTCTTTGAATTTGTGTTTTAGATGGACCAGTCTTACAATCCAGATGAAAATGAAGTTCGAACCCTCTTTGGTCTTCGTTTAAGCCAGCAGAGAAATAATAGTGTCATCGACAAGTCGTTATTTAGCAATGTTGTTACCAAGAATAAAGATGTAAGTTGGAAAATATCTGAACTGAATGCTAGTAATTCAGTAGGTGTGTTTTCAATATTTATAAGCTTATGTATTTAAGACCTCTATTTAAAACTGGCTGATGTGCAAATTGCTAGCTCTATCTTTGATTGTCAAGTAAGTTTCAGAGCTTAAAAAATGGATAAAAGACCATATTAGAAGCTCCTGTGCATATGTACGTAATAGAGATATTTATCTTCAATTATACATAAATGAGATCATATCTTTTATGATTCTGTAACTTGCCTTTTTTCCATGTACTATCCTCCAAGTGTGTTTCTCTGTCAATAAATATAGATCCACGTGTTCATCTGAAAGGCCATGTGGTACTCGATGTGTGGATGTGCATGGTGGGTGTCCAGGTGGCTCCCATTTTCAGTGATGTGATCTTTTTTTTTCTGTAGTCAAGTATCTGCTCTTAGGCTGGTTGTCATCTTTCAGGACGGACAAATTCCTAGTATAATAATGGTGATTTTTTTTTTTATATTTACATGTGTTGTATCATTTAATATGCACAGCACTCTATATGAGGGGATGACTACTATCATTTCTATTGTGAAGATCACAAAATTGTGACATAGGGGACAGATAAGAAGTTTGCCCAAGGTTACATGACAAGGAAATGGATGGGCTGGTATTCGTTTTCTGAAATCCTCAGTTGGGCCTTCGGTTTTGAAGGATGTTTTTGCAGGGATCTAACGTTGGCTGTACTTTTCCAGTACTTCAGATGTGGAACTCCGTTCTTTTCCGATTTTGTCTGCTAGCATGCCTGCTCTTCTTGATTGAATGCTGGGCACTGGATATGTAGAAACTGTGGAGGTGTTCTGAGGTCTGGATGGTGTGTCTTCCCTGTAGAGAGTTGACCTGCGTTTCTGGCTGGCAGATCAGGCAGAGGCGGGTCCTCTCCATCCTGGCAGGAATTGAGCTGATTGGAGTCGGGGCCTCGGTCTTTGTGAGGACCGTTCTGTTTGTGGTTCACCTTGTTCTGCTGGAGGCACCAAGTGTCCCCTGGTTCCACTCGTCCCTGGTGCGCTCCAGCTCCCTTTTGGCCCCTGAGTCCTGTGAGACCTCCAAAAGCTGTGCTCAGCTCCCTTACCTCTTCGTTTATTGGCCTTGCAAGTTGGAAGATGCCCTGGGGGAAAGCATAGATGGTCTCACTCATTTCTTCCTGCTCCCTTTATCTCTGGGATCTTTGCCTCTCAGTACTTGCTCTTTTATTGGCTCTGTGTTCAGCTTTTCTGTCTGTTCCTAGAAGAGGATTAGTCTCTTAGCAAGTCGTTCATTTAGCAGAAGTGAAGAGAGGAGCTGTTCTTCCCCGGTCCACTCCTGAGGCTCTAGGTGGACTTGCTGAAAATAAGCTTTAAAAGCTTTATCTGGATGGTTCTGTTAATAAGCATGACGTGATGAAGACGTGATCTTTGTTTGATTTAGTGGATGTTCCTCCACTTTTGTCTGTGAAGGTTCGTGGTGTCCTGAAGGAAAGGACCACGTGGGCGTTAGATGTACAGTGTCTTCCGGCTCTGTGGAAGCCGCTCCTGCGGTCAAGGCCGTGAGGTGCAGGGAATTCTGCGTGGCAACAGTGTTTACAGCAGCGTTACTTTAAGCATCTCACAGTAGAAGAAGGCCTTTTTTTGCTTTTGTTAACCTGGTTGCTTAATGTATTGTTAACAACGCTGAAAGCGTGCTGGCCCAGACTCCGTGGTCCCAGGTTGACAGCTGTGCCGAGCCACCGAGACTCTTCCCTCTGTGAGTTGTCCTTGTTGCGTCGTGGCTGTCGGACTGCTGAATAACTCAGTGATATCTGATAAGTTTTGTGCCTCTGGCTCTGCTAGCTTGGATGTTTTTCACAAGGATCGAAGGTATGATCTTAATTAGTCTTTTCTCTAAATTCTTCTCTCCTTGTTTCATATGTATTTTTAATAGAAATTTGGAAACTTAAGGATGAGAATGATGGTTTTATCCTCTGTATTCCCCTCCCTTCTTTTAAAGCAGATTTTTGTTAACATTCCAGCCTCATAATCATCACATTTAACTATTAGGTCTGAACGGTTTCAGTCCTGAGAAAGCAGAAGTGTGAGTTAAGCGTTACTAAACATGTTTGAATTTTTTGCTCTTCTCCCTTTTTTTGAATAATGCTTTAATTTATTTTAATTTTTTATTCCATGTTTGTAAGACTGGATTCCCTCACTCCCAGCCCCCCCCCCCCCCGTTTACGTGTCTCATATTTCTTTATCCTGACGCAGAATTCCAGGGTTATATTTAAAGGTAGAGCTCTGGGAAAGCTGGCTTTCGTTGTTAATCTTAGAACCGAAGGAATAAAATGTATAGTTGATGACTCAAACACAGATAGAGTCAAGAAGGAATATATTACGTCAATAGCACCAGAATAGTAAATTCTGAAGAGATTCTAACAGTATTTTTTTAATTAAGCTTTTAATTTTGAGATGAAAATAATTGTAGATTCACGTGCAGTATTGAGAGTTCCCATGTACCTTTACCCCTTTCCCCTAATGGTAACGTCTTGCAAAGCTGTATTACCACATCACAACTGTGACATTGACATTAATACAGTCGAGACAACTTTTCCATCACCACAGGCGCCCTCATGTCGCCCTTTGACAATCACACTCACATCCCTCCCGCCCCCACCCCCTGCTTAACCTGGGGCAGCCGCTAATCTGTTCCCCTTTCTGGAATTTGCACTGATTGTGCGTTCATGAACAGGTTTTATGTGAATGTAAGTTTTTATTGCTCTGCTATAAATGCCCGGGTGTGTCATTGCTGGGTGCTGCATGGTATCATAGCTGTCTGTTTAGTTATTTGAGAAACTGCCGACTATTTTCCAGAGATGCTGTGCCATTTTACATTTTACACCAGCGCTGTTTGAGTGGTCCAGCTTCTCTGCATCCCCACCAGCGTTCAATGGTGTCACTTATATTTTTTTAAGATGGGTGTGTAGCAATATCTCATGATTTTAGTTTGCATTTGCTATGGCTAATGATGGGCATTTTTTGTGAGCTTTTTGCCCTCTGTGTATCCTTTTTGGGTGAAATACTTTTTCGTGTCTTTTGCCCATTTGCTAATTAGATTTTTTTTGTTAAGGAATTCTGAGAGGTCTTTATATATTTTAGGTGCTAGTTGTTTGCTGGATATGTTGTTTGCAAATATTTTCTCCCAGTCTGTAGCTTGTTATCCTCTTAATACCGGCTTTTTTGCAGAGCAGAAGTTTTAATTTTGATGAAGTCTGATTTATCAGTAGTTAGCTCATTTATCACTTAGCTGCCGCTTATACCCTTGGTCCATGTAGCACACCAACATAGGTCATTGTCCTTCTTTGTCATTTGTATTTTCTCTTTACATTAAAGATGGTGATATTTTGGGCTATAATATTTGTTGTTTTATTCTATTTAGACTGATAGTTCACAATGCATTTTTGAATGGTTTCTACTTAGAATATTCTAGACACAGCAGAAAATGATTCTAATTTGATTTTCCCTCAACAGGCTGGCCTGTGTGTGGGCATCACAGTTGTTTGCAATGTCTGTGAAAATTATTCTGTGTTTTTTCTCAACATAAATGTCATCACGCCTCCAGATATTTGTTGGTACTGTGGTAGAGAAAATATTATTTGTCAGTTTTGGAGTGGATATGGTATTTCCTGTCTTGTGTGATTTGTGAACAGGCCTAAGCCAAAGTTGCTGCAAAAGGGCATCAGTTTGAGTCGATGACACATTAGGCGTTGTGCTGAGTTTCACGACCAATATGTTAAATGTTGATCTTTTCAGTAAAACATGATAGTCCTTGGCATGAACGGTTAATTTCACTGTCATTTGGGCGAGAGAACTGCATTATAAGTCTGTTACAATAAGTGACGTGTAAGATGCTTGAAGTTGAAGGAAGTTTAAGAAGCCTGACGTGATTTACCGTGCTGTGTGTTTGCAGTTGCCGGAGTCTGCGCTCAGAGACCTCGTCGTAGCCACCATCGCAGTCAAGTATGCCCAGTCTAACTCCGTGTGCTACGCCAAGAACGGGCAGGTAACGAGCTGCCACTCCCCTGACGGGCAGCTGTTTTACCAAATGGTGTTCAAAAATCCAGCTGCCTCAGGTCCCACACCAGCTGAAATGGAAAATTTGCCAAACTTTGCTCCCCTGGGTTTGTCAGTGTTTGCTCAGTCGCTCGGCGGATGGTAAAGCTCCTGATTATGAGGTGTCTTTGCGACTAAGTGTTATGGTCAGTCCTTGCTTCTTGTCCAGAAGGAGTTGCACATTCTGGATTAGTGAGACTGACAACTGCTACAAACTGGTGTCTTCCTCCCCTCCCCACTGTCGGGAGCATTTCCAGTGGAGAGGGAGGAGAGAATGCCAGTGCCATCCACCGGCCCCTATTTTTGCAGATCGTAGATGGTATTTTCACATCTGTTTCTTAGGTTATTTTACCAACGATCCGTATACTAGGAGTTAACGTGATCTTTTAAAGTCAGGTTTACTGAGGCATAGTTTATATACAGTAAAATTCACCCTTTTTTAAGTGTAGAGTTTGACCAGTCTTCACAAATCATATAGTTGTGTGACGACTACTGCAATCAAGATAGTGAACTTTTTTTTTTTTTGGTGTGTGAGGAAGATTGACCCCAAGCTAACGTTCGTTGCCAGTCTTCCTCTATTTTTTTAATATGTGAGATGCTCCCAGAGCATAGCTTGATGAGCTTTGTGTAGGTCTGCACCCAGGATCCAAACCTGCAAACTCCGGGCCACCAAAGCAGAGCATGCACACTTAACCGCTAGGCCACCAGGCCGGCCCCAATATTGAACCGTTTGTACTGTCTGATGTTGAACTTCTTTCCTGGTGCACAAGCCATAGAATGCAGGACTGAGCGAGCTCCTCACTCAGGCTTCTCCTGACACTGGGATGAACCTGGTTTTGCCGTCGCTTCAGCAGCACTGGGAGCCCTTTCTTCCCACAGTGTCTTGAGCTCTTCTCTCCACATTTATTAAAATATTTGGCCCAAAAGTGGGAGAGCTGAGTAGATATTAATTAACATGTGACCTGGAAGACCCTTTCAAATTCCGAATTGTAGTGATCACCAACTGTTAAAAGATTGCTAGTCTCTAATGACAGAAACCTTGGAGACTGTGGTTACTGGTCTTCTTGGGCTCAGGGTCTAATAAGTTCCAGTAAGATCATACTTCACTGCTGATATCCAGGAGTTCTAGAAACTTCCAGAATATTAATAATCATACTTCAGATGTCACTTAAGAGGTAAAACGTATAAATAGTAGTCATAAACCTCCTACCTTCACCTCTTAATGACTTAAGAATTATTTACATTTCTCTTATTTTGGCCGATGTTTTCTTGCACAAAATTAATAGGTAAATTTTGGGGAATATGTACAGAAGATCCTTTGAGAACAATGTGTTTCTGGAAGAGGTGTTCATTTTAACGTCCACGTTCCTCAGGTTATTGGCATTGGAGCAGGACAGCAGTCTCGGATACACTGCACACGCCTCGCAGGGGACAAGGCAAACTCTTGGTGGCTCAGACACCATCCCCGGGTGCTTTCAATGAAGTTTAAAGCTGGAGTGAAGAGAGCAGAAATCTCCAATGCCATCGATCAGTATGTTACTGGAACCATTGGCGAGGTAAGGCCTGTCGCTGGGTCTGGCTGGAGGGTATTAATGCATTCACCCTTTTCTGTGTAACACACTTCACCTTGGTCACTACAGAGAGAAAAAGGTATTTTTTTTTTTGAAATTCTATATTGCTAGTCTAAACTTCTTACCAATTCCTTGTTGTCTTCTGTCTCGTTTAATTTCCTTCATGGTTCTTCATCCCTTTCTGTCTCCATAAACCTTCTTCTCTATCTTTTTAAATTATAACCGTTGGTTTAGTTTTATATGTTAGCACTTCGCCTGTTGATTATAAGCTTTTGATGGCAGGGACCGTTTTTCACTTGTCTCAAGGTGTCGGTGACAGAGCCGAGCGTTGTGCTTGCTCTGCTGTAGGTGTGTATTCAGTGTTAAATACAAACCACCTGATGGCAGCGGACCAGTGTCTTCCTTCTCCCCTCGCATTTGCTACAAGCTCCATTAACAGCTCACTATATTTTTGTTACATTTCATGTTCTTTGACGTCTTCTGTTTTGAAGAAGGGGTATGATGGGAGCATTAAAATCACACGCCTCAGGCAGCCTGTCAGAAGAATAGAATTTAGCCAAGTTTCTGGACATAGTGAGTGCTTAACAAGTACTGGATGGAAAACGAGAGAGGCCCAGTAATCAGAATGTCGGGGCCTTTTTGAAGGGGCGAGTCGGCCACGCTGAGTTGTCCGTTCAGAGACGGGGATCTGTGACGTAGGAAGTGTTGAAAGGGAGGCTGCAGACTGTGCCTTGTCACGGTGAAGTCCTCGAAACAGCTTTGCATTTTTACTTTAATCTTCTATTTTCTGTTTGATATTATCCAGCAAAACCCTGCTAATTGTCCTGGACGGGTTTATGTGTAAACAAGAATAAAAGTATGTTGTTTAAGCCCAAAAATCACCCAAAATGGAAGGACCTTCTTGAAATATGGTTATGAATCATATTTTGATTTGTCTGTGAGACTTGACTGTATGCTTGAGGCTAATTGTATAAACACAGTTCTAGAATGTCCATCGTCTGTTTTGTTGCTTGCTGTGATAGAGGGAAATAAAGTAGTAGATTTAACTTAGGCAGAGATTAAAAACAAAATAAGTTTGAAATAAGCTTATTTAGAAAGTAAATGATAAGTCTTTATTTGCTGCACTTAGACTCATTTTTCTTCATTAATGTTAAAAGCATCAAAAAAGAGATTCTATATATGAGATTGAATGTAAATAAGAGTCCTTATTCATAATTAAGAGATTCTAGGAAAAGTGCCCAGTGCTTTCCGGCATTCTGATTCCATCAGGCAAGATGGTGGCAGAAACCTTCCTCTCCCCTCTCCCCGTGACTCAGGATGAAGATTTGGCAAAGTGGAAGGCACTGTTTGAGGAAGTCCCTGAATTGTTAACCGAGGCAGAGAAGAAGGAATGGGTTGACCAACTTAGTGGAGTTTCTGTCAGCTCCGATGCCTTCTTTCCTTTCCGGGATAACGTAGACCGAGCTAAAAGGGTAAGTGCGAATTGGTGTGCAGGTGCGTAGAATTGGTCATGATGCAGAAACTACTTCAGAAATCCTGCTTCTGATTTTTAGGTTCTGTGAGTTATAATCCAAGCTATGGCGGTGTGATATGTCCGTAATATTTAGGGAATTATTTTGACTTTTCCATTTGATGTATAGATGACCCAAATCCTGTTATTTTGTCTTTTTGACTGAGTGAATCAGTGTGAATCATTGTTAGCTTATGCTTTTTAGAGAGGGATTTTGAATTTCACGTGTTAACATAAAATCGTATTTTGGAAGTCAATACTTGAGTGAATCAGTGTGAATCATTGTTAGCTTATGCTTTTTAGAGGGGGTTTTGAATTTCGTGTTTTAACATAAAATTGTGTTTTGAAGTCCTTATCTGCTCTCCCCTCAGAGTGGTGTGGCGTACATTGCTGCTCCTTCTGGGTCTGCCGCCGACAAAGTTGTGATCGAGGCTTGCGACGAGCTGGGAATAATCCTCGCTCATACAAATCTTCGGCTCTTCCATCACTGATCTCGTCACATGTTGCTTTATGGCTTGCTTATGTGGAGGTGAAAAATCATGTGTGAAATTCTGAAAATGCCTTTAAAAAGAATAAAACATTAAATGTTAAGAATCCTGGATCCACAGTGTTTGGTTTTGTATTTAGTGTCTTAAGGGCGTGGGCTCTTGAGGTGACAGACGTTGCACACAGCATTTGTGCTGAGACCTGCGGGGCACCGCTCCCTCCTGGAGCTCAGCTCCTCCCACAGCAGTCCCCATGCGAACCTGTGAAAATCGGCAGTGAGCCAGAGAGATGGGCAGCGCCCGAGTGGAAGACTCGAGCATCCTAAAGCCCACGGGTTTCCTCACGGGGGATTCTGCTCCTGGGGAGTTTCTTTTCATCACAGTTCTAAAAAGCTTGTTTGTCCACCTTGTAAACAAACAGCAGAGTGTTTCCTGTGAACTAGAGCTTTCAAGGGGATTAATAAGTCTTCTCTTGACCTCGTAGAGGGATAATGCCAGTATGTACTTGGCCTTGTGCGTTAAGTGAACTGTTTCCCGTAATTTCAGCAAGCCCTTGATATCCTCTTGGAGCTACATTAAACATGTAATCCATGTTTGGGGCCCACACACGCACCCAGTGTTCCCCTGCGGGCTGACCACGGGAAGCAGGGCTCGGGGCAGCAGGACGTAACTGCGCCAGTGTACCCTGTGCGTCGTCCTGGCCCTTCGCTTACGCCACATCCGAGACCAGCTAAACCCTTCGCCAGATGAGGCCCAGCCTCTTCCCGTGTCTTCAACCCACCTCCTCCGTAAATTAAAATTTCTGAAGGTTTTTTTTAAGGTCATCCTTCTAGTCATTGATATATTGACTAACCTTCTAGTCCTTCCCTCCCACACTGAAACAGGGCTGCTGACTTGTGTGACTGATAAAATACAGTAGAAAAACCGACTTCTGAGGGTAGGTCGTGAAGGGCATTACAACTTCAGACTTAGTTCCTTGCATGGTTTGCTTTGGAGTGAGCTGCTGCCGTGTTGTCAGGACGTTGAAGCAGCACTCCACAGGAGAGAGACCACCTACGCCACCTCCCTCCGTGTGAGCAAGCCGCCCAGGAAGTGGTCCTTCAGCTCCGGGCACAGGCGACATCCAGATGAAGCTTCTTGAGAGCCCCGAGCCTGAGCTGCCCAAAGGAGCTTCTCATAAATTCCTGAGGCCTGGAAACAGAGAGAGGTATTGTTGTTTTAAGCCACAAAGGTTTGGGTACTGTGTTATGTAGCAGTAAAGAGCTAGTAGAGATTTTGGCTTATAAATGGTGAAGTGTGCATTCCATCTCTGCCAAGTTATTGACTGTTCTTTAGCTTGACCACAGGTTGACATTAAGGGTATAATTATTGGAACAATTGATGCTCTACTTAATACTATATTGTCTAACCATGCTTACACAAGTATTTTTAAGAGTGGTACTACAGACATCTCAATGAGAGATTCTTTTGTCCAAATTTATCAGATTCATTCATCCTCTCATCACTGTTTTACACTGGCAGAAAAGAGGGCTGTGTGAGAGCTAAAATTTCACCCACCGTTACTTCCCAGATATGGAGGTGCAGTATTAATTTGTAGAGATTCAAAATGCTTTATAGAGTATTTCCTTTTAATCTTTTTGCAGCTAGTTTTTTCTTTTGGACCTCAGGTTTACAGAATTGAAATAATCATAATCCTTAGTTCATGACAGACTGGTCGATGCAGATAGTTTTAATAATGTAATAGAAATGTGACCTCATCTCCCAAAACAAGTTAGGGTCTGGACAATAGCTTAATCTAACAATTTGGTGCCCCCAACTTGCTAACCTATCCCGTCTCGGGGGCTCCTTCAAGATAACCTCATTCAGAGTTCCAAGTTCATCTTTGCATCTTTATGTATTCCTAAACACTAAAAGTCTTTGCCTATCTACCCAAAGATTGTGAAGATTTTCTCTGATGTTTTTCTCCAGATGATTTATGATTTCATTGTTACATTCAGGTCCATTATCTGTTTCAGTTTAAGTGCGATGTGTGGGTCAAGTTTCATTTTTTTTCCATACTTTTGTTTGTTGGTTGGTTGGTTTTTTTGAGGAAGATTAGCCCTGAGCTAACTACTGCCAATCCCCCTCTTTTTTCTGAGGAAGACTGGCCCTGAGCTAACATCCATGCCCATCTTCCTCCACTTTATACGTGGGACGCCTACCACAGCATGGCTTTTACCAAACGGTGCCATGTCCGCACCCGGGATCCGAACCAGCGAACCCCGGGGCCGCAGAAAAGCGGAACGTGCTAACTTAACCGCTGCACCACCGGGCCAGCCCCTCTTTCCATACATTTATCCAGTTGTTCCAGCATAGTTCATTGAAAAGACTCTGTTGAATTGCCTTGTACTCTCAACCATTTTTCTGTGGGTTTAACAATATTTGTGTGGGTCTGTTTCTGTTACTCTGTTCTGTTCCATTGTCCTAACGCTAGGACCACCCTGTCTTGATTACTGTAGGCTTCCAGTAATTTTGAAGTCGGGTAGTGCAAGTCCTTCATCTTTGTTCTTTTAAAGATTATTTTGGCTGTTGCAGGTCCTTAGCATATCCATATAAATTTTACATTCCTATAACAAAGCCTGTTGAGATTTTGATTGGAATTGCATTGAGTCTGTAGATGGATTTGTGGAGAATTGGCATATATCCCCCTCTTTCCCTTTGAATATTGATCCTCCACCAGCTTTTGGTTGCTCTTCTGTGCCTTCAAATAGATTTTTTGGGATGAAGAAGATTGGCCCTGAGCCAACATCTGTTTCCAATCTTCCTCTATTTGGTTGAGGAAGTTTGTTGCTGTGCTAACATTAACATCTGTGCCAATATTCCTCTTTTTGAACGTGGGATGCCGCCACAGCGTGGCTTGATGAGCAGTGTGTAGGTCTGCACCTGGGATCCAAACCTATGAACCCTGGGCTGCTGAAGCAAAGTGCATGAACTTAACCACTACGCTACCAGACTGACCCCAGCAAATAGATTTTTTTAGTATTTTTGTCCAGTGTTCATAATTATCTGTAGGAGGATTGTCCAGTACAGTTTACTCTATCATTAAGAGAATTGGAAACACCAATGAATACCCAATAGGAAAATTTCTAATCACTGCTTCAGTTTCTTAAATAGCTTTTTAATTTTTTTCTAAAAGCATTTCTAGCAAAATGTTTTTTTCCCCTAAGAATTTGACCATTTTGTCTAAGTTTTCAAAATTATTGCCATATAATTCTGAGGAATATTCTGAATTTTTAAAAGTTCTTTATTATGGAAATCTTGGGATGGACACACTATTAAAATAGTTGAACTCTATGTATCTATCATCTCACTATAATTAACTTGTGACCATTCTAGTTTTATCTACCGTTGCCCCACTTCCAACCCCTCAACACTAATTATTTTGAAGCAAATTCTAGGTATTTTAGTCAGTTAATCTAAAAGTAACTTCAAAAAAATAATTTTTTAAAAACAGTGTTTTTACCCTTTAAAATGTATAACCATGTCTGTCAGCTGAGAGAGCCAAGAAATGATGACACCCCAGCAGCAATGAACACACCTGGTGCCAAGATCTTGGTTTCTACTACCATTCTCCAAGAAACTGATCCAGGACTTGTTGGAGAAGTAGCTGACTCCAGACAGGCAGGAAATAATACAAGATGAGATGCTCGGAGCATCTTACAGTGCCAGAAGGTGCTTAAAAAATAACAAAAACGTGGCAATGGGAGTATGTCAAAGGACGTAGGAGCCAACTAAAAGAGCTCCCAATGGCCAAAGCTGGAACAGTTTGGGCAACAAAATAATGTAGTGTTGGGTTATAACCCCAAGTACAAAATATCTATGAGTTCATGCTGATAGGAATAAATGATAGAATAAACAAATCTCCCATGCAGAAGAGTTCTAAGTGATTTGATAGATACTGCGCCTTTGATGGGGTGAGCATGACTCCCCGCCCCTTAAGTGTAGGCTCTGCATAGTGACCCCCTTCCAAGGAGTCCAGTGTGGGAGGGGACAGAAGAGTGTGCAGTGGAGAAGCCTGACAGCGCCCCCTCCACCAGGTGGTCAAGGTGCACAGCCAATGATGTCATGTTGATGGTATGTACCTCAAAACGGGACTGGCACTTTATCTCTTTGGTCTCTCCAAAAACCTAGAAGCCCAGTCTAGTCATGAGAAAAACATCGAGCTCCCAACTGGGGACATTCTACAAAATACCTGGCCAGGGCTCCTAAAACTGTCAGGATCATCCAAAACAGGGGACGTCTGAGGAACTCAGTCTAGAGGAGCCTGAGGAGGCATGAGGACTAAATGGAATGTGGGATCCAGGACAGAAAAAAGACGTTAGATAAAAACTAAGAAAATCTAAATAAAGCGTCTAGTCTAGTTAGTCTGTATCAATGTTGATGAACTGTAACAAATGTACCGTGATAATGTAAGATGTAATCAAAGGGGAAGCTTGGTGTGGGATAGGTGGGAACTCTGTACTATCTTCACAGTTTTTTCTGTTTAATCAAGTTATTAGAAAATAAAAAAGTTTATTTTAAAAAATATGTAACTACAGTTCTAATATCACACCAAGAAGCCTAACAGTAGTTCTTTTTGGTGAGGAAGATTGGCCCTGAGCTAACATCTGTTGCCAATCTTCCTCTTTTTTTTTTTTTCCCCCTCCCCAAAGCCCCAGTACCTAGTTGTATATCCTAGTTTAGGTCATTCTAGTTCTATGTGGGACGCCACCACAGCATGGCTTCACGAGCAGTGCCGTGTCTGTGCCCAGGATCCGAACCAGCAAACCCTGGGCTGCCAAAGCAGAGCCTGTGAACTTAACCACTGGGCCACAGGGCTGGCCCCTTAACAGTAGTTTTAATAGCAAATATCCAGTCATCATCGGATCTTCTATATTGGCTCTTTTTTTCTTTTGCTCCAGTTTTTTGGTAATAAGATCCAGCCTGGTGCACACATTGCATTTGATTGCTGTATCTCAAGCCTCTTAATTGACTGGTTCCTCCTCTTAAATTTTTTCTTGCAGTCAGTTGTTGAAGATACCAGACTTTTGTTTCCACAGAGTTTCCCACATTCTGGATTTTGGTCTTGCATCCCGGTGATGTCATTTCATTTGTGCCTCTACTCCGTTACTTCTTGTAAAATGACAGCTGTAGTGAGATTATTTTTTTTTAAAGCTTGGTCTATCAACAATTGAGAAAGATGTGTTGAAGCCCCTCTCTGTGAAGATGAGTTGGCCAGGGTCCCCCTGCAGGTTTAGAAATCTTGGCTGCATCTGTATTTGAAGCTGAAAGAGTGCAGACCTGTTTAAAGTTACTATTTTTCATAGTGATTTCAACCTTTTATTATATAGTAACTCCAATCCTACTAACAATTTTTGTCTTAGATAAAATATGTGATATAAATGAGTTTTATCTGATAAGAGCATAGACTAGCTTAGACTAGCTCTCTTTTGGTTGCTATACGTCTAACACGTCTTTTCGTTCCTCTTTTGTTTAAGTCTTACCCTCTGGGTGTAGCATGCATCTGGAATTAGTTTTTGTTTTTTTAATGCAGTTTGCCAACCTTCACCTCTACATTCAGCCCATTTATATTCATTTCACTTATTGATCTAGTTGGACCCTATTTCTACCATCCTATGAAGTCTGACCTACTTTTTTGTTCCTTTCTTACCATTGCTTTGAATTGATAGCTGTATTTCTCCTCTGATAAGAACTTCCACAACTTTTCCCCGCCGCCACCCACAAAAACTCCCATAATGTTGATTCCCAGACTTTCAATCCTGGGTAGGGAAATACATTTTCTCTTAGCTTTTTTTTTTTTTTTAAGACAAGCTTCCAAGGTTTCTGTTAACCTTTTATGTCACGAATCTCTTGTGATACCTCCTGCGTTTCTCCCTCTTGTAGAAACTGTATGCAGTGTGGTCTGTGTGGCTAAGCTTCTGAAGCCTTGTGTGCCTGAGAGCCTCTGTATTTGAATTCATTTTGGCTACACATACGATTCTGAGTTCTAAGTCCTTTAGTACTTTGGAAACCTATTCCATTGTTTTCTTCATCTATTATTGTATTTAAAATCTGAAGTCAGTGTGGTTCTTGTTCTTGGCAGGACGCTTTATCTAATTTTCTCTTTGATATTTTCAAGCTTCCATATAATGTATTTGTGTGTGGATTTCTTCTTTCTCCTTATTGGCACTCTGTGGGCCCTTTCAATCTGAGGTCCTTTTTTTTTAATTCTAGGAAATTTATCCCTGTTATTTCTTCTGCTAATATTTCCTCTCTTCATTTTTATTTCTCTTTTTGGAATTTCTTTTATCCAAATGTTAGCATTTCTAGTACAATTTCTATATCTCTTAGCTTTTCTTTTATATTGCATATTTATTTTTCCTTTCCTTTGTCACTCCAGGAGATTTCTTTAGTCTGGTCTTTAAATTTACTGATTAATTCCTATGTTGTATCCATCCTGCTGTTTGTCCCATCCGTGGAGCCCTTTATCTCAGCAGTTACATTTTTCACATGTAAATTCCAAAAAGAGAAATAAAAATGAAGAGAGGAAATATTAGCAGAAGAAATAACAGGGATAAATTTCCTAGAATTTGTAATATTTCTGGTTTTTTCATATTGTGGATATCTTCTTTCTAGTTCTGTTTTACTATTTCTACTTCTGTTGGAATCTAATCTAGTACATTATTTTTGTTTTGAAATCTTTGTTCTAGAATGTCTTGGTGTGTTGGCCGGTGAGCTCATTTTTTCCCCCACAGGTATCCGCGACCCTGGCAGACAGCGCTGGAGGCCGTACAGCAGATGTGGTCCCAGGGGTCAGGGAGGGCAGGCCGGAATGAACCCTGGGGAGGAGCACCCCAGGGAGCAAATACCTGTCAGTCATTCACTCTTCAAAACAACTCAGTTCAGGGCTTTCCACAGTTGTTTTCTCGCTTTACCTCCCACTGCCCTGCCAAGCAGTGTCCTGCCTTAGGCCAGAGCCACCAGCCCACACACACCCTCTCAAAATAGCCACCAGCTCATCCTTTAGGTGCCCCCTTCTCGGCCCTGTGTCTTACTGTTTCTCTTTACCTGTGCTGTCTCGGTCAAGGGAGCCAGTAACCAAGGAAGTTCAACACTTTGGGAGGATGTGGAGCTGGAACCCCGTTACCACAGTCTCCTTCTAATGCAATTAAAACATTCAAAACATCAAGACTGGACTTTCACTGGTATTTCAATGAAACACACAATCATCTGAAACCTCTTATTCGATGATACAGAATGGGCAGGAAACCCGTAACATAAAACATCTGAATCAGGAAAGAGTGTCCTTCAACAGGGCCAGCGTCTGGGGCCCAGGAAGAAGAGGAGCAGCTCTCATTCATTTGTGAACCGTGCACTGCGGGCACCCTTTGCCCATCTCGTTGCCTCCAGAGGCACCTTCTTTCTGAAGCCCAGGCCATTGTCCCTTCCTGAGAGCACAAACACCCAGCTCCCAGTGCCTTCCATTTCTGGACACTCTTAAACCTTATTTTTGCTAAACTAAACACTGTGCTAGGCACAAATGTACTTTAAAAAATAAACTACAATAAATCATGCCTATGGAAAGTGCATAAAACATCTACAGCTTAAAGAATCATTTTTAAACAAACACCCATGTCATCACCAACCAGGCCAAGAAAAATAATGCTGCCGGCAGCCTCCTTTCCACATGCCTGTTCTTGATCATGGCCCACTCTTTCACTCCCTTTATGGTAATCATTACCTTGTCTTGCCACTCCACAAGTTGCGTGATCTCTGGCACATGACTTAACCTCTTGGAGTTTGTTTCTCATCTATAAAATGGAGATGCTTTTGATGCGGCCTTGGCGAACCGAGGAGTGAAAAGAAAGATTTCCTGGACTCTCAAGGTCTGGTAGTAGTGCTGCTTTATTCAGAGAATAGCATGGGGACAGGACCCACGGTCAGTAAGAGCTGCAGACATGGGGACAGCACCGTGGTCAGTGAAGAGCTGCAGGCACGGGGACAGGACCCATGGGCAGTGAAGAGCTGCAATGTGTTGAGGGTAGGGCTAATTTTATAAGACGTGGGCACATGACTTATTTTCTACTAGACAAAGGAAAGATGATGTACAAAATCATTAAATGGTATCAGTGCAGGTGGGGTCTGGTTATCGTGTGGTCGTATAACTTTAGATATGAGTCGGGTCATATAGATCGGCATGTAGGCCAGGACGCCTTGGGCTTCTCTCCCTGGGGCAGCCTTGATCCACATCACTTTCACTGCTGGAGAGGCTGAATAGCTCCCCTAAAAGCACATGCCCGGGGAGGTGGTCTGTCAGGGTCAAGTCCCAGCTCTGCTCCTGACGAGCTGTGTGATACTAGGCGATTGATTCTCTGAGCCTGTCCCTCACTCACTCCGTAAACTGACAGTGATAACAGTACCCGCCTCTTAGGGTTGCTCTGAGGAGGAGGGAAGGAGACAAAATCTACAAGGGCACCTGGAACACCGCCTGGGACATGAGAAGTACTGTTTGTAAAAAAAGGGCTGGTTGTTTTCATAATGCTTTTGTGTATACGGGGGGCAGGGGAGGAAGTGAAGGATGATATTAATGTATGGAAATTACTATAAAAAGTAGTAAGTATATTTATGGAAGATTTTTTTTTTTTGAGGAAGATTAGCCCTGAGCTAAAATCCACCACCCATCCTCCTCTTTTTACTGAGGAAGACTGGCCCTGAGCTAACATCCGTGCCCATCTTCCTCTATTTTATGTGGGATGCCTGCCACAGCATGGCTTGACAAGCGGTGCCATGTCCGCACGTGGGATCCGAACCAGCGAACCCCAGGCTGCCAAAGTGGGACGTGCAAACCTAACTGCTGCACCACTGGGCTGGCCCTGAAAGATCTCTCAGTTTCCAAATAGGTAGCCAAAATTTTCTGTGACCTTCAACCTTTCATCTGCTCTATTTTTCCATACCTCACTTCTTAACCAATAACCCAAAGGACTTAAAGAGACTTTCTTCAACTAAAGTGGCATTTTCTTCCTTTTTTATTAAAATAAAATTCATATAATGTAAAACTTACAATTTTAACCATTTTAAAGTGTACAAGTCAGTGATTTTAAGTATCTTCACAAAGGTGTGCCACCATCACCACTATCTAGTTCTAGAACATTTCTTTTCCCCCAAAAGAAGCCCCGTCCCCCTTAGCAGTTAGTCTCTATTCCTTCCTACCCCCAGCCCCTGGTAACCATTAATCTACTTTCTGTCTCTATTGGTTTGCCTATTCTGGACATTTCATGTAAATAGAATCATAGAATATGTGGCCTTTTGTGCCTGACTTCTTTCACTTAGAATAATGTCTTCAAAGTTCGTGTTGTAGCATGTATAAGTACTTCATTCCTTTTTATGGTCAAATAATATTCCATTGTGTGCATATACCACATTTTGTTTATCCGTTCATCAATTGATAGACATTGGGTTGTTCCCAAATTTTGGCTCTTATGAATAATGGTGCTGTGAACATTCGTGTACAAGTTTTCATGTAGCCTATGTTTTCAGTTCTCCAGGTTAGACAGCTAGGACTAGAATTGCTGGATCCTATGGTAATTCCATGGTTAACTTTTTGAAGACCCACCAAACTGTTTTGCACAGCAGCTACACCATTTTACACCATTTTACATTCCACCAGTAGTGTATGAGGGTTCCAATTCCTCCACCAAAGTGGCACGTCTTTGAGTCAAATACAGCTTTTCAGCACTTGGCTCAGCATCTTACAGCCAGTGCTGAACTGTAGAGCGGCAGGTTTCGTTATAAAGTCCTGTCCAGCGGTTCCTGGCAGAGACATTGTTTCCTTCCGGAACAAAATGGCGGTTTCGGAAGTACTGGGATGCAGAGAGAAGAGAGAAGGCCAGAGGAGGATCCTCGGCCTCCGGTGTGTCTACGTGAGGGGAACCTGCTGTGATAGGCAGCCTGCAGGACAGCGAGCCTGGCCCCCTGAGTCCAGGATGCTGACCGCCACCCCATGCTGGCTGCCGCCCGCAGCCCCCGAACGATGCTAATTTCAAGTCTTGGCGGGCTCCAGTGAGAGCTATTTTAGAGGTAACGCTGGCTCTTAAGATGCCTAAAACCTGTATGTCTCTTAAGGGTAAGTAAAAAGGAATTCAAGAAAATGTAAAACATGCTTTAGTATCTCATACCCGACTCTACTGAGGAACGTTAGAAAGGAATTTCCCATTTTTTGGCTTTCAGCTGAAGCATCGTTTCTCCTGCTCTTTTATTACTTACAGTATTTTCTTCTCCTCCTTTGTAATTTATATCTAGATTTTTGTTTGCAATTCAAATAGATCTTTTATTTCAATGAGGATAGGGAGTGGGATGATGTGGCAATGATAATAACTCCTGAATCAAATATGAGTGCCATATACTTTCTTGGGGCCGGCCCGGTGGTGTAGTGGTTAAGTTCGTGCACTCCACTTCAGCGGCTTGGGGTGTGCAGGCTCGGATCCTGGGCACGGACCTACACACCACTTGTCAGGCCATGCTGTGGCAGCATCCCACATATAAAAAATAGAGGAAGATTGCCACAGATATTAGCCCATGGACAGTCTTCCTCAAGCAAAAAGAGGAAGATTGGCAACAGGTGTTTGCTCAGGGTCAATCTTCCTCATTAAAAAAAAACAAAAAAACAAAAAACCTGTCTTCATCTGAAAAACCCTTGGCAGTGCAAGGTCATCTTTGTGCTTCTTCTGCCTTATCAGCCTTTATGATAATCTTTAAATATGCCCAAACATGAGAAATCCCAAGAGTGGTCTTTTAATTTTTTTTTAGTGGTTACAATGTATCTCCTGAAAATCAGAATTTTTAATTGTAGCCTGCCACTTTCCTTCCCACAGTAATGGAACATGCTGAATAGGAAGCAATTTCAACACTTAAATGTGCTGACGTGATGTTTCTTAATCACTTTTAATAAGTTTCATACAACTAGAAATGGAATAGAAGTTTCAATGGAAATATAATTAAATAGAAAAGTCATTTCCTATACTTGTAATTTCCTCCTGATCATTTCTTTATTCACCTCCATAGAAAGTGTGCCTTACAAGCTTATAGCCATATTATTATACAGACTAATTTGCATAATTCACTTAGGTCATTAGAGCTGAAAACAATATAAATACACAACAATAAATTTCATTACAAATCAAGTGAAGCAAGGCAAGGTAAAACTTCAAAACTAAGATTTTTCTTTTTAAAGTCTGATATATTTACTAGTTTTACCTGGTTTTTCTTGAATTGACAATTTCTTGCCTAATCCAGATTGGTCTTTTAATTACGCCTTTTCAATCTGTCCTGCTTAAGACAATTCTCAGGGGAAGCAGTAATATGAGTCAGTAAAAACTATGAAAGATCTCTGGAAACCCTCTCCATTCTCATGTTTGAATGATTTTGCTGAGAAATAGTAAAAGAAAGTTTTACTATTGTTGTATTGCAATGCCAAAACATAAAAGGCCATTTAAATTTGTTTAATTTGTTCTGATTATTTAAAGTAGTTACTGACTCACTATTAAAATAGTTTAAATTGTAAGTTTAATATATTGCTTTTGAGAATCTAGCAGACATTTTGGAAAAAGCATTACTTTTTTATCTTAAATGGCGGACCTTGTGATTTTTACATTTTTGTGTGTAAGTTGTCAAAAGGGCTTCCTATTCCTTAAATTAATACAGTCCAGCTAGATTTACTTAAACTAACTTTGGGGAAAATATTTTTAGGTTGTACTTAAATAAGTTGTTTGAAGCACAGTCTCAACCCCAAACTACTCTTGCCTTTGGTTTTTAAACGTAAGGACGTTTGAACAAGATTGAGCTGAGGTGCATGTCTTCCTTTGTGAGTTACCTGGGCCTCGGCTCCACCTGTGAAGATGGGGGGACCAGCCTGCTCTCCCTCCCAAGTGTCTTCAGTGGCACGCCCCATTGCACAGTGTGTGGATTTGTCTCAAGTCACATTTCCTCTCCAGTGAGCAATGGTGACTCACGTATGTGAGATGGTCATTAATATCATCATGATCTGTACTTTCTGTGATTTTTCCCCTTTTTTCACATGTACAGAGAGCTATCTTGGTAACTACTGGCCTGATAAAGCTGAAAGATTAGCGATGTTAAACGGAAGTCCAGGGTCTGGGTGTGGGTCCTGCTAAAGAACTCATCTGAGCTGAAGTCTGCAAAATTAGACTGTCAAACCTTCCCCAAATGAGACGCTAAGTGTCAAAGCATTTTATACACTGTAGGTCATATGTGAGTCTGTCCCTTTGTTTTTTAAACAAATGAGCCCTGAGGAAATCTCTTTCTATATTTAGTCTTAATATTCATTGCCAGGGGTATTTATTGAAATAGCTTCTTACATTGCATAATAGGGTATAAAACTGTTTACCAAGTCTTGTATATTATAACCTTTTTTTTTTTCTCCTTCTCCCCAAAGCCCTCCCCACAAGTACATAGTTGCATATTCTAGTTGTAGGTCCTTCTGGTCGTGCTGTGGGATGCCGCCTCAGCATGGCTTGATGAACAGTGCTAGGTCCGTGCCCCAGATCTGAACCAGTGAACCCTGGGCCACCAAAGCGGAGCGTGCAAACTTAGCCATTTGGCCATGGGCCTGGCCCCTTGTATATTATAAATTACTAATCTTTTACTGATTAATAATCAATTATTTGCAGTGCCATTATTTGCCATGCTGAATGCCAGACTTAATCTCAAAGTTTAGTTGTCTCCCCAAAATTAAATGGAAAAGGAAATGGCCTTTGCAGACCAGGAGTCATCGCACTTCATTCAGCTGTGACACCTTAACAGCATCAGCCGACACGAATTAAGACAAATTGGATTGAGGTTATTATACCATGCAGTTGCCTTAATACAAAACTCCTCTGTGCTGTACCATTCAAGTAGCTTTAACATCTCAGTCATCCTTGTGTTTTCCTAGCAGATAATCTCTCTGAATAATGTTTATTCAATGAAGGAAGAAAAGGAGGTGGGAGGGAGGAAGAGTTATAATGATTAGAAAAGATCAACTAAAGGTTGTTTCAATTATACTTCTGAAGAGCTAGCTAGGAAGTTAAATAAATATCTTAGTCGACTTAAATCTGGTAAAGCAGAAAATATAAAACTATCTCCGTTACTGAAGAGATGAAACGACAAGAATGAATCTGTGTTTTTGTAGTGACAGACTTAGAAATTCTCGTACTGAAATCACCTAGAATCACAGAGCTGTACACACCATCGATTTCCAAATGTTTGCTGTATTGAAGAGAGAAAGAACATTCAGAAGGATTATTTTCCCCTAAATTTCTTTATATAAAAAAGAAGCCAAGACATTCAAGTTGTGGAATGTAAATCTTTTATTAAACAGTTGTCTTTCCACAGTAGTAAAGCTTTGGCATGTACAGTATAAAAAATAATCACCAACCATAATTATACCAAATTCCTCTTATCAACTGCATACTAAGTGTCTTCAATACAATTTTTTTCCATATAAAAATACTGGGAAAATTGATAAATAATAGGTAAGAGGAAGATATTCCTAGGCAATTACTAGAATCATTTGGAAAAAGTGAGCACTGTGGATATTTTAAATATCACAGTAACCAAGGACATGCCTACAATATCGCGGGCCAGACAGTTAAGTGGAAGCAGAAGTGTTTGGATAACTTTCCTACTTAAAATTTTGGTAATATCATTTCAATACATTTTGCATCTTGGTTGGTGTGTGTGCTTCCCTATTGATCTCAAACCAAATCACAAGTTAGAATCATTTCACTTAAAATACTGAGCGGTAGTGAGTACTTTGGAGCAGAAGAGGCAATGTACTGCCCCCGTTTATGAGAAAAGTCTCAAAACACTCCCAGGGTGATGCTCGGAGAAGCTGTGAGGTGAGCTGAAGCTGGAGAAGTTACTCCAGAGCAAAGGGCCTAAGAAAGAAACAAACGCTCTAAGATGGGGTCTGCTGTTGTCACTCCAGTTTGGATGGACTCTGGCAGAGGTCCACGCTGGTTTCTCTGGGTTGGAGATATTATTCTCGGGAATCATCTCTGTCAGCCTGTACATCTAAAGGCATGAAGCACTCAATTGGGCAGTTGACATTCTGTTAAAATAGAAGAAGAAAAATTAGTGGCAAATACTATAAAGTGTACAGCAAAAAAATGGGGGGTTATCTATGACAATTACTTACAGATAGGAGACTATTTCTAGCTTAAGAACCTAGCAATATACTGGGCAATAGGAGATGTTTAAGAGTTTAATACATTAGAACCTAAATTATGTCACAGGATACAGTATTCTACTGATAAGTCATTTAAAAGATTAAAAAAGCATTTGGTTCATTCAGAAGAAAGGTACCTACAGAAAGAGACTCCCTGCTGTGCCCTCATTGCATTTAGGGGAGAAGCACTCGTGGTGCCAATGCACTTACGGTGTTGGTTCTCTGCTGGTATCTCTGTGAATACTGGTTGTAGGAGTGCCCAGTGGAGCCTTCGTGACCGGGTTCAGCCCCGGGTCTGCGGCAGTTGTCACAGCGCCAGCCCTGAGACAGCAGAGGGGATGACGTCAAATGGGATTTATGATAACACGGGAGCATCACATTTGTTAAAGAAGAATGTCAGCTCTTAGGCATTGGCAAAATATAGGCAGTTCATCCTAAGGTGGCTTTGATAATGATTTCATGCCTTTATAACCCGTAGAATACACTTTGGCTGATTGCTCATATCTTATGGCTGCCTCTAAGCTTTTTCTTTCTCCTGAAATGTCTTCTCTTCCTATTCAAACCCCACCCATCTGCTAAGGATCATTCCAGTCCCTACTTCCTTAATAAGATTTCCACACTGAATGATAGCAGAGGTTTTCCTAGAATTCTAGAGCTTTTAGGAGACATGGACATGGACAAACACCCTCATTTTACAGGTAAGGAAAATGAGACCCAAAGAATGACTTGCTCAGAGGGAGCAGGAAAGTCACACAGTGAACCGAGTGCCACCCAGCTGGGTGACTCCTGGCCACACTCTTTCTACTGCAGTCATTGCCACTCTCTTCCTAAACTTCCACAGCTAGTGGCCTGGTAGCCTTTCCTCTGGCTAGAGATGGAATGAGAGTGGGAAGCTGACCGGTGAGGCTCCTCCCTGAGATTTTTGCTAGAAGGGTGAGGAAATGGGTTCTCTTTTACTGTTGCTCCTATGCTGATAGGAGATAAACCTGGAGGTGATGGAGGTCATCTTCCTCCCATCAACAGGGGAGCCTTCTGGAGAATGAAGCCAATGCAAGGGAACAAAGCATATGAGAGAGTGAGAGACTCCGGATGCCACTGCTGGACCAGCCCTGAAGCTGGTAGATCCTAGGACTTTTCAGTTATGTGAGCTTTCTTGTGCCTAAATTAACTTGAGTTGGGCTTTTCTCTTATAACCAAAAGAACCCTAAAGAGCACAATCACTTTCTTTCTTATATTGTCAGTTAAATATTTCAGACATGCTTCTCCATTTAAAAGCCTATTCTCCATAATACCTAATACAATGCGGGTAAATACCTACTTAGAGAATCAGTGAATCTTGCTTTCATATAAAAATGTAACAGTTCCCACTCCTTTCTTAAGTGTTTCATTTGCTTTAGAACAGAATAGGCGTCACACATGAAAGGTTTCATGTACATAAATGATAAGGAGGAGATGCTGAAGGGAGACCCAGACCTACTTCCCAACAAATTCATTTTCCATCACACAGTCTATACCAAGCACATCAGCAGAGATGACTGAGTTCTATGACCAAGTCTCTATAAGTGTTAATGAGACAGAGAGAGAGACCAAAGCTGCTCTCTATCAGAATAGGGAGCACCTCCCTCCCCACCCACCCACTGGGGGTGGAATGAGATCAGAGTAGTTTCCATGGGCTGCCCCAGGTCCTTGGGTAGGGGCAGAGTCAGACCCCTGAAGACCCCTTCCTGCTGCCAGACTAATCTTCCTGAAGACCATTTTCCATCATGTTCCTTTTGTTCTTGGACACCTGCAATTAGCTAATGCCAAAGGCATCAACCAGTGACTCCTAACCTGGAGCAGGGAGCACCCTCTTCATGTAGGAGAACTTGAGAGCTGTTGAGGAGGGTATGTTTTCATTGAAAACAAAGGAATATTATATTCCGTTGCTTTTATTTGAGTTACAAGAGTCATTTTATTTTGAATTTCGAATGTTAGAGAAAGGCACGGCATTTTCTACTATATTGAAGTAGGAAGCAGATTAGAAATGGTTGAGAAGTACTGGTTTAAATAATGGACTTGCAAGGCCCTCCATAAGTGGCCCCGCACATCTTCGCATCTAATTTCTTACCACAAGACACCAGGCAAGGACTGGCTCCCTGGAGCCCACATGGGCCAGCTCCTTCCCATCCCAGGACAGTGGGCTTACTCTGGTCACACTGCTTCCTCCCCTCCCTCAACCAAATTTTAACCATCCTAAACCCCAGCCAGTTTACACTTCTCTTTTCCATGAAACTTTCTTGCTGATTCCAGCTTACCGAGAAACTGTGTTATTTATCAAACTCACTCAGAACCTTAATTAGCTTGACTTTCAACGTATGCTAATCCAGTGTCTCTGACTATATCCTTAAGAGCTAGGACGATTTCTCATTCCTTCTGTTTGTCCCGTATTCCTTAGCACAGTGCTGGACCTATAGCAAGAATCTATTTTAGGATTTAGAGAGGGTACAAAGAAGTGGTATTTTCTTAGATTTGAGGTGTCATTCATAATATTTAACATCGATACCACAGGGGCACTTGTGCATATACTGGAGCTGGAGGCCCCTGCGACCCAGCTTTAGTAGCCGAAGAAGAGACAGCTTGAAACTAGTAGATGTGGGACTGGCTGAGGCTGCCAGAGACAGGGAGAAAGGGTATTCAGGAGCCTTACATTGCCAGCTATGTGCCAACAGGAAATGAGGTGTTGCAACATTTCATCAGGGGCCCTGTTGCACTTGTGTGTAGAGCACACACTCAAGACGGTGAACTCTTAACCACCAGTGCAGGAGCCTCCCCTTTATCTTATTTAAACTGCAGGGAGCCTGGCACGTCTGGTCTTACCCGCTGGCCTCCAAAGCATGTGCAGGAGCAAATAGCACCAAGATACTCCTTCTGCCACTGTTCTCCTACGTGGTACGTCTTCCCGTCATCATAACATGTTGCTTCATCTACATGGAGACACAGTCAGAAGTTCACGTAAGACTGAGAATAATAATACAGACTTGACCCCTAGATAGGGGTAGGTCCTGTTTCTCCCCTAAATTTGCACCATCACAGCCAAAACACCGCATTTATGGGAAACATCCCTATGAGAGGTATAGATCTCAGGGCAGCATTTCCAAAAGCTAGATTTAATAAACTGGAAAAGGTTCAATGGGAAGATAAAGATCCTATTTTAAAAGTTGAATCTAAAGACCTGTGAAGCTTTCTTATAACATTTTGCTGCAGATTATGGTCAAAATCCTCAGGTTGGAGAAGTGCGAAAGCGCCCTGTAATAACATTAAATCATGGCTCATTTTTGAAGCTGGTCTCTGCTTTCCCAAATCAAAAGATTAACAAACCCACTGTTCACTCCTCAAAGAGCCCTAAAGTCTCCAACCATTTCTGTGAATGAGAGTTACAGCTCGGTAATGAAAGTGGGAGTGCTTCATAGACACTAAAAATGATCTGTGGCAACGTACGAGGGTCACACTTGAATTCTCCTTTTCCATTTCCAAGACATGTGCAGCTCATCATCTGGCCATTTTCTCCCTGACGATCCCACTTCTCTCCAATCTTGTAGTTCACACCATTGTCATGGCACCATTCTGGGACGTGGGGAAAACCAGAGGCAAAGTTATTGTGTGTTCTGACTCACAAGACAGTGCGTGCACTGGGACATGGCACAGGGTTTTAAAAGCCAGGTATCTGGAAGGAAAGTTACAGGTCATGATCCCTATGACAAACCACTTTTTTGGTTGAATTTAAAAATATTAAGTTTACCTAAATTTAACATTTTCTAGGATATCTTAAGATCCCTTTTATTCCACCATAATCATGTCACAAGCATAGTTAATGACCTTCATTGGAATTCTCATTATTAGGGTTCAAAATTGTGAGATATTAAAGTAGGAGATGAGTTGTCTTTTAGGAACAGATCATAGATGAAAAGTCACTTTTTCGGATTTGCAGAGATCCTGGGTACAAAGTAGTGCAATTAATGAAAAAACAAAGATCAGCTGGTTTCTACATGCCACAGCCTGTTTCTTGTAAAAGGGAAGAGTAAGAGAATAAACCTGTGTACCAAAACAAAACAAAAACAATCAAAACGATAAATCAGTGGTTATTCTCCTACAAATAAGACTGGTTCTGAGGATTATCTAAAAGTCACAAGTATATATCTTTAACTACTATACATAGAAGATGACTTTTTAATCTCCAAGGTTTATATTAAAACAAAACAAACTTCAGGAGTTTGTATAATACACTACTTCCATTTTATCAACATGTCAGTCATTCCTTCAACTTTAAAAAAATTACTCAATAATTATGACATCTGAGCAAAGACTATGTAAGTTGAGCCAAAGAATCACATAAATCAACTTATAGCTCTAATCCCACAATTGCACCTAAGTACTTATCCAGGTAATAAATATACAAACAAAAATAGTTCAGTTTCAGAAATTAAAAACGATCTAATTGACGCCAAATATTAAAACTTCCAACTCCTAAACAGCATGACACTTCCATCACTCTTTCCATTTTCCATTTTCAGATACCAAGCATAATAGTCTACAGTGAAAAAATTAGTCATTATTGTATTTCAGTCTGAATTACACCATTTCATGTATACAAGTTAAATAAAATACTTTTAAAATCTTCATAAAAAATCTATATGTTGTATTTCCCCAAATATAATTTCTGGATATGTCTACACAGAGGCCTGTTTGTAAGGTAGGTTGGTTAACACCTATAAAAATGAACCAATTGTCAATAATAATCACATCCCCTAAAATCAAAGCACACATGAAAAATGTATAAATTCTAGTACTAAACCTCAAAGCACATAATAAGTAATTCCTAGGATCATTTTAACTAAAAAATTATTTAAAATCATTATTACCACCACAAATTTATTTTTAATTAATTGTCGCATTGACAGACAACCCTTGAAATGAAGCAATATTCAACAAGTAAAATTTCCCATCATTTTTCTATGATGCAAAATGTTACTTCGAGTGAAGCAGCCTCCCCTCGTTTAGCTCCATGTTTGGAAGAGCCCGTGTCTGCCAAACATGCTCCCTGGGCACGTGGTGCGAATGCGTGGAACCGGAAGAGATGGACAGAGCAAGCTACTCACTAGACGAATCGCATCTGAAATGGCCACTGCCAAACCCTAAGCACTGGCAGGAGAGTTTAAAGCCAGATTCAGACAGTCGCTCCCACTCCTCTCCGATGGCGTAATGGGAGACGGTGTAGGGGTCGAAGCACGAGTCAGCCGTAGGTTGGCCTAGGCCTTGGTCAACTACATGAAGAAAAGGAGGAGAAAGCAAAAACAGACATCTTATTGGTGGTTTTGGATCATAAGAAGAAAACTGAATTATTGTGTACAGTGACTTAATCTACAACCAAAATCCCAGTCGCGTCAAGAAGCATTCATCTGTTCTATCAATGCATCAGGTGCTCTAATAAACAATGCTTAGATGTCGCCAGTGGACACTTGCCAGGAGCATTTTAAAAGGCGCCTATCTTTCATTCTTGTCATCAATTCTAAAAAATCATCATTTCTGATAAATCTAGTTTAGGGAACATGGAACAGAGCTTGAGGCAATTTAAGCTAGTTAAGAACTTCAGTGGGATGCGAAACCTGGAAAGGTCTCTCCATCAGGACCCAGGTGACCATCAGTTGGTTATTTAACATTTCTCTGCCTTACCTTCCTCATCTGTAATACAGGGATAATAATAAAAATATCTCTACCTGCTTGGGATCTTGTGAAAATTACATGGGATCATGAATTCAAAGCAGTGCTCCACTGCCAACACTTAGAAAGTGCTCACCAAATAAAGAATAATTTTTGGGGGGCATCTTTTGCTTTTAATGCAAAAGTTTTAGCATTTTTATATACCAATATAATGACATATTCACTTCCACTATTGCATTTTTTGGTATAATAGTGAAAAATCTTAGATTTTGTACATTATTGTCATAATGATAGGACTGCTCTACTTTATCAATAAAATCAACTGTTCCAAATAAGAGGAAGCAATGGGATATGGATGACTTAGGAATAAGGAATGGAGTCTCTTCATGTTGCCTGAGATCTTGGTCCTCATGTTTTGGGAAAGCTTATTTTAAAATAATCTATGCCAACAAAGCATGCTTCAAGTTATTCTCCAAAAATTAAATTAACTTCTGTGACTTTGAATTCCAGGGTGTCGATTTCTTTTTACAGTGCAAAACTCAAAAGCTCAAAAGCAACAGATATTTTAAGTGCCTAATATTTTAAAAGGCATCACTCTGGAAGAAAATAGAGTTTTGGAGAAACAAGGAAGTCTGAAATGTCTCAAAGCCAGGAAAACCTGGCTAGAATGCAGAATATTGCTGCTGAGAATAAGGAGTCAGAAAGAAAAATGGAAGAAACTTAAATTGCTACCAGGGGGTTTCAATAACCTTCCTAAAAATAGCTAGGAGTTAAAATTCTACCTGACTAAAGTTGTGGGGATGGAATCCGTTTTAAAAAATTATGTGGAGAAGCACAAAGACCTTTGCGCTCTTGAAAATTCCTGTCACATCACATTCTACGAGTAGAACCACACAAGGCAAAAGGTATGCATTATCGTGCATCTGGAACACAGCGAACAAAAGGATCCCCCCAAATACTCAGCTGCTTAATTCACAGGCGTTTATACGTGTTAAATAGCACAGTCACCTATTGAATGAGGAAGGAGGCTGAGATTAAGTAGCTGGCCCTAGGAATACAGCCTGTCACTTGGCAGAGACAGAATTTAGCACTCTGCTGGTGTGGAATCTTTCTTCCAAAGGGAAGAGTCAAGATTCATGGTTTTGATTATTCTCTATCTCGTGTTCTTTGTGAATCTTCAGCTGCCACAGGTTGACAAGCCAGGTGATACACTACTGGTTTAAAAGGTCTTTTCAGGTGCTACAAAGAAGAGTCAATGACCATTTAACCACTATTGTGGCTTAGGATCTATATAATCAGAAAAAAACCAAATTGAAATAGCATTGGAATAAGGGAGCACTTTGGACAGAAATGCGCTATGTTGGCAGCATTTTGCATCAGGAACAAAACCCAGCTGTCCCTAATGTCTGCAGATGGGGGTTTCCCGTATAGGTAATCGGTTTCAGCACTTAAAAACCACTCGAGGAGAGCAACATGGTGAGATGAAGAAGGTGTGGGAAAGAGATCAGGAGACTTGTGCCCTGTATCAGCTCAGATACTCACTAGCAGGGACCAGAGTGTTGGACTAAACAGTATTTGAAGTCCCATCCAGGTCAATCCTCATATCACTGTTTGAGCCTCTACTTATGGATGCATTTTACAAAGATACTAGGATACTATGAGGGGGAAATAATTAAATTTAAAGGTGTTCATTTACTTCATGGAATTATTTCCCAAAGTTAAAAGACAACAGCAACCACAGAACAGTCAGTCGAGAAAGCATCTCTGACGTGGTCCAGAGGGGAGCCCGTGCCTGAATAACACAGGCCTTCACATACCAGAGTTGCCCACAGTAACGACCTCCTCCCGAACCTTGTGCCTCTTCTGGTCTTTCAGTGCCTCCACTATGATGTTGTAGGTGGCCCCTCTGGTAAGACCCGTCAGGGTGGCACTAGCAGAGGTTCCAGGAACTCGGAACTGCAATTATTGGCACATCCAAAGTGAGGGAGAAAGCATTATAGTGAGGAATGACGTGACTTTCCCTATTCTCTTATCAATAGCCCTCACTGTCTAAACAAAGCAAAGGGAAACATAAAAAGAGGGAGGGTATAAAGGTCCCAACCAGCCAAGGAGAGAAGTGTAAGTTGGGTGAGGGGCCATCATTTCTACCTGCCAGATTTTCCTGCCAAAAATCTATCTTATGTGCTTCAGAGTTACCAGGAGCCCTCAGTAATCCTAGAGACAGCTTCCTCCTCATCCTGCTCTATTCGCGGGTCTGTACCAGCCCACTGGAAACCCTGGCCATGGCCCCTTCACATACAAGGTGGGCACTGTGCCATGTGGGAGATATATTCATCCCAGGCAAGGTGGTGTCTGACCCCAACATGGGGTCCTTAAACTACCCTGGCAAATCCTCAAACTCATGTTTCTAAGCTCATACATCTTCACAGTGTAGTGTTTTTTCTTAAATTCTGCCACTTTCTAAAAATAAGAACATAATAAGAATTGATACCAGCAAGGCAAATTAAAGAAGAGAAGTTTTAGTGAGACAATCAATCACTTATAACAGCTGATACCCACAACTTCACCTAAGTTCGTTCTCCTCAGACATATTGTAGATTATAGGATTCTTCAAGGACGAACTGCAAGGATGGCATTTTAGCCCTTCTCACACAAATGTAAATTCAGGTAGAATATGTCTCTCTTTTTCCTAGGATTATTTCTTTGTCTATATTACTAAGGAGCCTCACAAGTGTGAGAACAATGGAAATTATTTTATTCTATTAAACAAAAGCTACTGACACTCTTTGGTACGTCCCCAAAGTAGAGCCATATTGAGATTTAAAAAAGAAAAAGTCAGGGCTTAAGAGTGCCACCATATTTAAGAGGTCCTTGAAGTGTAGCCACTTGACATCAGACCTCTGGTCACTTCAGTTACCTAGATTACTCCTTTCTAGGCTGCCCATAAGTAAAGAGAAAAATTAATTACCTGTAAGGGTTCTTCATCAATGCCAACTGGATGACATGAAATGATATACTCAGAGCTTTCCTGGAATGGGGTCCAAGAGATGGTTGTCTGAGAGAGAGCCTCTTGTCCTGTAGAGGTATTTGGATTGAGTCCCAGAACGTGAGGGTAGAGGTGCTGGTCTACGTCTCCCCTGGGGACATGACCAATTTGGATCTCCTCATTTACATTCGGCGGATATGGTCTTGGCCTATGCCTTACGGGGGTGGCCGTTGTGGGCGGTGTGGTTCGCCTAAAACCATGCTCCTCAAAGATCATTTGTTGCCCAACACTGGGCTGCTGACCAGAAGTGCCAGGAAGCTGAATACCGTTTCCATTGTCATACCCAGGGTTGGTGATGAAAGGGGTCTTTTGAACTGTGGAGGGAACATCCAAGATCTCTGGTCCGTGAAGATTGGGGTGTGGAAGGGTTACCAGTTGGGGAAGCTCATCTAGCCAAGAGAGGTTAGAGCCAAAAAAGAGCAGAGCGCGTTAAGCTTGCAGAAGTGGCAGCAGGAGTCATCATCAATTCAGGCAACAATGACTGCTTATCACTCTGATCAAAGCCCCTGGAAAATCGGCAATTCATAGATCACAAACACTTTTTCCAGAAAAATCTTTATGATTTTTCTCAAAGGTTTCTTTATAGCTTAGAACGACAAAAGTGTTAGTATGAATAAATCATACATACAAAGCTTTGAGTCGCTGAGCCCCACAAAAGCTGCCTTTGCTCAAATGAAGCTTAATGGAACTGAAATGTGCAGCCTTTTCTCTCTTCTTTTCATCTGAGAATAGTTATAAGGACTAGAATCCACACTAATTATAGCAGCATCTGAAGTATGAGAATTCCAGAGGTTCGACTCAACGGATTTTCACGGTAAAAATAGATAAAAATACATACATGTCTATTTTAAAAATTCTCCTATTAGCATAAATATAGCATTTTCTTCAAGTTCAACTGAAATTGGATGAAAAAGCAAGACATTATTTAGCTCCAAGTTTCAGAAACCAAATAATAAAGACAAATGGGAGAGATTTTTCTCCCGTATTTTTTTTCTTTTAGCATTTTTAACTTTAACAAAAGGTATAAAAGGATAGCAACGATAGCAATTTGGTTTTTACATTTTAAAACATCTAGTTTGAATTTTTTGTAGATGAATGACAGGCTTTTTATTGACTGGCTAAGAAAAAAATAAAACTGAACTCTGCAGATTATGTTAGGTTGTTCCCTATCAAAGAACACAACATATATACTATATTGTAAGAAAAAAAAAGTTCCATGAGAAATGCATCAAAACCTGGAGAACAGTTTCACTGCAAAATTGATCATTTGTAATTAGTTTTGTCTTGACTATTCCCATGGTACCCAGAAGGCGCTCTTTACCTGTCTTTCTCCTCCCGATCAGAGGCTCGCTCTTCTGGTTGTTCTTGATGGCAATGACTTGAATAGTGTACTCGGTTCCTGGTTCCAGACCTAACGGAAGGACAGATCACCACATCATGTCTATGGGCTCAGCTGGTCAACTGGCAATTCATCTCACCAGGAGATGCTACTGGGGAGGAAGCATCTTCTCTCTAGCTGGCCACTGGCCTCTTGACCAGTAAAATCAACTTGACTTTTCTTCCATTAACACCCAAATACTCTGCATACGATGGCCACTTAGCAAATTAATTATCTTCCTATCAAATCTGACGCCTGAGTAAGCACTTTCATACTAACTTTTCCTGGGTATTCTTTTAACATGCGGTATTATTTGTCCTTTTATATTCCAGAAAATCTATCCGCCTTGTACACTGCCAGTGGAATATACATTTGGGAGAGAACATTGCAGATTGTATATGTGAATCCACTTGGGCCTAATAACCAGACAGCCCTCGGTGGCAGGATAGAGGAAAAGTGAGACTAAAGGTAAACGCTCTACAGAAAAAAGTGACCCATCCCTGTGTGGTGTCTGTGCACAACTCAATTCCCGTGCAGTGCACCTCCTTCCATATCTGATTCTATCTCCCTGTCTCCAAAGTTTCTAAAAGAGCAGTGTCTCCTTCTAGCATCTGTGTGTTCTATAGGATTTTTAAGTCCAAGAGGATACCCTAGCCACAGTTTAAAAATGTAAACTTTTGGACGAAAATAATACCAGAGGCCTATGATCTTTCCCACCAAAATGGACAACTTTTATTCCTCATTCCAGGCATTGTGTCCAATATGGGTGGCTGGGAATCGCTTTGCCTCTAGACCTATTCTGTGAAACTGGATAATGGGGGCAATGGCAGGGGCACTCTGGCAAGTCCTGCAAGATCATCAGATCTTTCGGGAGCTGAGTGAGAGGACAGGATCACAATTAGCCAGTATGTTTTGAAAAATGTCTTTTTCTAAGATTAGACTGACAGGTATCTGGCAAATGGACAGTAAGTACAATGTTTCTAGTTATGCCATTATGACAGCATTGAAATTGTTGCATTTTCATGAATTCATGCCTTTTCAGATGTATAGAGCTCTATAGCTCCTACATAGAGGATGCTTTTTGAAGTTATCAGAAATGGGGCTTCTTGTTCTCATGGTATAGCATCACAGACACAGCTGGAGTCTGCTAAGCACTTTGTGTGTCCTAGAGATGGAGGAAAATGGCAGAATGGAAGCAGCAATACCAGTAATAGTAGCCTCTGTGACACCAGGGTGGGGCCGAGGGACCACTTCTCTGGGAGGGGACCCAGGCTTCTCATACTTGATGATGTAACCAGTAATCCTGGCACGGGGTGGCTGCCATGATATCAGCAAGGAGTTGGGCGTGGTGGCCAGGAAATGCAGGTTGGATGGTGCATCAATGGCTAAAGGAAAACGAAATTAAGTCTCTAAGAAAATGAATGACCAAGAAAATTATTCCCATGCTCTTTCCCCAACCCTTATAAAAAGACTTCAGAGAATCTGAGATTCTATAAACTGTAAAAATGATTCACTGTGATTTATAAAACAAAAACATCAGCCTCATATTTGTTTCTTAAGTTCACATGACTGATCACATATAGGTGAGTGGCATTTCTTCAGTAGAAAGTGTAGTTACCAGTAGAGGCGTCGATGATCACAGGGGAGCTCCGGGCATTGTCATTCAGGGTGTACAAATAGATCTTGTAGTCAGTGCCGGGTTGCAAACCTGAGATTTGTGAAGAGATGATTTGTATCTGGTCTTGATTCACTAAGAAAATTTTCAAACTCATCTACAATTTTCATGGGTCCTCCACCATCCCATATTCATATAGACCGCAGAAGCAGTTCACATTTGAACAATAAATTAGAGCACGGTATGGGTGTTAACTGTTAAAGAGAAACATATCTCAAAAGAAAAACACCGATGCATACAGAGACACTGGCTAAAATAAATTTTAAAATACAAAAATGCTATGTTAGAAGTGACCTTCTTGGAGAATGAGGGGCGAGCTCCTATTGAGTGTGTTGTCTCTTTACTGTAGTCAGACGGTCGCAGTTTGGTAAGTGGAATCAGAATTTTAAATCTCAAAAAGACCTAAATTGACCAAATATTGAACATTCTTAGATTCTAACTTTGATCTTTATGAAGCAGTGTTTGCTTTTTAAAATTTAATTATGCTTTATAATCTATGTTAATGTCAAGAACTATATACCACTATTTAGTTTCTTTTGGCTTTAAGCATTGTGTTACAATTTTTTTTGTTTACAAGAAAGGGTCCATTGATGAAAGATCAAATTTTATGAATGGAATTTATGCCATTTCTCTGGCAAACACATTAGACAAAGTCAGGCGTTCACAGGACAAATCTATTTCTGATCAAGGTATTAGAATAAGTTTTTAAAAAATATAGGATTATCATAAAACATTGAAAATAAGTTTAATCAGTGTAGTTGGCAGAATAACTAATGAGCTCATTTATGTTGTGAATAGCAGTTAAGAAATGTGGTCAGTACAGCGAGTTCCCTGACCTGTGATGGTGTAGCTTCTGACATCTGGCTTGATGGTTCTCTGGATTGGAGGCTGGCCATTTGCTGGGATGGCATCAACCTGGAAGCCAGTGATGGTCTCAGTCTTGGTTCTCCAGCTAATGGTGATGGTGGTCTCAGTAGCATCTGTCACGCGGGCCCTTCTTGGAGGGCTGACATCTACATGGGATCATAGCTAGAGATTAGTGCCTGGCTGGCTCATATGGGTAAGGTTTTGGTATTTTAAAATGTTTCTTGGGGCCAGCCTGGTGGCGCAGTGGTTAATTAACGTTCATGCACTCTGCTTCCATGGCCTGGGGTTCGCTGGTTTGGATCCCAGGCACAGACCTAGGCACCACTTACCAAGCCACACTGTGGCAGGGGCCCCACATATAGAGGAAGATGGACACAGATATCAGCTCAGGTCTAATCTCGCTCAAAAAAAAGTTTCTTTATTATGTCCCAAATGCATCCATTTCTACACATGACTAATAATGTGTAGATTTTCTTCTGTGGCATCCAGAAAGAAAAGTTGACAGTAATTTGGAAATATGAAATTACTAACCTCACATACTTTTTTTTTTTTTTAAGAACTGAAAAGCTTTACAAATACTACCAGTGGTTCCCAAGGCTAACTTTATAGTATCTACAAATATCTCAATAAGCGTTAAAATTATTAATTTATTATAATGTAAAATATGCGTGTAGGAGTTACAATATGGGCAGCCAGCAATAATATATGCATGTATTGGTAGTACTTTGTTATTTTTATAGGGCTTCATATTTTTTCTCTCAACAGGTATAGCACCATCTCTACTTTATATATGAAGAAAGTCTGACACTTTATGTGACTTCCGAAAGAGCCTACCATGAGTTATTGATCAGAAAACTAGAATCTAGGCCCATTTTGTCCTATATTTATTGCACTGTTAAGATCCAGCAGGAGCCGGCGTGTCCTCCCCAAACTTAACTCTATGAAAACAAATTCTTTAACAAGTAAAGCGTAAACTAGGAGTTAGTCCTTGTTTATAACACCAGCATCGTAACATTATGAAGTGATCCCATTTACGTGCCAGTGGACACCCTTCTGGGGGGCACAGAAGGTCACAGGAGTTAAGTCAAAACGATGGGAGAGCAATTGTCAAATTGGGAATCATTCTATTGTTAGCTTAGTGAGCTAGAAAATCATTTACCAGTGCTTAATTTTTGTTTATACAGAATGTTGACACTAAAAAGTTTGATTACTCACTCTCCAGGGTCGTGACAATTCCCTGAGCCGGTCTGCTTGTCAAAGTGTCCTTAAGAGCATAGACACTCACTTCATACTTGGTGGCCACCTAGAAACAAGGGCACGGTAAGCTTTAGCAATGTGATCTTCTGCAGCCCAGGGGTCTTCACTACAGCATTAGAAAAACACAGCAGTTATCAAAGAAAAAGAAACTAGCAAAACCCTCAGCACTGTAAATTCCTAGATTAATTTCATTCCTACACTGCAGATGATCAACCTATTTAAATTATATGAATTTCAAAATGCACTTAGGGGTTAAGCACAAGTAAACCATAACTTGCATATTTACACTAAGCTGATACAAAATGAGCAAAATGGGTATTAGCCTATTTTTCTCCTTTACGATCTGACAGGTGCAAATGATGAATTTTTCTGATCATAGAGAGGCAAAGAGAATGCTCTATTCTCTCTCTAAACCCTCTTTCTGTAGTTTCTCCTGAAAGTGGCCTTATGTTAAGAAGGGTATCAATTTCCTAGGCTCCTGGCTAGTTTTCTAGATACATGTCTAGAAGAATTAAAAATGGTTTAATGAAGATAAGGTCAGTCTGGGTTGGTATAAACAGGAGAATATTCCTTGCCAAGGTAACAGAGCTCAGAAAATGCATAACTTAAGTGGATTTATGCATTCAGCCTATGGATATATAAATTGCCCCCCCACCCACATATACACACACAAGCTTTTAAAATAAACAGAATACCTTTAAAGAGCTGTCCAACATCCAAAGCTATTTATAACATTCTGTCCCAGATAGTCATCTGGAAGAGCTTAGGTCAACATAAAGGAATTCTCCTTGATACAAAACTACAATAAAATTATTTGATGGCAGAAGCACAGAATACAATTTGATTTATTATATGTCCACCACCTTGAACTGTGTAAGAGATGACCTACTTCTTTATTCCAGTGAGGAAGGGCACATCTTACCATGAGTCCTGATACGACCACAGATGTGCTATCGGGAGCAAGGTTAATTTCTTTCATTGGTCCAGTCTTTTCCTTGGGGGTCACCCGCACGCGGTACCCAGTGAGCTGAACATTGGGTGCTGTCCACTGGGCGGTCAGGCTTGTTGGTGTAACCTGAGTGAACTTGAGTTCAGTTGGTGCAGGAATGGCTGTTGGAATGGTCATTGGTTAGAGGTTATCTTATAGGAAATGGGGCAAAGGGAAAAGAAAGTGAATTCCAACAAGTAGAACAGATTGTGCTTGTTTGGTTAGGTGGGTTCCCTGGTCAAGCAAAGATTCAGTACAGGAAGGGAGGCAAAAATGAAGAACATGTTTGCTGAAAAAATGTGTTTTATATCCACCAATGCTCACAATCATTGGAAATACTTGGGCACATGCCAGAACTCTAAGACTTGAGGTTTCAGAAGTTATTATTGCTTTCCTTTAAAAAACGAAAAAAGTCAAATTGGCTTATTGGCCATTAGAATTGATTTTCCATTTGTATGGAAAGATGAGCAATAGCCTTTTTCCTATATAAATTATCTTTATGTGGAAAACCATTTCACAGAGTATTCCATCCCCCTAAAGATAGAATTATGTTTTTATTCTCTTTATTTGGACCCCCAAGGCAGATATCACTGCTGAATTTTAGGTATTTTCTGTGGTGCAGCATAAGAAGAAAATTGGCTCACAACAGAAGCAGAAAAGAGAAGCAAGGAGCAATAACACAGATTGTCACCTCCAGGGTTTATGCTGTCATGAGGACACATCTTTAACATTCCACTCTGCTTCAGAAACAAAGCACAAGAAGATAAAGTATCGTGGAAAGCATTTGCCCTATCAACTGTCTCATGTGTCTGATTCTTAATCCTGTAAGAAAATTACACACCCAACACACAGTATCTAACCAGAGAAGGAAGGTCTTAACCACGTCTTCTCAGAATCATGCTGCTATGAAATGGCCCAATTTGGGTTCCTCTTTTAAAGTAAGCTATAGGATGCCACACTTCTCTCCTTTATATGCAGTGAACGTAACCAGAGGGAGTCACAGTTTAGGAAATAATCCACAATTTTCGCATTATCTTCAAATGTCTTGCTTTACGGCCTCGTTTATAAGCCAAGCAACTCCAAAATTTCCTTTTATTAGACTTTATCTAAACATCACCGGAACTTTATTGTTTATTACTACTCTTCTTTGAGGATGGCTTTTCCTAATAGTAAGGCTGCTTTTTTGAACCCCCTTACACGGGAATCAGGAGCCCGATAAAGTATAATTCATTCAGTAGGGCATAAAGCTGCTGCCCACATGAGCACCCAGTGGTGCAGTTAACGATATACCTGTGGACTGGGTTCCAATCAGGGGCTGGCTCTCCATATCATCGTGCAAGGCAACCACACTGACTGTGTACTCAGAACCCGGCCTGAGGCCTTGCAGCTCTGCAGTGTCTTCTTCACCATCAGGTGCAGGGAATAGCTCATGGATTCCATCCTCAGGGCTCGAGTAGGTCACCCTGTACCTGGAAACTTGCCCCTGTGGGCTTTCCCAAGCAATTTTGATGGAATCGACATCCACATCTGTGAATGCCAGTCCTCTAGGGCGATCAATGTCTGTTAGGCAAATTAATGGTAAGAGGTTATGTGAAAAGCAAGTTGTGAAATAAGCATTTTTATAACATGCAAAGCAGTTCTGCAGATCCCATTTTCTCTGATGAATTAAATTCCAATTAACCCACTATTAAATGGAGAATTACTTGACGCTTGCTTAAATTGTCTTGGTTTAGAAAATATTTAATGTCCCATCACTTATTAAAACATACGTGAGATGAGAAGACATCTTAGCAAAATGTCCCCACAACGCAGATGTATTTCTATTAATTTTAAGATATTCTACCAAGAATTGTTTTTGCAATGTGTTGTTAGTCTCAAAGACCTGGATTTTCTATACCTTGGAAGTGGTAAAGTTGATTTTCAATATTAGATTCAGATAGTTATAATCTGTCTTTAGCTCTTTCTTTTCCCCGTTCTGTTACGTATGTACATTAAACACTGGTCCAGCTACAGTCCTCCAAATGCTCTAGACATAATGGCTTCGTGAGGCACACATCAATCAACTTTACCATCCAGTCTTAGAAAAGAAGGTCCTAGCAAAATATTTTGTAGATTTGCTATAAGCAAATAAGATTTTGCTGAGGCCATTTGAGCAAAAGAAATTGAAAGCACAGCACTAACTATGGTAGTTCCACAACTTCTTTCCCTAGATGTTCACTGCTTGGCACTGAGAAGGAAAAATGTCAAGGGCTCAGCTCAAGACGCAAACTAACGAATAAGTTAGCTTTCCCTACGTATAATTGCCAAAGACATGCAGAGGGCATTCGGACACTTAAGAACAAAATTTGACTTTGAAACTGGAAAACAAACACTGGTTACGTACTGGTTACTGCTGTCTGAACCAGAGGCTGACTCTCTCCGTTTTGATTCTGAGCATAGACACTAACCACATACTCCACTGTGGGTTGTAAGCCTTCGATGGTCATTTCTGTTTGATCTGTAAAGGGAGTGAAAAGCAAAGGCAGCATCTTTGTCATCCACTAGAAGGTCATCCAAGTGACTTTCCGAGTTTGGTAGTAAATGTGTGGTGGCCTGGAATTTTCATTTGTAGACTTGTCATGAAGATCTGGAGGCGTCAGACATGGACTTCCTCTTGGACAAATATATTCATTGCTAATACCAAGTACCACGTTGGAGCAAAGTCACATTAAAGGGTAAATCTCAAATGTAATATCATGTCCCCAATAATGAATGACGCTGCTCTTGGAAAAATGAAAATTAACTTGACTTTAAAATATTGCCTTAGGATCCTAATTTCACAAGTATGTCATATAAAAACAAAAACAAGAGCTAAAAGGATCTCAGTTAGGCCATTTGTCCCCTCTTGATGTGCACAATAACAAAACCACAAAGATGCATCTAATAATTTGAAATGACCAGACCATTTCAAACAGAATGCATGTAAAAACAGAAATGCACTTATCCTGAAAATTCTATTGTGGAGGGAGTTGGTAACAATCTTGAGCCCTGAATTCACAAATGGGGAATCTTTGACACGTGCTGTGAAAACGTATAGTACTCAGAGCCACATGGCCATTTATTTAAAAAGCATCTTGTGTGGTCCTATTCTGTTTATCCCGATGTATGTGAGATGCTGGCTATTCTTACCTGGACCTGCAGTTTTAGTTTTTGATTGTCCTGGGCCATTTTTGGGAGTAGTGGTCACTCTGTAGCCAGTAACAGGGGAACTTGAAGGCAGCCACCTGACACTAATGCTGTTGTCCTGAACATCAGTCACTTGCATCTGGGATGGTTTGTCAATTTCTACAAATAAAAACAAGGAGAAACCAGTGAGGCTCCAGTCCGTTGGGACAAGACTAGACAAGTCCTTTCTCCAGTTCTGGTACATACAGAATGATCTCTTGCTATCATTAACAACTCCTAGGTGTTTCTTTTGCAGAAACACAGAGATATCTTTTGGAAGGTGTGACACCCACCTAGACACCATTATCTATTTTCAAGATGGCGCTTCATTCACAAAGAAACTACATTCCAAGAAGGTGTTTGGTTTTTTATCTTAGCTCATTCATTCATTCATTAATAAATATTTATTGAACACCCTCTATTCCTGTCTCTATTGTAGGCACATGGAATATACTGAATAACAAAACAGACAAAAATCTCAGCCCTCGAGGGTGTTTCCTTGTATATCTGGCTCAAAACTTGGTTAGCTGTAGGTGATGCTTCATCTTATTAATAAAAGAAATCAGTCCCACAATGAGGAAAATACCTTGGGAGAACGTTATACCAACTAACTATCTGAGTAAATATGTCTATGTCACCCCAGAGGAGTTGGTACCTGTTCGGTAATCAATGGAAATTGGCTTGCTGCTGGCTGGGCTGTCCCCGCGGCCAGTGACAGCATAAACGGTGATGGTGTAGTCTACTCCAGGTTTAAGGCCACTGATGGTAGCTGTAGACTTGCTGCCAGGCACAGTGAACTCCTGGACAGGGCTATTTCCTCCTGTTGGAAAAGGGGTTAGTTCAAAGTGTGAGAGGCCAAGAGACACTGGGGATTGCTGAGTAACTGAATTAACACTTTGAGAGCAGCTTGTAAGTCACACCTTCGTTTATTCCCTTTAAAAGGGTGCTATTAATTGGGGCTGAAAACAAAGGTTTATTTATTTATGCACGTGGTAAACCTTGATGAGTGTGTACAAATTGGGACAAAATTGTAGGTGATGCTATTTTAACATTCGAGCTTTAAAATGTCACTGAGTTGTATATTAACATTCGAAAAGGGAAGAAGGAAAGTCCTCAACCCAGGACTGCATTTATCGTGTTCTTTTTTCAAAATTGTAATGAAATATATTCATGTTAAATAAAATTTTGACAAAACAGGAAAGTAAAAAGAAGAGAAATACAAATCACTTATCATTTCACCGCTGAGAATCTATTTGTGAATTTACAATCCTTTCTTGCTCAACTCTACCATCCCTCCTCTCATATTATACAAACAACTTTTTATCTTGATTTTGCCACCAATTATATCGTACATATTTTCTATGTATTCTTGGAAAAGATGAGGATCCACTGAATGGACTTGCCAAAGTTTCTTTAATTACGAGTCCACAGTGGGGCTTTCTGGTTCCCCACAACAGACTGTGACTTGATCAGAATCTGAAATAGCATTGTGCTAACGCACCTGTTTCTCCATAGGTGATCCTGTAATATCTCACTGTGACGGCAGGAGCGTCCCAGCTGATCAAGATGCTGGTGGGGGTTGTGGCAATAACTTCCAGGTCCCTTGGAACGTCAGAAACTAGAAAAACATGGTAAAGTTTTCATATCCGTAACTTTCAAACAATGCCCAGATTCTTTCTTTGTTCATTTTCCAGGTAATTGCCTTTATGATTCCTTCAAATCATAATGTAAATACTATACAAAACTGGCAAAATTAAAATTATGAACCATTCAAGGTAAGAGGTTAAGGAGACAATTCTAATTATGATAAAATGATTATTTCAAATATATTGAAGGGTTTTTTCTCCTCAATTTTGTATTTTGAAAAATTTTTAAACAACAGAAAAGTTACAAAAATAATATAATGGACACCCATATCTCCTTTCCGTAGGCATTTGCTAATTGGTACCATCTGCCACTTTTCTTGTCTCTCTCTGTCTTTTTGTTTATCCATTTGAGACTAAGACGATACTGCTCCCCTAAGAGCTTCAGCATCTATCTCCTAAGAACAACAACACTATTACATCAAAATAATTATGTTCTTAAAGGAATTTGGAAACAGTGTTTTCTATATTTTGAACAAAATTTAGTTATTAGAAATGCATAGGGCCGGCCCCATGGTGTAGTGGTTAAGTTTGGCACGCTCCACTTTGGTGGCCCGGGCTTTTGGGTTCAGATCCCCGGTGTGGACCTACACTACTCCATCAGCCATGCTATGGCAGAGACACACATACAAAATGGAGGAAAGCTGACACGGATGTTAGCTCAGGGTGAATCTTCCTCAACAACAACAAAAAAGAAATTCATAAATACCTAAATCAAGTGAGAAATTTCTTAGGATAAAGCAATTATCTTCTTTAATATATGCTAAGAAGGAGATTTTCTCCACATACTCTCTCACTTCCCTATCCATGTCTCATAACCATGATCTATCTTTTTAAGGGATTATATAACTTAGACAACACAAAGCTATTTCCCTGCCTAGGGAAGTCCTCCGGGTTTCTTTGCAGACCAGAAAACAAGTTACCTGTTGATTGTTGGCCAACCAAGGGAGGACTTTCCTCTCTGCCATTAAGAGCAACGATGCTGACCACATATTCTGTGCCTGGATTGAGGTTGGTGAGGGTGATAGAATTCCGAGAGGGAGGCACTCGATCCTCTCGTGGTCTTCCACCAGTGTGCTCAGGATGATGGCGAATCCTGTAGCCAGTGATGGTGGCTCGAGGAGCAATCCAATGGACCGTGAAAGAGTTGGCAGTGATATCAGAAAAGTCAATGCCAGTTGGGGAATCGAGACCTGTTTTTCCCACCAAGAGGAGCAAGGGAGAGAGGAAAAAAAAAAAAGACACCACCAGCTTAGGAAGTGAGAAAGAATGTAGGAGAAACTAACATACATCCAATGTTTCTGTCCTTTCACATTCACACAGTGAATTGCCATAAACCTCGGGTTATGATGTTCTGATTCTAAGCCACATATAAACTTCAAAATCATAAATTGACTCAGTTCAGAATGGCCAACTCAAGCATTCTTTTTTCTTCTTTTGCGTAATCCAAGTAATTCCTATGTGTCATTACAGTAGGTTTCTGCATCACTATTGAAAATAGGTGTTTAAGATATTCTGGGAATTGATATTTTCAAACACTTCAGTGTTCAAGTATTCTATGTTCCCATCCTGTAAGTGTACCTCTCAAAGTAAGGCAAGATCTGCCCACACTCAGGTTAAGTGTTTGGATCTCTAAGAAGCTTTCTACACTCCAGAGGGAATTGATACGTCAACAGGGTGGTAATGATGCCAAACATAAGGCTCTCTCAATCTAAAATAAGACGTCATGTTGGACAAACTACAATGAAGTAATTTGTCATCAATCAAGAACTTAGCGTACTGCAAAAAAATTAACAAGAATTTAGAATTTATCTCAAATTCAAATCATTTAACTTCTCTGGCACTTGCAGCAAATTTTTGTTTTAGTTCTACCATTTACTTATTCTAATCAAATATATACTCAAACCAAATTGAGATATCAGAGCTCCATTTTGCAAGCAAGTGAACTATAATAAATAAAATTACTAGATATACTACATTACCCTTTTTTAAAGGGAAAAATCAACAGAAGTACTCATATTTAAGAAGGGACATAATGTTACGGGATTCAATTCAGCTTCCTTTTCATAGTAAATGAATATTTCATCAAGTAGAAAAAAGGAAATAAACTTGTAGGCTTAGTAAAGGGAGAAAATACTCAGATGACAATGACAGGGTTGGGTCAGCCCTTAGACAAAGCCACCAATGAGAAGGAATGTTCATCATCTCTCAATAATAGAGATTATGAGATTTTTATTCTTGGCACATTTTTTAAGAGGATAGACAACAAAGTTTCTGGACTATTTTCGGTCCTCTCTGGAAGCAGAGTATAATAGTAGTGACTGAACGTCAGGGTGAATAAGGTGTCTTTTAATTTTTAAGACCAGTGATCAGAAAGTAATGACAAGGCTACAACCACCACCACAAAAATGGAGATTTTTTTTAGAAGTAGCCTTCCATTTTGCTGTTTAAAATTGGTAGGTGAAAGCTACTGGATAAACATATTGCCAACATGACTCACCTGTCTTCTGTCTTCCTCTAAGAGGTGTGCTCTCGTGTTGTTCGTAAACGCTGGAGACACTGACTAAGTATTCTGTCCCAGGCAGGAGATCTGAAAAGGCAAGTGGGACTCACTTTTAAATTGTGCTTGAAAGCCTGAAAAATCAAAATACCCTTGGGACTGTTTCAACTGATAAAATATTCAAGAATCCAGTCCTATAGCCTATTTATAGCTAATGGAATGTCGCTACCTGGAGATGGCTATAATTAGGTGATAAGGAAAGTCACCCTGCCCTGTGTCACCTAAGCCCTGCCCTCAAATCTACTTCTGTGAGTGTGACTCTGCCAGATCTGCAATATGGTGGAGTTGCTGCAGCACAGTAATAGCTCCATCCTTCACCCAATAGCACGTCTGTCGAGGGCATGCGATAACGACGTCTGTGGCATTGTGGATTATCATTCATTCTTCACAACCACCCTCGGAGGTAGTTTCCTGCTTTTTTTTTTTTTAAAGATTTTTTATTTTTTCCTTTTTCTCCCCAAAGCCCCCCGGTACATAGTTGTGTATTCTTCGTTGTGGGTTCTTCTAGTTGTGGCATGTGGGACGCTGCCTCAGCATGGTCTGATGCGCAGTGTCATGTCCGCGCCCAGGATTCGAACCAACGAAACACTGGGCCGCCTGCAGCGGAGTGCGGGAACTTAACCACTCGGCCACGGGGCCAGCCCCTGTAGTTTCCTGCTTTTTAAAGCAGCTTTATTGCCAGACAATAAACTGGAAATATTTGAAGGGTGCAGTTTGACAGGTTTTGACATCTGTGTACACTTGTGAAACCATCACCACATTCAAGATAATGAACATATCCTTTATCTCAAGTTTAGTTTACAATTATCCCCATTTTACAAATGAAAACATCAAGGCATGGAGAAGTTATCTTCATTGGTGTACTTGCCCAAGATCATACAGGAGTTGACTCAGGCCAAGACCAGTGGTCTTGACAATGAACCTTTACTGGAAAAGAATCATACTCCATAGGAAAGTGATGAGTTGTGCCATATTAAGGTGAGAGCAGAATACTTAGAAAAAATTAAACATCCATCCCTGGGTATCCTCTGTTCTCATTTTGAACTACAAAAAAAGTTACAAAGTAAGGCTTCTAAACATTGAACTCCGACTCACTAGACCCCATTGCCCTCCACACCATCTCCCCTTCAGCCTTTCTCCAGAGGCCCCTGCAAGGTTTGGAAAAGACTAGAGGGCCAATGCTTGGAGTCCAATTTCCTCCTTCCTGCTTGGCCAGGGGCAATTTACTCAACCACTGGGGACCTCAGTGCTTACACTGCTTCATCTGTAAAATAGGATAATAACGGCTTCTCTGAGGGAAAATGGTTTCCTTGAGATTTGAGTAGGATCTAGAATAAGACCTTAGAACACATAATGAACACAAGACAGGTCTGTGGCTAAGGTGGGACAGACAGCGGTCCTGAAGCAGGGGCTTGTGTTCGGGTAATGCTGTCACTACTGGTTCCAGAATGCTCCAGAACAGAAACAATAGGCGATATGCAAACATAACAATGTTCTCCCTCTCAGCCACGAAATGAGAAACCAAGACGGTGGTCATACTGAGCTACCTTTCATTCTCTAAAATATCTTTGAAAATAGAGGATGCTTTCAGAACGTCATTTGGTAACGTACCCAAATGTGAACTCTTTTTCCCTTATGTAGAAACTTTTACTGTTCTTATGTATCTAGTTGACTCTTATAATGAAAAGCAACATTTATGTGAAACACAGCACCACGTTGCAGCCTCCTTTTATTTTCTTTAATAAATAATGTCTATTTCAAAAGGGTAGGAACTAGAAAGAGACGATTTCCATAAATGTTTGTTGTTTATTTTAGTGTCAGCTGTCTTCTACGTCTTCAAGCTTCAGAGAAATCCTGCTAACAGATTCTTTTTGAAGTACAAATTAAACTTCTAGCTCTTCTTCAAAACAGCCTCCTGATCTATTCTGAGTAATCAGTTACTGCTTCTAAGTTTTCAAATGCTAAATAGATTACCTGCTGATACTTTTCAAAAATGAGACTAAAACATATGGTGACGCTATTTTCAATCTTCATTTTTTCTCTCTCTAAACATTTAGATTTAGCCATACAATTTCTCTCGATAAACATTTATTTTTACGTGCTTATTTGGAAGCAGAACTTGTTTGAAGTCTTTGAACTTCACTGCTGGTGTTTTTCCACTGATTCTTAAAAAGTAATAGCTATCAAAGATATATTAAAATAATTAACGTGCCATCTTTCAAAACTGACAGAGCTGCGTGCTGGAGTCGGAGTTTAGTCTGTTGCTCTGTTGTAACTGTCTTGATCTCGGTTGGTCCTGAGAATCAGCATTCTTTCCTTATGCTCTAGCTTTGTATTTATTGAGTAGATACATTTGACCACTTACTTGTTAAGACCACTGCATTGTCTGAAGGAGAAATTGACAATTCCGCAACATCTTCCTCATTTTTCACGGGTGAGTAGCGCACCAGGAGGTTGGTCAATTCAATAGATGGAGGTGGGGCCCAGGTGACACGCATAGTGTCTGGACCAACATTGGTGAATCGCAGGTCAGTGGGAGGAGGGACAGCTGGTTTCAAAGAAGAAGGAAGACTAAGTTAATGTAATTTTAAAGTTAAAGCTAACAAAAATAACTGGAAAGGCAAAACCAGTATTTCATGCATAAAGGAAACGAGTCATAATCATGCAAATAATCTAATCTAAATCATAGTGAACTACTGTTAAAAATAAAACACTAGACACAGTACTGTTAGGCCTCTTTAACCTTTTTGCCATCAATATATTTTAAAGAATGATTTTAATCGACTTTTAAATACGCTGATTTTAAGTACGTTATTAATGCCACTGAAGATGATTTTATCCCAGGCTGAAGAGGCTTAAGTTGCCACACAGCAAAGAAAAACATAGCAGTACTTTTCAAAGAAACACATGCACACAGACAAAAGGACAAGAGGGTCCTAAATGTCCCGACATGAGTTGACTATGGCTACTGGCATAGCTACGATTCCATTCAGTGAAGTCTACTTACAAGTGAAAAGGGCTCATGCAGTTTGGTTCTCAGCGTGTTCCCTACCATGCAGGCAGAGAACCTTCATAATGTTGCATGCTTGTCGCCAGACTGTGGTTAAAGAGGAGTTTCTTTACCTCACCATGACCGTGAAACCTAGAATGCTCCAAAGTTTCTTTTTCTACCTCAAAACCACACCCCCATCCATTCTACTCTAAATTTTAATGGATTTTTAGTCAACTACAAAGAAGGATCACGATAGAGTTTATCGAAGAGCAGAAGGAAGAGCATAATGGCACATTTTTCGAAGTACATTTCTTACTAAGTGGTGCTCATCATGCAATTTGGTATTAATGTTAGATATTTAAAAAAACTACAGTCTGCAAATTCACTTAACCTTTGCTATTTTGTATTTGATAGATCAGATATCTCTATTTCTCTAGCTTTATACATATTTGTGGTTTAAATACTCAAGACTACTTGCACATGTCTCCATCCACCAGCTTAGCATATGCATGATTCCTCACCCTTCAACCCGCCCTCTCTTAATCTTTGGCAGGTTGCTGGCTTTTCCCTTGAAACATCCATATTTAACCAGAGTGACTGGTGGCAGCATGCAACACTATCCACGTCTCAAACACAGAAGTTTTCAAAATTCACCGGTTTGTTGTGTCAGCGTAGTAGGGGCACTCTCTCCGCCATTAATGAGAGTGATAACGCTGATGTCATAGTCAATGCCAGGCTCCAGCCCTGTAACTGTGTAGTATCCTACTGAGGAGTCCACAAAATCTTCAAAAATAGGGATACCTTCTCCTGCCGCAACTACTGTGATGCGATACCCAATAATGGTGGAAGAGTTTAGCGGGGTCCACCTCAGGCCGATGCTTGAATCGGTTATATCAACAAAGCTTAGGTCAGTGAGTTGGGGCACCTCTATTGAGTTACAAAGCAAAGGGGGGAGGGCAAAAGGAAATAGAGGCAAAAAAGAGGAAAAAATAAAGCAGTGTACATCAGGTTACTAGTGGTAAAATTGATGGACTGTTAAAGCAATGATGGTAATATGCAATCTCTTCCAAATTATCTGAAAAGACTTCCTAAGCATCATGAATCGTTTGCTGCCCTGGGAGAATAAAACAGACTGTAATATTCTTTTAGGGATTTTCTGTCACTTTGAAAATGTCTCTCAACAGTACAGTTTAAACCTCTCAGGTTCCTAAAAATTATAGGCCTGTTTAGGACGTCAAAACCATTCCTAGAACCTAGACGTAAAATCTGTAGTAAGCATGAGCAATATTTAAAAAATCCAAAACTTTTTAAATAGGAAAATAAAGCTTGCATAAATGAAGCTAAAAAAAATGGTTCATGAGTTTTTTCCCCCCATACAAAACTCATGACAGCATTATGTCCATAATGCTAATGCATTATGAAGGTATGGTGTGAAATGTGCCATTCAAAAGCACCTTCAGGCAGAAGACAGATAGGCCTGAGCCCAAGGCCAGTGCCAACATTGAATTTGTTAAATTCATAATCAAAGTTATTTAATTAGCATTAGTAAAAGCATTCTACTAAGTAATGCAAAGGGGGACACAACCTGTCCAACGCTTTTCTTCTGTCATAATCCAATTTTGGGCAATCAACCAGCCCATCCCTAGATAGGTTTTTTTAATGTTGTCTTTCAATTCACCAGAAAGAATACCCTGAAGAGAAGGCCTTTCTTTCTTTTTTTTCTTCCCTCAATTTTAAAAAAGAAGGATTACACACTGTAAGATAAAGAATTAGATGTGTCAACCAAGTGCTATTTCAGGGTTCACATATGGAGACAAATACTATTTTATAGATAGCTGTGGAAAATTGATATGGACTGTAAAATCAGGCACAAATGTACTGATGGGATGCATTTACCATATTACTTTTAGCCTGTCAGTACTGAGTACAGACACATGACATCGTTTTAGTAATATTTCCACGTGAGCGGACAGTACAGAGTTAATGCCATGGTTGTCACTCCATTACATACTCATTGCAACAAACAGCATCCCAGTGAAGCACAGACAGTCAAGCAGTGTTAACAGCAAGCATTTTCCCAAATAGTTGCTTTGACTTCATGGTTTTGGAGAGTGTGGTTGAGAGGTCAGAATTAAATCCCAAATATATTTGACACACTCAACCATCTAGGGATTAAGATGTTAATCCCCGCTCTTATTGGAGCTGCCACTCTGAGGATAACAGCTTATTTTTCCATTACCTGGGATGATGGTATCAGAGATAGGGACACTTTCCTTGTCATCTTTGACAGTGTAAACACTGACATTGTACTCCAGGCCAGGACTCAGGTTTTCAAAAGTGCAAGAACTCTGATCTGCATGAACCACTTCTTCCAGAGAATAGCCTTGTTGGCCACTTGTAGGCGTGGTGGTGATTCTATAACCAGTAATGTCTGGAGAAAATGGAAAGGAGGACGTTACTGCATGGAACATTTGCAACCCAGCGCGTATTAAACTAGACTCCAATGATGGACCCACAAAGGGGAAATGGGGAAAGGACTCTACTGTCATTCAGTGCTTCCAACAACCCTTTGAGGCAGGGATTAAGCTCCTGAGTCCAAAGAAAATTCTTGGAAAGGGGAAGTGATTACCAAAGGCTTTTCTGTCTCCAAATTCCACGCTCCTTCTGCCACCCTATCCTGCTTTTCCTTAATGGATCACCTGCAGGACAGCTGGAGAATATTGCATTTTACCTGCTTAGTAAGGAATGGCTCTCAACTTCAAGAACATTCCCCAAAGCAGGCTCTCCTAATTAACAAGGTCTGAACCTATGGGATTTGCAGGAAGGGAATAAAGAACGGAGAAAAAGTAGAAAACTAAAGTGGCTATACTTATTCTAGAGAAAGAATAGTAACTGCTGAAGACTTTAGGAATCAGAGAAATTGGGGAGTAAGGGTGTGAAGGGGGATAGAGACATTCGAATTAAAACAGTGATGACTAGAGATCCTCAGGGACAGACTAAAAGTAAAATGAGAAAGTATACTTAAGTTAAAATCACCCAAGGGCAAGGAAAGGACAGTACATTTTGTCATGAGAAACAGGGTGAACACTGAAGTATGTACAAGGAAACCCAACTGGATGAGGAATAAATATTTAGGTCACTACATGTGCCACTGACCATCCAGAAGGGGGGCTAGGCCATCCATTAAGACCAAATATGAATGATCCAGCTTCTAACAAGCACGAAACTTGCCAACTTAAAGTTTCAAATTTAGAGTAATTCAGCTGGAAATAGTGTAGCTTTGGCTTAAAATGTTTCCATAGGTAAGGAAAACTTCACCAAACTCACTCTCCATCAGAGGGAGATTAACAAGGATATTTTGAGCGGTTTTATTGTGTGTGATTGCATTAGAGATAACCCCCTTAGCTGTGTGTCCAGGCAAAGGTCAGAACTGTTGAAAAAATTACAATAAAATTAGAAATAAGGAGATGATAAACTAAATATAGCCCTTAAATTAAGGAGTGCAGCAGTTATGGATGCAATCAACATGAGTTAGAGCTTCTGTTTTGGTTTAATTTAGAATTTTCTCAATAATAAGTATCCTGCTATTTCAACAGTGATTCCCCCAATGTGCCCAATATTAAATGATACAGTGACATTTTAGTTAACATTTCTCATTTAAAGAGGCTTTCACATGTGCTTGACAAAGGCCAGGAATATCTAAAATTTCTCCTGTCGTTCCGTGGTACATTATGCTACTTGAATATTAGATTTTTGTGGTGTAATTCATGACCAAGTATTTGTAAAACTTCAACGAATAATAAACTTAGGATCTATGACAACTCACAAAAAAGAAAATTATGTAGTATGACTTCAGCCATTTGTCTGGCGATTTTGAATGTCAGTGAGCAAAAGGCACCCTCCAGAATGTTCCTCCTCAGCCCTCACAATTCCCTACAGCTAGATAAGGGTCTGCCTTGTTCTCTTTCCCGTGATTTAAATAAACATGCAGTAAAACATCCTACACGTCACCCTATGATGTACAATCACGGACCCGTGTATTTTTTACGGAGAGCTGGGTACTTAGAATTTTGACCTTATCTTTCTCTGAAAGGAATGTAGTTCCTAAAGCTTCTGTCTTGGAAAGGTTCTGCAGATACCGGCCCCCAGTAGATCCCAGGCTTACCTGGGGTGGTGCTCCTCTCCCAGGAGACCGTAAGCACTCCAGTGTCGGGGTTTGCCTCCAGGTGCAAGTTTGTTGGGGGAGACAATGCTAAACAGAAAGAAAATTTTAAATTAAAAGTTAAAGCTAACACAAAGTACTTGACTTCCGGAATGTTTCTCTCTCTCTCTTTCTCTCCTATAGGAATCAGTAAAAATACAGAAGTTGTGCTATGAAACCATGATGGACAGCAATTCTCTGACAGATTTGTTACAATTAACGATTTTACAATACTACTGACATTCTTTCTGCCTTGCCACTTCGTAAATATTTTTGACATGGAAAGAACACTTCTGACCATGGGATATATGACATGAGTTGAACTTGCTACTCCAGATTTAGAAATGGCACATACTATGAGTAGGGATGGCATCTTTCCCCTGTGCCACTTCTGTAAGTAAAAAGCGATATTGATATCAGTTATTTTTTAAGAGTGGAACAGTTCTAAAAACTAAAAAAAAAAAAAGGGGCAAAGAACTCCTCTTACGTGTCACCACTTTCTTCACGATTGGCGCATCTCTCTCCTGCCCATCTCTCAGGACTGAGATGGTGTAAACATATTCCACGCCTGGGGTCAGGCCAGACACAACGATGCTTCCTGAGTCTGAAGTCACTTCTCGCGGTGCTTCCCCTCCCTGGCTTGGTCGCACACCCAGCTAGAAGAAGAAGAGCGAAATAAACACCTCGGACAAACATTTCCAGAGCTGAGTTACTGCTGAGAGGTTGTGGTTATGCTTCGTATAACAGGAACTCCTCAGCAACGGCACTCTGGGCTTTCAGTACGGAATGAGTGGGTGCCTTACTTCAGCTCTTTTAGATACTTTAGCTGGAAAGTCCCTGGATGGGGAGCGCGGGGGCCAAGTCGGGGAGGTATCTTCCAGAACTGCATTAAGGTGGCTTATAATGGAAGTTTCCAGAGAAATGTCATTCCACAGTGTATTGCTTGATAAATCATCTCCTGGCAAAACCCAGAAATACACAGAGGCTTTGGGCCACATAACAGTTCATTTCTATTTTTTCTTTTCGCTGGAAGAAATCCTCTAGCTCTCTCTCTCTATTGAGTTGTTAACATTTAATTTAAAGGCACCAGCCCCTTTAACACACTGTACTTCAAAAACACTCCTTTTGAAGAAGTACGTTCATAGCTTCAACTTGCAGGATGATGTGTACAAAAGAAGAATTGAAATGAATGTGCCTATAATTTTTTTTTTTTAAGATTTTATTCTTTCTCCTTTTTCTCCCCAAAGCCCCCCAGTACATAGTTGTATATTCTTTGTTGTGGGTCCTTCTAGTTGTGGCATGTGGGACGCTGCCTCAGCGTGGTTTGATGAGCAGTGCCACGTCCTCGCCCAGGATCCGAACCAACAAAACACTGGGCCGCCTGCAGCGGAGCGCACGAACTTAACCGCTCGGCCACGGGGCCAGCCCCATGAATGTGCCTATAATTTTTAATCCTTTCACTACTTTATTTCAAAAACTTAGGTAATATTATGTCGTCGAGCAGTGTTCAACTCTAGAGACATCCTTCGTTCATTATAAGGTCGAGAAAGTCAGAATGACACTATTAGGGAAATTTAAAAGGTAGACTAAATCTTCAAAAAGGGCTTCTCTATATTTAAGTAGCATAACCATTGATATGGCCATTCACATATTTCAAAAAAGAACTGAGCTTTGGCATATTTTTTTTTAAACAAACAGTTATGAGGATTTAGTCTTGATTTCCAATTATAATAAATATTTCTCTCTCCACACTCTAAATGCGAAAGAAAGGAATTCTTTTAAACCTATTCGTTTGTTTTCATCACTTTCCTAAAATCATTACTTTAAAGAACATGAATCCAGACATCTGCAGAAGACTTTCACCTTAAATTCTATTAAGAGATTCCCCCAAGGGGCTTTGAACAAGTTGAAATGAAACCGATTGGATGAAAATGTGATTTTTAAGTGACTCTGAGTTTAATTGGTCTCCCTTAAATTGGTTTTCGTGAACTTGTTGACATCTATTTAGAACAACACAACAAATGGTGTTTCTCTATGTATTTTTAAACATAGTTCCCCGGGGGAAAGGAGAAAGAAAATAAGATAACAACAACTAACAGTTCCATATCAATGTTTTAATCGTTAATAAAGCATTTTCACTGCCTCAATCCATCCTTCCAGGATTCGGTGAGGCAGAAGGCTTATTATGCCACGACAATGTGGTCAGAGACCACACTGAACAGAAGAAGGAACAAAACCCAGCTCTTCTGACTCCTGAACATCCTGTTTCTGCCTCATCCAGAAATATGAAGGCACCTCAGGGCTATCTCCCAAGAGATGAGAAATATCTGTAATTTACCTTAAAACCAATCCTTGGAGCAGGCGTCCATGTAATCACAATGGTGGTCTCAGTCACCTCTGTGCTGTAAGGTGGAATGGAGCCTGGAGACTGCACTGTGGAAGGGAAATCAATATGTGTTGGAACCACAGGTAACTGCATAGAATGTAGATAGCAAGTATTTTTATCAAGAAGCTCAGTTTAACCAGCTACTGGATCCTCAACGTAACATATGTCCCTTCCCTGGCTGAGAATCTGGAGTAGGTCAGTGCTTCTCAATCTTTTATGTGCCACACAAATCATGAGACCTGGCGAAAACGCAGTTCTGCTGCTGTAAATTCATCACGGGACTAGGTATTTAGCATTCCTGTAACGTCAATGCTGCTGGTCTGTCAATCAGACTTGAGCAACAAGGGGTTAGCTGACCTCAGAGGACCCTTTCAACGCCTTGGATTCTCAGATTTGTGTCTTTTCATCATATCTGGGATTTCAGTTTGAGGACAATCAATTTCCCTATGTCGTCAGCATAAAATCCCATATAAAATGTAAAACTGGTCACCACAGACTGATTATCATTCTGCTTCTTAATCTTTAATTTGAGAACAAAAGTTAAATTATAGATGGTAATCTAAAAATAGCTTTATTCTGAATTATTCTATAATGATGACCAATTATTTTTGGTTGCAACGGAAATGCCAAATGAAAGTTAAACAAAATTTGCCATGCTGGATGTGCTTGTAAATTCTAAAGATTCTTTCCTTAAATATGTAATTACTCATTCAGATTAATCATACTGCAGAAATTTAGTATTTTGCCACTGGAATTAGGAATTAAAATAAAAATGTATTTTGTATCTCCTGGCATCCTGACATCATTGCTATTTCTCTTAGTGAAGATATTCCTTAAAGAAACAAGAGAGGAAGAAAAACAATATGCGTACAAAACTTATTATGAATTTAGAATCTCTAAAATATAATTGGTTGAATGACTAAATCTTCTAAGAAGGAGAATAAGCGTTTTAATAACTGGCTGCTATAGGAAAAGTGAGGTCTCAGAAACCAAGACATTTGAGTAGGGTGAGCTAATTCAAGGGTTTCAAGTGTGTTGATAGCCCTGGTCTTCACAATTCCTTCCTCTTTACATCCCAACCAAATTCTGTGCCCACTGAGAAGGCACCTACTAAGTGCATTTGTACTAAATTGAGAATGGCTGATTAGATAAAGAGTTATCCTCCAGAATCATACAAATGGAGATTAAAAGTCTTAAGACTCCAGTCACTACTCAGCTCCGGTCAATTGTTTTTTCTTTGCCATGTGGGAATTCAGGCCCAGTGTTGCAATTCTTCCATTGCTTTCCAGTTTGGACTGTAATGTGCAATTTTAAAAAATTATTTTTAAAATACTGTGTGGGAAAAAGTAAAATATGTGTGTGGGCCTCTTTGTAATGGCTGCTCTAATGGCTGAACTGAAGTAGTACTGGTTTAGTAAGCTGTTTCATAAGCATGTTATTATTTTGATGGTGTTTTCAGGGGAACTAGGATGGGTGACCTATGATGCCTTCCCAGAGTCTCAGAAATCATATGCCACTCGGCTGCTGCTGACTTTGCCAAAATGCGGTGGCCAGCCCAGAGTGACCATGATAATGGCCACAAGAAACAATTCAGAGAGCAGTCAGCTTCTTTCGCTAAACATCTGTGAAAGCCACAACCTTTTCACAAATTACATTCTCCTCAATTGTCTTGGGCTTTAAGATTGGGTGTTTTCTATTGCTTGAGCCCGCCAGGATGCTCTCTGCCTGGGAAGACCATTACAGGAAAATCTCCAAACCACAAACCCACAAACTGATGTCAAACAAAGGATGTGACTGTAAGTATAAGCCATGGGTTCTGGCAGGTCTTGTTAGGTGAAGAACAGCCTGGTTGTTAACGAAATAAAATTTGCCCTTTTTATAAAGGAGTAAGCTGAATTTTCCCCAGAAGCAGCATTCCACCCCCCTCTCACATTTGCTCTGAAGAATTTAGTACAAGTTACAAAACCCAGAAAAGTTATGCCCAGAATTCAGCTTGGTAAGACAGTAAAAAGCAACAGAAACTTAAAGCAATTTTTAAAATATGCAATCCCTGCTGCTGTTGACAGCCTCAGCGAGTACTTGAAGTTCAAATAAAGTTGTAGGACTCCCTACTTATGTAGGTTTATTTCAATCTAAGCTTGGTTGAGCCGTTTCTGTTCTCACTCTTTCTTCAATTATCTATGCAACAAATATTTTTTGAAATTATACTATGTGCAAGGCACTATGTTACTTAAAAAAATTAGTTTTGACTATTAGTACTTTAACTCAAATATAATTATATTTTATATAAATGTTTTGTGCAGAACATAAAACAACATGTCCAATATATCAACATCCTCAAAAGTACCAGAAATCGTCTATATTGACCCACTCCACTCTACTCAATTACTGTTAGTATCATTTAAAATGCTTTTTCTTTTATAGGCACTCTATCCAACAAAAGAAACTACAGAAAATATGTCTCATGTTGAGTAAAAAAGATAATATGTAGAATTATATGTGGTTAGTAAAAGACTAAATCTATTGAAATCTCCATTCCAATTCAGTGAAGGGCATTTATAAGAAATAGATATTTACAAGAAATACAAAGACACTGATTTCATGTCAATAAATTTTAGAGTGTCTTAGGAACATGTAACATAAAATAGCAAAATTTAAAAGTTAACTTACAAATAAAAAGCAGATTTTACTTGCTTACCGTTAGCACTTACTTATGAAAAAAAGACTTCACTAACCAAACCTCATAAATGAAATTCAAATTGAAATAATTTTAGGTAAATTATGAATTCCTACAGGGAAAAGTTTATAGAGAATTTTCTTCGGAAAATAAATTCCATAGTTATTTACAAATTAAGCTTATCTTCAGTTTTTGAATGATTGTTAACATCTATATTTTTAAATTAGCCAAAGAATAAGATTTGTTGAAAGATTTTAGAAAATTGCAAAGTAGTTCATCGTTGCAATATATGCTGAAAAAGTGTTAAGTGCTTCTGTAATTCAAAACGCTGAATTAAAAGGAACAAAATAGCGCTCAGGTAGAAATAAACGTTCTCATAGTTCTTTGTATGTCAATGAGAATGTTTAATAGAAATCAGTTTATGAATACAGCACTTTATTGTGATGTAGAGATTTAAGGCCACTTCCTGTCAAACGCTGAGCAAAAGGACGGACATGACCAAAATTATTTTCAGTATTTTTCCCTCTGTGGAATTTCAAGAGTAATTTTTAGGAAAGCTATTTTCTCCTTCAGAAGTACTTTAATCTGCGGCCGTCAACACTTGTAAAGAAATCATTTCTTTGGCTTCTTGTTCTGTTGGTTTCTATTCAATTGGTGGATGTTTTTATTCTACACTGACTGCTATCATTTGATGTCCAAAGTATCAGGGTGTAGACATAGCTGCTGATTTTTTCTTGCCTTAATTAGTATTTGGTAAATTCATTTAATACAATAGCATTCAGTTTTCAAATAACTGGATGCTTTAAACGGTGTTACTCAAGGTGCTGGTCCCAGAAGGACATAAGGAACTGAGCAACATCTGTAATTTACAGCACTGCTTCCTTCATCAAGAAAATCTTGCCAAAAACTGATCACCTGAACTAAACAGTGTACTTCATGATTCACCTGCTGGCACAAGCTCCTTGTTATCTAGTAACAAACAGTTCATGGACCAGCAGCTGGTCCACGGACCACACTTTGAGTAGCAGGGCTTTAAATCTTTTTTTTTTTAATTAAAAACAATTTTTCATTTAAACCTTGCCCTAGTGTTTTAAGTTAACTGTTTAAAAATATGAATGAAGAATAGAGAATGTGAATATAGGCGAGAACTTACGACATCACTAAGAAAAGATATTTAAATTTTGGCTTACGAGTAGTAAAGACTCCAGTGGCTTTGGGGCTCTGCTGGTTGCCTTTGACGGCCACGAGGGTGACGGTGTACTCAGACCCAGGCTGCAGACTCCTCAGTGGGTACTGAGAGGCAGAGGGCCCCACGTTGTACTGCTTGGGCTGGCCTCCCCGGGTCAGGCCCACGGTCAGCCGATACCCGGCTATCCGGGCCCGAGGGGGTGTCCAGGTCACTACGACAGTCGACTCAGTTTCATTGATAAACCGGAGGTTAGTGGGAGCATCCAATTCTAGAAAAAAAGATGAAATATGTCGAGAAATATTGAAACCTCAGTAATTATCGTACTGAAATTCTAAAGCTTGGCTGAATTTTCCAAGTTTTCTCTTCTCAGGGTTGAAACTAAGAGTCCAAACCTTGGAAAAATTGAGCCATTCAGAGATTTGAGTGCTCCACAGAACTTTGCAAAACTCTGTGTCAGTCCTGAGAAATTGCTGACCCTTTTTGCTTAACTTTGATCCTGTGGAAACTCTAATTTTCCAGCCTGACTTTCCCACCATCTTCCAAAATTATACTAACACTAAAGAGATGGTATAAAAAAAACCCAAAACGCATACTTGTGAATGCCACAATTTTCTCTGCTCTCAGCCAAACATGTTAGGAAAAGAAGAATAAGCCCACTGAGAGGGCAGCAAAAAGATAGCTCCATATGGACCAAAAGCAATATTCTCTGTATTTATTGCATGAATGGTCCTCCACTGGAGAAATAAACGTTATTTTCACATGATTCAGATAAGACAATAATGATACAATATATTCAGAACCTCAGAATCATGGGAGGACATCGGTGAGTTTGCATTCTCAGAAAGAATCACACAAATTGTGAGTTTTCTTCTTGCGTACGACAACTAGCAGTTTCCCTGCAGAATTTAAAACACTTTTAAAAGAGAGGAAATGTTTAAGAGATAGGCAAGCAGAATCATTGGAAGCGTGGGCTTTGCGGTCAAGAAGACATGGGTCTGTGTGGATCCAGCTCCATCATTTCCTAGATCTGGACCTTACAAGTTGCAGAAATTTTTATAAGCCTTGGTTTCTTCATGTATCCAATGGGGATAATAATATCTTCCTCATTAGGGCAAAACGAGGATGATAAATCTGAGGATATCCTCATACAAATATTCTCATATAAACATGAGGACAATGCTCATAAAGAACAGAGCAGAGGACCTGGTACCTAGTAAGTACTAAACATTTTAGCCATTACTATTTATCAGTAATTCTACTCTTAAGTGCTAAGAGTCTACAGTTGAAGTTTGATCTAGATATACTGATTTACACAAAAATGCACTTCAATTTTCAATCCATGTCTCCATCAGTAAAGAAAACTGGGTTCCCTTAAGGTCTCCTCTCTTACTGCCGTTCCACTGGCACATGCATCTGGGTTGTCATTTAGCGTCTGTGGAGCTTGTCTGAGTTTTCAAGTTTAACGTGCTTTACGTCAGCTGAGTGTTTTCCTACTACTAGCTGTACACCTAGGAGCACACTGTAGGCTGCACATCACCACACACTGGAAGTGAGAGTGGAGAATTTGGAGTGCAGGGAGTCAGAAGCAGGACGTACTGGTTGTCTGTTCTCCTGTCAGAGGCTTGCTTTCCCTCCCGTGGTTCACGGCGAAGATTTTGAAGTGATAGGTGACCCCCGGGGACAGCCCTGTGACTTCTGCAAACGTGTTCCTGCTGATGGGCAGCCTCTGGCCGTGCTCCCCAGGCAGGTTGACGGGGAGCACGTCCACACGGTAGCCGGTCACCGCGCTCTCAGGGGGTGTCCACATGATGGTGATCTTCACGTCTGTCACCTCCACAAACTGCAGGTCCCGGGGAGGCGGAACTTTATCTAACAGACAAGAGCCAACAGGTCATTCACAATTCCCACTGAAGATTAGTTTTGAAAAGCCAGTTTCCCAGCCGCATATAAGGCAATTCATAGAGCCTCTCATTCCAGAAATGCTAAATTTGTCTCTTAACCAGAGAAGATGGTTTTTGCTTATATTTTCTGGAGTCAGTCATACTGATTCCATACGACATTTGAAGCTTTTATCTAAAATAAGCAGGTAAGCAGATGAGTTTCCAACACATGAAGTGTCCTTTGGAGGGGTTTAAAAGTAATATACAAAAAAATAATTTAAAAACCCTTATGGTGACAACAAAAACAATACGGTTTTCATTTTACTGAATCATTTTATAATACGTAAAAGCAACAGATGAACTGACCCTTAAGTTTCTGGGGAAAAATACAAAGACTTTATGGTGGCAGCTTTTAATCAGGAAGGCCAATAGCCAACTTTGATAGGTTACTTTATAGTGAGGACATTTCAGCCAAATTTCAGAAGTTTACAGATAAAATAATCTATAAAGTTACTTGCATATAGAAATTGCTGACAGACACAAAGGAACCCTCCCACAGAGCCAATTATTCTTTCATCTCACACTTCTGGTCCTCCCCGGCAGGCTGGTGGGATGAACACAATCCAAGGATAGTTTCATTCTTCCAAGAAAAGGGAGGTTAAAGACGTTGCCTTGTTAAGCCTTATGAGATAAGATACCACAGGAAGCGTCTTTAAGGTACCTGCACGTGGGACGCCAGTGGTTTCCTGTTGGATGAAAACAGGAGTACTTTCTTGATTCTCTTCCACAGCATAGATGGTGATGTTATACTGAACCCCAGGTTGCAAGTCGCTGAGGGTGACGGAGTTGGCAGTTTCAGGAAGGGTGAGTTCTGTGCTACTCCCTTCTACTGATGGTGAATACACGATTCTGTATCCTGCAGATTGATGAGAAAAAAGCAGGACACACTGTTTTATGAAACAGAGGTTTAAAAGTCATAAATTCGCCTTTTCCAATAGCCCTTGGCATCTTGCTTGATTAGTTAAGGACTAGTGATCCTTTTTGACTCTTTCAATGTTGCCACTTCTTATAAGGACTATTGAGTACAAAGATAAAATACGAACAGCCATGCAAACCTCTTTAAAAATGACTATCATCCTTAAAGACCCAAAATCCTTAATAAATGTCTATTGGAGAAGCCGTGAGGTGAAAATATTCATGTTAAATCAATTTCTTCTCTTTGAGCTCCGGACAATGGAAGCAGTTACTGAAGCACCCTGAGCACGGAGTTGTCTAGCACTGTCTGTGTCTTTCAGGAAATTCAGACACCTGAGTCAACTAGTGAGCTAAGGAGGCAACTCAGTTACGTCTTTGAGAGTAAGAGTTAGAGTAAGGTTTTCAGAAAAATTACCCCTCTTCTACCATGGGAACGCCTGGTTTAATAAGTCAATGGGCTGATGTTAGAGGTTTTGTGTGTGTTTTATGTGTGGGTAGAGGGTTGATAAAATGGATTCGAGGGAGAATGATTCATAAGAAAGGCTGTTAAGACTTGAAAATAATCATATTCTTAATTACTATCACAGACACACACACACATCCCTACTCTAGTCTAGTAATTAGATAGGATATTTAAATGATATGCCAGTCCACAGATCAGAATCTTCACCCCTTATGCCATCAAGATTAACAAGGCAGCCAAGAAAAGGAAGCTAAGCTGACCTGTGATGGGTGCCTGAGGTCTGCTCCAGCGAACAACAATCGAGGTGTCATCAACTTGGTCCACAGTAGGATCAGGAGGGGCATCAGGCGCTAACAAAGAAAGAAAGGAAGAAAAGAGTCAGGAGATATTGCTATGGGTCTATTTCATGAAAAAAAGATTCTTTACCCACCATGTAGCACACATCTACCTGTTGTCTGCGAAGTAGACAGGATCAGACTCTGCTCTCCTTCTTCAGAAATCTGATAGACATTTACGATGTATTTTCGGCCAGGAAGCAGGTCAGGGATGTTTACAGAAGTGGCCGTGCTTGGAAGATCTTTGAAATAAAAAGGAAAAGTTACTAATCAAAGCATACTGATCCCTTAAATGACTCTACAGCCTATGAGAAGGACGTTTTAAAAATTATATATTCATGGGGGACAGGGGGAAACTAGAAGGGAATGCACTGATGGATAATCAATAATTATCAATGCACTATGGGATAATTTTTCTTCTTTTTTTCTCCATTTTCCAAATATTTTCTCTAAAGATGTATAATTTTTGTAATCCACCCCCATATTTGTAAACACAGTCCTCTGTGGTTGGAAGTCAGGGTAGTGGCTACGGGTGGGGGCTGATGGCGAGTAGGGTAGGAGGGATGTCCTTTTTCTTGATCTGGGCCATGGTCACGTGGGTGCGTTCACTTTATAAAAATTCATTGAGCTCTATGTTTATGATCTGTGCACATTTCAGTAGGTCTATTATTCTACAATAAGGCTTTTAAAAGGCCCTAAACAGGAGAATTTGAAAAGCACGAATGAGGGTACTGCGCACCCCCAAAAACGAACATTTTCTGCTACAGTCTTCATACTGGCAATTACATACACAGAGAAAACATTTTTGTTGTATGGACCTCCACCCAGGCAAATGCATAACACAGTGCATGTCAGGGACCAGGGAAATGTGAGCATGGCTCAGGAAAAACCCAGTTCAGTTCCAGAAAGCACCGGTCCTTTCCCATCCTCATACCAGAGGGTCGTTTGTCTAGTCTGAGCTGTCAACTAGTTCCCAAGCTCACAGACCACCTGCCTGGATGCCTCCTCCTAAGCAGGATTTACCACTAGCCACTCAAAATCTGTCATGACAACGCATTTAGCTCACCGAGGTACTGCGGTTCATCTCCCTCCTCACTCAGCTCATATTCCACACGGAATCCTGACACGGTGTCTGAAGCTGAGACCCAAGAGACCACGAAGCTGCTGGCGGTGATTTCAGTCACAGATTCAGAAGTGGCCACAACGGGGGAAAACGGTGTTGTCTCTCCAGTCACAGTGTTGCCTACAGAGTCACAGAGAGAGGAAAGAGAGCCTTCAGCCATCAGGAAAGCTTACTGCCACTGTCTGTAGAATATCATTAAAAAAAAAAAAGTGGGTGCCATCCATGGCAGAATACGAATGGAGAAGAAAAGCACTTCTTGAGGAGAGGCAGCTCTGAGAAACGCAGGCACAGACATGAGGCCACTGGGGTACGTACTGGTCACTGCTGGGCTTGTGCTGGTGGTGGTGAAGTCAAAGCGTGTCACCTCTTTGTGGCCGTAGTGCTGGACACTGATGAGCTGTCCCTCATATACCACACCTGGCCTCAGGCCTTTGATAGTGTATGAGTTCAAGTGGCCTGGAATGGTGGCTTCCTTCCAACGGCCTGGAGCATTTTTCTAAAAATTTAAATTAAAAAAAAAAAAATCACACAAGTATTCACAAGGATGAATGTTCAGATATGACATAGAGTAACCTTCAAAGAAGAATGAGGGGCCCAGGCAGTCCCATCATGGAGGAAAATCATGGAAAACTGAATCAGAATAGGGACCTGTAGCAGAGTTTGTTAATATTAAAAATTATTATTATTATAGTTAACATTTATGGAGAGCTTACTATGTGCTATGTTCTGTGGTATTTTACTTGCATTCTCCCATTTAATTTCCATCTCCCCCAAGGCTACACTGTCACAGGTGCTGGCACCTTCCTTTTTGCCAGATTAATTATTTAATACCAGCAACATAATACGATGAACCTAAGTTTTGCCTCTCTCAATTTTTTCATTTCTACAATGAACAGATATATTCCTCTCTGAGGCAGAGAAAGCCATATATTCTATCTGTCACTTGGGACACAATTCAAGTTTCTTGCCTTGCAGAAACAGTCAAAGCAATATTGCCTGATGACTCAGCTTCTAGGGCCATCACATATAAGGTTCAGTTGGTCTGCTTTTATGACTCATTCTTGAATATGAACTACCCTACCAAAAGTGGTTAGCCAACTTTGGGCAAGACTCCAGAAGAATGCGATTTTGATTTATTTAGTCTCTGCTTCCAGTTTACATTTTCACATCCTGTCCAACTTCATTAATATGTCGCGGATCACAAAACTCATTGCAATAAAATGTGTGGAAAAGAAACGCCCTTATTCAAACAAGATGAGATCTTTTTAAGTTGCAAATATTCTAAACAAACATAAGTCAAAATACATTTTTCACACCCAATGATTTTTAAAAGTTATCCAATCAGTTCCTCAATAATTCAAATACTCAGGTGTTCATTTATATTTCTGGAATAAATGAAAGTGATCCTAATACTCTTTAAATTTAAATTTTAACTCAAATACACTGTGAAAAAAATTTGAAATTGGTTGCTCCATTAGCTCAGATTTAATGATAAACCTTTAATTCAATGTGAACTTTTTTGGCTAACTATCAGAAGATAATACTAGAAAGGAAACTCTCATGTGACGAACATTAAGCAAAAACCCCCGAAAAAATTTTTTTGAGAGCACACGAGAAGTTAATACTTGTAAACATTACAAATTGTAGCTATAAGTTGTAAATGACACTGAGTGATTGAGGACCGGAGAAGAGACCCGAGTCAGGTGTCCCTACAGACTTGATATATATTTTTTTCAATTGAGGAAGATTTGCCCTGCGCTAACATATGCTGCCAACCTTCCTCTTTTTGTATGTGAGCCACCACCACAGCACGGCCACTGACAGATGAGTGCTGTAGGTCTGCGCCTGGAACTGAACCTGCACCACAGGAGCAAAGTATGCTGAACTTAACCACTAGGCCCCCAGGGCCAGCCCTTGAAACTCAAAATCTCAAAGAAATTCATCATTACCACTCCTTGAGGACTTTCCAATTTAACATACATTTTATACCAACCTATAAATGTCCCTTATTACAGTGGTCTCACATAATACTTCAGAATCAAGTTTAAAGTAAGTAACCTTGGTGATGAGATGAAAGGTAAGAGACAAGAAGGTGCTGGAGGGAAAAAGATTCCATGGTCACATCACTAGGTACAAAGTTCTGCAAATGGCTACTCAATATGCTACGGACATTACAAAAGAGGGTGAAAGAAGAAAAAGAATGATTTCAACAGCTTGGAGTTTCCCTCAAGAGTTTAAATACAACTGTATGAGTTGGTCCAATGTTTTGATTTGCTTTATCCTGTTTTTAATTGCTAGAATTCAATAGCTGTGATTAAAAATGGACATTTTTCTCCTATGTTTAAAATAGTGTTCCTCAAACTATGAGCCATGAATTTTGGAGATATAGCAGGGTAGGTCGGAAGGGGTAAGAAAAACCTAAAACTTAATAGACCAAATATCCTCTTTAGTATGATTTCTTCAATTTCTAGATGGTTTTTATTAGAAAATCACAAGGTTCATTCTTTAAATAAACCAACCATCATCCCTCATCTCTACTTCCTTCTCATCATCTCCTTCTCTTCTATCTAAATAACTTCAGAGGATCAAAATTCCAGAAATGATCACTTAAAAAGTAAACCAGAAAAGAAAGATATGAATTTAGCTGGGGTTTTTTCCAAATTATGGAAATGACGCCAACAATTTTTTCCCCTGAAAGAGTTATAAAACATATGAAACTTTAGATTTTCTTCCCATACTGGGGAAGAATAATTTCCAGCATTATCATTTCCAAGTCCTTGCTCAGAAGATCTTTCTAACAGAAAGAACTAAATTCTTCTAAATACCCAAAAAGCTAAATCTATATGTCAATTCAATTGACCACACATTGTTTCGTCGCTAAACAAATATAAATGCTATATGACTAGTTAGTCAGATCTGTTGGCTCAAAAGCTGCAAACAAATGTTCCAAATGAGTTCATTTTGGGAGACCGGGTGACAGAGCTTTCACACTCACGGGTTTCCATCTGAGGATGTACTTAGAGATGTGAGATGGCTCCGGTGCGTTCCACTGGATGGGGTGTGAGTTGGGCTGGCTGGGGGTCTCTGTGATGATTACTTGGACAGGGCCAGTGGTGCCTGAAAATAAAAATTTGACATTTGGTTACCTTGGGTATTCACTCACTTCAACTTAAAATTCAGTGCACAGCGACAGCCATCATTAAAGACAGTTCTGCGTATTAGCAAGGATGAGTATAATAAAAATTATCCAGGATTGACCTTTTACACATTTACATTAGAAATCAATGGAGACATCCTTTTTTAGCTGATAAATTATTGTCCTTCACATGAGAAATGTAAATAGAACTTGTTTACAGCAAATAAAACACATTTTTAAAAATGCCTCTTAGCTTGCATTCTTTTCTGTTTTCAAAGTAAGAACTACGAGTAAATTGTAAAACTACCCTAACACAAAGAATGTACCACGGAATACAAATTTCATTTACTTATTTTTTAAGCTTCTTTGAAGCAAATTCCAGTTTGTGAAGGCTTTTATCAAGAATGAATCTAGCCTCTAAGAAGGAAACAACATTCCAAAGGCCATACGACATGATGTAAAACAAACACATTTCTAAATGGGGTAGAATCTTAGACAAATAGACAAAGGTAATAATTAAAGACTCAATTTTATTTCTCATCAGTCTAAACATCCTACCAATTTGGAAAAACGTTTTATTTTTATTTTCATTCAGTAAGTATACTCTAAAATCATACTATTGTCTGGTCAAATTATTAAGAGATATAACTTTTTTTTTCAAAAGCAGTTATCAACTGAAATGACATGCTGAAGTATACACAAATTCAACATTTCTACATCTTGATGTGCATGACTGTTTCCAATACAATTTAAAGTATGGTTTTGTTTCTTTTTTCTTCTTTCTAAAAAAACAAAATAAATCAAGTGGAATCAATTTCTTAATAGTGTAGACTCTATTTAGGATAATAATGAAATAGCTGAAACATTTATGCTTGTAGCACAGAACACTATTTTTCCCCTAAATGTTATCTTTTTTATGAAATAAAAATGAATTTCCTTGTAATAACCTTTCTCAGAGTTTCTAACTGCTAATCTGTCAAATAGCAAAATTTTAATGTTAATAAAGTATTACACCAGATTAACAGATTTAAGTTTTCTGAAAGCTCTTAGAAAAACAATACTGATTTTCAAATTTATCTTTGCTGTTAAATTCTATTTGGAAAAAAGTTTCCTCTAGCAGAACAAATAAATAACTTGTAAATCTGTGTAGACTCAAAAATTCCAAAATAACGTACTCACTTTCCACACTGAGAATAATTCAAAGTTGGTTGAGGACTAACAAATTTTTTTTTTTTTTTGAGGAAGATTAGCCCTGAGCTAACATCCACTACCAAGCCTCCTCTTTTTGCTGAGGAAGACTGGCCCTGGGCTAACATCCATGCTCATCTTTCTCTATCTTATATGTGGGACTCCTGCCACAGCACGGCTGGATGAGCGGTGCGTGGGTCCATGCCCGGGATCCAAACCAGTGAACCCTGGCCACTGAAGCGGAGAATGCAAACTTAACCGCTATGCCACCAGGCCGGCCACCTAACAATATTGTGTGAATCTTAATATCATTTAGTGCAGGTATTTCCAAGCCACATGAATTCCAAAACTCATGTACAAAATTCTCAGTTTTCCACTCTAAAGTGGTATATAGGTCACAGAACACGGCAAGATGTTTGTTTTAATCAGTTGGCAGAAGTCAATTTCATGTCTCTCTGAATCACCCTTTCTGTTTGTGAAGATCCTCACAAAAGTAATTAAGTTTTTAAAGATGAACATTGAAGCAAAATTTTAGAGATGTAACTACTTCAAGTAGTTCCAAGTAAATCAGTAAATAGAAGACTATCATGTCCTTAAATTATTTATGATAATTGGCATAAGGTGGTTTAAATATTGATCTCTTAAAGAAATCCTACTAGAATTTCCTCAGATAAGGAACTTGATATGTGTTTTATTTAGTTTGACAGTCATGATTTTGAGGGGAAGAAGTTTATGATGTCATAGCATGTCCAACACCATGAGTGAACACATAATGATGTGTTCATGAAGGTTCACCAATTGTAACAAATGTACCACTCTGGTGGGGGGTGTTGCTAATAGGGGAGGCTATGCATGTGTGGAGGAGGGGGTATATGGGAAATCTCTGTACCTTCCTTTCAATTTTGCTGTGAACCTAAAACTGCTCTAAGCAAACAGTCTTTAATTAAAAAAAATAGTCTATGATGGTTAGATGTCACTAAGATTAAGTTTTAGAAAGACAACACAGGGGCTGGCCCCATGGCCGAGTGGGCGGTGTCCCACATGCCACAACTAGAAGGACCCACAACTAAGAATATACAACTATGTACCGGGGGGCTTTAGGGAGAAAAAGGAAAAAGAAATAAAATCTTAAGAAGACAACACAAATCACCTTTACTGACCACCTGTAAGTCTAATCATGCTGCTATGTCCACAAGGAGGATAAAAGAGGGGTAGGGGTGAAGAAAAAGGCAGGCCAGTGGCTTTTACCCCAGTGATGGAGTAAAACTACGGAAGTTTCTTTTCCTTCTAAAACTTCAAGTGCTGGTTTGAAATTCTACGTTTTCAATTTAAGGTTTATGCCATAGCTCACCTTTAAGGGAACTGCACTGAACAGCCATGAGGATGTCACGCATTTAGCACATTTTTGTCCAGAAAGTAAAGAGACTGTGTCCATTATTTGTAAGGTCAATTAAATTCCAACTGTCACCCTACCTTAGTCTACACATGATTTGAAGACAAGAAATCGGGAGATTCTGACATCCTTTACATTATTTAGACTTAAAACTCTTTTGATCATCCTTTTCATACTGGTTAGTTGGTAAAACTTTTAAAATTAACCTAACTGAGCAATTACTCACCCCTGTGAAAACTTCACTCCCTCTCTTATTCAATATGATCAGGCTAACAACAAAATAGTGAAGTAAAGACATGATACAATGTCTACACTTTTAAAACCAGTTTAAAATCAGGTCACGATGAGCAATTGCCAGCAACAGTGACCCTGGAGAGGTTAAACATTTATGGATTTGTGACTCAGTCCTTTTTTCTCTATTTAGTTTGCTGAGATCTGTGCTTTCCTAGTTGTTTATTGACAAACCAAATGCCTCTTATCTTCTGTTAGTTTGAACAACCCCAGCAAATGCTCCGTAGGGGGCACAAACAGGACAAGCCTCAGAGACAATCTCTTGGTAATCTGTTGTTCTTTTAGTCTTCCCACCCTCCTCATGCCCCACATGGACCATCGAGAAAACCAAACTGTGTACGGAGGGCAAACTCCAGGCCACTCTCCCCTACGTCTCCCCCACGCTCAGTCGATTCTCTTGTTACCATTTTTAAAGAGTAGAAACAAGGTCAACACATAAAACTCCAGAAGGAGGACTCCTTCCTATCTAGATTTCATCTCTGACATGTCCACTAAGTGCTTCCAGCAAGCAGCTATGTGAACAGGCTTATTTTCAAACGAGAAAGAAATAGGCTCTCTCTAAATCAGTAAGAAGGAAATAATTTTCAATAAATTGCCACACCAATAACAACCATAAACATTGACACTAGAGAGCATTTCTTGAGAAGTTTCTATCCTTTGGTTGCGTCGTTAAAGAAAAAAAAAACCCATTTATCAACTTTCTGAACCTACAGTACTTCTGCAATCAGATTTTTAAAAATTATTGAATAGAAAAATTCTAAGTGATTCTTATATCCAAATTCACTACGAAATAGCATTTAAGAGAAAAGTCCATCGGTGCAATAAGCTCGCCTAAAGCAAAGCCACCGTCCAGAGCCCTGACAGTGTCTGAGGGTGGGCAGGGCGGGCGCAGGTTCTCTTCAGAGCTCACAGAAAGAGTGGATCTGGGTGGTGGGTATATAGGATCACAGACTTTAGATTGTCAGTGCTGGAAGGAACTTTCAAGGTCATCAGCTACAATCTCCTCATTTTTCTGATGGGAAATAACGAGTGGAGCTTGACGTGTGTCTCTTCAGCAGCATGTGGAGCTGGGATCCATGTCTTGGTGAACACTGCCTTTGGCCAGCTTGCCCCCTATCTTGTTCTCTAGGACAGTGAATCTCTATCACGTTATGGAAGGACCTAGTTAACTTAATCTTGATTTCTCTCACAGGCAGATCCTGCTGCCCTGAAAAATCTCTCCTTTTCGTTTCTGAATGCAGGCTATGTTTTAAGTCAAAAGCTAACAGAGGTCGAGGAGGTTTACACCTCAGTAGTTGCTCAAATAATCGATGCCTAAAAATTAGACTTTCATAATTCAACGCATTTTATTATAATTAATCACTCAGTGAAAATTAAATTCAAAATTTTTTTTCTAAAATGAACTAAAATTACCTATGGTGAGGCATGATTTCCTATGAACTGAAAGAACCAAGCAACAAACATTTGGGAGTATTTGAACTATGTGGGCAGAGAACTGACCAGGTTACTCAACTCTTGACTGAGATGCTTTGCTCCCCACTCCAACTGATCAAACAAACGAAACCAGACAAAAGAGGGCCAGCATGAAATACACGGAACGAACACACACTGTACGTGCTAATTCACGTAATTTCTCTATGCAACCTCTCTGCTAGGAACCATAACATAAAACCCCAACCTTCACTCTCAGCATAGCTTGCTTCACGGTCTCTGTTTCCATGTATGGATGTGCCATGAAATCAGCCCGAGTGTTTTAACTTAATGGAATGTTCTACAGTGTTAAGAAACAAATTACACACAAGCACATTTTTACAGCCTTCCACACCTTGTACTTGACTGCAGAGAAAGCAAGATCATTGTAGTCAAAAATTCGATTGATTATTAGACAGTGATATAAAAAAAAGGGTGGGAAAGAAAGGAGATTCGAGCTTAGGCATCAGCGTATTCATAAACACTGATGGGCCCTGTGTTTATAACCCAGTCGACAGTTCTCAATCTGGGGTAATATGGCTACTCACCTGGGTAGGTCTGCAAAGGTTGGCAATGCCACTCCCCAATGCCACGGCCATAGCAGTAGCACTGGTACCTGACACCATGCACATATTTCTCCCAGGAGTCTCCAATCTGATAAAACGTTCGGGTTTCCGAGTCCTGGCATTGGTCTAAAGTATATAGAAATAAAAGATAAGCAGCCTTGAAAACTTAAAGCCACACATTCAGTTTCAGTGTGCTCGAGCATACATTCTTAGTTTTAATAGAAACTTGTAACTTTCCTTACAAATATATGCAGTTAAAAAGTATTTTGTTCCTATCTTTTACCTTAGAGGACAATTAGTGGTAAGAAGTACCCAGTGAGAGGAATATTTAGTTTTCTAAAAGGACAATATTTCTAAATAAAAATTTTAAGATTTAGATGTCAGTGTATATTGATATTCTGAATATTAACTTGAGAAAAATAAATTAGATATTGTATTTTAGCCACATTAATGCAACTGATTTACCATTTGAACAGCAAGGACAAAATATTATTTTGTCCGTTTTATACACTTCTTCAAACTTTGAAGGGCTTAATTTTACATGCAAATAAATGAACTAGATTTTAACTATGAATACTTGCTGAGCAATTTCTAAGAAAACCTCTGAGGCTTCTCTTTGAGCTTTGGCAATCTGAGGTCAAACAAACTCATCTGATCGGCTTGTTTTCTTAGTGAGCAACCCTCCTCTTTCAGAAAAGGAATATTAATGGATTACCTTAAAGCTGGTAACACAGCTCATTTAAGGCTGAACCTTCACTATTTGCTTAGATCTATTATAAAGGGCAGCCAAGAAAAATAAAGCATTTGGAGGGAGGTATTTACTGGCATAATCATTTGCCCATGTTATTGCACAGTCAGCAAAGGGGAGTTCTCTTTCATAACATGGACTGGCTTTATGATTCGGAAGCAAAGAACGAATTTCATTCAATTAAAATAAACCTGAATTTGTCACCAAATTCAGCAAAAACAGATGACTGCCAATAGCAAGATTATATATTGGTCCATAATTAGAGAAAAGACTTTGCAAGGCTTTTGCAAGCCACCGATCAAAGTCTGGATCCAATTGCAATCATATAATATCAAACAGCTTTCCTTATTTGAAATTTTCTAACTATTCTCAGGGCCCAAACCCATCTAGAGAGACAAGCCCACTTACCAATGGGATCACACTTCCATCTGCCCCGGCCCTGACCGAAGCAGGTACAATTCAGCATGTGTCCCTCTTCGTGACGCTTATGAAATGTGTCATTCACGTTATAAGTGATGTCGTCGACAATGCATTGATCTATGTAGGAAAGAGTGGAACGGGTGGAAGACTTTAACTTTCACTGATAAAAGCAAAGAAGCTACGCTTTTCAAAGCATACAGTTCCTTCCACTTAATTATCAACCTCTCCCACTAAACTAACTTTTCAACTGTCACAGAATATTTTTTCAAAGCTTAGCCAGTGATACAATTTTTGCAAAAAAAAAACCCAATCCTTTCTTATAAACTTGTAAATGTCTGAGATCAAAGTACATACAACTAAAGAATGTGGTAAGATACACCTCCCTGAGGAAAGCCAATTTTTAAACAAATAAGTGTCTTGCTTTCAGAAAAATTCTTGCTTAGTTGATAATGTCCTTTAGATCTCTGCTTGTTATGATAAATAGGAGGAAGAGTAAACATATTTATACGGCGCCCAGCATGGAGTGATGTTCTCATCTCTGGAGTGGCGGGGGTGGGGAGATATTTAGATTTGGGAAATAAAATGACATCTATGGCACTTCTAAAGCTAAAAAAAAATTAGGCCAACTCTTCCTAACTCTATGAGAGATCCTAAGAAAATTACTTCCCTCTTTGCGCTCTCAGCTCCTTCATCTGTAAAAAGAAGAGTTGGTCTGTGTGACCCCCTAGGGTCCCTTTCAGCTTTGCACCACCTTATGCAATTATTATGACTCCTGGATTGGGTTGCCCACTGGACACCACAAAAGGAGAACAAGTTCAGGCCAGTGTCAGCACACCAGCTATATGGGCAATTTATTAGCTCAGAGTTCTACCTAAATCTTACTTTTCAAATCAAAGAAACAGAAAACGTAAGAGAGTTTTAATAAATCAACATCCCTATATTATATATCTAGGTCCAAAGGGGAAACCTTGATTTGAACAAAAGAAATTGGTCTATGTATTTGCCTCCTTAAGTTTGGAACTGCAAAGATCTGATTTCAGAAGAGCAAATCTCTTTTCTTTACAGAAATGATCCAGTCTTTTCTAGACATGAATCCAACGGCATAACTAAAAGCTAAAAGGATCAAATGATTGTGTTCTAGTCTTTGAAGTCATCTTTTTGGCTCAGCCTAAGCACTTACACCCTGGGAATGTTTCAGAATCTAAGAATTGCTGTGCCGGCTTTTCTTAACTGGCTGCCTAAAATGCAAAACTTATCCAGCACAGTAGTCTAATGGAGAGGCACTGCATATTTCTTCTGCTGCTTTTGCAAAGCTCAAGTTTTCACATAAAAGTCTGCCTCTTTGGACCCTCTGTCCTCTCCAGGGTTTCCATTAATAAGCAAGCATACCTCGGAGCTGGGAGTAGGCAACACAGGTCCATTCCCCACGACCATTGCCAACACATGTGCACCTCATCATGTGGCCCATGTCGTGTTGCTTATCCCACTGATCTCCAACGCGATACATCACCCCTTCATTAGTTGTACAGATTTCCTCGTGGGCTGTTGGGAAACAAACAAGAAACGCACACTGGCTCAATGATCACAAGGTCTAAAAAGGCATGCAATAATATCAGTTCAGTCTGATTATCCTGAGAACTCTCACTTGGAAGGAAGTCCTGTGTGCTTCAGAGAAATCTCGGTGCTGCTATGTGGAAGTGGAGGGTTTTGAGCCCCAAAGAGAGAAAACATAGTCTACTAAAGCTGAGGTTTTCTGTACAGAATAATTACGGAAAGTTAAGGGATGTGAAACCACGATAATACCTACACATTTGCACAAAGGGTTTGCATTGTTTTAGAAGCCTACATTTCACTACTGCCCCATAACTTTTCCTAGTTCCAGTTTATTCTAGCTCAAAGGGAAACTATGTGTACAGATAGTGCAAGAATTGCAACCTAAAGTGTATTTTCCTTCTACACCCAGCATTCCCTTTTGTTGAAATGGGAGAAATAAAAGTAAGTACTTTTCTTCCTGTTTCCCTGCCTCATATGCACCCTTGACAATGCATAGAGCACAGGTTCTTGGACCTACAACTGGAAAATCAAAGGTAATCCACAGAGTTTTTGAAATTTGAAAACAAATAAACGGTATTGGTTCCCCTTTCTCCATTCATACAAACTAGAGGCCCGCCCCCCTCCCCTTTTTAAAAAAGCTCGCTTACTTGTTTTACTTGTAAAAGACAGAGTTTTGGTTATTTTGGTATTTAGTGATAGAGCTTATTTCAGTCAAACCAAAATTACGTGTAAATGTCGTAGGTCTGTGACAGTAGCAGTGAGCTACATATTAACCATTTTAAGCTACTCAGTTGTGTGCTCTTTACAAAAGACAAACCTGTGCAAAATTTATAATCCCAGACTTTTGAACAAGTATTTTTATTGTATTTCTACATTTTTTGGACATTAAATTATATCAATAGGGTTTTAAAATTATATAAATATAGAATTCTTATATATTTTATTTTATATATATAACAAAGTTTTCTGCTGTCTCAAAATTTAAGTTTTAACAGGTGAAACAGGAGTAAACTGGACACTATCCTTCAGTCTCACACCATAAATGGTTGTCTCCAAGGGCTTCATCTTACCAGCCATGGGGCAGAATCCAAACTTCTGGTCCGCGTCATAGTTCTGGGTGGTTCCACACCATTTCATGTTGTCTCTCCTGCCCTCAGAAGTACAGTCAGTGTAGTTGTGGTTGTTGTATAGGAAGGGGAAGTGGCACAAGGCACCATTGGAATTCCCACCTCGAGTCTGAACCAAAACTGCCCAGAAAAATACACAAATAGGAAGGAAAAAATTACAACCGAGCTTTCCCAGGTACAGTGGGGAAGTGCTACAGAAAGGTTTGAGAGAGCCAGCTTCTACACTTAATTCACAGAGTCTGACTCAGAATAACAGAGGTCTGATAATATAGTTCTAAGCTTCCTTCACGTGTTCACCTCACCTTCAAAATAGATTGAAATCCGATTTCCACTCTCGCTTCCCCAGCCAAAAAAAAAAGCTTAAATGATCTCTTTGAATAAAACATAGTTTTAACCAGAAGAGGAGCAAAAACACTCAGGCATCCCACCTGTGTATTCCTCAGTCCTGTGGGATCACCTACTGCTTTCAATAGACAAGTATCTTAAATCACATCATAATCCCCATGTGTCAAAAACAAGTGAACTGGGGGGCTTTTCCCTTGCTGTCATTTCCCAAGGGTGCTGGGGAACATGGAAGGATGTTCAGCTGCTAAGTTTGCTCCACATCTCTTGGGTCCAGACTGCACCAAAGTGAGATTTCTTGTGCAGCCTCAAAATTAGAGGCTAGTTCGCCGGCAAATAAAAATAGGGCATGAGAAATGGGTTTTTCTCACTGCTGTGTTTTCCCCTAGGGACACTTACCAGCACTGTCTGTACAGAAAGAATATTTCTGGTCTTGCTCATAATTGGAAGTTGTGCTGCACCAGAGGTGTCCATCCTGCCGCCCCTCCGTGGTACAGGAGTAGAAAGTTCTGCCGTTGTAGGTGAAGGGTAAGACACACGGCTCCCCGTTTGAATTGCCACCATAAGTCTGGGTCACAGCTGCAAGCATTGCCAAAATATGGTGACAGTCTCAGTAAATAGAGCTGCATTGACCTTCCACCAATTGCCGCTGATTTATAACTTAACTGAGACTGAGCTTGTGCCCTCAAAGAAAAAAGCTGCAAGCATAGATGATCATCTGCTTAATGTCTGTCAAAATGCGTTACTCAGGAAGCCATGGCTTTTGAGACACAGCAACACCTGATTTCTTCTGCTGATGTCCTTTGTTACCACCTCTGCTCCATGTGTCAGTTTCCCCATTTGTATAGCTATACTTATACAGGTTAATCAAGGATGATGCTCAAAGGATACTGAAAGGATATGCATGACTCTGTTGGTGCCAAAAGTCAAGTGTACCAATTATTATTGCTCTAGTTATGACCACTTTTGTATCCCAGAAGAGATGCATTAGGTTGTTGAAAGAAGTTTACAACACAAAGCTCCAGAAATTTGAGATTTAGGATGTAATATATGGATGATAAGCTATTCCGAAAGCAATCCTCTTGTAACAACATTTTAGACAAGTAAAAATAATACATCACAGTTTAAACCTCACTACAGGAAAGAAAATACATAGATTAAAAAGATTGGAAGAAAATATATCAAAAGCCAAGCCTCATTGTTATCACAGGGTGGTAAGATTATAAGCTTTTCTTGTTTGTTTTACATTTGTGGGTAAATGAATGTATTGCCTTTCAAAAACTAAATAATGAGTTACCAGGGCTATTTTTTAAAAAGATAATGCAGACCTGTCTCTTGGCAGCTGACTCCATTGCCCAGGCAAGTGCAAAGCATTTGCTTATTTCCTTGTGTCTTCAGCCACTGCATCCCCACGGAGTAAACCACGCCACTGTCTGTGACACAGTGACCGTATGGAGCGGGCTGGGGGTGAGGCTGGGGCTGGTAAATGGCCGTTCGGACATCTGTGAAGGGGCCAGATCCTAAGGGCATGAGAAAGGAAAGTCATAAAGCTGGACAAGAAAAAGAACTATTTTCTAGAGTTGGGATCTTCGGAGTTCCATACAGATGACTCTGAAATCCATGTTGTTACTGACCTGCAACTGAAAAGAAACGCCCCTCCCATTCTGCATTAGCTTTTGCCTGGGCTAATCAGTCTAGGAATCAATCCACAGGAGTCTACCAAATGGTCTCCATCTTCCAGCTCATCTGGAGCCACCGGGATTACATTTCGAAACCCACAGACATTATCCTGCTGCTACTCGGTAGAACAGATAGCTTCAAAGACTCCTTACTCATGCCAGGAAGCTGCTGGTCCATGCCTCCACAATCCTTCACATCTAACTTTCTTCCAGCTCACTTCTGACCACTTCCTTCCTTGCTCAATGCTCATTCCCCCATGTACCCTGTGCTGTCTTCATGCTTTTTCCTTAGCCTGCCTCACCCTTCCTCTCTAAGCAGCTTCCATAAACTCAATCAATCTAGGCATTTCTCTTCCTGACACTGTTTTGGGAAGTCCCTGTCACTCTGCAGCAGACCTCTTGCCATCTGTGTAACTCTGGGCTCACTGGAGGGTGCCCTGAACAGCCATATTGGACTCTCTAGAAGTTGTTCCCTCCTTCCAGATTTTGTTTCTCCTCAGGATTACTTGTGATTCTGTTACGTTTTTTCTAAAACTAATCAATCCTCTTAAAATACCTTTCCTTTCAGAGTAAGACAAGAGATTGTGTCAATCTTTCCCTTAAACTTTTGGAAATCTGTTCTCCTGAAGGCCAGGCCCGCTGCGGAGAAGAGTCAGAACTGATGCTAGAACGACTGGTAGACGGAATTCAGCATCTCCTAAGTCCTGCTGAACACTAGAACCCAAAGATTCCTCACAGACAGCGGGTCCCACAGTCACTCATATGGGGGAACACAACATCTGTGTTCAAACGTCCCACCTGGGAGAGTCACAACGCAAAGGAACAAAGAGATCCTGTAGAAGTTCCATTTTGTTTAATCCAGTGTTTCTCAAACCTTTTTGAACAATGGAACCTTTTCAGTATATTAGTAATATTAGTAAAAATACATAACATTTCTTGAATGCTTACCCCATTTGACCCCAACTACCCCTTTAGCTTAAACTATTTCAGTAGATTGATATTTGTAATGTTTCTCTTTTTGGTTAGCAGCATTTTATGATAATAATCAAATAACTCAAAGATATTATAAAATATAATCTTATGACCTTCATAAGTATTCAGAGCAAGATGAAAACTCATCAAAAGGAGAAAAATCCAAACAAATAATTAACATTTTTAGCTAAATGACCAATTGATAAAAGGCTAAACAATAATGCTAGCATGTTATGTAGTGAAAACTTGCTCAAAACATATTAAGAATAATAACAGAAGGACATACCCCTGACTGCCATATTTCTTTCCTCAGATTCTTACAAAACAAGCTACAAGGCAAAGACCTTGTTCTTGTACTAGAAACAATTCAAACTTCCTTTCCTAAAAAAATGCTTGGATATTGTGTCATTCATTCCCATCTCTAGGTTCTCTCTGAATTTCTCAAATTGTGAATGCCAATACATGAAGAAAATGATCGTGCATTATTTTATGGAATGCAACAAAGTTTGCCGGAGCATGGAAACCACACATAAAGGATTGTTTCTGCTACAAAGAGCTGAATGTCAGGACAAGGTAATATATTCCATTTTGAGAAAAGAATAAATGTACATTTTTTTCCCCTTTCCTAGCAGAAGAGTCAAGTAATCATATAACTCATCATAACCCACTCATTTCCATTAAAATGCACTTTAGATATTCAAAATGCATACACATGTGTATGTATATGTGTATCTAAATGTCTATATATATATATATATAGACCCATCTATATCTATCTTTCTATATATAAATTGTGTAGGTTTTGTGATATTAGTATTTTTTTAAACATCAATTTAATCTCTTGGGGCTAAAATTGTTTTTCCCCCTAAGATTCATTTTCATTTCATTTTTATTTAAATTTAAAACTTGACATTAAACAAAGTTTTAACAGCTAACGATCTGTAAATGAACTCAGCTTACAGTAAGCCAAAACACTGCAAATCATCTTAAATAGCACGTCAAGGGAAAAATGGATTTGCAGAAATATTTTTTGAAAGGTTATCCCCGTTCGCGGTTCCGGCCCGCCCATCCTGTGCCTCACCGGTGGATGTGGTCTGCAGAGACGCGTGCCTTTCACACTTCCACTCCCCTCTGCCGTTGCCTGTGCAGATGCACTGGAGCAGGTTCCCCCGATTATCCTTCTTGCTCCAGGTATCGCCAATTCTATAGGATGTCCTAGTGTCCTGATCATTGCATCTGTCTGTGTCAGAAAGGAAGCAGTGAAATATGCAAATCAGGTCAAGCTTGTAATGCTCAGTTCAAACCTCAAGAAAAGAACATAGCAGCTTAAAGCTTGGAAGCCCTTTTTCTGGTGGTATGTTCACATCCAGCTGTGGAGCCACAGGTGTTCAAATTCTGAAAGATGGGATTACATTTGTTACAGTGGAAAGGGAGCTGCATGATTTAGTCTAGCTCCATTTCTCCGCCAAAAGACTCTTTCATCATCTTTCATTCATTCACTCATTTTTTTTTTTTAATCATTTTCACGTTCTTCCTTTGACCAAATTCATTCTCCAGTCTCTTTCCTTCTCAGGCTCTCCCAGGCTTTCCTGGAGTAATTACTGTATTATGACCTGCCTTTCCAGAGGGACTTCCTTTAGGAAACTCGAAACAATAGAGAGGCAAGAAGGTCTCAGAAGCTCTCCCCCCATTGCCCCAATGAAGCTATAAAAAGATGGCGGCATCTCTTTCTTCATTTGTTATATAAAAAAATTCACGGGACTACCAACTTCTTTGACTAAAATGTCCTCTTCTCCCCTCCCCCACACCTACCTATTTAAAATCACTAAGAAGATGGCTGCTTTTGAATTGCTCAGTGTTAACCCTTCAATAGAAAAGTGCGATTATTAATGTAAAATGATACTTTGTAACTACAGTCATGAGTTGCTTAATTACAGAGAGAAGATTCTCAGAAATGTGTCGTTAGGAGATTTTGTTGTTGTGTGGACATCATAGAGTGCACTTATGCAAACCTAGATGGTTTAGCCTATGATACACCTAGGCTATATGGGACCACTAATAATCTTATGGGACCACTGTACATGCGGTCCAGCATTGACCACAATGTCGTTAGGCGGCGCATGACTGTAAATTACCATTGGTCTTTGTGTTCAATTATCTGGTAAATAGATTGTTTCAGTTATCATCCAGCTGTCCCCATTTGCTACAATGTGAATAGGGAGGATCTGATTTATTTGTGAATCAGAAAATCACTGCACTAGGTTGGAGAATAATAATTATTCAGTTGATGTAAGTTCTCACAAATACACACCCACATTGATCTACCATCAGAGCAGAGGGCTGAATGAAGAGTCATTGCTGCTTACAGTTTTTACCCAAATCCCTAGCTAAAAAGATTGTCTTTCCCTGACCCCCATAGCACTATTTTCAGTATTTGTCTGGAAGCCCTTAATATCGTGCTCTAGACGATGAATATGTATAAGCCTTTCTCATCTCCCTGACCTACTTACTAAGGCTCTTTGAAGGCTGGGCTAATGTCCAATTCATTTCTGCATCCCTATACCATCTTGTACAAAGTAGAGCCTTACAAAACTTCACAGAATAAATGACTTTTCTTTGAGAAACTTTTCCCAACTTTCTATTAGAAGAGTTTTAAATAATAGATAAGAGTTCGAGTCAGACACCTAATTTGTCTTAAACTAAAACACTCTCCCCAAGGTCTTGGAAGTCTAACCATCATAATAACGTTTTAAATGCAAAAAATCTAATGAACCAGTCAGGTTCCAGGAAAGATTTGGTCAGAATTGTTATTACTTTCCAGGAGAGACTTGTTTATTGTTAGCAAAGAATTCAAATTTGGAGGATGAATATTTTAAGCTGGTGAAATATTTTAAGGTAGATAAAGTTCAAAACATTTAGATTTGATTTTAAATTTCTTTATAACACCAATACTTAATGGCTGTTTTTGCTTCAACATTCTATAGTCGCTATTAGTTTGAAATTTCAAAAAGGGAGCCTTGAGCCCCTAAGGCAACAGAGAGGCCTCCGGGCAATCTTAGAAAGAGCAGCAGAGACACCAGAGAATACCTTCTTTACAGCACTAAGAGCCTATTTAGGAGCTTTGGGTAAAAGACACTGCCCTTAACCCCAGAGTAGACACATGTTTTGCTGTTGTTGTTGTTGTTTTCCGAGGAAGACTCGCCCTGAGCTAACATCTGTGTCAATCTTCCTCTATTTTATTTTATTTTATTTATTTTTTGAGGAAGATTAGCCCTGAGCTAACTGCCACCAATCTCCTCTTTTTGCTGAGGAAGACTGGCCCTGAGCTAACATCCACGCCCATCTTCCTCTACTTTATATGTGGGATACCTACCACACGCATACCAAGCAGTGCCATGTCCGAACCCAGGATCCAAACCAGGAAGCCCTGGGCCGCTGAAGCAGAACATGCGCACTTAACCACTGCACCACTGGGCTGGCCCCAATCTTCCTCTATTGTATATGAGGGTCACTGTCACAGCATGGCCACCAAGGAGTGGTGTGGGTCCACGCCTGGGATCCAAACCTGTGAACTCGGGCCACTGAGGCAGAGTATGCCAAACTTAACCACCAGGCCATGGGGCCAGCATGTAGACACATAATTTTAACCTATGGGATAAGTGCTTTTTATTTTCATCAGTTTTGCTTATGACTATGCTTTATTTAAATTTCAAAGATGGAAGGAAACTTAAATCTTTAGAGCTTTGCCCCTTCCATGTCAGTAGGACCCACATGCCTAAAGATGCCTGTTTGCTTTCCACCAAAATGACTTTTCTATCCTGCGGTAAAATGCAGACTCTCCACACTCCTTGCGTGCTATTTTAATGATTTCTTTGCTCTTAATATTGGAAAATATCTCAGTCGTAATTTAGATTGAATATTTGCAACTAATGTTCTGATCTATAGCATATGTGGCATTGAAGTGAATATTAAGGTTTTTCTTAGTAGCTGATAGCCTAAGACTTTACTGAACTAAGATTTTATTTTTCTTTTTAGTCTTCTTTGAAGAAGCAGAATAAGTTAGTGATGGAATTTTTCTTGACATCCAAATGTTACCAAAGCATGTTGGGGCAGTGGGTGTTCTAAGTGACATCACATGATAATTCTCTCTAGGAATCCAGAAAACGACACCTGGCCTCATCTTTAACAGAAAGATCTAAAACATACTTCTAGAGGTACAGGTGATGCGCCCATTGCCTTCTCCCAGACAAGTACAGTCCACCATCATCCAGCCTTGGTAGGGCTTCTCCCAGGTTTCCCCGACAACATAAGAGGTCCCAGCAGCATGATCAAAACATTTCTCAGCTGTAGGGAAATTTGGAGAAAAAAAACAGAAAAAAGGGGGTTATTTTGAATTTGCAGTCTCCCCGTAATGTAAAGTGTATCATGTAAGCAAAAGTCCAGCCACATTTTTTTTAAGTGGTACCCTGTTCCAAAAGAAAGGCACGCCCTGAAACGAGGCACATAGTAAATAACCAAAGCAAAAGGAAGCTCAAGTCGAGCTGGCAGGCAGAGATCCTAGTCTCTTAATAAGTACATGGGCTGTATATTTTCAGCTAGCACCATTCTATACAGCAGTATTTTGAGTGAAAGGATCTATGTAGGGATCCAGTCCGTAGGAGACTGTACGTGAAAACTTCCAGTCTTAATTATGAACGACCAATTACAAATGCCTAAATAAAATGACAAGAAACCTATTTAAAATTTGGAATTCTGTAAAAACAGAGACAATACAGCAAAATAAAAGCCTCTGCAGGAGACAACAATAAGGAAGCAGGGTAAAATTTGTAATCAGAACTTTTTGGAATTTTATCTATCGAGTTCAACTGAGGATTGAGACCAAAAGAAACCTGACAATTTTTACTTTGAAAAAAAATTATTAAGGTGTGACAGAGCACACACAATATTATCGTCCAGTGCATTCCAATAAAGAAATATGTCAAAAGTGTCATGCTTTCCTTTTAAGTGATTTATATCTTGACCAAGGAGAAATCTGAGATCAGATATTAGACAGAAGAAACGACTTCTTCCTAGATCTTTCAACTCTATCTTGCGTTTTTGAAACAAAATTAAGACTTCTATGCATGGTTAGTACTTTTTGATCTGATTCCTTTAAGGAAACTATGGGTTATATAACATTTCATTATTTGAAATAAAACTTCCATTTCTCTCTTTTTAATTGGAATTCAGATCTCGTTCATGTACATTTCGATTTAAGCCAACATTTTGACTGGGTGTCCCGCCCCCATTCATTGCTCAGAGTCACACACCTATAGGCTTGCAGGTCCATTCTCCTTTCCCATTACCAAGACAGACACACTCTAACATGTAACCACCAGTCTCATGAGGTCTCCTCCAGGTGTCACCAATCTTGTAGGACTGACCCCCTTCATGGCAGCGGTCTGTTCAAGATAAAAAGCAAATGTTAGAGAGAGTGGGACAGAGAATGTTTTTAAAAAAGAAAAAGTCTCATGTTCCACCCAGGGTAAGCACCTAGGTTAGCCAAAGTAAAGACACAGGGAACAGCTTTCCCATCAGAGACAGGAAAGGTGACGAGTCTGGTCACTTTGGGTCATTCATTAAATGTCTTGTTTAAACACAATGAGAAACCACAGAGAAAAGTGAATGGCAAAGAAAGAGGTCATAAATCCTGATTCCCCAGAGAAAGCACAGGAAATGGGTCCTAAAGCAGAAAGAAAGGCTGGCAAGCATGGCCTTCACATACACACAGCGGGCTGGGCTTGAGACTAATTCAAGGAAACAGCCACATGGGGCAGAACATCCAGCTTTCAGGAGCGTGGAGAGTCTGTATTTCACCCTGGGATAGAAACGTCATTTTGATGGAAAGCAAATCGATGTATACATATCAAGTGTGAAAATCTGGATACTTTTCTAGGTGTGTGTTAAACACAACGGCACATCCAAAGACTGAATTGCCCACCAGACTGTAACACGATGGACCGCTGACTCTTGAGATTTGCCAATAAACTTGGATGAACCCTAACGTTAAGTATGGGAAAGATGACTGGGCCTATACACAAAGGACTGATTCATTCTTTTGGATGGAAGCCTTTGAAGTGACTTATACTTAAAGGATGGATTTAAAAAACTAAATGCTACATTAATAGAATCTAACAGTAACCCAGTGAATCACACTAGAAAGGTTGCCTTAGCTCAACTTGAATTGATAAGAGTCAACCCAGTCCCCAAAGTACCTTGGAAACACTGTTAGGCTAATTAGTCTATATTATCTCTAGGAATTGACAGATCTACTTCTGGGTATAAACTATTGGTCACAAAGAAACTATACTGTTTCTGTGAGATGCAAGAGGTCTCTGCTCTGCAAACAAGAAGAGCAGACCACACAAGGGCTGATTCGCTCTTCATGACCATCTTCCCAATCACTGCAGATAATCACACTATCAATCTGGCTTGAGACGCCCGGGTAATGTCAAATGGGCAACTCCTCTGAGCATGTCTTCCTGGACTGGAACCCAAGAGATGCACTTGGTTACACTATGTACACACACACACACTCATAAATGCACACAGACTAAACATTGATTCCATCTGTGCTCAGAGCCATCTTCCACAAGCATGGGAACCAGCTGGGTGACCACATAAGAGTAATAGACGGTAACAGAGAAATTCGCATTTCTGGTATTCTAGTGTCATTCCACAAGGCGTCTGTCTTACTTGCAATGGTGCAGCTGATTCTCCCTCGCCCGGCCCCGATGCAGGTACAGTCCCAGATCATGGAGTCTTTAGGGCGCTCATAAGTGTCGCCGACCCGGTAAGTGTTCCCGGTGTACTTGTCAAAGCAAGTCTCTTCAGCTGAGGGGAGAAGGAAAGTCCATGAGAGCCTCACAGAGGCGACAGCTTTCCTATTCCACTACTCCCATCCAAAGGAAAACTCACTTTTCCATTCCAGAAGTAGCATGGTACAATGGAAAGTCTGAAAAATTTGAAGTGGGAGTTCTGGATATTATCCTCGGCTCCAATAAAGCCTCAGTTTTTGACCTCTGACAAGTTCTCGAGGATTATCTGGAAATTAATTTCTATTGTAAAGGATTCTCAGGCCCTTAGAAAAAAGCCACATAAAGCCCTACCTTAGGACCAGCTAGATTATGAAGGACGGGCTTCAGATTCTGGTCTCTGACTCAGAAAGTCAAACCAGGCAAGGTCCACATAAAAGCAGTTTGAAGAGCCCCACCCCCACCAAGCCCGGTCACTTGCTAATCCTCCTATTTCCATTTTAGCCCGATCAGGGCTTCTCTGCAGGAGTTGCTACAATTTACAAGAAACATATCAACGGTCATAAAGGAATGAGAACTTTGAAGCGGTTAGTGGTTTTGCACTGAACTGCAGCTGTCAAGTCACTTTGCCATGGAGGGCCCAAAGTGTTTTCTGGCCCAGAATCTTAGAGTTTAAGATCTGAGATAACTTTCTAACAATTAAAATTTTATAAGCAATTTTTTTTGAAGGAGAGCACAAACTCTTTCATTTTCTCATCAAAAAACTTTGGGAGAATAAAACAAAAAGAAGACTCTAGGAACTACTTTGGGATACCTTTGTTCTTTTGTTTTAAAGGTAAGAGGAACACGTGAAAAGCAAATATAAGCAGTTATTAAACGCTTTACGTGAGGAAATGACATACAATTCTACCAGGAAAATGGCATATGCATTTTTACTATTAATGCTACATTTAATTAACAAGCACCACTTCTCCATCTACTAAAAGATACTAACTACCAGGCTCCCCAGCACTTACGCTCAGGTTTACTCTCGCAGTTAAAGCCTCTGCTCCCTCCGTAGCAGGTACAAACCAAGGCATTGCCCAGGTAGGTGCGCTCCCATTGTTGGTTTATCTGATAGTGTTTCCCATTGTCGTAACAACCAGCTGTAAATAATTGAAGGAAAACGTTATCACATTTGCATCCTCCCTTTTTCAAAATTATGGAATTTTCTTGTACAATTAAATTGATGAGCCTAAGCAACAAACAGAAAAATAAGCTAAGCATCAGAGCACCAGGAGAATTAAAAGCAGTATTCCACTAAGATATAGATACAGACACAAGCTATCTAAAGAGTTAACCACAACTTGTACACGTAGATATTTAGGTATTCCTTTTTTTCCCACTTAACTTAGCTAAATGTTATACAATGATGTCATTTCCATCTGGCCAGGGGTCTACATCAAAGGAGTGGAAACATTTTGAAAAGCAGTTAACTGGAATCACATCTTTAAACATGCAAGAACTTCAATGCTCTTTAAAGGGCAACTTCAAGCAGTTTCCTTTAGCCAAGGCACAGGGAGGGTGTGTCTTCCAAAAACTTGAAGAGGAATTCCGACCTCTGTGCTTGGAGAAGCATCCTGAGGGGCCCCAGAGCAATCTGAACTAATTACATCTCTTCCAAGCTACTTAGGAACCACGTAGCTATTGGGCTACCCTCTTCCCACCCCCAATTTGAAAACATTTAACTAGTTTTTTAGTAACAAAGAAAATAAGAACGGTGAGGACCACGCTAATTCCAAATGGAAAATTTAAAGGCACACAGCATTTTTTGCTTTAACGGCAAATTTTGATGCATTCACAGGAGGAAGACCTGAAAGTGTAGAGTTGATGAGACCACTGCAGGACATTGCAGAGCGCGTCCCCCAATGCATTCAGAACCAGCCTGCTCAAAGGCAAGAGCCTTTTGTGTCCACAGCCGGTTTCTCTCATTAAGGCGTGCACACCCTCCACACGCGCGCGCGCGCGCAAAACTTCAGTCACTACTTTGGTTGTCTTTGCAGTCCCGTCCCTGCCACAGCCCGTTTCAGCCCGCGGTCAGTACTCACGCTTGCTTTGGCCGACAGCCACCGGGGACTGGGGCTGAATGATTTGCTGATCCTGCCTCTTCCTCTTCGAGGCTCCGCTGGAGGGCACCGCTGTCCCCAGGGACAGGACGACCAGCAGCAGCAGCCCAGGTCCCGGACCCCTGAGCATCTTGAGACGGTGTGGGGAGAGACGCCCTCACCAGGAGACAAGTTGCCACCAAGTTTGGTTCCCTTCGCAACCTGCGGGAGGAGTCCCTTCCAGTGCTTCCTGGGGGTTGAAGCCTCGGAGAAGGTAGGGGCCGGAGGATGGGGACGGGGACGGGTAGAGGGACAGAGGGGAAGGAAAGGACGAGAGAAGTTGTCGCTGCAGGTCCCCTCTCCCCTGCTCGCGCCTAGGGCTCCCTCTCCTCCCCCTGCACAGCGCAGCCGGCGCGGGCGGCCAAGCCCCGAGAGCTGCGGCTTATATGGGACAGTCCCCTCCCGCCCCCCGCGAGGCCCGGGCGCCGGGGAGGAGGGACCGGCCCGACTCCCCCACCTCCTCCCGCCGCCGCCGCCGCCGCCGCCGCCCGCGCGCCCATTGGCCGGCCTCCGGGTGACGTCAGGGGGACTGTGGGTTCGCCGCGAACAAAAGAGATGCTGATCGCCCGCCAGGACTCCGGCAAGGGAACTTTTTTCGGTTTCCTTTGCGGTCGTCAAACTTTTTTGGGGCCGAGCGGGGAGGGATGGGAAGCGGCTGGAATGTGGTAGACGGATAGGAAAGGGAGGGGCTGCAGCTGTGTGAAGGGAAGGGGTTGCAAGTCTTCTCCCCTCCTCCCTTTCCCTTTTCTTTTTTATTGGGGGGGGGGGGGGGGTTGAGGACATTGCGTCACCTCTGAAAAAAATCTCTGCTCACTGGAGTGTATTTTGGGGGGAGGAAAACCATAAAGTAGCCACCCCCTTGCAGCTGTAGGAATGCAGACTTTGCATCCCAGGGCGGGGCTGGGTTTTCTCCGGTTCCCTCTGTTTCGTCCAGAGTGCACTGACTTGGGATTCACTTTCTTTGCCTTCACAGCTCCCTCTTAGAGACTTTTCCCCTTCTAAAAGCTGTGCCTGCTCAGTTCTGAGGAAGTGCTAGCTGGGGAGCAAAGGGGAAAAGCCATCCTTTAATGAGCTTCACTAAATACTAGGAGTTCTGCCGGGCCCTTGGCAGATCTGGGGGAAATTCAGAGAACGGGTTTCTCTTGAAGGGACAAAGCAGCAGTTTGCTTTTTTGAACATGCTGGAAAATCTTCCCTTCCTGGGGATGGGATGTCTGTTTCCACTGAAAGTGAAATCAGTCGTGGACGACCTGAAAACTGGAAAGTTGGACCGGCCACAGAGAAAGATCTTAAAGTCCTGCCCACGTTCACAATGCGCGTTACACACAATGCAGAGATCCTGTTTGACTGACTAAAAGCTGAGAAAAGACCATGTAAAGTTTTCCCTTCCTGCAGTCCCTTTTTTGCTTTTATTTGGCGCTCGCTCTTTTTTTTTTTTTTTTTTGGTAGACATCAATTTCATCAGAGAATTCCCCTTCCCGAGCCCAGCCGCCAGATTTTTTTCTATTTCAATCGTTATTTACTCCAAGAATGTGTAAAGTTCCCATTTTTAAGATTTCCCCCTCTTTCCGTCTAAACTCAGAGGGTCGAAAGGGAATCTGAGAAGTCTCTAGCTTTTAGCAACTTATCACACTACTCTTTTTTTCAGGCAAACCCAAGTCAAACTTGCTTTAAAGATCTTTGAAAGCGGGAGTCCGCAACATTCTTCGGTAACTCCTAAGCCCTAAACTCAAAGCTTTGCCTTTTGGTTACATTAGTAGCGCAGACCTCCCGTGTGCTTTGAGAACCTATAAAAGCTACTAGCAAGATGTTTATTTCTGCAAGTACTTATTTTCTCCAAAAGTTGCACCTTCAGTACCTGCCATATGGTAATCCGAACTCTATGGTCCATAAAATGCCCAACACATCAAAGACCACAAAACTAACATTTGTGTTTACTAATGCAGGGAATTTTAAAAAAACGCACAGCAAATATCAGTTTCCTACATGTAGTGTAAAATAACTTCTTGAGGAATCTTTGTGACCAACATTTCAAGTTGAAAGAACGCCACGGATTTCCCCAAATTTAGAGTCCCGTCGAGGTTACAGTCTTTTTGAATTTCTCATCATCACTTGACAAAACAGTTTTCTCTTTCACGTATAAAAGGGCCCCTTGTAAAATTCCTAGTAAATTTCTGGGAAGCTGTGTGTTGCTTCCAAAAGGAAGGATACCTGGAAATCAGGATGTAAGCAAGATAAACCTGGAGCTAAAGCGTTCTTAAAATACGTAGATTCTGGTGGAAGGAAATAAGTGGTTAGAAAAGTATTTTGTCAACCCAAACCATGATAGTTTGATATATTTACTGTACTCAAAATATATTAGAATAAATACATATGAGAACTTGGAGGAAAAAAGCCCACCTTACATTTCAGAAGAAACTTTTATATTTCAGTCCCATTGAAACATAATTTAAGGAAACGGTCTCTGTCTCCTGTCTCCTAAGCAAAAATATAATATTTGACTGAATTTTATAGGAATGCTTGGAAGTTCACCCTTTTACTTGAAAATTGTTTTTTTTAAACTGTGGACATGGAGACAGTTTCTTGGTTAAGATGACAAGGCTTGGTACAGTCTTCTTTCATTATCAAAATCCCTTGTAACTGTGTAAGTCTGTTGTCTCTATCTGGAGAGAGAATTCAGTCTGAAAGACCACACTGACTCTGTTCTGACTCAGCTGACACGCCTAGCATGCAAGATGCCTTTGCACTCTCCTGAGAATCCTGAAGACTGTTTTCACAGAGTGGGTTCTTCAGTGAACAGTAGCCTTTTATTTGTAGGAAATATCCTTGGATTTCTTTTCCTTATCTCGATTTGGAGAGGGAAATGTGACAAAAGAGACAAAAAGTAGATTCCCACACGCCTGGGGCTGGAGCTGGGAACAGGAATTAACTGTAAATGGGCACAAGAAATCTTACTGGGGCGATGGAAATAAACGTTCTGAAACCAGATTGTGGTGGTGGCTGCATGACTTGGTAAAGTTACTAAAAATCATTGAGTTGTACACTTAAAGTGGGTGAATTTTATGGTATGTAAATTATACCTCAATAAAGTGGTCTTTAAAAAGCTGATTTCAAAGTGGTATTTCTTTATTCTTTTTGACTTGTACCACATTCTAATTTTGTTCCAAGGGCATGCTCCCAAGTGGCAGCAGCATACACAAGGCGTCCTCATTTCTTCATTTTTCTAAGAGGAAGTTTGCTTTTAATACAGTAGTGAATTCTTTCTTCTACACCAGTGACTCCTTACAAAACCTAGTATTTGTGTGTTGGCATGTATGTGGCGGAGACAGAACAAATCTTCATTTAGGACTGTGCCTTGTTTTTTCTTGGAATTGCCATGGCGATAGGATTTCCCCAGAATTTAGGACAACTTAAATTTCAACAACAAAGAGGAGCACAAATATTTGTGTGTGGGGAGGGTGGAGGTGTTTGGCTGTTTTGTTCTTGGAGAAGTTAATGAGGAGCAGGAGCAGTTACGGAAATCTACATTGAATTGTCTTCATTTGAGTTGAAGATTAAAAGAATTTATCAGATCCGGTCATTTAAAGAGGATTGAAATCAAAACAACTTAAGGAATAAGTTTTAAAGGGCAATTTTTTTCCAAGTGAAAAATGGATTTCTTTTAAGAGTAAAACACACGTTACAGACCATACCCCTCCCTAGCCAGATTCCTTGCCTATTGAAAAAAAAATCTTATCCCTGATAAGAAATAACTTCTTGACCCCAAGGGTTACGTTTAGACGAAAGTGGGCTGTTTGTCCTGAATACTTTGAGCTTTTATCCTGTTCTTAATCCCTTTTAGGGCTGTGAGAGGGGCGGCCACTGACTAGGTGACCATCAGACTTTCAGCCTTAAGAGCTGGTGTTGTCCTTTTCTATTTCACAGTCTGCGTAGGAAGGTTGAATGGAGATAAATTACTGTAGTTTTGTTTCTTATCTTGATTTTCTTTTTTTTGCATGAAATCCTTCCCATCTTCTTCCCTTGAAAATGACCAAGCTTGCAAAACTGCTACTCATTAAGCACAGGTGTGAGAAAAAAAGTAAACGACCCCATGGGCAGCTCTCATGGGTAGAATGTCTGAGCAGTTTGTCTAGAATTGACAGGGCGCCTGCACGCAGGGGAAATACTTGCTAGGGCTTTAATTTATGCCTTGAAGTCTAGCCAGTTTGCACTTAATAAGCATTCTGTTTATATTTAAGTTACTTTATTATTTAATCAGCACTTTTAAGAGCTTTAATCTCTGCCCTTTGTTTTTTAACAGGAGTATTCTTTTCTCATTAGAGTGATGTAAGTCCCAAAAGGCTTTGCAAAGAAGTCGAACTCATCCAGTAAAACGGAACTAAATACTATGTGGCTGGAACACTTCACCAAAACTGTGTTATAGAACGTTTCAGCTTTCCGAAATAGGTAGCGTTTTCTTGGAAAATTTTAACTTTTGTGTGTTGCTTCTTTTTCCAATTTTGCTTTATTTTACATTGGTGGCTTTAGAGGTTTGTTTTGAAAGTCTGAAAAAAAGTTTTTAAAAACTTAGAAGATTTCCAGTACTTAAATGATTTTCTATCCTTTTTACATTCACATACTTTTAGTATCTCCTAAGCAGCTAATCATGAAGGGTGTGTCAAATGCTTAAAAATAACCATAAACATCTCTTAAGTAAACTTTTATGTCTACAATAGACTATGGTGTTACAGGTGGTCACTAGACACTCTTTCGACCTTTAGATAGAGCAATTAGTTATAATAAATTAACATATTATATTCAACTGGATATTCATATTTAGTTCAATAGAACTATAAAAATGAAAGTATAAATATAATCTCTACATTTATGCTGAACTATTATCTAGATAATTTTATATATAATCTCATTAGCTATGAAAATTTTATCAAGATGGGATAGATATTTAAAATCATTGCTATGTTAAACATGAAAAACTAAGGCAAGCTTAAGTAGGTGCACAAGGTGACAAAGATTTCAGTACCTAAAGAGAAATACGTCTAAATAGTTAGATTTTATGAAGCACTTTCTCTGAGCTAGACTTGGTACTAAGTGTTTTATACGCATTTTTTCATTCAAGCAGCAACAACCCTCTGAGGTAAATACTCTCATCCTCTGTCTTGTACAGGCGAGGGTACAAGGCTTAGAAAACTAACTAGAATGACGTTTTCTGACTCACCAGCCTTGCAGGATTATGGTATCACTTAATGATCTCCCTCTGGAATGAAAGTATGAGCAAAGCAGTTGGCTAGAGGATTTAATGGATGACTTCTTCGACATGGGACTAACTTATTCAGAAGATGTCACACAGAAGTCTGCTACCAGATATGCTTCCAGTTGTCATCTGTTGTATCCAGGTCCATTCTTTTGTATAGCAGTTTCCTTCAAACAGCCTGATTGTGTTTGCGCATTTTGAGTGACACGTGGAAGAGTGTTCCCTCTGACTTTCCACTGGTGGGGCATTCTGTCTTGTTTACTCTGTAAGCCCAGCACTGGACACTATGCACCCTTGGGTAAGTGCCTGGGACTTAGGAGTGAAAGGAAAGAAGGGCAGATGATAAACGCTCTCACAGTCACATTTAGTGATTATTTATCCAGCTTGTTACATTATTAAGTGCCCTGCATATGTCATTTAGTTTATCCTCAAAGCAGCTACCAGCAATAGAAATTAATAGCCCCGTTTTACTCTCTGAGGCTCAGAGAGTTTAAAGAGGGTCCTTAAGCTCATGCCGTGAGAAGGGGACAAAGCTGCGATTTAAATCAGGGTCTTCCTGACACAAAATTCATACTCTTCCCCAAGACATGCAAGGATTCCCCCAAGGAGATTTTGCCCCGTGTGAGTTTTAACAGATTTGGACAAATTCTCTGCTGCTTACTTTTTTTGTTCTCCAGATCTTCCAGCTCTGCCCTTCTCTGCCTTGTTCTGCGCTCTGGGGCTGAGCCCTTGGACTGTCTGGCAGGGTCCTCTGCTTGCTGGAGGGCAAGAGGACAAAGAGGTCAAAGTGCGTCTTCCAAAGCCTGCTTCTGGCAGCTGCCTCCCTCTAGAATGTGTGTTCTCAATGGGGGCAATATTGCCCCCAAGGGGATGAAAATTGGTTCTTGGTTGGGGAAAGGAGGAGTGAAAAAACCCCAATTCAACCCTACCTGATAAAATCTTATTCCTTAGTTGTTAATTTAGCTCATTAGGTTGAATTTAGATTAGATTTAGTATTTCTTGAGAACGGGGATAATAACTAAAGACAAATAGGGAAGAACACTGCTCTGGAATGATAGCTCCTGCCAGGCTGCTTTCTGAGGCGCCAGCTCTCATGGGCTCCCTCCCCAAGATAGCAGCCCAGGAGAGAGAACACTTCCTACCTTGCTGGACCCTGGGAGCATAAACATCCCTTTATCCTTTGGTTGTGCCCACACCTCTTGAACAGTGCCTTCACCGAAGCCTGTCTATGGAAATTATTTGAACTCTATTTCCTGCTGAACACCTGACGATCCAGATTCTAACAGGCTCTGACCATGACATGACCAGCTCGCATAAGCCATGGGTTAAGTTGGAAACTGAAGTGAAATAGATTTAGGACACACAAATTCTTTTCCAAACTTAGCAACTAATATTACTCAGTGATTTCTCCTTGTATGTCAAGTCTTTAATGAGCTCTCTGTCACTTTCACCTGAATGTGTGCCCCTCAAATACTATATCTTTCCCAGAATAAAATGCTCTGATGGTAGGAGCAAATGGCCTAGTGCTCATAAAATGACACAGAAAAGAAGCCAGCATTTTATTTTTAAGTACTATATAGTATTTGTTTTACCTTCTTAACTTGCTTGGAAATAATTTGATTTGCCCACCGGGTAATTTGGTTTCTGCAAAGATGTTGGGATCAGGAGCCCTATCACATCAGAGACAGAAATCTATCTTTAAAAGTCCCTCATGGGGGCCGGCCCAGGGCCCAGTGGTTAAGTCCACGTGCTCCGCTTAGGGGGCCCAGGGTTTCACCGGTTCGGATCCTGGGCACTGATCAGGCCATGCCAAGGCGGTGTCCCACATAACAGAACTAGAAGGACCTACAACCAGAATATACAACTAGGTACTGCGGGGCTTTGGGGAGAAGAAGAAGAAGAAAAAAGAAGAAGATTGGCAACAGATGTTAGCTTAGGTGCCAATCTTTAAAAAAAAAAAAAGTCCCTCATAAATCTACAAATGTATAAGTAAAAGCGAAGGATTTTTACACATTTTTCGTATGTATAAAAACACGAGTTTTGCGTTTCAATTTATTTTAGATACTGAAATAACTTAGCTGAGAGCTTGTAAAGTCAAGGAAAGTTTACTCAGATCTGCTCTGCTTCTGCATGCAGTAAATTCCCAGGTCTTACCAATATTTAGAGTAGATAAATTCCTTATGTAGAAATGAAAATTCTTGGACAGACTTGATGGATTAGTAATTATTTACTCTTTTCAGAGACTCTCCTTGAAAAACAAGCAATAATTTGTCATATTTTTAATCTTAGAATACAATGTGATATTTAGGAACACAACTGTTTATGACATGCTTTGAAACTTCTCGCAATGTCCTGTTGATTTTTCAACTTACTTTACTCATCTTTTAAAAGCTACAGAATCCATTTATTGGGGGTTAATTTGGAAACTGAAAGTAGCTATAATGTCTTTGTTAGTTATGTGTGATCAGTTGCAGCTCGTCTTAAGCTGCTTGATAATTTATCCTCTATTTTTTACTGCAAAGTGGTCACATTTTTGTCAGTTTATACAAAATTCCTGAAACATTACTGATACTTTACCAACTTACACATTCAATTAATCTTCCCATCTTCTTTGTCTAATTAAATTTTAAAGCAAAATAATACAAATATTTACAGACCAAAATTATAAATTCATTTCAGTTTAGAAGAACAATACAAGGTAAACATAGTATGGAATTATAATTAGAACGTGAAGTTTTTTTCTGAAACTTTTTAACCTCTCTGAGGAACTGAGTTTTTCGATTTAGGCATACAATATATCAAATTAGAGGATATTTTCCTTTACTGGTGAAAAATCTTTGTTTTTTTATTGTCTGCTTTTTCAGATTTGGTTTTTAATTATAGACTAATTAAAATGGCTTAAAGTTACAACTTAGATAATCGACTTCAATATTTCAGCAAATTGTGATTCTAGTTATTCCCAAATATTAATAGATCATTTGGAAAGAGCTATGATTAGAGAATTTTTAAAAATTTAAAAACATGAGCATATTGTTTTCTCTAAAATAAGATATAATTGACATATAATAAACTGCACATGCTTAAACTATACAATGTAATTAATGTTGACATGTGTATACTCCCAAGAAATTATTACCACTGTCAAGTCATGAACATATCCATCACATTCAAAAGTTTCCTTGTGCCCCTTGTCACTCTCACCGTCCTGCCTTGCTGATGTAGCCTCAGGCAACCACTAATCTGTTTTCTGTCACTATGCATTTTCTAGAATTTTATATAATGAAGCCATACAGTATATATTCATTTGTGTTTGGCTTTTCCACTCAATATAACTATTTTGAGATTCATCTATGCTGTCGCTTGTATCAGTACTTGATTGTTTTTGTTATGAGTAGTATTCGGTTGAATAGATATACCACAATATGGTTATCCATTCGTCTGCTGAGGGACATGTGAGTAGCTTCCAGCTTTTGGTGACTAGGAACGAAAGTACAAGAAATATTTACGTACAAGTCTTTGTATGGACATATATTTTCTTTTTTTTTTTTTTTGAGGAAGATTAGCTCTGAGCTAACATCTGCTGCCAATCCCTCCTCTTTTTGCTGAGTAAGACTGACCCTGAGCTAATATCATGCCCATCTTCCTCTACTGTATAAGTGGGATGCCTGCCACAGTATGGCTTGCCAAGCAGTGCCGCGTCCACACCTGGGATCCGAACCAGCGAACCCCGGGCCACTGAAGCGGAACATGCAAACTTAACTGCTGCACCACCAGGCTGGCCCTATGTTTCCTTTGCATTCGGATAAATATCTAGGAATGGAATGGCTGGATCATATGTGGGTGTATTTTTTAACGTTTTAAGAAAATGTCAAATGGTTTTCCAAACTAGTCGTATCATTTTACATTCCCACCAGCAACGTATGAGGATTCCAATTTCTTTACATCCTTGTCAACACTAAGTATGATGGGTTTTTTAAATTTTGTCCATTTTAATAGGAGTATAAGAACTTCTCTTAGTGATTTTAATTGTCATTTCCTTACTGACTAGTGATGTTGAGCATCTTTTCATGTGCTTATTTGCCATATGTATATCTTCTTTTGTGAAGTGGCTATTCAAATCTTTTGCTCATTTTTCCGTGGAGTATTTGTTTTCTTTGTATTGAGTTTTGAGAACTCTTTATATATTCTAGATACAAGTTGTTTATCAGATATATGCTTTGAAAATATTTTCTCCCATTGTGTAATTTGTCTTTTTCTCTCAATGATGTCTTTTGAAGTGCAAAATTTTCAATTTTGATTAAGTATGGTTTATCAATTTTTTCTTATCTGATTTGTTTTGTCTCTCAGGGATTTCTGTCCCCTGTTGCCGGATATCCAGTGTCTTGAAAACCATGGCTTCATATACTTTTTCTGGAAGTTTCTCTCTCTCATTTTTGTTTTTTAATTTTCGGTTGTTTCAGGTGAGATGGTAAGTTTGTTTCCTGTTATTCTATCTTAGATGGAAGTGGGTATCCCCTTCAGTTTTCAGAGATTTTAAATATTCTAATCAATAACTTGAAAAAACATTATCCTTCTCTGAAATCTTACTTCCAATACAACTTGGAGTTCTCGTATGTATCTCTAGTCAGTCAGTTTTGTGTCTCTTTTATACTCTTGACAGTTTTTTATTCCATATTTTTTTGACTATTGTTTCAATATTCTCTTTTAGCTTGTAAGACGTTATATCCTTTTCCATCAGTCTGCTCTTTGAAAACAAATTTTATTTCTCTTGGAACATGATGTCAAAGACTGAAATTGGAGGAAAGTTTAAGCTCAAATTGACGGGAAACAAATGCTATAACTATATCTTCTCTAGTTGTTGAATCAAATGGTTATTAAGCTAATCGGTAGATAATTATGGGCTCCATTATTATTTAATATCATTAGTATGTAAATAAGGTGATATAAATTGTGTTCTGTGTGAAGTTGTTACTGGTGATGATGGTTATCTCTGTGTGCAAGTGAGAAAACCAACAGGAAGACGATGATTATAAGTGGCAATAATAATAATTATAGGCTTTCCCTGATTATTCTGGCCCAATAGATATTTTTCTTCTCATTTGATTACACTTATATTCTTGTCCACATAGACTGGCTTATTATTATAGCTCATTGAAAGTTTTACATTGATTTTTTTCTTCCAGTAGCTTGGCGAACTCTTTGATGGTAGGCACTGAGTTCATTCCTACCAGGAAGCCTTTTTTACTTCTACTGTTTGAAGTTCCTTAAGAAGTATGGTGGACACTGCTGGTTGTCTCCCAGATCCATTTTCTTCTTGCACAGTTAGTCCCATTGTGCACAACTAGACTACATTTTATAGCCTCCCTTGCAGTTAGTTGTCCTAGTGAAAATAGTTGTCACCAATGAAATGTGAGACCTTCTACTCTGGGTCTGGGGCTTAATTCATTGGGCGTCCTGGTTCTTTTGTTCCTTCCCATCGGCTGAAGTGCAGTCATGAAAGACATCCAGCTTTTACCATGGAGATGATGAGAATGTCTTGGAAAAGACTTGGGACCTGAATCATCATGAAGAGCAGAGCTTTATCACTGACCTGCACCATTCATGTTGAGACCGTTACGTGGCAAAGAAACACACTCTTTTGTTCTTTAAGCCTCTGCATTATTGATCATCTTTGGGACGGCAGCCCGGTTTTCACATTAACCAATATATGGGGCCTGTCGCTGCCTTCCTTAGATGCCCAGTTGTTGAACTGCCCCATTCCTGGCTACTGCATGGGCTTTGTTTGCCAGCTTTACGCTGATGTTTGCAATCCTACTTCAGTTTTCTGTCTTTTCCTCTCTCCAAATACACACGCAGAATTTTGGCTTCTATGCTAAACTCTCCTGATATTTTACTATTTACATATAAATAATAAATTCAGTTCATCTGTCAAATATTTTTGAGCACCTGCTGAGAGCACTGTTAAGGGTTGAATTGTATCCCCCAAAATCCATATGTTGAAGTCATAACCACTAGTAGCTCAGAAAGTGACCTTATTTGGAAATAAGGTCTTTATACAGATAATCAAGTTAAAATGTGGTCATTAAGGTGGGCCCTAATCCAATATGACTGGTGTCCTTATAAAAAGGGGACACTTAAGAAGGACACTCACATGGGGAGAATCCCATGTGAAATGAAGGCAGAGATCAGGGTGAGGCATCTACAAGCCAAGGAATACCAAAGATTGTCATCAACGCACCAGAAGCTGAGAGAGGCCTGGAACAGAGCCTTCCCTCACAGCTCTCAGAAGGAACCAACCCTGCTGACAGCTTTATCTCTGACTTCTATCCTCCAGAACTATGAGACAACAAATATCTGTTGTTTAAACCACCCACTTTGCTGTGCTTTACTAATAAAAGCACGTTTAGTATTAATACGAAGAAGAGCGATGAATTCAGGTTAAAATTCAGAGCTCTAGAGGCATGACATAACATGCCCAAAGGCCAACTCCTGGTCAGTCAAAGGGCTGGAATGGTTGACCTTTTGGTCCGTGCTCTTTCCTGCAGATGTTTCTGTGCCAAACATTGTAGGAAACAAAGAGAGGCAAGATGCAGGCCTTACTCAAGGAACGTACAATTTAGTAGTGAATTGGCACGGGTGAAAAAATTTGATTTGCATACTATTGGCAAGTGTGTCCATTGAAAAAAGATATACACGTGCATAGACTTTAGAGGTGTAAATTGCTGCATTCTTTTCAAAGGACATTTTGGTAACACTAAAAATGCACATTACCAAAACATGATGGATAAAGCACAGCATTTCCTCTACACCCTTCTGAAACCACACTAACATGATAGTTCAAGACAAAAACAGTAAAAACCCACACAAATAAAGAGAACAAGAAAGAAGAAGACAGCAGAAAAGCGATAGCAACAAAATTTTGGAAGAAGGAAAGCAGATGGAGAAGAGATAGCTGAGGTCACAGAATAAATGAGTGAAGACCAATAAGAAGCAAGTACCTTTAAATTCAAGAAACTTGAAAGCTCAATAATTGGAGGCACCAGCTGCCTCTGAAGGTGAGGAAGAAAAATAGGGCAGAGAAGCGTTGTAAGTCTCCATATAAGGAGCAACTAGACACACTCTTGATTCCCTCCCCTGTTTTACCCCGCCAAGGGCTGACCCAACCCTCCCTCACCTTGTCCAAGCAGGAAGCAGGAATTTTACTGTCTGGATAGATGGAACCAGAAAAATCCTAAACACAGTGGCAGGAAGGGTGGTAGAGGTGAAGAACAGTGCTGAAAACAGGAGGAATGAGCAAAAGTTTACATGTGGCACGTTAGAGAATTTCTCTCTGGACTTAGTCTCTTTGGAGAGCATCTGTTGTGGATACAGTGCAACAGCCAGATCCCAACTCAATCACCTACAGTGATGCCAGTCAGTCAAGAAGCTCCACCACGTGCACAGTTTCCAATCAGATCTTTGGTGCCTTAATTCTAAATAAAAATGGACGGCCAAAGGTCACAAACATTTGAGGAAAGTCTCTAACATGAGGAAAGATCAAATAGCCTTATAGGAAACAAAACAAAAAAGTGGAATACGAGACAATTAAAGGAATAGAAGAAAATGAAAAAGAAAACCTCAAAATCAGTGACTATAGAGAGAGGATACTGCATAAATAAAACGAGTAGTAATCTATGTGTTTATGAGCATTCAGAGAGCAAGAAGTAACTCAGAAATTGAAAAATAGAGTAGCAGAAAGAAACTCTGAATATTAATTTTACTAAAAATTATGATGGAATTGGGAAGACAAGAGAAAGGAAAGTGTGTGTAGGGAGTAAGTGGGGTGATGGTGGAAATAGAGTGAGAAGAATGGGGCAAGAACAGCTGCTTTTCATTATAAACCTGGAGTATTATTTATCTTTTGATAAAAATAAAATGAGAAAAAAGCAAATAAGAAGAAAAAAGAACCATCAGGACAATTGATTTAAACTGAATGTTCTTAATTATTCTAGTACTGGAGATAGATTTTGTGGTTTTCTCTACTTCAGTAACTTTCCAAGTTGGAAGGACAATGAGAGGCCAGGACAAATGGGAGAATTCCACTTGCAAGCCCCACAAGCAGTCTCTGGCATATAAGAATTATTTCAGCTACTTGGGGAGAAAAGAAAGAGGCTTATTCCTAGACTCCAGTTATTTCAACATGTTCTGATCAAGGAGATGTTTGAGCCGCAAAGAGACTATAGACACTAGATCAGAAATCAGAAGGGAGGAGCAGGGATTATTTCCAGAGTGTGCTGATGATCTAATGGATATCTACTAAAAATATTCTAAATCATACCACAGATATATTACGTTAAATAAAATTAAATAGGCACTAAAAACAAAATACACATGCCTTTCAATGCAGCAATTCCAAAGTCCTCTGCCTTTTTTCAAAGGTGCCTCACCTACCCAGAGATCGGCAACCCTAGGGCCAAATCTGGTCCACCTTTAGTTTTTGTGTGGCCTATGAACTAGGAATTGTTTTTTGACTTTTAAGTGGTTGAAAAAGTCAAAAGAATAATATTTTATGATGAGACAATTATATGAAATTCAAATTTTTGTATTCACAAATGAAATTTGACTGGAATACCGCCATGCCCTTCTTTTTACAAGTTGTCTATGGCTGCTTTCTTGCAACAATGGTAGAGTTGTGTAGTAAGAGAGACCAGATGGACCACAAAACTGAAAATATTTCCTCTTTGTCCCTTTAGGAAAGCAGTTTACTGACCCCTGGTGTATACCTTCTCAGTGAAGCGTCCTTCCAGATTATTGTAATATTTCCTCTAATCTTTTTAGTTGTTTCATACTCAATTCAAAAGCAATATTTTAAATATCTCAACTCTATCATGTCTTTCCAAAGTAATTCAAATGAGTTTTTATATAAAATGCTCTCCTTTCACACTTCTATTTCAAAGGTTTAAAAAACATTTAACTAAATTGCATGATTATAAAAACAAGTACAAATGGAATAAGCAGTTTGATAACCAATAACTGACCCCCGGTAAACATATAACTCAAGTAATAGGAGCAGAAGAGTGTTGGCATGTTGGGTGGGACACGGCTTTGAGCATACCTTGGGCTTCACTAGTATGTTTTACGGAAGGAAAGCAGAGCACAGGTTAATGTGGCGAGTGGGCTGAGTGGAATTTGTTTAAGAGATTTTACATTGAAATTGTAGTCTGGTTGTTTCAGCTGTTTGGCTTCTATCCCCAGCTAAAGTGTAAACCCCCTAAAGGCAAGATCATCCTTACGTTTCTTTTGTATTCTTCTCCCAAGCATGGATTGCTGAGTTGAACACAATGACAAAACTTCAGTTAGTTCTTGTTGGGAGGTTAGATGACGAAGCTTCTACAAGCCAGAGGTGATACTTTCTGGCGTAAGTCCGTTTTCATAGCCACATAGATGGGTTTGCTCAACCACAGATTTCAGACCCCCAATCTGTTTTGATTTGTGACTGTATTCTTTTTTCCCACTCTCCCAAATGACATGTTGGCTTTCATGATTCATTTTTATGCTTTCTCATCTATTGCTTCAATAGTGGAGTCTTGCCTAAGCAGCAAAATTCAAAGAAAGTTCTCCTGCCAGAGTTGCTGATGTGAGGGCAGACCATAAGGTTCAAATGACCTCGCCGTGCATAAAACAATCTGAGTGAAAATGGGGGCACTGTTTATTGTTCAGGACAAAAATGAAGATGCTGTGGAAAGCTTGCTCAGTTTTGGTGTGATGAGAGAGCTTGCTGCACACTGTCCAAAACTCGAGTTATAAGATGTCGTTAACATAGACAACACAAAAGAACTGTCTCAGAAGGCCAATTGTTGTATATAATTTATATAATTCTTGCTTTCACTATTTTCATTTTTAGCTACCCAGGAATATGATTAAGAATCTCTGGTAGCACAGTCTAGCCTAAGGTTCCTTGTTATTCTAAGAGGAAAATGCTTTTGAGTTGAAAATTAACCCAATATTTTGTAACATCTCAGTGTGTAATTACTGGTCACATGCTAAATATGTGTTATCTGATATCAGAAGCACTGATAGAAGCTAGGTTGTTTATTAATTTTATTCGTTTTTTTTTTCCAACTGTTGCCAATCTTTTTTTTTTTCTGCTTTATCTCCCCAAACCCCTCCTGTACACAGTTGTATATCTTAGTTGCCGATCCTTCTAGTTGTGGGATGTGGGATGCCGCCTCAACGTGGCCTGACGAGCGGTGCCATGTCGGCGCCCAGGATCCGAACCCTGGACCGCCGCAGCGGAGCGCGCGAACTTAACCACTCGGCCACGGAGCCGGCCCCTATTAATTTTATTCTTGATTTGCCTTATGATTGCAGGAAAAGTACTTATTTTTATAACTCAGTCATTTTTTTGGTAAAAACTGGATAAAATTATATCTGCCTACATCATTACTATATTGCAAAGATGCGTAAGGGTGGTTACAGAGTAGCATTTATGACTTTTGGTTTCATGATTTTTATCAATTAGCATTTTTATATAATTGACACTAAGTCGCTGCTTTGCCAAGCTATATCTATGTGACCCTGGTTATGCTTAAATCTCTCTGTGCCTCAGTTTCCTTATTTGTAAAATGAGTGCATTGAATTAGATTATTTCTTATTTCTTGGTCTAAAATATTACATGATTATAAAACAGCTTTTGTAAATTACAATTTTTTAACTTCACTTTCAAAAATGCCTGAATAGAAGATAATGACACATTTTCACTTGCTAAGTATTCATTCATATATTTTGCATGTATCTAGAATATTGGATTATACATCTTAGCAAGGAATATGGGTTTATATGCTAAACTTGCTTGTGTTTCTGAGTAAGAGAAAAGGTAAAGAGTTAAAGCTTTACCTCTAGCAAGACTAAAAACTTTGTTTCTTCCCTCTGTTGAAGTAATCAAAGGACCTTTGTTATTCTACTTCATGATGTCCTGCTTTTGGGGTGCCTAGAAGTGGAAGTGCAGCTCGTAAAACAGCCATTTCTTCCCTACCCGAGTTCTAAATAGATGACTGATGGGGGCTAAGATCAAGGAGGAAGGTAGGTCTGCCAACTGCGCCCAGAGTTAGGGAGTCTCATTTGCCTGTTGCTGGCCCCACTGGACTGGAGTGACCCACACGGGGCACGTACCTGCTCCAGCAAGGCCAACTCTATGGAGGAACAGAGAAGCAATGAAGATCTCAGTGAACAGGCTCCGTTACTAAGGAAGAAAAGGAAGCCTGCAGAGTTGAGCTGGCTTGTCTGGTTATTCTTTGCAAATTTACAAATTCCGTAAGTCACTTTACTTCTCCCAAGGAAAGACAAAGTGGGAAAAAGTCAAAGAATGTTCCCAGGTCTGTGCTTATGGGAGATCATCAGGAACAGGGTAAAGATGTTCCCTTTCTAAATCTACAGTCATGATCATCACTGGCTACATTCTTTAAAAATAAACTTTGGTGAATTTTTTTCAATCTTAGGAAATGCTAATATGGAATGTAAAACAATTTAATATACTTTTCAAGTAGATTGGTCTATAATGAAACCATTCTTGGTTCTTCATTTGCAGATGATCTTTGCAAAGAAATGTATGCATGTGTTTAACATTTATCTTTAATATTAATTATATTAGTATTACTATTGCTTACTTTGACATTTTAGTTTTAACATTTCTATTTGGAGGAATTAAAAAAGCGCTTGACTTCAAAGAAGCTATAACTCATTTTCACAATCTGAATTCATGTGAGTGTTTTAGAATAAACTTCAGAAGTGCTTTTGAATGGATTTGACAAATGAAATGGCTTCTGAGTCAATGTTTAAGACTGTGCCATTTGGAAATTGACTCTTACTTGTGCGAATTGCTTCCATGGAAATTTATATCGATGTACAATGTAGGATGTAGTTTGATAGAATGCGTATGTTAGCAGAGTTTTCACAGTGACTAGATAAGGAATTATAATTGAATAATAACTAGCAAGATGAGAGCAAAACAACTACAATCTTAAGCACTGTTTGACTTTCATGACGATAGATAGAAATTATAGGGAGGTAGATTTTATTTCAACTTAACTTCCTAATGGGAAGAGCTCTGCAAGATTGGAATGGGCTGCCAGAGTCAAACAAAAGCCGTACTTGGTGATGGCACTTGAAGGAGACTCATTCATGCTTGTATTGTATTGGGTGACTTCCGAGTTCTCTTTCAATTCCACTATTCTGTAAGAGCTACTGAACATGTAATGATGTCAACTCCTTCAAAGTTCTTTTTTTCTATTGTATTAGTTAATAGAATATAGTAAAACTACCCAGCATGCCTCTGCTCATCCTAATAGAAAAGAATGAGGAACATTTAAAATGGGTTAGAGAAGAAGGGGACCATTCGAAATTAAATTTTACAAATTACGGTGGTGAGAACCATATCTATTTTCTAAGGAGATTAAAAAAAGACTCTTTATGTATGAAGTGTCTTATTAGCATTCCTTTGCTAGTTCTGAGAATCGTTCTTGTGTCTTACTCCTTAAACAACACTGTAAGTCATCTTGGTAGAATTACTTGGCCGATCGTAAAATTTGTAAAAGGAAACTCATGGACAAAGTGTAGAGTATTAATTTGGAAGCATGGTCCTGAGAATTTTCTAAGCAGATGGATTCTAGTGAATTGGCCATAATTTATAATTTACCTACAGCTTCTTTTTGTCTGGATGGAAGGAAAACACCGATTTACAGTCCTTGAGGCAACAATGGTCATGACACATGAGTAATTTCTTCATTCCATCTTAGGGTTAGGCTTCGCCAGAAATGCATTTTCTGATTTGATACTAAATGCCACACCCTCAGTGACAACTAGGAGGAGCTGTTTGGTCTTTACTCTGTCTCAAAACTCCATGGAATCAAAATGTTGCGCCTACTTGCATTGAGTTCACCTTTTGCATCTTTTGGTCTTCATGTGTAAAGAGTAAAGAAAAATATTATGTTTCATCAAGGTAAGACAATTGCTGGATTCTTCATGCCAAGGAAGATTCCTCTGCCCTTTTTTGTTCTCGAATGCTTTCATGAGCTGTTTTGAAAGGATGGCTTGTTGAATTCTCAGCTCAATCGTCAGCTCTTGGAGTCCTCTTTCTGTGCATGGGAACTTACTCTGCGCCTCAACTGCTCTTCTACTTTGAAGAAAAACATTTAAAAATCTCCATCTAGGGGCTGGCCCCGTGGCCGAGTGGTTAAGTTCGCACGCTCTGCTGCAGGCGGCCCAGTGTTTCATTGGTTCGAATCCTGGGCGTGGACATGGCACTGCTCATCAAACCACACTGAGGCAGCGTCCCAGATGCCACAACTAAAAGGACCCACAACAAAGAATACACAACGATGTACTGGGCGGGGGTGGGGGGGGGGGGCTTTGGGGAGAAAAAGGAAAAACAAAAAATAAAATCTTAAAAAAAAAAAATCTCCATCTATAGTCTAAACTGTAAAATATCTTTTCTCTCCAGTGGTCATGCAAGAACAAAATCCCCCTTATGACTTGACATAACTGAATCATAGACTCCTTGCATTTTCAAAGGGCCATCATTGTAAACCTGAGCATTGCAGTGTTCATTTATTAAGAGAGTACTATGTAAAAAAAATTGTACTGGAAATAAAGATATGGTTTCTGACCTCAAATACTTTAAGATCACATTTGAGAACAGACACAAGCTATAATATGGCTCACAATTGGTAATAGCAACAGTTAGAAACAACATGGTTAGACGTAACAGACATTTTTCTCTGGTGTAACACTGAAGAAATGATCAACATAAATACTTTTTTTGGTGTGTGCATTTTGGGGAATGAAGGACAAGGGAGGGAGTAAATTCCGTGAACATTTGTTTTTGCTGTCTTCCTAAGATGTCAAGGCTATAAGAACCCATCAACCAAATAATATTAGATTGAACACATCCAAATAACATTAGATTGGACCAAATAAAATCATTATTTTTATAGTTCAAGACGGTGAATATTGGCAATTTCATATGGGTCAACCAATAAAAAGAAATCTCTGTTAGTTTTCTATTGCTGTGCAACAAATTGCCACAGACTTAGCAGCTTAAAATAACATGTATTTATTCTCTCACAGTTCAACAGATCAGAAGTCAAGTGGGCTCAGCTGGACTCTCTGATTAGGGTCTCACAAACTCGACCTCAGGCTGGGGCAGGGATCCTTTCTGGAGGCTCCGGAGAAGAATCTGCTTCCAGTCTCAGTCAGATTGTTGGCAGAATTCAGTTCCTGGTGGTGGTTGCCAGGGATTGTTCTCAGAAACTAGAAGCGTCTCTCTGGTCTTTGGATGTGGCCCCCTTCAACTTCAAGCCAGCAAGGACGTGTTGAATCCTTGTGCTTCAAATCTCTCTGATTTCTTCTGCCACTCACCTGAGAAAGCTCTCTCTTTTAAAGGACTCATGTGATTGATCAGGCCCTCCCAGATAAGATGCTTTTTGATTAACTCAAAGTCAATTGTTTAGTAACTTAATTACAGCCGCAAAATCCCTTTTGCCATATAATGTAACTAAATCATGGCTTGATAGCTCATCATATTAGAGTAGGAAATCTTGGGGGGCCATTTTAGAAATTTGTCTACCATATATATTAAACATGACTCAAATGTCTTGGTTGTAAAATTCTCAATTGCCATAACTGTGTTACCTGTAACCTGGGAACTTTCTCCAGGTACGCAATGTCCACTAGAGAATGGGGTGTGTTTTCAAAACTGACAAAACTTGAAGGATTTTTCTAATGCGTTAAATGTAGTCAATGTTCTCCTAATACACTTCAATTTTAATTTTAGCTCCATTCTAAATGATAAAATAACACTCATTTCATGAGGCAGTTTAAAAATAGCTGGAAAATATTATGATAAAAATAAAATTAATCTAATTTTGCCATATATACATGTATCAAATCATTACATTGTACACCCTAAATTTACACAATGTTATATGTCAATCATATCTCAATAAAGTTGGAAATAAAATAAATCTGGTGAGAATCTGAGAATTTTCTCCAGAGACTCCATCCTATATTTTTCACCTGGTATCACTGTAAAAAATAAACAATAGTTAAAATCATTGGTACATTTATGAAACTGAAGAAATAACAAAAGACTTCTGCTTCTTAAATTTGAAAAAAGTGTTTACTATTCCTGCTAATAGAGATGGTAATACTCAGCATGTTTCTACTTCTGGTCTAATTGATAGATTAGATTCTGTGGGGGAGGAAGACATTACCTCTACCCTCTCTGGGTTCTTCTGGCCGGAGAATGAGTTAAAAAACTCATGACACAGAATAGCAGGAGAAAATTAAACAAAGCTTTATAACATGTATACATGGGAGAGGCTCAGGCAAGCTGAGCAACTCACCAAAATGGCTGAAACCGCCACCTTAAATATCATACCCTGCTGAAGACAAAGGAGGATGTTGGGGGTGGGGGGAGTCAGTTACAGGAGGTTACCAGACAAGCACAATAAACAGGAATAAGATTATTATGCAGATTTAAGTCCTTGCATTCTGTATTGATAGGAGTTTCTAGTGATAAGGTCATCCCCCTTCTTCCTGGTAGAGAGGAAGACAACTTTACAGATGGAGATTTCCCTTACAAATGTAAATGTTTCTTAACAAAGGGTAAGTAAACTCTGCTTCTCAGAGCTCCTTTCTTGTCTGCAGTTTTTATTAAAAGTAACCAGCCCCAAATAATCCTCATGCCAAAGAGACATATCTTGGGGTGGCCAATTCTAGGCCCCCACAATTCAGTAACACATTAAATGTTACACATGCTTCACAAGTTGTGGGGTCTGTGTTGTGCGAAGAAGGAAATACAGGACATTTTTATGTGAACCTAATATTGCGATGTAATAATGATAACAGTGACAACAATTTATTGAGTGCATACTATGTGCCATAGATAAATGGTACAGACTAGTGGTATATGATCGATCACTAATTATACGACATTGGACAAAGTTTCTTAGCCTCTCTGTGCTTTTGCAAAACCAGCATCATCTTCAGTCACCTGCCTTGTTGAGTGGATTAAATGAGATAATCTATGAAAACATTTGGCAAAATGCCTGGCACATGTTAATTCCTCAATGAGTAACAAATTATTATTATTATTGGAGGAAAAGAAGATAGAAAAAAAAGGAAGTGGAAGGAAATTGATGTAGGCAGAGTGATCAAGAAAGGATTTATAAAGGAGATGAGGCTTGACTTGGATTGAATTAAATTGAATTTTTATAGCTGGTGAAGAGGAGAAATGAATTCATTCTAAATTGTTTCAAATTAATGAATAAAAATTTTTTATTTTGTAGAAATGAGAAACTGAGTATATCTGCTCCTTTGGTCAGTGAGTAGGACTATAGGCTATCCACACATACTGCCTGTTGGCAAATACCAGGTCTGTATAATTTAATTTTCTTCAAAGATAAGTAAACCAATGTCTAGTCCATTCAGGTTGCTATAACAAAATGCAACAGAATGGATTGCTTATAAACAAAAGAATTTATTTCTCACAGTTCTGGAGACTGGAAGTCTAAGATCAGGGTGCCAACACAGTCATATTCTGGCAAAGGCTCTCTTCTGGATTGCAGACTGCCAACTTCTTGTTGTGTCCTCACATGGCAGAAGGGGCTAGGGGTCCCTCCTGGGTCTCATTCACTAGGCCTCCACCCTCATGACCTAATCTCTTCCCAAAGGCCCCACCTCCTAATACCATCACATTGGGGATTAGGATTTCAACATCTGAACTTTGGGGAACAGAAACATTCAGACCATCGCAAGAAGCAAACAAACCAACAAAGCACCCTGGGTCAATAGGCTGCCATGCTATCTTGGATAAGCAGGCTTGCTCCTCATACCTGAGGCTGACCCCAGGAATTTGGTGAACCATGTTTGACTATTCAGCTAGACTAGAGAGGAACCTCGTGTGTGCTTTTGCATCATCATTTGATTGGCCCAGTGCCTTAGTCATTCTCTTCCATCATAACCCATGGCTAAAATGAACGAGGAGCAATGATTAGGGCTCAACCTTCAGTCAGAAGAATGGGAAAGCAGCAGAGCCATTTAGATCACAAAAAGCCTACTCTATAGCCACCCAATCATTCCATTCTGCTAACAACTTTCCATTTGTATATTTCAGATCCAAGAACCGACTAATCCAAGACTGGCCCTAGATGGCCAATCCACACAGCAATTAACCAGTAGCCAATTAACCAATTAATGATCACCTTTTTTTCTAATATATGCCCCTGTGATGAGATAAAGCACCTTGATTTTCCTCTAAAGAACCATTTCTTCTCCACTTTCAGTCCATGATTTGTGGGCGTGGTTGATCTCAAGGGTGGGATTTTGACTTGGGTCCGGGTAATCAGAGCATTGAAATACTCTAGACTTTGCGATTGGTTCATGGACTCACAATCAAAACTAGACCAATGGAAATGATTCCTGATCATTTTTATAGAACTAATTAATAATTGTGATTCCTTTTGGGGTTGTTAAAATGGTAGAATATAGGTGTGAAGCTACTGGTGGTTAACTTCCACTATAGGAGAAGAGGGTGCCTACGAATGAAGACAATCCAAAGAAAACGAACTCAGAAATGGACAGACTCAGTCCTGAAGATGTCATTTGGGCACCTACATCCAGCCATGCAATAAACATGCTTCTGAACTTCTAAGTTAATGAGCCAATAAGCTATTTATATTTTGTTTAAGCACATTTGAATTTTCATTTCTGTCACTATCAACCAAAAGAGCTCTAATACAGATACATTAACCATCAGATTGATTGATTAATTTGAGTCCCAGTTATAGAATCCTGGCAGAGAGAATCTCTACCTCCGGGTCCAATCAACTGTGTTTAGCATCAGAGAGGCTCACTTAGTGCAAATAGGCCTGTTTTTGGAGCCCATACTGGTGGGTGGGTAAGGAGAGGGAGTTCTCGTTAAAGACGGGCAGAGATACGTGCCGAAAGGCACTTGCTTCAATCTCTGAGAACGTTTGGGAAAAAGTAATTATAAAAGGGAATTTGCTCGAGTTATTATGAAACTACAACAATTAAAATGTGTGTGACTTTTATAATTAGAGAATAAGAACATTTATGAAAAAGAGATAAATTCTTGCTCTTTTATTAAATTGAGCGTCTTCTAGGAGCTTTTGTTCCTCAAATAATTTTAGTTAACATTTAATAAAGGAAATCCATGCAGCGAAAATGTTTCCTCTAAGTTATTTGAAATAAGGGGAATAGTGCTGAGATGAGACATGGAGAAGCAAACCCCAGTTAGTCATTCTTCCTTTCCATGCTTCAGAGTCTCACAGTCTTTAGTGAAATTCCTACAACCAGTCCATTTGGTTTAGTCTCAGTCTCTAACTACCTGTCTTCCTAAGGCACACTCGCTCCACAAAATCATCTAGTGTATTGATAACAGACCTTAGAGACTACTTAGAACAGCTTTCTTTGGGGATGATATGTTTCCAAAAAGTCAATAATCATGAAATATAAAAAAAGAGAAATCCAATTTCATCAAAATTCCCCCAAACAACTTGATATTGCAGACACTTATCAGTCCTAGCTCAGACTGTGGTTAGTTGACTCCTCTGTTCATAGACTTTATTCCCAACTAGGTCTTTTGCTTTGGAAGCGAGTGGGCAACCTAGCTTGATAATTATAGGGTGGAAGAGCCCTTGGAAGTTTTCTAGGCCCTCTCTATCATTTCCTAGAAGAGGAAACTCACACTCAGAAAATGGAGTCCAAGAAATGAAGCAAAGAGAGAAGAACATTCCAGGAAGGAAAACAACTTGAACAAAGATACTGATTCGAGAATAGATACGCTTAGGGACAACATTTTGACAGTGAGTTAGATGTGGCTCTGGATGCTTGAGAAGTTGACTATAAACTTGAAAGGAAAAAAATTCCCTGTTGTCTTTGTCACATGTGCTACATTAAAATTATTTCTTCTTTTCAAAATTTAAAATATGCTGTATGATTTCCTATGCTGGTATTTAGGGTAGAAATATTTTATACATTCTTGGCCAACAGAGTCATTTCCCTTTTGGGTTTTCGTCATCTTGATGTTTCACCTTCACGCTTTGTAGTTCTTTTATTCATTAAGGTGCAAGGCAATAATGTAAGTGTGAATTTTTCTATTTCTATTTATATATTAAATATTCATCTTTTATTTATTACATTGCTCATAAGGACATTCTGAGTACTAGCTTGATGTTTATGGAGAAAAACAGCTTTCTTAGCTCTAAAAAATCACCTTTTGAGTTCCTCTTTTATAAGTAGCAAAATATATCACATAAATTATTCAGGCTATATGAAAATAAAAATGTTTCAAGTGACCGACTCAGAGATCATTTCTCTGTGCACTGAGTCCTCTTTCGTACAGACAGTGCAAAACCATGAAGGGATAAAATATTTTCTGAATGAAAAAATTTTCACCATCATGCACCACATAGGGCATTGTGAGCAGAAACTAAAATAAACTCTATCTGGCCTTGGGGTTCGTGTTGAATATTTAGAGTGGGAAATACTCCTTTCGGGGTACATTTTTCTTGAACCTCATCATCGCAAAGTAGAACAACAATACTAGGGAAGAGACAAGAGTGTCCATCTGGCCAGTTGAACATGCTGTCCTTCAGGCTGCTGAAATATTTATAGAGTATGGTAGAGGGTTTTAGGATCCTGAATCCATACATTACATCTTCTGCTTTTAATTTATGCTTTGCAGATTTACACAAGATGGAAAGACGAAATAATTCACTTTCCAGTTAAAGTGCTCACATTTTCCATCTGGCATATTGTTATGAATAACATGTTTGCATTACACAATAGTAAATTTTTCATACCAATCCTTGTCTGCCATCAATTTATAATCAGAAATGTCACATGATGTATTGAAAAGAAATCAGAATTACACATGGTTGTTATATTTGCCTCCTTACGTTACTTACTAGAAGCTTTTCATTTCTGCTAGTCACCTCTGTAAATTGTGAGGAAATTGTGTAAATTGTGAGGTTACAGAAAAACCCAAGTGGAGAGCCAGCAAATTCACAACGTTGCCAAAAACCTTCTTTGTCTAACCGTCACAACAGTGTATGTTTTAAACTGTTGTTTATCTTTTTTGGATATATTTTTCTTTTCTTTTTTTCTCTGGAGTTTTGCCCATCATCTTTGTTTATTTTTTAATTTCTGCTTTATTGAGGTGTCACTGACAAAATTGTAAGATATTTAGAGTGTACATCATGGTGATTTGATATACATATACATCGTGAAAGGTTTCACTCCATCTAGTTCATTCATATATTTTGGGATGTATTTTCAAATCAAAACACAAAGTTGATGGATGACAGATAATCAAGAATTGTCATCACCAAATCTCTCCTAATGCCTGAAATTTCCGACAGACCAGCAAGGAGTTATGAGCACGTGGTGATTGCTATAATGGGTCAGGACAGGACATCATGCTACCAAAAAGTCTGTCTTGGACTGTGGCAGTCATGCATGTGTTCTGAAAAAAGAATTCTAGTTGTCCTACAGGATTTCAGCCTTAAAAAGTGAGAAATGTGCCCACAGCTTTCCCAAACTTGTAGTTAACACAGAAGAAAGGCGGGAAACCGAGTTCTTGCTACTGATCCCCCAGTGGTGAGTTGTGCTGACTTAGGCATGTTATTGATTTTTTTTTGTTTTCAGTGTTTCACTTTCTTTATTTCCAAATAAGAAAGGATTTTAACTGTGAAAACAATTTTAAAAGAGCACACACATATAAGATAGTAATTGTTATTATTTTTATTTTCTTAAATCTGGGAAATCAAGATTGCTAACAGTCATTTAGCTGTGAAAATTTATTGATGTCCACTCAGTAAATTATTCTCTCTGCTGGGACTTAGTGGTGACTCAGACTGAGCCCCTGCTCCACTGGGTATAGAGTGAGAGAGTCAGGCATTGATGAAAGTAATTTTAAGTGCCACAAATATTTCAAAAGGAGGAGTAGAGTGCTCTGCAGGACTGAATGATAGGGTGTGCTAACCAAATGTGGGCGCTCAGGGAAGGCCTCCCAGAAGAACTGATGCAAAGTTGAGTCTCAAAGGATGAGCTGAGTGAAGAGTTGAGGAATACTATTACAGGCAGTGGGAACATCATGGATAAAAGCCCTGAAGTAGAGGAGAGGCTGACGCATTTGTGGAACTGAAAGAAGATCAGTTTGACTTCTGCCTGGAATACAGTAGTGTTTCCTGGTATTTTTCACACCATTGCACACAAGGGTCAATGGACCAGCCTGTACCTCTGGCAGTCCCAAAGGGCTCAAGATCTTGGCATATCTGTAATCAATTTGCAGAAGTGCTTTGAGCTTTGGAAAACCAGTTGAGAAGCTCTAGCCTGGCATTCAAGAGAGGACTTGGCATGAAAGGATGCTGACACAGTAGACAGGGCCAGGCTGGAGAGTATTTGGTAGTGAGTGGGAGGTGAGAAAGCGCAGTTAGGACAGGTAACACATTCAAGATTGTCTAAGATCACAGGGGCCTTGCTGAGGATACTTGACTACACTAAGGACAATGGAGAGCCACGGGAAGATTTTAAGCAGATGAGAAGTTTGTCTGGAGAGGGGAGGAAGTGATCCTGAGATTCCTTTAAGAAATACATCTGCGGGCCAGCCAGGGGGCATAGTGGTTAAGTTTGTACACTCTGCCTCAGCAGCCCGGGGTTTGTGGATTTGGATCCAGGGCGTGGACCTCCATACTCCTCATCAAGCCATGCTGTGGCAACATCTCGTGTAAAAAATAGAGGAAGATTGGCACAGATGTTAGCTCACGGCCAATCTTCCTCACCAAAAATCAATCAATCAATCAATCAATCAACTAATCCATTTGTAGGTTATAGGTCTGGAACTCAGAGAAGAATCTGACCCCAAACTCAGTTCTCCAGTTTCATGCTGATTCTGGGAAACCCTGATATTCTTTCAATACATTCCTTTTTGTCTATAAGTGCCTGAGTTGATTTCTGTTGCTTTCAGTGAAAGAACTCTAACCAATGTGGTAGCGCAGAAGTAACAATGAAGACGGAATTGACATACACAAGATAAACGTTCAATTTAATTTATTGAATAAAGATATAGAACAAAATGGTCACAGTTTAGCACTACAGCATCCCTGCTGGGAGTGTGTTGAACTGCCTGGCCTGCAAGGCTTTTGTGACCAGCTGAAAGATTACCTATGCATTTTCTTCAGGGGGAACATGGATCACAGTCATTGCAATTAAGAATAAAACTTATAAAAATTACAGACTGTGTAGAAAAAAGTTCCAGTGTTAACACTATGCATGAGCTTTATTAAAGAAATGTCAGTTACGACATATCAACTCATCTTTGTTAGACATCAAGTTAAAAAGCTATCAAACCTTCTGTCTCATTTTTTTTTCTGAGTATGCTGGAAAACTAATTTTTAAAGTTAATGTTTAAAGTTTTACATCAGTTAACATTTGATAGGTATGGATAGAGCACAAATTAGCTATATTTTCTCCCAAGGGTCAATGATGTCATTTTCTTTGACTTCTTTTTGCTTTACCTGAGGTTTTTCCAGTTCCTTTGATGAGGAATAAAACGTGAATTTCTTCTCAACTTGTGTTTTACTTCAGTAGATTAATTTTCCATTTTGTCCACTTCAAGATTGAGATGATAGCATCCTATGAAAAATGTCTTACTACACATATTCAAGAAAAGGTTTTGCTAAAATTAATGAAGTGAAGCCCTTCAATTTTGACAGTGACATTCAGAGGTGGTCTCAACAATGTGTAAATAGCCTAAAGAATCCATTAGACTTGAAAGAAAGAAAGAAAACCTATAAAAGCTTATAAAAAATTATGAACTCCAGGAGTTATCTAATTTACACATGGTTTCTTTTCATAAATTCAGGCATAAATGTAACCTATTTCTTACCCTTATTTTTTTTTTCTAAATTCTTCCATTCCCATGCATGATTACATGTGGATTCAGTCGAGACACACCAGCCATCAAGCAACCAATTTCACAGTTAAGTGAGTTGTCTTTGTTTAGATTTCCTGTTGGTCTCTAAACCCTACTGTCTTCTTTTCTTGTGATGGCTAAATTATACACTACAGTGGGTATCCCATTTCAGAGATATCGTCCAGTGGCTCTGTCTGATCCTAGAGGAGAACATTTCTAGTGGAATTCCCACCCTTTGCTGTTCCACAGGATTTTTCTTTCGCCCTAGAGCAATTGTCTCAGTTTTACAATTGAGTCTTGGTAAGGGAGTCTTTAGGAAATTCTTCTATAACGACAGGCACCTTTGTACTCCTAAAATGTTAATGAGACAAACATTAAATCAGTTCTAAACTCTTAATATTGTTAATTTCTAATTAATGTGCCTTTTTTCTGATACCTTCTTTAAGGAAGCATGTTTAATTTTTCTATCACATTTATTCCAGTTCCCATTAACATGCTTTGAATAAGAAGTGCCACTCTTACTAAAATTTCCAATATGAGCTACTAAACTTATTTTCCTGAGACATTTTCAAATCAAATATATATTCAAGTGTCAAGAAAATTAACTTGCCACAAAAGCTCCAAAAAAAAAAAAAATCCCAAAGTACGACATAATGCAGTTACCCACCAAGCCATCCTTTTGTTATTTGGGAAAGTAACACTCAGTTCCTCAGCCACGCCTGTCCACCTGCTCCCTCTGGGGGTCTGACAAGAACATCTCTGAAGGGAATGGGACCAGGATGTAGGGAAGGAAGACATTACCTCTACCCTCTCTGGGTTCTTCTGGCCGAAGAACGAATTAAATTCACATGAGACAGAATAGCAGGAGAAAATTAAACAAAGCTTTATAACATGTATACATGGGAGAGGCTCAGGCAAGCTGAGCAACTCACCAAAATGGCTGAAGCTCCCAACTTAAACATCATCTTCAGCTAATGACAAAGGAGGATGTTGGGGGTGGGGGGAGTCAGTCACAGGAGGTTACCAGACAAGCACAATAAACAGGAATAAGATTATTATGCAGATTTAAGTCCTTGCATTCTGTATTGATAGGAGTTTCTAGAGAGGGAGATACCTTTACAGATGGAGATTTCCTTTACAGTGTAATGTCTCTTAACAAAGGGTAAGTAAACTCTGCTTCTCAGAGCCTCCTTTCCTGTCTGCAGTTTATTAAAAGTAACCAGCCCCAAATAATCCTCATGCCAAAGAGACGTATCTTGGGGTGGCCAATTCCAGGCCCCCACAAGGAGCAGCTACTAACTTAGTCCACCAGGCCAGGGTCTTACGTTCATACCAATGGTTTGCAACTTTTTAATTTACATTTTGTCCAATTCAGAAACAAACTGAAAAGCAGATGCTTTCCTGACTGAGATTCAAGAAAAACAGCCCATCCCTAAACGATATTGGTCAGGTCTCCTTCAATGCAAGGGTCCAAAATCTAACTCTCACTGGCCTGAGCAAGAGGGAATGTGTTGGCTTCTATAACTGAAAAGTTCACAAGTATCAGACGCAGCTGGATACAGATGCTTAACATGTGTCATCAGGACTCGATCTCTTTCCAATACTCTTGGCTCTGCCTTCTTCAGACTGGCTTGTTTTCAGGAAGGACTTCCCCCTTCCCCCAAATACAGTGATAAAATGTCTACCAGCAACTCCAGGCTTCTATCCTGCTAGTTTAATAACTCCAGCAGGAAGAACACCTCTTTCCCCATTGAAAGGATCTTACAGGGGTTCAGTAAATAGCATCATTCTTTCATGCCTCATTTCTAAACCAATTGAGATATAAGACAAATAATAAGGGCCCAAATATCACCTTTATTACTAACAAAGGCTGTCAGTTGCCATTAGATGTCACTTGGCATTAGAGCCAGATGGATTTCCTAATGCGAACCACAGAACTGGGGGGATTTTTCTACTCAGTCCCGGGTCCTGGCAGTGCTGTACTGGGCGGGGCCTCAAATTTAGGAATTTACCCAGTTTATTCTTCTCAAATTTACCAATTAGGTAAGTCACTCCTCCCCTGAGGCCTGAGAGGAGAGGGAAAAAGGTCCAGGACTGTTACAGCTAGTGGAGCAACTTCCACATAAAGGAAATGTCATGGAGGCAGGGAAAGTTCCTACCTAGTATTTCCTGGCGCTTAGTTCTTTCAACCCACTGCATTAACAGTTGAACTTATGGGTTCGAGCCAGGAGTGTGGCTGCCTCCCTCCAGGGACTGTCCTGCTCCCTCCTTTATGGGGCCACCCCCAATAACCACCTCCCCCTTGAGGATCACTCTGGGACCTCCACTGGGTGGGGTAGATTTGATCCCCAGAAAGCCCTGAAGTGGGTCAAGACATTAATTCAACTAACTCCAAAGCCAGTTTGTATCCAAGGCTGAATGTTCACTTCCTGTTCTATTTCCCAGCCCACCTGATGTCCGGGGTTATCCAACATAGTCTTTCAGAGATCAAACGATATCCAATAATGAAATGCATAGAAATCCCACTAGCACAATTCCAACAACTTAGAGATTTCCCAAATGTAAATATAACATTCTTTCAATGATCATAGTCCTAGGAAGAAAGGATAAAATCCATAAATAAAGCCTCCTCTTAAATGAAAATCTATAAATATTAAAATCTAGAGAAATTAAATTTTATAGATAAATGTCATTATCCGTATGAGCTAAAAGGCCAAAGTTAAAAATTCTTACCTTAAAATTAAAGCTTGAAAGCTATTCTCCACAATTTACTATTCAGCTTATTAGTCGTGGTATGTGGGACTCTAGGAACCTCGGGAGAAGGGAGGTTCTTTGCGCATGTGCAGCCTTGCTGCTTTTCCAGGAAAGAGTGTGGTTCTTTCAGGACCTCAGAATTTATATTAGTTTAATGTCAATCTCTCACTTTATAAAGAGCCCAAAGACTAATAGGACACACAAGATTTCCATAGCACTGGCGCGCTCACATCCACCCTTTTTACGAAGCAAGATAATACTCATCCTCCTAAAGCAGTCATCTCCAGCAAAGTTATGTACCCAGAACTGAGGATTTAGTGTTTGCAAAGAGCATCACAGAGACTTGGCGGCCTCTGAAGAAAGAGGAGTAGATGAAATCCGTGTTTAACCTGGCCAAAAGCAGGTCAGTCAGGCCTGGTTACCCAGAATCCATGGCCTGTTAAGAATCTTATAAAATGAGATTACCCTGGATTGCCTAGGTGGGTCCAATGTGAGCACAAAGGTTCTTATCAGAGGGAGGCAGGAGGGTGAGTCAGAGAAGTGTAAATGATAGAAGCAGAGGTGGGAGTGATGTGATTGCTGGAAGGAGGCCACAACCAAGGAATGTGGGCGGCATCCAGATGCTGGAACAGGCAAGGAAACAGATTCTCCCGGAGGCCTCCAGAAGGAACACAATCCTGCCAACGCCTTGATGTTAGCCTGTTGAGACCCATTTTGGATTCCTGGCCTCCAGAATTATAAGATAATAAATTTGTGTTATTTTAAGCCACCGAGTTTATCGTAATTTGTTATAGCAACAGTAGGCAACTAATACAGCCCCTAGCCCTGTCCTCTCCAGCCCCCTCACTTGATTAGTTTTCTCCATGCTGCTTATCACTGTAAGACACACTAAGTATTTTACTCATCTATTGTGTTTACTTTCTGTCTCTACCAACTAGAATGTTACTCCATGAGGGTGGGGAATTTTTGGTTTGTTATGGATCCCCAACATTTAGAACAGTACCTGTCAAATACTAGACCCTCAATAATTATTTGCCAAAAGGAGAGATTATTTGTCCTTAAAAACCCTATCACATCATATCATTCTTAGTTGTCTTTTCGGAACAGTTTTTTTTTAAATTTTTTGGTAAGAATAACATTTTTTTCCTTGTCATAAAGGATTTCTTTCTACATTTTCAGCTCTTTCAAATGCAAGACAACTGGCAGTACTCTATTACTGATTTTTTTATGGTTACTTTAGATGAATATTAGTAGTGTCATTTACAAAGTCTACTCCCACATTTTAAAAGCTTTGAAATAGGGAAAAAAAATTTACATTTTAGATTTTTAAAAAGAGACTTATGTTCTAAAAGCATTAGTAAATTCAGAAATTATGTTCTTACCCAATAAAGAAAGCAATCTTTAAATTCCTGGCCAAACATCAATTTCCTGAAGTCATACAGCTTCAAATCAAAGGACCTTCAGCAAGTCTCCTGGTGAAAATTCCAAAATATGTTTCTCATAGATTTAGGGGAAGTAAATCATCTTAGAATAACTTCCTCCCTTCCTCCTTCCCTCCCTCCCTGCTACTACATACACTTTTCTGCGTTCCAAATAGAGGAAAATGACAAAGTGTGCCATGTTCCAGTTTTTATGAAATCTGCCATGATGTATTTTATCACTGTGACCCTGAGCCCCAGGTCGGGTTTAGGGTATCCACTTCCTGCCTGCAATCAAAGCATCTCACTTTGCCTCTCACCTTTGGAAACGACATAAGTAACGTTCCATGTGGTTATTCCGCTCCAAATCTTCTCGGAGTTGTCACCCAGTGCTAAAGAAGCAGTTGTCTGCATAGCTCTTCCTTCCATTTACTTAAGCGTATTTATTAAGCACCTATTTTTTGGGAGGTGCTAGAGGTACAAAGGCCACCATCTCTGATCACGTTGAGCTTGCAGTCTGGTGAACGTCTTTCTTCCTGCTCTCAGAGCACCAAGTGTCAGAGCTTGTTGTTGCGTGATGCACTCCAAGAGGTAAGGAGGAAAATGTAGGAGAAAACCAAAGGGAACATCTTGTTAGTAGGGAATCTATTTTTCAGAGAATAACTTTTTAGTTTGTAAAGCACCTGTTACTTAAGCCTTCTTCATAGAAAAACAATACAATGTTTCTGCTTCAAGATGGCAATTTGAGCACGTTTGGACCCTCCTGTTTCCCAAATTCCCAAGAAAATGCAGGGGAAACTCTGGATCATTGCTGAGGCCAGGAAAGGGCACCACCCACATGCTCAAACTGAATGGAATTCATGAGAGATGTTATGCAGATAGATTGGTTTGAGTAATGAGCCAAACAGCCAATGGTTTACTGCATGGGAAGAAGCCAGCCATACAAGCAGGCGGAAGAATCCCGCTAGTATCCCCTACCTCAGGGGAAGAGAAGCTGGAGGGAAGGGGGGCTTCCGGTGGTGTTTGAGGTACGAATATCTGTGACAGTGGCCATAGCCCACACGAAGCACGATGCTTGCAATGGCTCTTAAATTATTTGAGCTCACACTTCTTCATGTAGATGCCATTCCTAGGCAAAAAGCTAGGGCTCCCTTAGCCGGCTCCTAATGAGGGCACTTGTGCTAGTTAGAAAGGGGAAACCCTGCTTCAGCTGGTGGCTGCCCCAACAAAGGAGAAAAGAAATTCTCCCAAACTGAAGGGAGCTCTCCGATATAACAGGCTTTTGGCTTGGACTTCCCTTCCTAGTCCACAAGCTAATGGGTCACCAATCTGAGAAGACAGTGTAAAATTCTGAGCTTTTTTGATCAACGCTTTCAACAGGTACGCTTGCAATTTCTGACAAAAGCTTTTCAACCTACAGCAATGGATAAACCTCCATTTGCTTTTGTAAGGATGGGTAAACAGAGATAACTCACAGGAGAGAGAGGTGAGGATGCTCAGCTGTCAGCAGGATGGGATCATTCTGAGAAAAGAAGTTCTTGTGAGACAGTAATTATAACAGATAATGTCAAAAGATCTGAAAGCTCATTCTCCACAGTTGATTAAATGAATTACAGTGCCGTTACCATAAAAAATGGTAGCTTAATGTCCAATTCATTAAAAGCAAATAAAAACAAAAAAACTAAACTCTTAATTTGAGACTAGGACAGTTCCTACACATAATAGAGAATGTTTACCTTAAGCAAACGCCCAACATCACATAAAACAATGGAACAGAAAAGGCACTCCTGTTAAGACAAAATTATCATTATTTGTAAAGATAATATCTAAAAACCTAAAGGTAGTAACTGAAAAATGGTTATGCTAATGGGGTTTGGGCAGTTGGTCAGTGACACAGTAGAATACAACAAAAAGTCAAATAGAACAGCAGGTTGGACCCGAATTAATAAAGTAACTCAACCCCACTTAGACATTTTAAATACTTAAATCTTTAAGGCCATTTGATTTGTTATTCCCCTTACACAAGTAACTTTCTTCCTCCTCTGTTTATTTTGTTAAATTACACTGAGGTAATTGGCCTTCCCAAGTCTGCAGAGGCAGGAGTTGGAGCCAAAGGTATTGACTTGCTTAGAGAAATACATGTGTAGATTAAGCTAAGACCCCAGAGATGAGTGTACTAGTGACACACAGAACAGTAGGAAATGGCTTGCGTTCCAATCTTTCTGGGACGGTACATGGTCATATTTTTTTTCCTCCCTACACCACTAATTCTGACACCAACTGGGGGTCCTACAATTCAATTCAATTCTGACCCTAACTACCCAGAGTTAGTGTCAGTCTCCACAGGTGTAAGGGCTCAGTCCCACAGGACGTCCCTCAATTCGGGTGTCAGTCACAAGTAGTGGATCCCTAGGTTGCCCACACTTCTGTCTGACTTGGCTACAAAATTAGAGATTCCCACAACCCGTGCCCTTTAGGTTTGATAATTTGCTGGAATAGCTCCTAAATTCAGGGAAACACTTAACTGATGTTTAGCAGTTTATTGCAAAGAGTATAAATGAACAGGTCTGTTATCTCTTCAGCCAGATGAAGAGGCACATAGGGCACGGTCGGGAAGGGTCCTGAACGCAGGAGCTCCTATTCCTGTGGAATGGGGTGTGCCAGCCTCCTGATAGGTGAATGTGTTCGATAGCTCAGCAGCTCCCTGAACTCCATTGTTTAGGGGTTTTATGGAGGTTTCATTACATAGGTATGATTGATTAAATTGTCAGCCATTAGTCATTTAATTCAGCCTACACTCCCTTCCCCTTCCTGGAGGTCAGGGGGTGGGGCTGTAAGTTCCAACCCTCTAATCAGGCCTGGGTCTTCTGGTGACCTGCTGGTATCTAGGGCCCTCCAGCCATTGGTCACCATTAGCATAAAAAAGACACTTATCATCGGAAATTCCAAGAGTTTTAGAAGCTGTGTGCTGGGAACTGGGGACAAAGACCAAATATTTGTTTTTTATTGTATTACAGACATTCACAGAAGGAAAGGAGGGCTCTGTTATTGCTAACCCCTAAGAAGGATTGTGTTGCCAGTCGGGGAATGGGGCAATGGTCGGCTGCCACAATTACCAAGAAGAGACTTCAGCTCAAGGGGCAGGCCGCCAAATGTGCACACTATTTCCCTTAGAAGTCTCGTCCTCTAAAACCATTAAATAAAGCAGCAGCAACCACAACAAACATCCAAGTTTTTCCTGCTACCCTCACCTGACTCTGAAAGGCGTGTGCGGGGGATTTATGCAATCTCGGCGTGTGCGGGGGATTTATGCAATCTCTGACAAAATCTTCTAAAAGATGGACAATGCAACAAACAAAAGAAAACTTTAGAAAATATTTAATTCATCCAGTTACTGAAAATTGTGAAGACATTTGATGTATATCAAAGTGTGAATTCAGGAAAGATTTCGTAGATGTGAAATGTGGCGATGGAACAGTGCACAGCAGATTTAAACGGCAGGAATGAAAATTAGCTAATTGGAAGACCACTTAGGAATTCTCCCAGCACGGAGAGAAGGTTAAAGAAATAAATATGATGAGAAGAGACAACAGACCCGAAGAGAGAGCTGGGTGGCTCAGTATGTGCGTGAGGACTTTCAAAGTTGATGACAGAAACAGAACTGAGTCCATGAAGACTTGGTCTTCCCAAGAAAATACCAGGCATATTAATTAGCAAACCGCACACTTAGTCAGAAAGATAAAATTTCTGCATTCAAAGACAAAATAAATTCTTTTTTTTTTTAAAGGTTTTATTTTTCCTTTTTCTCCCCAAAGTCCTCTGGTACATATGATGTGGGGTCGGTGAGCCGAGGAGTCAAAAGAAAGATTTCTTAGACTCTTAAGATCTGGCAGTAGTGCTCTTTTATTTAGAGAATAGTATAGAATAGCATGGGGACAGGACCCACGGGCAGTCAGAGCTCCTGCTGCTGCCCCGAGTTGAGGGTTAGGGCTAAATTTAAGGCATGGGTATGTGAGTCATCTCTTTACAAGACAAAGGAAAAAAAGTTAAAATGGTACCAGTGCCGGTAGGGTCCGGCCATTGGGCGGTCCCACAACTTTTAGATAAGAATCAAACCGGATTGAGTAAATGGCAGAAGTCACCGCTCAAATATTATCTTCAACTAAAGACAAAGGAGGATTTTGGGGTGGGGGGTCAGTTACATGAGGTTGCCAGACAGTAAACAACTTAAGTTCTTGCCTTCCCCATTAAGAGTTTCCAGAGATAAGGCCATCCCCCCTTCCTCCTGGCGCAGAGAGGGAGGCATAGAGATTTTCTTCACAAATGCAACTGTCTCTGATCAAAGGGCAAACAAATTCCACTCCTCGGAGCCTGCTTCTTATCTGTAGTTTTAAAAGTAACCAGCCTAAAAATCCTTGTCATAAACCATTTTAAAATTAAGCAGCCTAAAAATCCTCATCACATAGTTGTATATATTTGTTAGATGTGGGTCCTTCTACTTGTGGCGTGTGGGACCACTCCTCAGCGTCGCTTGATGAACAACTGGGGAAACCCTGGGCTGCCGCATCGGAGCTCGAGAACTTAACCACTCGGCCACGGGTCCCGGCCCTGACAAAATAAATTCTTTAAGCAGATAGTTAAAGATATCGTGACATCAAGAGGCAGAGGTTATATCTCCAGAGGAAGGACCCCAGCCCCCGAGGTGAGTGAGAAGCAGAGTTTGAAATGTCCTAAGTTGCAGTGAGTCTGAATATTTTAACTATTCCACTCTATATGAAAGAAACTAGATAGTGGTTTCCCCAAATGTGACAAGGATCCAAAAGAATTATGTCACGTTACCAATAACAAGTTGTGAAAGTAAAAGTAATTTTCGAAACTATCAATAATAAGAAATAAATTTTGATCAACTATGTTATATGGAATTTCTTATGCTTCTCTGTATAGAAAATGATATTACAAAGTTGTCATTTGAAAAGGTGAATAATGAAGGTGCAGTAAAAAAATGCAAAAAATATATATTATTGAAGTATACCAATTAAGTAATATAAATACTATGTTATTTTTCTGGATTTTTGTGACATTTGTAATATTTGTTCATATTTTAAGATTTTGTAATTTGTTATTTTTTATCCTAAATAAAAATTAATTTTCATATGTAATTTTTTGTTAAGGTATAATTTACATATGGTAAAATGAGTAATCATAATTATGTATTCTTTTTCTTAAATAGAACCTCTAAAATTGTATAAATCTTGGGACCCCAAAACCTGGATCCCTCCTCTGTGTATTACCCAGATAAACTTCCTATATTTCTTCATCCAGTCAAGAAATGAGTCCTAATGCACAACACAGTGATTATAGTCAAGAATACTGTATTATAAACTTCAAAGTTGCTAAGAATCTAGATCTTAACTCTTCTCAACACAAAAAAGAAATGATAATTATGTGACATGATAAAGGCTTAGCTAATGCTACTGAGTAACGGTATTGCAGTATGTAAACGTATCAAACCAATAAGCTGTACACCTCAAACTTACACAATGTTATGTATCAATTGTGTGTTAGTTAAAAAGAATCTATCAACATAAAGAAATAAAACAAAACTTTAAAAAGAGGAAGATTAAGAATTAAAAAGATTTAAAGAATTAAAAAGATTAGACACATGTTTAGTGTCTAAATAATTGTTAATATACTTACAAAATCTAGTGCAAATATAAAACATGATTCTGGAAAAGAAAAATAATAGGAAAAATTAGTTATCATAGATCATAATTATTGGTCATTTCCATAACATGTGGTTTGGGGTGGGAGGAGATGTGAAAAGAGGGCTGCATTTCTCAATATTCCATAAGCGTTGCATTTAGATTCCATTTATGACAGTGTGTGGTCTTGCTGTTTGATTTAAAATGGGCACAGTATTCTAAATAGGTAACAACTCGCATATCAAGAGCACTTACCTATTAGGATGGACACCGGTGGTTAACAACTCATATGCTCACTGAGTGCGTACAGAGGGAATATTATCCTGGATATAAATGGTAATCATTGGTTGAAAAAGTAAGAATTTGCAATTCCTAAGTCATTTTATTTCTTAAGCGTGAATTTCTTTACCTCCAATTAACATCCCGTCACTCTTCAGTGAGAATATTGGCTTTGGGGAAACAATAACTATTCAGTGGATTGGAAAGTTCCTGTCTTCGCTTTGCTTTCATTAGGCCAAGGAAAGTATAGAGATAGAGACTCATTATCTCCTAGACTAGATTGTTAGAATACCAGTTCTCAAAACATAATAGCTACAGCGCCTGGTGCCTTCAACTGCAGCTTCAGAGAGCAGCGGCAGTACCGTCGTGTGACCTGTTGAAGGGCTCATCTCACTGTACAGTCATTTTCTTTTCTTCACACCGGGAATGAAAGCAAAGCCTTTTTGAGAAAACCATGCTCATCATCCGTCACTGCCTTGACTTTGTTCTTTCCATTTCGAGTTCATCTGTCAAGACAAAAAGTATTTGCTAAAATAGGAAAAGACCAAAAACTAAACAAACAAACAAACCCCCCAAACCCAAAACAACAACGCTGTTTCCTGGGAACTGTTAACTAACTTATGCACTTGTTTTATGGAAAATATTGAAATTGTAATTGGAAAAGTTGTGAACCTCAGACTTGGATCTTTGAAGCAGTGAGCCTTTCTTATGTAAGGTACAGATTTTAATATTTATGACACTTAAATTCTGTATTACATTCCTTTATTTTTCAGTGGTTATAGAAAACTTGATTTTAGAAATACGTCCTACCTTCCACTTAACTTGGACTCTCATTTCAGTGCTCTGTCACCTTTAGGTTATTGGCATAGAGTTGGCATCCTAAGTAGTCATCCATCTGAGCATGACAATGGCATTCCCCCCCTTTTTTTCACTTAATTATGAACTGTGTAGCTACTGAGCACCGGTTAGCTTGCTGGCAATAGGAGTGCATGTGTATGTGTGTTTGTGTGTCTCCTATGTCTGTCCCTGTGTACAAAATTTTCAAGTAACTTGAGAGTGTGATACCAAGGCAAATGTTTCCAGCTTCCAAAATAATGTTTTCATGGGCCTGTCATTTTTTTGGCTTTTTCTTGAGAATACTTTAGTTCAGTTGCTTGGGTACAGTTGATTGAATACAGTTGTTACAACTAATAAAAATCTGTTATAAGTTAAGGGCACTTTACATTTGTACTCTGTTGTCTCCAATATGCTGCATTATTTTCAATCCAGAGTTTAACGCCTGTACAAATCTTCTCTCAGTCTAGAGTCTTGACTAATGATGGAGGGAATGAGGAGAGCATTAACTCACTTTGAACTGAAGAAGAGTTTTATTAAAAATATAATATATTATAAAAAGTTGACACAAACAGATTTTTTCTGTTGTCCTGCTGAAAATAGGTCAGGCTCCCTTGCTCTCAACAGGATTTCCTGTTAATGTTTGGGTCTGGCCAATGAAGGCCCAGGCAGGAAGTTGGAGTCCGGGAGGAGTATGAGATCGGGGTATTTATTCCCCCGACTTCCTGTCTGTCAGCTTGCTGCGGCTTGGCTTTGCTCCTCTACTGAAGGCCACAGCTCCTGTCAGGGAACCTCTCCACACGGTTTTCTATCTGGGTTCTAATCCTCTCACCCTCCTTTTGCGTTTTTCAGACCTAGGGCTGGTAACAATTCCCTTCTACCGCTGGTTTCAAGGTACTCTGTACCATGTCTTCTTGCTTCTCCTAAACGCTGCACACGTCTTTCTTAAAGTGGTTTTAACTAAACTCTCCTCAAATTTTCCTATGCAAGTGTCCCTTCCATTTTTTGCCAGGTCCTTGGGTAAGGCAGTAATTTTAAATAGAAAGAGGTATTTTGACCACTTTTAATGATGAGTGAGAGAGACTAAAGGAGGCGTGGAGCACTAAATAAAATGTCTATGCAGCCCCTCCCCCCCTCCCATCTCCACTTCATCATCCTGATCTCTCTCCCTTCTTATGGGCCACAGTTTCCTCATGACTCACCGAAGCCTTTTATTTTCATTCTCCAAGGGATCCTCTCTACTTTGGATTAAGTCCAATATTCTAAACAGAGCACTCTGTCTCATCTCCTGAACTGCTCATCAATTTTCATCTCCTGCGCCTCATTCTCTTAGAACCTCAATGTTAACTGGCGATTAAATAGGAAAACAATTTGATATACTAACCTATGCTAAGATACAAGTGTCTAATGATGCCTTAATTGTGTGTAGCACTCTACGGAGTACTGACTTTCAACAAAGACTGCTAAAGATAAAAATATCTTATCCCAGATTACATAACATAAACAAAGGGCTGACCCACTGATGGTGAGTATATCGCCCACAAAGGCAAAGAGTTCCTTTGGGGAAATATTATGAGGCAACAAGTACAACTCAGGTCACATCATAGCAGTCTGTCAGCTCTATTTGATTGTCAGGTTTGCATTGAGAAACTGAGTGGTAGGTTTAGTTTAAGGACTGAGCCAACATGAGACCATTTCTCTCCCTAGTAAAATGGAAAAAAGGAAAGTGGAATGGATATTGGCAGCTTTGATATAAGGAATAAGCAGATTTGACCATCATTCTTTCTCGACATGAGCAACCTCCATTCAGATATAGTTTGGGCATGATTTAATGTGTCAAAAGTTAAGCAGAAATCTGAAAAGAGTTCTGAATTTGATGTGTTTTGGGCACAGTCAAGAACTGCTAGATGATTTGGACCATTTTCAGAGCCATATTTCTTTTTTATTCCTCTGATATGAAAAGCTTGGTGTGTCAATTCCTATAGCCCAATTTCTGATGGTTTGCCCTCTTGTGTATTTGATACCTTTAATTCAACACCCAGATGTGCTTTACATACCATTTCTTAAGAGCTTCTGCTGGCAATACCTTCCAATTCAAACCCAGAGCTTAATGAACAAATCTCGCTTTGTCATATTCTCTTTAATCCAGTTGGATTAGGACATGCGTGTAAGTTACATCACAGAAAGGTTCTATTAAGATATTACACAGCACTTCATTTGCATGGAGGAGGCTCAGTAATATCCTTCCAGTGTCAAATTCTGATCTGTAGTACCCAACACCCTAAGTCTCTCAGCTGGCCTAGAAGCAGGACACAGAGAACAGGTAGGTGTCCACATCAGGGGCAGAGGCTGGGGATAGAACCAGATACGTGTTGGAGAGAGACTTGCAGGAGAAAGGCTCAAAAAAAGCACCACCCTTTGACACCCTTACTTAAAGGCGTCAAATACTGACCACTGATATTTCAACAGAATATTTTGTGATGTTTATTTTAACATTTACCATTCGTTCATTTAGCAGATTTTTTAAAAAACTTTTATTTTTAATTGCAGTAACATTGGTTTATAACATTATATAATTTTCAGGTGTGCATCATTATATTTCAATTTCTGTGTAGATTATATCACATTCACCACCCAAAGACTAGTTATAACCTGTCACCGTCCACGTGTGCCTAATCACTCACCCCTCGGGCCCTTCCCCCACATCTTCTCCTCTGGTAACCACCAATCCAATTTCTGTCTCTATGTGTTTGCATGTTGTAGTTTTTATCTTCTATTTATGATTGAGATCATATGGTATTTGACTTTCTCCCTCTGACTTATTTCATTTAGCATCGTACCTTCAAGATCCATCCATGTTGTCACAAATGGCAAGATTTCATCCTTTTTTGTGGCTAAATAGTATTCCATTGTGTGCATATCCCACATCTTCTTTATCCATTAGTTCCTTGATGGGCACATAGGTTGCTTTCACGTCTTGGCTATTGTGCGTAAGACTGCGATGAACATAGGGGTGCATGTGTCTTTACGCATTCATATTTTCATCTTCTTTGGATAAATACCCAGCAGCAGAATAGCTGGATAGTATAGTAGTTCTGTTTTTAAATTTTTGAGGAAACTCCATACTTTTTTTCGTAGTGGCTGCACCAGTTTGCACTCTCACCAGCAGTGTATGAGGGTTCCCTTCTCTCCACATCTTCTCCAACACTTGTAGCTTCCTGTCTTGTTACTTATAACCTTTCTGACCAGAGTGAGGTGATATCTCATTATAGTTTTGATTTGCATTTCCTGGATAGTTAGTGATGTTGAACATCTTTTCATGTGTCTGTTGGCCAACTGTATATCTTCTTTGGAGAAATCTCTGTTCAGATCTTTTGCCCATTTTTTAATTGGGTCGTTAGTTTTTTTGTTGTTGAGCTGTATGAGTTCTTTCTACATTTTGGGTATTAACCCCTTATCAGATATATGGTTTTCAAATATCTTCTCCCAGTTGTTAGGTTGTCTTTTTGTTTTGTTGATGGTTTCTTTTGCTGTGCAGAAGCTTTTTAGTTTGATGTAGTCCCATTTGTTTATTTTTTCTCTTGTTTCCCTTGCCCAGTCAGACATGGTATTTGAAAATATGCTGAGACTGATGCTGAAGAGCGTAGTGCCTGCGTTTTCTTCTAGAAGTTTGATGGTTCCAGGTGTTACATCCAAGTCTTTAATCCATTTTAAGTTAATTTTTGTGTATGTTGTAAGACAGTGGTCTAGTTTCATTCTTTCACATGTGGCTGTCCTGCTTTCCCAACATTATTTATTGAAGAGACTTTCCTTTCTCCATTGTATGTTCTTGGCTCCCTTGTTGAAAATGAGCAGTCCATAGATGTGAGGGTTTATTTCTGGGCTCTCAATTCTGTTCCATTGATCTGTATGTCTTTTTTTGTTCCAGTACCATGCTGTTTTGGTTACTATAGTTTTGTAGTATATTTTGAAATCAGTGTGATATTTCCAGCTTTGTTCGTTTTTCTCAGGATTCCCTTGCCTATTCGGGGTCTTTTGTTTTCCATATAAGTTTTTAGGATTCTTTGTTCTATTTCTGTGAAAAATGTTGTTGGAACTTTGATAGGGATTGCATTGAATCTGTTGATTGCTTTAGGAAGTATGGACACCTTAACTATGTTAATTCTTCCCATCCAAGAGCGCAGAATATCTTTCCATTCTTCATGCCTTCCTCAATTTCTTTCAACAATGTTTTATAGTTTTCAGTGTACAGATCTTTTACCTCGTTGGTTAAGTTTATTCCTAGATATTTTATTCTTTTCATTGCAATTGCAATTGCGATTGTATACTTAATTTCTCTTTCTGCTATTTCATTATTAGTGTGTAGAAATGCAACTAATTTTTGTATGTTGATTTTGTGTCCTGCAACTTGACCGTATTCATTTATTGTTTCTAAAAGTATTTTAGTGGATTCTTTAGGGTTTTCTATGTATAATATCATGCCATCTGCAAATAGTGACAGTTTCACTTCTTCCTTTCCAATTTGGATCCTTTTATTTCTTTTTCTTGCCTGATTGCTCTTGCTAGGACTTCCAATGCTATGTTAAATAAGAGTGGCAAAATAAACAAAATAAATAAAATAAGACAAAATAAACTTTAAAACAAAAACTATAACAGAAACAAATGGCACTATATAATGATAAAGGGAATGATCAAACAAGAGGATATAACACTTGTAAATATCTATGCATCCAACATAGGAGCATCTAAATATATACAGCAATCATTAAATCAGTTTGTGAGTCTCTTTAGGTCTGAATTGTGTCTCTTGTATGCACCCTGTGTATGGAACTTATATTTTTATCCAGTCAGCCACGCTATGACTTTTGACTGGAGCGTTTAGCCCATTGACATTTAAAGTACTTATTGATAAGAATGTACTTATTGTCTACTTTTTTCTGGATGTTTTAGTAGTTCTTCTCTGTTCCTTTCTTCTTCTCTTGCTCTCTTCCCTGGTGATTTGATGGCTTTCTTTAATATTATGTCAGGATTCCTTTCTCCTAATTTTTTGTGTATTTATTATAGGTTTCTGGTTTGTGATTACCATGAGGTTCATATGTAATAATCTATGCATATAGCAATTTATATTAAGTTGATAGTCTCTTTAGTTTGACACCTTGTGGAAAGTTCTACTCTTTTACTCCCCTCCTCCCACATTTTATGTTTTTGATATCACATCTAACCTCTTTTTTGTTCATATGTATCCATTACCCTCTTGTCACGGAGATAGCTAATCTTAGTACTTTTGTCTTTTGACCTTCATTTTAGCTTCATAGGTGGTTGATCTGCTACCTTTACTGTAAATTTGCCTTTACCACTGATTTTACAGGGTTTTTTTTTTTTTTTGGATAATTTTCTTATTCCTATTTGTGGTCTTCTCTTTTCCACTTAAATAAGTCCCTTTAGCATTTCTTGTAAGGCTGGTGTCTTGGTGATAAAATCCTTTCGTTTTTCCTTGTCTGGGAAAGTCTTTATCCCTCCTTCCTTTCTAACAATAACCTTGCTGGGTAGAGTATTCTTGGCTGTAGGTTTTTTTCCTTTCAGCATTTTAAATGTATTGTGCCACTCCCTTCTAGCCCATAAGGTTTCTGCTGAGAAGTCAGCTGATAGCCTTATGGGGTTTCCTTTGTATGTAACTTGTTGGCTTTCTCTTGCTGCTTTTAGGGTTCTCTCTTTATCTTTAATTCTTGACATTTTAGTTATAATGTGTCTTGGAGTGGGCCTCTTTGGGTTTATCTTGTTTGGTGCTCTCTGTGCTTCCTGTACCTGGATTTATGTTTCCTTCCTTAGGTTGGGAAAGTTTTCAGCTATTATTTCTTCAAATAGATTCCCTTAGACTGTCCTCATTCTTTTTATATTTAATTCTTTTTTTTATTTGTTCAATTTGGGTGATTTCCTCCAGTCTTTCAACCAGCTTACTGATCTGTTCTTCTGCATCATCTACTCTGCTATTGATTCCCTCTAGTGAATTTTTCATTTCTAGCATTGTATTCTTCATTTCTGATTGGCTTTTTTTTTTTTTTTTAGGAAGATTAGCCCTGAGCTAACATCTGCTGCCAATCCTCCTCTTTTTGCTGACGAAGACTGGCCCTGAGCTAACATTCATGCCCATCTTCCTCTCCTTTATATGTGGAACACCTACCACAGCATGGCTTGCCAGGCGGTGCCATGTCTGCACCCTGGATCCAAACCGGCAAACCCCAGGCTGCCAAAGTGGAAAGTGCAAACTTAACCACTGTGCCACCAGGCCAGCCCCTGATTGGTTCTTTTTTATATTTTCAATTCTTTGTTGAAGACCTCAGTGAGTTCACCCATTCTTCTCCCAAGATCAGTGAGCATTGTTATGACTATTAGTTTGTACTCTTTGTCAGATAGATTGTTTATTTCTATTTTGTTTAGTTCCTTTTCTGAGGTTTTGTCCTGTTCTCTTACTTGGAATGCATTCCTTTGTCTCCTCACTTTGCCTCTTTTTCTGTGCTTATATCTATGTATTAGGTAGGTCAGCTACATCTCTTGATCTTGGAGAGGTGGCCTTATGTAAGAGATGCCTTATGAGGTCCAGTAGTGAGCTTTCCTTTTGTCACCAGTTCCAAAAGTTCCAGGAGTCTCCCCTGTGTGGGCTACGTGTTTCCTTCTTTTGTGGAGGGGTTGCTCTTTCTGCAGGTGTTGGGGGAAGCTAGGTTGTCCCCCTGGCCAGCTGGTTGTAATTCTCAGCTGTGTGTGGCTGCTATGGTCCCTTCAGTCACTTTATTGAGCATGGGGAGCCCTAGAATAATTGGCTACAAGATATAATAACACATTCCTGTTGCAGTTTTTCTGTTAAGTGAGCAGGTCCCCAACATGGCTGGTTGCTGGGCTCAGGTGCTCACAATTGCTGTAGGCCTCTGGCCTGCAAGGCTATTCTCAGCTTTCTCAGGATTGCAGCTGAATGGAGCTGGCCCCAGGCATGGGAACACTGAATTGTTCCAGGCTTTGAAAGATGGGACCGATGCCTTATATGGCTGTTTGAGAAGCAGGAGTCTGCTACAGCTGATATGCTCTACCACCTTGCAAGACCACACACCCCATCAACACAGTCCTGCCTCATGTGCACACCTTAACCCACTGAAGTGGACCCAGTCACCCCACCGCAGAGGCCTCACATACTCCATTAATGCAGGCCCACCCCTCACGCATGTCCCATCCCACAGAGGTGGACCTATTCATCTGCCTGGAGAGGTTCTGGGCACCCTGCCTATGTGGGCCCAAAGTTGCCTGAGGGCTTGCTGTTGGGTGGGCCAGTCCCCTGGGCAGGCTGCCTGCCCTGGCTGAGCTGGATTAAATCAGTGCTCTAGTGGGTGGGGCAGACCCCTGGGCTAACAGGCCCAGGGAAGAACTCCATTGGTGTCTGCCAGCATCTGTGTCAGCACACCTGTTTCCGGAAATGGGTTAATTTGTGTGTGGGCCCTTTAAGAGCAGGCTTTTTTCCCCCTGTTTTGTCTGATAGCTTTTCTGGGGGTATTCCCCATTGTAGTCAATAGCCAGCAAAGCCAGATATTATGACACTTGTCTGTGCTGTGCTGAGTCCTGAAGCTGCTTATTGTGGTAATGCTCCCTCACTCAGATCCCCTGCTCCTCTAGGGAAGGCTTCGTACCTTAAGATTGCTCCCAGCCAGCCATGCTAAAGGTGGCTTTTTTCTCTCCAGAAAGGAATTTCTGTCTCTTCCACCTCAGTCAGCACTGTTTCTTGTTGCGGGGTTTTTTTTTTTTTTTTTAAATTCAGTTTTCAGTTCTCTCTCAGGAGTAGTTGTTCCAAGGGTAGTTGTAAATTTGTCCATGGGAGGAGGTGAGTTCAGAGTCCTCCTACACTGCCATCTTGACACAGTTCCCTCAGTCAGCAGATTTTTTAAAATTACCTACAAAGTACCAGGCACTGTTCTACATACAAAGGATGCCCAGTGAGGAAAAACAGATGCAAAGTTTTGCATTACGGAGGTGGGGATAAGGAGAAAGACCATGAACAATAAATATAATAAATAAGTAGGCTATATAGTGAGGTAGATGATGATAAATGTTAAATGAGAGTAAATAGAACTGGGTAAGGAGGTCAGGAATTTAGGGGATTGTAATTTACTTTCAGTGACCTTGCTGAGTAGGTGACATTTGAACAAAGCCTCGAAGGAGATGCTGGAATGAGCCACACAGACCTAACAACGGTCAGATCAACATGTTAAAGTAGGTCTGTCCAGTTGAGATGTAGTGCAAACCGTGTAGGTAGTCTTAAAGATTGCAGTAGCCACGTTTGAAAAAGTAAAAAGAAATCAGTAAAGTTAATTTAAGTAAAATATTTTATTTAAGCAGATATATCCAAAATATCATTTCAGTATATAATCAAGATGCAGGAAAAAATATTAATTAGATATTTTGCATTCTTTTTTTCATAGTAAGTCTTTGTCACGGGAAGTGTAGTACAGCATCTCAATTTGCACTAACCACATCCAAGTGCTCAACAGCCGCACAAGGTTAGTGGCCACCATATTGGACAGCGCAGGCTTAACGGCTGTTGAAAAATTGCAGCTTTTGAAGAAAACACGCAAGGGGAGTGAGTGGACCCTCTACCCTCCCATCCCTCCCAGCTAGGCAGGGGTGCTTGTGGGCAATGGAGAGGAGACGAAATTTAATTGGGGTTGAGAGAGAAATTTATTGGAAACAAAGCCTTAGGGAATTCTATTTCTATTTTAGCCCAGTAAGAGTGACCCATATCATCCTCTTTGAATCAGCAACCTGACGGAAAGCGTCACGCTTCATCCTCAGATGGTTGTATATATCTTCTGCCAAACCTTCCTCTCTTTTTGGGAATTGTCTCACTGAGAGATTGGTTTTAATGGATTATCCGTTCAAAATCAAACCTTAGTGGTATATTTTTGTTTGTTGGAAATGTAGATGATAGCCTTAAACTAGAGGTTAAGGACATAAGTACGAGTTTTAAGGATGCAATTGTATTCTGAATGCCCAGTTCTGATGTTATGACTGCCTGTAACGTATCAAGTTCAGCAAGAACAAGGAAGAAATAAGCCGTACATTGCAGCCATTTTTGTAGTTCCTAGCAATCAACTGTGAAGAACAGCTGTTATCGGTTTTCCCCTCCCCAACTAGATTGCAAGTCCCCACGGATAGGAACCAGGTCTTCATCATTTTCTCTTTCCTTTTGTATCTTCCATAGAGAGTAGTGCTGAGCACACAGTTGATATTTAATAAATATTTGTTGATTACTCCAGGGGTTGGCAAACTCTTTCTGTGAGTGCTAGATAGTAAATATTTTAGTTTTTAAGGGCCATACAATCTATCTTTTCTGTCCTTGTAGCACAAAAGCAACCACGCAACAAATGGACGAAGATTTGTTCTAATAAAACTTTATTTCCGGGCACAGATTTTTACATAAGCAAGAAAATTTTATTTATGGACATACAGTTTTTACATGTCACAAAATATTGTTCTTATTTTGAATTTTTTTCAACTATTTAAAAATGTAAAAGCCATTCTTAGCTGGGGCTGTACAAAAACAGGCAATGGGCTGGTTGTGGTCTCTGGGCTGTAGTGTGCCAATGCCTGGCTCATAGTATCCTCATTTTTCACTTCAGCCTTTTTCCTTTTCTTTGTTTCCTTTCCTCCTAATTCATTCTCTTTTCTTTCTTTTTGGCCTTCCTTCATCTCACTGCTGATTCTCCTATATCCTTCTTTCTTCCTTATCGTTCTTTTAATTCCCTTCTTCAAACATCGGAGCTATTTTCTTCTCTTAACCTACCTAAGCGCTGTTGTCTTAAAGGGGGAGAATTTCCTAAAACACTGATTCAGCCCCAGGAAAAAGAAAATATATGGGATTAAAATAATGCTTAAAACATGACATGGAGTCCTCAAATTATTATATTGCGGCCTGTGGTTCTCTTCTTCTCCTCATCTTTATCTTTCTCCATACACCAAGTACAAGTGTAAAGAAATAAAAGTTACTTATATGTATGCAATGACAGAAACCTCATTACTAATATCTGCAAGTATGCGGATGGGTAATAGTTATTCCAGTGTGCTATTTATTTTGCATTAACCTGTAATAATTAGGCCCCTCAACTATTTATTCTTTCACTCTTTCCTGCAAATTCAGACACCCATTTGAGAAAATTATCTTGACTCACTAACAATTTTGGCTTTGCTGAAGGTAAATTTTTTTTTTTTAATTTCCAGCCACTCCAATTCATAGCTTCTAATTTTAAAGATGGCCTTTTTCAAGTCTTTTTTTATTTTTACAACGCTTTCATAATAATTTGCCACAAATATACCAGGTTTGAGCAGTAGTCTTTAAAATTCAGTTACCAGGGTAACTTTTGAAAGTACAGACACTACAGAGACAAAAACAAATAAAATATCCTCCACAAAAATACCCTTCGGTTCTTGTCAACAAGTGTTCAGAGCATGTGTCCTTTAAAACAACACTATTTCAGCAGTTTTTCCCTAAACAAATGCCACAAATTTTCCCTTCTTGTTTTTCTCTTTCTTTACAAAATTACCAACTTGAAAAAAACGATAGAATTTTACTATTGTTAGCAGTTATGCAGAATTTTGCCCATAAATCCAAGATGTTTTTGCTTTTCTTCATGTTTTAAGACACTCCTGATTAGACGTTTAAATCAACAACTTTCCTCCTTTGATAGAAATGTTTTCTTCCACTTAGTAATATTCTCTGAATTAAAGGTGGGAAATCAGTTTATTCAGCTGTATTTGTCATTGTGTTAGTCACAGAGATCTAGTTTTTAAAGACATTCCATGATTTTTTCCCCTTAATTCAGAATATTTGATAGAATGTGATATAGTACAATTAGAAAAATCTGGGCTGAAATGAAATATTTACAAAAGGCATGAAAGCTTCATAATCATTCTATCTTCAAAAGACCACACAGTATTGGCTTGGAATATTGCTACAGCTCTTTTACTCTTTGGGAACATACTGTCAATTCACTGAAGTTCATCAAATCCTCTGTCATGTGGATTGTCGACAACTGTTGACTATGATCGAATCTGATTTGTTACCTACAAATCCGAAGATCACATGATTATCCTCTGGTTGCATAGCTATTTTTTCTGGCATTGCATACACATTACACTCATTAACTTGATAATATTCGTAAGATCCCAAGGGTGTGAGGAAAATGCTAATACTAGTATTTCATGATGCACTGGTATCCAGCAATGTTTTTTTGGAATATAATTTACACAATATTGTAAAGCTAATCATAAATATTAAAATCTAACTCATATATTACATTTCCCCTTTGGTTGATTACAAAAATTATTCTAAAACCATGGACATAAAAAAAGATTATTTGTATAACACACATAACTTTGCCTGGCAAGTGTCCTACAGTCATATACTTTTTAGAGAGTTTGGCCAACATTAGAGTAAGAGAAAAAGACTTAATCTTCTCTTTGAATCCAGAAAGGAGCAAAAAAAAATACTCTCATGGGCATCCTCAAAGAAACGGAGGCTGTAAAGCAAGCTTCCCTGGGAGTGGATTGCACTGTTTGGGCTGTAAAACCATGTACAAAGAAACAGTAGGCCTTTGTGGCTGTATTTTGCTGAGATTGGTGCACCAACATGTATCTTATCACACACACTGCTCTGACACTGTTGCACGGACACACCTCCATTCAGAGGTGGGATCCGTTTTTCTCCCTTGAGCCTGGTGACTTTTTCTAACAATCTCAACCAATAGAATGTGGTGGATATGACACTGCATGACTTCCAAGCCTAGGACATAGAAGGAGATCTAACTTCTGCCTTGTTCCCTCTTTCTTGCTTGGGGCACTTGCCCTTTTAGAATTAGCCACCATCTTATGAGACAGTCTGGGCCACATGAAGAGGCCACATGTGGGTGTTCTGGCTAAAAGTCCTAGCTAATAGCTAGGCTGACAGCTAATAGCTAGGCTAAACACCACTTATGTGAGTGAATGAGCCTTCGAGCCATGCTCGCTGGTATCAAGTGGAGCAGAGATGAGCTATCCTCATTGAGCTCTGCTTAACTTGCAGATTTATGAGCAAAATAAATGTTGTCGTTTGTTATTGTTGTTAGTGCCCTAGAGTGGATTCTGACCCTTAGCATCCCTGTATCCAGCAGAATGGAACCCTGCCTGGTCTTTTTGCGCCATCCTCTCACCTTCTGGCGCTCCATCAGACAATGCTCTGCTGCTCTTCACAGGGCTTTTGTCGCCAGTTTTTTTGGAAGTGAGAGGTCAGGTCCTTCTTCCCAGTCTGTCTTAGTCTGGAAGCTCTGCTGAAACCTGTCCACCATGGGTGACCCTGGTGGTATTTGAAATCCGGGTGACGTAGCTTTCAGCCTCATAACAACATGCAATAGTCACAGTATGACAACCGACAGATGGGTGGTGTGGTTCCCTGATAGGGAAAGGAACCCGGGCTGCGGTGGTAAAAGCACCAAATCTTAACCACTAGAACACCAGGGCTGGCTTGTCATTGTTTAAGCCTCTAAATTTTGTAGTAATTTAATATGTAGCCATAGGTAACTGGAACAGCCTTCAGCAAGATAGGTCTTTGACACTGTAAAAATTACATTGCTCATACAATTTGAGTTCCATTGTGTGTCAAAAACTAACGCTGAACCATAGTAATCCCTGACATACTTACTCTATCTCCTCTTTTATTGAATATAGAGTTCCTTTTTTGTGATTGCCTTGAGAAAAGAAACAAGTGAGGCCTCTTCAGAACAGGAAGTGGCCAGAGAATTCTTGCTGTACGGTTTTTGTGAGTCCTCAGAACTAGAAAAAAAATTAATTGGCTTGTAGTGAAGTGTTTCCATTAGTTGTTTTCTTGGAAGAATACCTGCATAGCTAACAACATGATGATGCCACCCCTGTGTACCTATTATGAAGCAAGAATGATCCAGATCTTACCTTGATCTATCTGTCTCTGTAGCTCTAACAATAACTTTTAGGATCAGATGAGTAAGCGGTATGTACACACAGAGCAGTAACGAAGTTATGTACTGATTTATTGTGCAGGGCCTTGGGTAGGCTGGAAGCATATGGTTGTGGCAATTTTAGAGTTATTTCCTCATTTGTAAGTCAGTAGGATGGCTCCTGTGGTTGACCTGAGAGTCACGGGATGAGCTGGAGAAATCTGTCAAGTTGTGTTGGTCAACTTCTCAGATAAACACTTCAATTAACTTAGAGGTCAGCATCACTATTTCAGCCTGATTTCTCCAATTTTGGCAGTTTGGATAAGATTCTTGTCCACAAAACCCTCAAACTTGATTAAGGGAAATTATTTACAGCAATCTACACAGCCACTAGCTGGTGTGGCTGAAAGCTTATTTCCAGGTGTTTTTAGGATTTTATGTCAATAACAATTCTTCCCTTCATGTGGTTCTGAGAAGTCCATGTGGACTATTGGGCAAACATAATCCTTATAGAAGAGAAGGGGGCTTATATGCAGCAATATATTCCACCATTGTAACCTCTAAATCTATTACAGTCCACCAGACGGAGAACGAAGCCAAAGCTTTTATGCAAATACTCTGAAAGTGCCACGATAAGGTGGCCAAACTAATGTAATAACCATCCAGATGAATAAGGTGGAGAGTAGAGTTTCTAATAGTAAGGATCTAGGAGCCAGTGTGTCTGGGTTCAAATTCTGTCTCTGACACTGGTGGTTTGATCTTAGGGCAAGTTCTAATTTTCTGGCATTAGAAAATTAACCTTTCTTTGCCTCAGTTCCCGCATTTCTAAAATGAAAATGATTGAGTTGCTGTAACGTTTAAAGGAGTTAGTGGATACACAGTGTGTACAACAGTGCTTGGAATGGAGTAAGTGCTCAGTAAATGCTAACTGTTACAATGACTTTGTGAGTGAACCATTGAGAGTTTAGAATTACTCAAGAATTTGCCCTCTTTCACCATTAAAGTATTTTAGGGTTCCGGGCAGTTAATTATCCAATTTGTTTAGGTAGAAGATACGTTTCAAGCATACTTTTAACATCAATGCTTTCTCTGATAGTGTCACAATCTCTCCAGGGATCTCCTGTGACAGTCAGTTCTGGACAACAAGATTACATACCATTATTTTCACTCTACTCTAGGCAAGTAAAGAACACCTCATGACTACTGAGTATGTGGCTTCAATGCTGCACAGATAGTGATAATGATAATTAGTGATAGAAGCTTGTAATAACAGTTCGAAATGAGGTTTGTATTGTGCTGGTGAAAATTGAGCAGTTGGGAGATTTTTGATTTCAGAAAGAACTCATGATGTAGATGATATTCTTTGAAGCATTCAGAGCCTGCCACCATTATTACTATTTTTTACGATGTATCTCTTCCTTACCATAAGCTGAAGAATCATTGGTAGGATGTCGTGGTTCATTCTCACATAAGAAACTGATTCTGACTGGGAAGTGAATGATGATATAACATCCAAGGAAGTAACATTTTGCTGAGACCAGCTCCGCAGAACAGTATTTTCAATAAGTTCCGAAGTGCCCCTGCCATGGCAGACTTTTGAGGAAGAAACACAGTACAAGGTGTGGAGCCGTGGGAAGTTTAGTATTGCTTAGCGTTAGATCACATCTGGTATTGCACATGCTTAGCTCATCACATCTGGTATTGCACATACTTACCTCTGTTGGCTAAATGCTGATAGCAGGGGTGGAGTCATCCAAGAAGGTGCCAGTGGAAGTTCTCGTTCCAAAACTTCCCTCATTATTTGAATGACTGCTAAGTCTTCCTTTTATGAGATTATCAGCATTTTTTTCCTTTCTTGAAAAGACATTAGTATTTCACCATTATCAGCAGTTGTGGGAAACTGTGAAGCCCAGTTTATTCTTCTCCATACACAGTGGCTTCTACTTTTCCAAATCTCTGGTTTTCTCACCATCCTTTACCCACCTTCTCAGATGTTCCATTGTCAGTGTAACAAATTTCCCGTATTAAACTCCTCTGTTGGAAACACCTAGAGTAATTTCTGTTTCTTGACTGGATACTGACTGATACATAAATATTGAATCTTTGTAAGATGTCTGAAAGAAAACTCTAGAATGCTGGAAAATTCACGAATTTGAAGGATAACAGAAATTCTAAATACTATAACTGAAACTATTTCTGGATCACTGATTGTTTGGGAATCTACAGTCACGCTACTAATGATCAGCTTTTAATAGGTGTGGACAAGGCCAATTTTTGCAAAGATCTTATCCTCAGTAAGGATAGGAAGAAGTTTATTAAGTACTACGTATGGAAACTTCTTAAGGTCTTTCTTCAGTCCTTTTATAGTCCCTATAGAGTTAAACATAAAGCATTAGTAACAGTATAATTAGATTAGTCCATAGTATGCACGATTTATTCAATGGTACCTTAGTCGACTAGAACCTCAAATATCTCTTCCATATTTTTCTTTAAGACAAAAGGTTCATTTCCGACTTGGAGTGAATTACTACAGTGGCTGGATATAGATTGAATGGCATAGGCATAGTTTTTGGTGTAATTTTTCAGAGGTATCATGAGAAATTGTTACCATCTTGTTGAAGCTAGGACTTTTCAACCAGTTTAAATACCTTAGAAATTAATTCCTAATGTTATGAGACAGTTTCTCCCCTCCAGAATGTGTTGACGACAAATGGAAATGTGTCTATAATCACAACATAGCTTTTAGTACTATCAATTGTTTGATCATTACAATTTTGAAGAAATATGGTGAGTGGTCACAGCAGTGTGAGAGAGCTCAGAGGAAATATTACAGAAGGGTCTCAACCATACTTGTAAACCATTTCTATAACACCATCTCCCATTTACTCTGCAAGCCACTGATGTCTGGCTCCCACCCTTCAACGCCCATTGTTTTGTTCACTTCCCTGTTGGAAGTATCTTGAGAAGGCCATCAGTGACCATTTAACAAGAAAGTTAAACACAGTCCCTTTGTCTTGAAAAGCTCTTTCCTTTGGTCTTGGCTTTTTGAACCTGCTTTATCCTTGAGGTGGTTAATTATGGCTCTCATTTTCTCTTCCCTAAACAATGTAATAGCTTCCTAATGTGTTTCATTTCCTCTATACTGTGTTTCCTTTCCAATTATCCTCCACATTGTCCCAGCATATAAGGCAACATAGTACAATGAGAAGATCATGGGCTTGAAGCCAGAAAGACCCAGGTTCAAATCTCAGCTCTGGGGCCAGCCCCGTGGCCGAGTGGTTAGGTTTGCGTGTTCCACTTCGGCGGGCCAGGGTTTCGCCAGTTCAAATCCTAGGCCAGACATGGCACTGCTCATCAGGTCATGCTGAGGCAGTGTCCCACATGCCACAACTAGAAGGCTCCACAACTAAAAATACGCAACTATGTACTGGGGGGCTTTGGGAGAAAAAGGAAAAATAAAATCTTTTTTAAAAAGAAAAAGAAATATTGTCAAAAAAAATAAAACAAAACAAAAAAACCTCAGCTCTTCCGTGTAAGTGGCTTGATGCTGACTTCAAATTTGACACATCCTGTAAATGTGAATAATAGAATTTACCTTGTGGAACTGTTTCCAGAATCAAAAACAATGTCTATAAATCGGCTTGTACATGACACAAAGTCATTTTGATTGCTTAAAAATCAACTTAGTTATGGACATATCTCTCTTCTGTTAGTTAAGGATCACTTCCAGCTTCCTTAGCCTGGCATACACAACCCTTCAGAGGCTACAGCTTCTTTTCAATCTTAGTTTCTATGCCATTATCCCATGTTCTGGGAAAACACAGATGGGCTTGTTCTTTTCCACACCCAGCTTCTCATTTGTGCTTCCATGTATTTTCATATATGGTTCTCCATCTGTAATGTCCTTTGCCCTCCTATCTAAATGACAGGCTCCCAGTTCATTCTTCGGAGCCCTATTCAAATGTTACCTCTTAGTCCTTTGTCTCTATTCTAATAGATTTTAAAAAGCTTATGCTGTTAAAGTGGCCTCCTGTTCTGGAAGATTCTGCTCTTCATGTGCTGGAATTTGCAAATAAGGTCTGTGGCTCCCCTACTTAAGAATTAGACAATCTATAGAACCCAGCAGATACTCTGGAACTTACTTTCCTTATGGTCTGTTAACTCTGTTGTCAAAAGCATGCTATATCTACATTAAAAACAGGAATTTTAGTTAAAATTCCTCATTATAATAATTATGGTTACTGGTGAAGATGTATAAGATAAGCACTCCCATATTGCTTATGATGGGAATGCAAATTTTGGAGAAAACAGTTTGTCAATACGTACCAGAACCAATAACTAAAATATTTACACTAACTAATCCAGTGATTCTACTTCTAAAAATCTATTTAAAGAAAATAGAAAGATATGTGCACACAGATTTACTTATTAACATGTTCATCATATACTCATAGTTAAAAACTCAATAGAACTTATTTATCCAAAATATAGGTTTTAGTTATATAAATTATAATGTATATATACAATAGAATACTATGCAGTCATTAAAAGTTACATTTATGAAGCATTTGTAACAAAACAGAAAATCCTTGTGATATAATATTAAATAAAAAATCAGAATACAAAGGCATAGTTGTGCACTGCATAACAATCTTTCAGTTAACGACAGACTGCATATGACAGTGGTCTCATAAGCTTAGGAGTGTTGTAGGCTGTACCATCTAGGTTTGTGTAAGTCCACTCTATGACATTCACACAATGAAATCACCTAATGATGCATTTCTCAGAACATATCCCCATCGTTAAGTGATGCGTGACTATACTTTCAGTATGACCATGACTGTATTGAATACATATCTAGAAAAAAGACTGAAAAGAAATATGCCAGAATGTTAGTGATTACCTATATTAAGTGGGAGTGGCTATCTGCTGTAATAAAAAACCCCTAAGTCTCTGTGGCTTAAGAGTAAAAGATTATTTCTTGTTATGTCACAGTCCAGTGCAGGGTTGGAGGACGACTCTTCTCCATGGAGTTATTTGAAGAGCCAACTCTTCCCATCCTCTAGAGACTGAGTTCTTTTATGCATTCACTAGACAGGGGAAAGAAGACTTCAGAGGTATGGCCTAGAATTGGTACTCATCACTTCCATCCATGCACCATTGGCCAACACTCAGTCCTATGACCCCACCTACTTTCCCAAAGTTTTGGGAACTGTATTCCCAGGAGGAAGAAAAGAAACTTGAATATTGGCAATACTAGCATTGCCTTCCTTATCTCTGAGAGGAAACCCAACAAATAACTTCTACTTTTTGACATTTTTATGTCTTTTCCACTTTTTCCCTAGTAACTATGTATTATAAGAGAAAAATGTATAATTAGAAGCTCTCAAAGTTTTTTAAAAAGCTACTTCTTTAGTTTCTATGACATGAATTTGCACTGTCTAGAGTATTTCCTTGGACATTCAAAAGGTAAAATTTGGTTCAGCAAGAGTTGCTGCTGCAGGATTTCATTATTAACACCATAAGAAGAAATCCACGCAATGTGAACAGTCCTTTGATTCAACCGATGGAATTCAAATATCTAAATAGCATTGAGAAGTACATTGGTTATTCCACAAATTTATCAAATATTGCTTAAGAAAACCAGGTGTTGAGAAATCTAACTTTAAATCATGTTTTTGGTAGAAAGAGATGGAAAGGTGGAAATGTCTGAGATGCAAACTCCTGATCCTCAAGCCCTTTCCTGTGAGCAGTCTTTCTATGGCTCGATAGCTCCCAAACTGTCCTTAACCCATCCACATCTGCCCTCGTCTTTTTTGGGAGTAAAGAAGAAGCAGAGAGAGAGAGGATGCTGGAGAAGTATAGAAACCGCTTCCTTCAGTCTCTCCCTTCAACGTCCAGAGGCCAACATTTATTCTGGAGAGCACTGAAAATGTTAACTTCCAAACTGTTGAGGTGATGGCAATCCTTTCTTCCTTCCTTCCCTCCATCCATCCATCCATCCATCCATCCACCCACTCACTTATCCAAGAAACATTGATTGAGACTCGACAAGGAAAAAGGAACTGTGCAATGTAACTTTATTTTTGGTCTTCTACTTTGATTTGCTACATGATGATGAAAGTCTTTCTCAATATGCGTACTGGAGAGCTGGTACACTGATGGAAATTCTATTTGCTCTAAAACAGCCCTTTTAAACAGGATCTGCTCAGATCCCAATCTGGAATCTTATCTTAACCACCAGACCGTTCCTTCTGTAATTCAGGAGAGCACCCCTCTACCCTCACCTGCTCAAAATATCCTGTAATCTTTGTGTTCTCACTGTAGTTCTTCGAGTTTCATATTGTCCTTATCCACCTCCAAGTCTAGTTGGATTGCAGAGTTAAGTTTATGATTATGAAATAAAAACTAAACAACAAAATCTACACCACCTGCTGATAAGCTTCCTTTTTGTGCACACACAGCCTCAAACTTCCCATTCTGAAACATGTGGCATAGCAGTTAAAAAAAAAAAAAATCAAGCAAAGCCCAGCAGGTCTACACAAGGCGATTACTACTCAAAACAACGTAGCTTGCAGCCAGGAAGTCTCAGACAGACTCTAACAAACATGGCCAGCCCATTGTCCACAACATATATGGGGCTATACCTTGAGCCTCAGGGAACATACTTTGTATGAACCATTGATTTTGCCATCGCACACCTGTCAGGCTGGCGCAGTGCTGGCACACAGCAGCTCCAGCAGTCATGTTGGATGTTGGGTCTCCTCCTCATTGGGCTAACCCAAGCACGGTCTGTCTACACTCACCAGAATCTGCTTTCACGTTAGTTCACGCACACTCTTTATTCTCATGTTGTCTAAGGAAAGTATGTCCAGAACAGAAGTCATAAAGAAGAAAGTGGGTTAACACTTACTTTGCTCTGTAATATTCTGTTTAAAATTAGAAAAGTCACATTTATGGCCTTTCTCAGTTTATCAGGTTGAGCAACACAGATTTTGTTACACATGACCTCCTGGGTCCTTAGCATTCCACAATCACTAACATTTCATTACCGCTTTTTTTTCAGAGCACAAGATGTCACTGGAAACATATGTGAAATATTTAGGAATCTTGTATAAAATTGCAAAAGAACATGAAAAATATTAATTTTTATATTTAAGAGAAAAAAATCTCTTAAAATGTCTTCTTGGTTTCCAATTCAAATTTTAAACTTTCGGTTAAATGCTTAAGTCAATCTTGCCTAATTGAATGGAACTTGTCATCTTTCCACCCTTGTCCAGTCTTTCTTGTCTCCTGTTTACATTCTTGTATTTACATGGTTGGTTGTGTCTTCAGAGCCCAGAGAATCAGGACACAGGATTTTATTGGATGTGTTTGGGATTATCTGATCCACCACTCCATATTGTATTAAGGCAGAGAACACTGGATTTTCTAAGTTGTCTAGTAAAATGGGTCAAATTCTCTAGATATTTTTTTATCACACCCTCCTTTTTTTCCAGCAGACTAACTTACGGATTTATTCACTCTACAGGTATGCTGATGACTTTTCTGAGCACACACAGTAAGTTACGCACTATACAAAAAAATTCTCTTTAGATTCAGTCTGCCCAGCAGGTTCAAAAGCTTTATTTAGCGCTGGCATTAAAAGAAAATAGAAATGACTGTGCTTTTACTGAAACATAATTGCTATTGAATACTAGGAAAAAAAGTTGTTTTATTTCCTTTTAGTCAACATTTTGTCGTGGTGATAATTCTGACCATGCAGTAAGAGAAATAGAAGTTTCCTTATTTCGGGGCTGGCCCAGTGGCACAGCACGTAAGTGCACACATTCTGCTTTGGCAGCCCAGGGTTCACTGGTTTGGATCCCGGGTGTGGACATGGCACCGCTTAGCAAGCCATTCTGTGACAGGCATCCCATGTATAAAGTAGAGGAAGACGGGCATGGATGTTAGCTCAGGGCCAGTCTTCCTCAGCAAAAAGAGGAGGATTGGCGGCAGATGTTAGCTCAGGGCTAATCTTCCTCCAAAAAAAAAAAAAAGTTTCCTTACTTCACGAAAGCATTTTTTATAATACGGGTATGTTCATTTTAAGTGAATGTGCTTTTAGACTAGAATTAACCAGATGACATTTGAGGCCAGGATCAACACCTACGATTCGAGGTAGTGTTCCTCAGTTTGGTTCAGTCATGTGAGTGACAAATATCCAGTAATTTATCCCCAAAGGAAGAGTCTGATTTTCCTCACAATATCATTTCCTAAGAACAGTGAGTAAGCTATACTCATAAATTGTTCAGGAAACTCACAGAGCTGAGGGCCTAGACTATAAATAATTGGTGCTTTCTGGCAGTGGTTTGGACTAAAGGGAAGTACTAGTCCTCTTTTCAAATCTTAGACACTTTCTGGTTATCTCCCCGTTCCCTGAGATGAGAAGAAAAGTCCAGTCATGAAAAGACGATTCATCTTTCCGTTTTACCTTTGGTTAAAAAAAAAAAGGTATTTGCAGCTCTCCTCGGAACCAAGCTGGCTTACTTTGGCTTATGTTTTTATTTGCTCTTTTCTCCCCAGCTTTGCCTTCTTTGTGCCTGTTTTTCCCTTTCCGCCTCTTCTGAGTCATGTGTTGACATAACTCGGTGTAGAGCCTGGGGTTTGAAGAGGCTTGAACATGGAGTCCAGGTACACAGAGATTTTTGTCTGATAACACCACAAACACTCTGCAGACTTCCTACACTCGAGACATAATATTTTCAAACAGCAATTTGCCAGGCAGGTTGGCTGTGAATACACTGCCAGCCTGCCAGTGGTTTGTCAGAGCTGGATGCCTCTCCGGCTTCCTCTGACTCTTGGGCTTAATTCTCACTATAGCCACACCAATAAATATAGCTGCTTTTGGAAGTGGGGAGTCTAGGAGATTTTTCTCCCCCAGGCTGTGAAGACAATCAAAAATAAAATGGACTGCTTTATTCCAAATGTTATTTTTGATGAAGTGCAACTCACAACTCATCTTAGAAATAAGAGCTTCTCAAATTGTTGAAAGTTTGAGTGCGAGGTGCTGTGACACCTTCTGGATCACTTGATAACTTTATTTCCTGTCTTCTCTATGGCTTCACAATTTGGTAGTCGTGTGTACCTAATACCACCATTCCTATTTGAAGTTTTCAAATGTGAGCAGTGGTGACTTTCTATCCTTAATTAAATCTCTTCTGCTCCATCCCACCCTCACGTGTTTACTGATTCTTTCGTGTTCCATTCACAGTTGATATATGTAGATATTACACACAACGAATGAGAAGGAAGGAAACAGAACAGGGGAAATAAAGAGATAGGAAGGGAAAAATAAGGTGAACAAGTAGAAAAGACAATTAAAAGGAGGTGAGCATGAGTGCAATGGGTAGAAAATTGAAAAAGGAAATGGAATAAGGTTCCTGCTTTAAAATATGGGAAATTTCACTACATATAGACAATTTGGCTGTTTTCATGAAACAAAACAAAGAAAGCTGGTAAGTTTTCATAAAGAAACTATTGCAGTAAGACTGGCAAAAGATATGTCAATAAGGAAGGACTAATGAGTCTCTCTCTCTCTCTTTCTCTCTCTCTCTCTCTCACACACACACATTTATATATATACATCAGTAAGACTTGGTAATCATCATTTAACCATATAAGAATAAGCGGTTTCAGAGAGAATCATTCTGAGTCAGCAGGATGCCTCCGTCTTTGATTTAGACCAGGCATCGTCTGCTATTTGTCCTTAGATGTGTCTGAAGGTCCCTGTTAGGTGTGGTCTCACTGAAGCCAAGAGCTTAAGGCCAAAACGGAATGCTTTCTCCCTTTTGATGTTCATGCTACTTTAGCACCAAAATACACCAGACATCTTTGTTCTATGGTGGTAGACCCTTCATGATCACTTAACTTTAAATAAACAGATGAATAAATAGACGGTGCTTTCTCTTACTCAGCACTGGTCAGATTTTTACAAGGAAGCGCTTTCCAGTTTGGGGCTCCACATCTTCAGAGAACTCTGAAATTTGGAGAGGATTCACAAGAGACTGAATGTTGATGAGAGGGTTGGAAAATGGAACTTATAAGAAAGAGTTAAAGACATTGGAATTGCTTATCTTGGAGAAGAGAAGAGACGTCACCTAATAACAGTCTTGCGGTGTTTGAAGGTATATAATATACATAATGGTTACCAGCTGTTTTCTTTCTCCATCAAAGAGAATCAGAGGCCAAGTCCTCATACTGCATGGATCAAATATAGGGAAATGCATCTTGACAGTGGCAGTGGCAGTGTTAAAAAGATAAACCAGTACTATTGAATGTGTAAAAACTTTTCTGGAGTTATTTAAATATAGAATGGCTTTTTCAAGTCTCATATTTTCTGGGAACTGGAAGATAAAATTTATAGTCCTTAATGTTGCATCATGATTTATAAGTCTGTAATAACAGAAACTTATTTTAAGGGAATAAAGTGTAGATAATGGCCAAGATTCATAGAGTCTATGATCTACTTTCCACGGAATGAGTGAAATCAAGACAAGGACAGCCGATTTCCATATGGACTTTAGATATAAACTTTTTAGGATGATGCTTTGCTTTCTCGGAAAAGTACTGCTGCTTCTTGACATAAGAAAAGGGAAAATCAAGAGAAAGCAGATGGAGAAAATATACAATAGATACTAAAATTATATAGACAATGAGAACCTTGGTTAGAATTATCCTGGTACAAAAGCAACCCCAGACCTTTTTCCTTTTTTCTTCCAATGGGCCAGGTGAATTCTTCTGGTTGATTCACAAGTGGGTCTGCTTCTAGGTAAAAATCTCTGTGTGAACCAATTTAATCTGAACATTCTTCTTCTTCCCAGCCAATAAGGTAGGCCGATCAATTCAATAATAATAACAATAAAAAGTCTACCTACTCTCTAGTAGCTAGTAATATTGATTATTTGGTTACCTCAAGGAAGAAATAAAACTCATCCACTTCTTTGGCAAATTTTTACTTTTGATTGTACTAATCGCACAGAAACTTCATCTCACTGTTCATCTGCTTGATAGAATGCATCACATGATTTAGATGGAATATCAATTTTCACACAATGTTAGCAAAAGTGAGATTAATTACTGCACTAGTTAAAAATAGTAGTATACTTGTTCATGATGCAATGGTATATTATTATGTTCTTCTAGTTTTTAGCATACAAATTCCTGTCTTCTGTTTTCTCCAGTTCTACTCTTATCGCTATGAGCATTTCTTTATGCTAAACAGAACCAAATCGTTCATGTAATTCTCTTCGAGTAGGCGTAGAGAACTTTCCTTTTCAAGCATAGGCAGAAAGCAAATCATCTGCTATGAAAATGTGGTATTAATAATCTCCAGTGGAAACAGACCAATACCAAAGGCTTCCAATTAAATCATAAGAGGAAAGGTTTAGATTTTTGTCTTTTACATTTTCTTCTAGGAGAAGAAATACAGAGAGTTTGTTCATATAGTAATGGCTTTGCTTGAAGTGTCCTTTTGAAAGTTATTTGATCTGGTGGAGTTAAAAAAAATGTTTGTAAACTTTGTTATGGACATTTTCAAAGATTCAGAAAAGCAGATGGGATGGCATAATGAACCCCATGTATTCATCACCTGCTGTTCAACAATGATCGATGGTCTACATTCCTGTTTGCTCTACCATCCCTCCTCCCTCTTTTTTAAAATCTTTAATGCCATTTAAATGCACTTAAACTTCCTTTGGGTATTAGAGATATTTTCCTCAGTATCTAAAATAGAAGTATCTTTATTAGTCAACATACCCGGACTTTTATACTGATGAACATTTTGCTTCAGAATACAAGGTGTATTAGTTTCCATTTGCTGCTGTAACAAGTGACCACAATGTTGTGGCTTAAAACATCACCCTTTTATTATCTTACAGCTCTGGAGATCAGAGTCTGAAATGGGTCTCACAGGGCTAAAAAAAAGGCAGTGTTACCTCTTGGAGTCTCTGGGGAGAATTTGTTTTCTTTCCTTTTCCAGTTTTTAGAGGCAGCCCACGTTCCTTGGCTCGTGGCTCCCTTCCATCTTCAAACCCAACAATTGTCAGTCGAGTCTTTCTCACATCAAATCACTCCAATATTCTCTCTTCTATCTTCCCTTTTCACTTATAAGGACCTCTGTGATTACATTGGACCTACCTGGATAGTCTTCCCATCTCAAGGTCAGCTGATTAGCAGCCTTAACTCCCTTTTGTTATGTAATCTAACATATTCACCAGTTCCAGGCATTAGGACGTCAGCATCTTTGGGGGCCATTATCCTGCCTTGCACACTGGGCATATCTTACTTGATTCCCAAATACATTTTTCAGTCTTTCAGGTTAAATATGTAACATGGATTTAACAGTCACAGAGAAAAATAAAGAGGGTTTTGCCAAATCCAACGGGTTGGATCTCTTGCTAATAGACTAATTATTTGTTGTCTGTGAACTAATGATTTAACTCACCATTGAATCTAAATAAACATGTTAGTAATGATTACCTCATGGTTTGGAGAGTAGAGTTAAAGAACAACACCAGAAATGACCATTTAGTAGGTGACAGATCAATTACAGACAGACTTACAGACAGATTAGGCCTTCTAACTTGGAATCTTAACTTTACAATCTATAAATTTATTTATCCCAGAGTATTTCCACAGCTTTGCTGCCTAGGATACTTCAACCATCTGAAATGGGAGATACTTTCTCTCTAGATTCTCAGTTTTGTCTCCCACACATTGCCCCAGGCCTCCATGCCATACGCCCAAACTCTCATTTTCTCTCTCTTTTGTCCCCTAACATTATGCTCAGTGGTGAGGCCTCTCAGGTTTGTCTTCCAGTGGAGAGAGAGGGTGTGATTTTACTGCTGCCACCAGCAGTAAAGTTGTAGACAGAAAGACTACAGATGTGGAGCAGATGTGTATAATGATCACTTGAAAAATGCTGCGTAGAGCTCTAATAAAAAAGTGACTGTGGTAAATATTTTATGTTTGGCAGTCATGTTATTTAAACAAAATCATCAGCTTATTGTGTTTTACAATCTACCTTATATATTTCACTAAAAGCAATTTATTACCACGTTTTTTCTCTCTAGCCTGGGAGAATGACAGCTTTGCCCTCTCTCTGAATTCAGGATGCATTAGTTTACATCTTTCTTTTTCTGCTGTAGATAGAGCTGTTCCAAAAGGAAGGGGAAATATCTCCTTGAAAGAGGCATTTCCCGTGGAGACAGCAAGCGCATTAGAATTAGATGAAATCCCAGCTCAGCCACTTGAGCTAGTTAATATCTCTGAGCCTTTGTTTCTCATATGCAAAGTCGGGCTAACAGTATAATGCATAAGATTGCTCTGAGGAAAGCTGGTATCAGGGACAGAAAGCAGCTAAGGCAGTATCTGCTGCCTCGAAGATCTGTCCACTTCCCCTTCCTCTGGAGGAGGTCGTGCCACTAGAAAAACACTTTTAGGACCACATATATTTATTTTTAAATAAAATTAGTTTTCTATTTGTGAGCATCATCTGAAAATGCCTGGGTAGACTTCCACAAAATTTGTAGAGTACTGTTTAGCAAGTCTGATTTAAAACTTAGGTTATGTGGCATATCGTAAAAATCATGTTACAGAGGCCTGGAGCACCTCGAATAAACAGGCAGACATCATCCGGGAGCTGAAAGGAGGATTCGATGAGGGCTCTGAATAAATATCATTCAGGAGAGAACTGGCCTACTTAGTCATATGCCGTAGAGGGAAAACAGTGACATGCTGGTTTCAAACAGGTCTCCCAAGGGGAAAGTCGAAAGGGTAGGGCTTCTACCTACACAGAGTAGATGTGCTTTGAGACCCAACTGCGGTTCACGTGGGCAGCTCTTTTGTGGATTTCTCTGGACAGGAGTACAGCATGAATCTGCTTTTTAATAAAATGATGATTTATGAATGACTGAGTCTTTTAAACAATCCGGGAGAGCTAGACTGCGATGCGTATTCTCTCTTCAATTTGCCCACTATCTGTAAGGCATGACATCTGTGGCTATGGGCCCTTGGGCCCTTCCTCTGAACGTGGGAAGAAATGTCATCTTCTGGGGTAAGAGGAGATGCAGAAACAGAAACTGTCTAAGGAAATCTGCTGACTAAGCCAAAAGACTGAACAGAAACATTTTCTGATAGGGTAAAGGATAATCACTTGGTAAGAATCACACAAGTACTTAAATAGTTGTTTCCAGGGCTAGGAAAACACAGACATTCTATGTGTTGGAGAGAATGGGAGTTTCAGATTTATTAACGTGGATTTGAGGGTTTAAGTTTATTTGCATTTGTGGTAAAGAGCTCTTTGTTTATTGCCTGAAGATTTAATAAGTCAGTTTATTTTCTGTGTTCTTTCTTGTCCACAAACAATAGCTTCTTAAATAGGATATTAGATTGCATGCATGAAGTTAAGCAAAGGTGGAGTATGAAACTCATCTCATTGAAATAGATCTTGGGATGTCTTTAATTCACAGGAACATTAGGAAATTTCCAGAGTGCCTCGCCAGTGAGGAGACAAATGTTTAAGGCAAGATTTCATGCTATGCAAACCTCAGTGGCTGGAATAAATATTTTATGCTTATGGCAAGTCGAGGAGAAGACGACCTCCCAGCTCAGATCTGTATTGAGTGATACAAAAAGAAAATGGCTCGAAGGAACCAAATAAATAGTGAATATTGCAAAGTCATCCTCACGTATTAACAAAATTTAGAAACAGAGAGCGGTCCTGCATTTGGCTTGACTTTCAATAAAAAGCAAAACAGGGAAGAATGGGAGGCCTCTGTTCTAGAAAGCCCGGCTGGCTACAATTTTGTGGATAAGACAATTCACAAACAAAGCTTTTGAAAGATTATTATGAGAGGAAATTGCAATAGTTGAAGAGGAAGTGATTAAAACATTTCACAAGAATTTCAGAAGAACCACGGTGAAAAATACAGTCACAATCTGACAGCCTTTAGGAATAGTTGGGAAGCAGACAGAAGGACAAAGTGGTGGGCAGAGTGATAGTTCTTGGTTCCTCTCCGACATCTGCTGAGTTGGCAAACCTTCCTTCTGGTTGAGGAAGAGCTCCAGATAGGGGCCCTGGGGAGGGTGTGTTTGTGTTAAAATGTTTTTGATTTCTGATGCCTGCAGTTGGATTTTTGATATAACTCAAGTCTGAGAAAATTCAGATAAAAAACAAAAAGCAGCAATGACTAGTTCACTTCTTATTTTAACCTTGTTATGAAAAGAACATCTTATACTTGTTAGTATATTAAACTCATCAAAACCCTTTGCGATTATTATATCCTTAATTCCTATGTGTCAGTGATACACTCAAACAGATTGTGAATGTGACAGAAAGTGAGATGAGGGAGAGAATGAGTATTCTTGGCTGAGGTTCTGTGGAAATCAAGGAAAGATGCCCTTGACCTTACTATGGAGCTGGCACATTCAGTGGCTGAGGCTGGTGGGCAGGGTCAAAAGAGAAGTTGGGCTGGGACAACTCTTTCTGTAGAATAATGACCATTTGTTGCCTACTCACAGACTGATTAACACACATTATCTCTTTAATCCTAGAACAAGGCAGTGTAACTCCCATTTATGGTTGTGGAAACTAAGTCTCTGAGACATGAAGTATCTTCCATATAGCCAGTAGTGGTGAAGTCAGAATTGGTGTTTGGTTCTGTCTGATCCAAAATCCACGTTTTCCAACTATGTACCCTACCCGCATTACATTTTCATCATCCCTGAAGTGCTGTGCGTTATTGAATGTTTACTTCGTGCAAATCAAGTGTGAGACAAAAATATCTTTCAGTTTTATTTTTAGCTTCTCTACTGTTTCTCATTACTTCTACCTCCTCCCTTCTAACTGCAAAGATAATGGAGTTAAGTATAAATCATAGCTCAATATATTTTGCTATCTTGGCTCCGTTCTGCAGTTCTATGAGTGTATCAGCAGAACGCCCTTTCATAGAGTTTGAAGGAGATGAGCACTACTGGGGGGAATCCAGTCGCAAGAACTCCCCACCCGCTTCTTTAGTTACCCTCCAAAATCGTTCGCTCGTGCCCTGCGGTAGATGATGAAGTATTCCCTTTCAGCTGATTCCTGGGTATCATACTAAATTGGAAGAGCTCCATGATAGAGCAAACTTTGAAAAATCAGAAACACTGAGTATTTTAAAAATGAAAGAAGAAAAACGGCAGAGGCTGTGATGGACCTGTTCAGTGGATGGGATTCAGCCCCATGTGTTTCCCGCTGGAGCAGATTTTTGGCTCTCTGAATGCAGACTGCTTTCTACTCACTCATATTTGATCACTTTGGTGTCAGGGTCCATGTGATTTAAACTGCGTGGTCATCTCTCAGCCTTTTCATAAGATAAGTCAGTTCCTCAAATCCGTTATTTGAATGGCACAAAGTATTCGTTTTAGGCAATTACACACTTTACTGAAAAGACCATGGAAACTAATGAAGGAGGGAAAATCTCCATTACATATTTTTTCCCTTTTTTGATTAATTTTCCATCAGAGTGCTTAAAAAACATTTTGCTATGTCATGAGAAATTAGGACAAAAAGAGGTCAGAGGTCATCTGGTGATCTTTATACTCTACTGAAATATGCATGACCAGCACAGGAATAGAGGAAGAGGTCTGTCCTCTGCACCTGCATCTGTCTTTTCATCAGTCCCTCTCACCCAGCTGGATTGCCTTCTTGTTGTTCAGAGCCCCACCTCTTGGCCTGGGCGCAGGAATGGTATTTCTTTTGGGTAATCGTCCCACACTCGAGAATTTGATCTTTTCCCTTTGTCCTGCCAGTTCTTAACTGTCCTGTTTTCTCAAGACCTAGGTAAGTGACTAATCTGTTAGACTATTCCATCTGTTAAACAAATATTTAACCCTGTTAATGAGTGATAGGGGCCATCAAGGGATCCTCCTTCCAGATGCCACTGGTGGTCTACACATAAATGAACGACTCTCCGGCGAGAAGTCACCAGAAGAGAAGGTTTTTGCTTGGTATATTTTCTTGGCATCATTTAAATCGCAGATTCCTCATGCCAATTATTCTGCCTGAGCATGAATTAGAAGAACCACTCACAGCCCACGAAAAACTAAACAAGCGACAATGAAATTAGGGATAGGGCTGGAGGATGGAGGACACAAAAGAGCTCAGCAGTCACAAATCTAACAGCACATGGGAGTGGCTGCTGACACAGACACCTAGGGAAGAAAGCAGAGGCGCGTAGCTTCCTCAGCCTTTGGGAGTGGAGTCAGATGATCTGACTTCCAGGGTCAGTTTATCTATGTTTCTCTTTTAATCCTTCATTATTTCACATTTCCTGTGCAGCTATTATGGGTCAGTCATATATGGTTTGATGCATTAACAGTTCCATCACTTCCACTGTTGGAAAAGAGGAGTCAATTTGCAACAGAGAAAAGCAAAACTAGGGATTCTGAAATAAAGACATTCTAAAATACTTTTCCGTGCAGGTGCCAATAATCTTGTATGTTTGTTTCCCTAAAACTGATATAAAACAGAAGAAACAGGGGCTGGCCCAATGGTGTAGTGGTTAAGTTCGCAAGCTGCCACTTCGGGGGCCCAGGGTTTCACTAGTTCAGATCCTGGTGCGGACCTACACACCACTCATCAAGCCATGCCGTGGAGGCATTCCCCATGGAAGAACTAGAAGGACTTACAACGGTGATATACAACTGTGTACTGGGGCTTTGGGGAGAGAAAAAAAAGAGGAAGATTGGCAATAGCTATTAGCTTAGGGCCAATCTTCCTCACCAAAAAAAAAAAAAAAAAGCATGCCTTAAAAAAAAAGAGAGAAGAAACAAATTTTTAAATATACATTTTTATAAATATGTTCCACTTAGTTACCAGCTAAATGATAGTCTTATTCCATGAAGAGCTATCACAGGTTTTAGGATGACAACAATAATCAGTATTAACATTTTTGAGTGCTTACTACATGTCAAGCAACCGTGCTGTGTGCTTTCGCATGCATTTTCACATGTAATCTTCAGGAAATAGTCGTCTGAGACAAGTTCATTATCACCTTCTTTGCCCAGATGAGAAAACAGATCTGGAAATGCTGGTCTCACAGCTGGTATTCAGGGCCTGGATTTGAATGCAGGCAGTCTAACTGCAGAGTCTACAGTCTTTTGTGGTCAGTACTCTTCTTTACTCCAACTGTTTATTTTGAAAAATTTCAAACCATAGAATTTTGAAAAAATAGTAGAATGAGCACTCATTTATCCTTCACCTAAATTCACTGAATGTTAATGTTTTATGTTCTTTCTCTCTCTATGTATACAGTCATGTGTCACTTAATGATGGGGACACCTTCTGAGAAATGCATTGTTAGGTGATGTCATGATTGTGTGAATATCACAGAGTGCACTTATACAAACCTAGATGGTACAGCCTACTGCACACCTAGGCTGTGTGGCATTAATCTTATGGGACCACTGTCGTATATGTGGTCTATTGTTGACTGACACATCGTTGTGCAGGGCGTGACTGTTTATGTATATATACACGTGTGTGTGTGTACATATATACATACGTACCTACACATGTATTACTTGTGTGTGTATTTTGGCAAAATCGTTTGAAAGTAAGTTGCAGATAAACAATCTTTAAAAACAATTTTATTTTCAGGCCAGCCCAGTGGCACAGCAGTTAAGTTTGCACGTTTCACTTCAGCAGCCAGGGGTTTCCCAGTTTGGATCCCAGGTGCGGACCTACCCATCGCTTGTTAAGCCATGCTGAGGAGGCATCCCACATATAAAATAGAGGAAGATGGGCGCGGATGTTGGTTCAGGGCCAGTCTTCCTCAGCAAAAAGAGGAGGATTGGCAGCAGATGTTAGCTCAGGGCTAATCTTCCTCAAAAAAAAATTATCTTCTTCTACCAAGGTTCAGACGTTGCATTTAGTTGCCACAGCGCTTTAGTTTCTGTAAGCTAGAAAAGTCATCCTATCATTTCTTGTCTTTTGAGACATTGATACTTTTGAAGAAACTAAGCCAGTTTTCTTGTAGGGTATCATATAATATAAATCTGTCTGGTGGTCAGGTTGATTAGAATTAAGTTAAACATTTTTATCAAAGATGTACATAGATGATGCATACCTCCATTACTTTCCATTAAAAAGCACGCAATGTCAATTTATCTCGTTAACCACAAGATCTCTCTGTCGTAAATATACCCTTTTATCTCTTTCTTTGATGTTCACGTTGCACCAAATTTGGGTAACAGACACACTTCCAAGTCAACTTCTATGCTTGTTAGAAATACATCTATTAATGTTTGAGCATTTTCTTGCTCTTTTTATCAACAATTATTTTGTGGTTTTTCTACCCTGGACCTGGAATCAGCCATTTCTCCAGGGAGCCTTGGTTCCTTTCAATGAGGAATGATATTAGAAACCAAGCTCTGGGCTCTATTGTATTTGTTGATAGAGGACTGTCATTGTTTTTTGTGGGTTTTTTCCCTTGTTAAAAATGTACTTATTTATGTATTTTTGTAGTAAAAACACACATAAAATTTGCTATCTTAACCATTTTTAAATGCACCGTTAGGGCTGTCATTGATTTTAGGCCTTTTCAGAGGACCCAGAATACATATGTATAGAAATAGAAATACAAGTGTGTGTGTGTGCATGTGTATATTATTTAGATTATTTTAAATTATAAATTCATCCTAATATCACAGGGCTTTTCCTTACTTTCCCCCATTCCATGTTTGTAACTTCCTTTTCCCACAATTAGAACGTTGGCTCTCAACAGTTTATTAATTGCTTTCTTCTATATTACACACAAAATTATTTGAGCTACCATACCAATACCATGACCAGCAAAACCCCACTAAGTTCAAGATTTCTTTTTGTTTTTAGACTACGTTTCACTAAGGATGTGTAAGAATTCATCTAAGAGTATATGGTCAGAGTACTGTGTTCAAAAGTTATTTAAACGTTAATTTCTGCTGTTTTATAATGTTCAGCAGTGTACTTCCTTCTTTTATTTAATTTTGTTTTTTGAACTTAAAAATGTTCCCATGGTTCCAAAGTCACTTCCACAGCGCCTGTATTCTTTTTTTTGTTCGTCTTCTTCTCCCCAAAGTCCCCCGGTACATAGTTGTACATTCTAGCTGTAGGTCCTTCTGGTTGTGCTGTGTGGGACGCCACCTCAGCATGGCTTGATGAGCGGTACCATGTCCACACCCAGGATCCGAACCAGCAAAACCCTGGGTTGCCGAAGTGGAGCGTGAACTTAACCATTCGGCCACAGGTGGCCCCCAGAGCCTGTATTCTTAACCTATATTTTTGTCACTCATTTGTTCATTCAGAGTGAGAACCAGGGTTAGTTTTAGGTGTTGAAATACCACAGTGAGCTGGAAAGCAAGATCTCTGCCTAGTTAGGGAAGATAGACAGGAAACAAAGAAAGAAGATCATTTCAGAGGTTCGAAAGTTCTATGGAGAAATTCTAAATAAAATAATGAGACAAAGACTAAGCATAGGGGCAGGAAGAGCTACTTTGGATTGGGAAATCAGAGACACCCTTCCTGACGTGAACTTTGGACTCTTAAGTCTGAAAAAGAAAGGAGTCAGGCCTGTAGGCAGAGCAAGCAAAAATGTTCTAAGGCCACAAGAGAGAGCGAGAGAGGGACTGGTGGGAGGTGGGAACAGAGACTGTCCTGATGCTCCAGGGGAGGATGGAAAGGCTGTGGTAAAGAGTGAAGATTTTATTCTAAGAGTCCAGGAAGACAGAGGAGTGTCATAAGCAGAATAGTATAGCATCTGGCTGATAGTTTTGAAAGGTCACTCTGGTTGCTATGTGGAGACTGAATCATAAGTGGGTAAGAGTGGAAGCAGGCAGGCCCATGTTCAACAGCAGGAGCCCCCTGACATATGCAGGTGAGAGGGACCCGGCTTAGACTGAGGCAGTAACAGAAAAGATGGAGAGAGGTGGGTCGATCCAAGATATGTTTACTAAAAAGCCTCCTGAAAAAAACATTATTTTGGCAATTTAATCAGAATGCTTAGTTATGACAAAATGAATTTTTCTTTTGTATTAGAATTCATGAGGGATAAATTTTTAAATATTTTCTGACTTTGAAACAATCTCTAATTTACAGAAAAATTGCAGGTACAGCACAAAAAATTCTTTTGTTCCCCCATGCCCTGCACCATTTGGGAGTAAGGTGTTGCCAGTACATTCCATCATACCCAAAAACGTTCTCCTGTATTTCCTACAAACAAGAAAATTCCCTTACATAACTGCAGTGTAATCATCAAAATTAGGAAACTAATATTGCTTTATTACGATGCTCTAATTCTCAGACTCCATTCAAATTTTGCCAATTTTCCCAATAACATTCTGGACAGAAAATCCAAGTCAGAACCACATGTTGCATTTGGTTGTCATGACTCCACAGACCACATCAAATCAGAATAGTTCTTTGGTATTTTCTTGACTTTCATGACGTAGACACTTTCTTTCCTCAGCTTTATTGATGTATAATTGACACATAACATTGTGTAAGTTTAAAGTGTACAATGTGATGACTTGATACGTGTATTTATTGTGTAATAATTACCACAATCAAGGACAGGAAAAGAACACTACAAGCCAATATCTCTGATGAATATAGATGCAAATATTCTCAATAAAATACTAGCAAACTGAATTCAGTAGCATTAAAAATATCGTACACCATGATCAGTGGGATTTATCCCCAGAATGCAAGGACAGTTCAACATAAACAAATCAATAGGTGTGACACACACATTAATAGAATAAAAGATAAAAATCATATGCTCATCTCAATAGATGCAGAAAAAGCATTTGACAAAATATTCATGATGAAAACTCTTAGCAAATTGTATAGAAGGAAGATATCTCAACATAATAAAGGCCATATATGACAAGCCTGCAGCCAACATCATTCTCAGTGGTGAAAGGTGGAAAGCTTTTCCTCTAAGATCAGGCACAAGACAAGGGTGCCTGCTCTCATCACTCTCATTTAACACAGCCCTGGAAGTCCTCGCTAGAGCAAGCAGGCAAGATAAAGAGATAAGAGGCATCCACACTGGAACGAAATAAGTAAAATTGTTGTTATTTGCAGATGACATAATCTGATATCTAGAAAACCCTAAAGATTCTACCAAAAAACTGTTATAACTAATAAATGAATTTAGTAAATTTGCACAATACAAAACCCGCATACAGTAATTAGGTGTATTTACACTCACAACAAACTATCTGACAAAGAAATAAAAAATTCCATTTAGAATAGCATCAAAAACAATAAAATACTTAGGAATACATTTAATCAAGGAGATGGAAGACCAGTATACTGAAAACCGTAAGACATTGCTGAAAAAAATTGAAGAAGACACAAATAAATGGAAAGATATCCTATCTTCATGGATTGGAAGAATTAATACTACTAGAATGTTCATACTATCCAAAACCATCTATAGATTTAGTGCAATCCCTATTAAAATTCCAATGGCATTTTTCCCAGAAATACAAAAAACAATCTTATAATTTGTATGGAACCACAAAAGACCCCGCATAGCCAAAGCAACCTTGAGAAAAAAGAACAAAGCTGGAGGCATCACAATTCCTGATTTTAAACTCTATTACAAAGCTATAGTGATCAAAACAATATGGTACTGACATAAAAATAAGCATCTAGACAATTGGAACTTAAATGTAACACCGGAAATTGTAAAACTCCTAAAAGAAAACAGGGGAAAATTCCTTAACATTGATCTTGGCAATCATTTTTTTGATATGACACCAAAAGCAGAAGCAAAAAAAGCAAAAATACACAAACGGGACTACATCAAACTAAAATGTTTCTGCACAGCAAAAGAAACAAAATGAAGAGGCAACATAAGGAATGGTAGAAAACATTTGCAAACCATCTATCTGATAATGGGTTAATATCCAAAATATATAAGGAACTCAAACAACTCAATAGCAAAAAAACCCAAACAATCTGATTGAAAATGAGCAGAGGACCTGAACAGACATTTTTCTAAAGTAGACATACAAATGACCAACAGGTACGTAAAAAGATGCTCAACATCACTAATCATCAGGGAAACGCAAATCAAAACTACACAGCTGTTAGAATGGCCATCATCAAAAAGACAAGATAAATTTCGTGAGGATGTGGAAAAAAGAGGACCTTTGTTCACAGCTTGTGAGAATGACCCAGACACTTTTGACGATTATAGGCTAATTATTTTGTAAAATGTCCCTCACAGTGTTGGAACACCTGGTGTTTCCTCATGATGAGGTTTTCAGGTTGTGCATCTTTGGTGTTAATATCATAGAAAAATTGTCTTTTTCTTCTCATTGCATTCTATCAGGTGGTACCTAATTTTTATTGCATTTCTAATGGTATTTTCTTTAATATTTCATTTAAGGTAGTGTCTGCCAAATATCTTTATATAAATTACTACTTTCTCTTTTGTAATTAATAAGTATTTTGTTGGGAGATATTTTGAAACTGTATGTATGTTCCATATTAACTCTCCATTTATTAATTTATGTGTTTGTATTATTATGGACTCGCGGTTTCTCACGGTATTCAATAGGTTATAACTCATTACTCATTATATATGTTCATACTAAATTATTTCAGACTTGGTCAGTAGGAGCACTTTTAAGTCAGCTTCTGTGCTCTTTTGACATGTCGCCGTCATTCTTTGAGCACTTTCTTACTTTCTGGCACAAAAAGATATTTCAAGCTTATCTTGTATTTTCCCTGCCTTAGCCCTAAAATCAGCCATTTCTCTAAGAAGACTTAGTTCCTTTTAGTGGAGAATGGTATTTAGAAGTCAAGATCTGGGTGCCAGTGTGTTAGTTGTTACTGAGATGTAATTGTACTCAATGGTCAAAGTTAGAGAGTATGTATACACATGCACACATACACATATACACACATTTCTGTCTATCTATCTGCCTATTATTTCTCTATCTAACCATCCATTGATCTATTTGGAAGACAACATGTTCACACCAATGCCTCCATTTCCCTTGCAACACCTCAGGGTTCAGTCTACCTTTTCTCCCTTTCTGCATTTTTAACCAACTTTTTCTGAGAGTGGGAAACCTGACACCAACTATCTTTAGTGTATCTATTTCTTTTCTCAATTTCCCTGTGTGTAACCAACCTGCTGCCCCCTAATCCAAGCAGATAACTCCCTCAACCCGCTTGGATTCCAACACCCGGATGTCCCTCCCCCTCCATGTGGATGCCCTTCTCCTCACCTGTTTGGATTCCAATACCCTGTAATGGGTTACCCCTGTATAGACACTAACACAGACTTTGATACTCCAGACCAAGCCAGTGCTGCCAAACCTTCCCCTCTCCCTTAGCTGTGGACACCATTTCCAATCTGCCCAGGATCTGACACCGCATGTTGGCCATTCTGACTCTTCAGATTGTGTAGACACTCTCCCTACTTGGTGCTCTATATTGGGCAGACCCCTGCATGGACATTCTTCTGACTTAGCTCAGGATTCACTACCCTCCTCTGGGCCATCATTCCCCAAGAGAATGCTCTGTTCACAGTGCTCAGGCTCTAACACCCCATGGAGGGCTCCGCGTTTGCACAGGGGCCCCTCGCTGCACTTAGGCTCCAACATCCCCTTGTGGGTAGCTGTCCATGTGGATTTCCTCCTCACCATCTTGGACTTCAGCACTCTGCTCTGCATTACCTTGGCTGCCACCTCCTCAGAACACATGACTGCCTTTTCAGCCTCACTCAACCGTATTCAGATAGAATTATTCAGGAAGGAAAGAGAAGGAGAGGGAAAGGAAGGAGAAGAGGAAGAGAGAGAGAAAGACTGTTTTGAAAACAATGTTCTGGAGCTAAGTAATATCACACAGAGAGAAGTAATTAAAAAACTCACATCACACAACCACCAAATTGAGTTCACGATACTTTCAAGGCTAACAACATAAAATGAAACTTTTGAGATTGAAGAGTACCATGACTTAACCGAGAAACACCTCTACAATTAAAAAAATAGTTGGAGAAAGCATACTTAATGCTTTCAATTAAACTTTAACGAGATTTTGGATAGTTTTCAAAACACAATTTACAAACTTTTCAAAACAGTGAATATTAAGCATTGAACATCTTTATTTCCCAAGTAATGAATTATGATTTGAAGAAAAAATAGAAATGCTTTTGGAATGCTTGCATTTTTCCAGAGGAAAGCTTAGAGGAAAATAAATGTCAGTCTGATATAAAACTAAGTAGTCTCGGTAACTGTTATGCAGAAAAAGACCAACACCTATTACTTTTATTACCAATAAAATGAAATTTCATTTTTAGAATTAGAATTTTCTCTTCCCCATCAATGCAAACACCACTGTTTTTCTTTGCTGTGTGCTTTGTGTTTGTACAAAGCTATTTGTAATGGTGGAGAGTGTCATTTCCAAATGTCCCAATGGTTCTAGACACCAGCATAACAAGATGTATCTAAGAAAAGAATTTCTGTCTATAACCCAGAGTTCTCTCTCACTCAATGAAATACTTAAGATTTGGGAAATGAATAAAGTGTCAAAGTGAAGAAAGAAAAGAAAATCACAATTTAGAAGTTATTTGTAAATTGACATAGAAAAGAATTATACTAACATTTATATACCTGGAAAATTCTTGTGTAGTAACTAAACTCATATTCTTCAGGTCTGTCAGGCTCTGAAATTTAAACAAACAAAAAAATGCTTACTCTACAAAGAGTGTTACTGCAAATTTCAAAAGATTCTGATTTCAGACCTATATAAGCTATGAAGCAGAGAACTTAAGATGTGATTTGACTAATTTAACTTTAGAACACATCTACCTCAGTTCTCTCGTGTTGATGTAGAACACATTCAGCCTCACGGATAATTAGCTAAGCTCCCTCTTTGTTTTGCTTGCGATAGGAGTGACTTTGTTCCTACAGCTTTGTAGGCCTTCAAAATATGCAGGTGCCTCAGGGCTCACAGGCAAAATGTTCAATGGCATAAAGTGGGCCACTCTTTCCTCTGGATGCCTGTAGGATCCGACTCTCAGAAAACTGGCATCGTCCCCATTAAGGTGTTAGCTGAGAGCAGGGAAATTTTAATACAGTATTGGAGAGAAAGACAATAATTTAGGGTAGAAGCTTATCTTAGGATAACCTAGAAAAAGAGCCCGAGGTGAGGATCCTAGCACAGGACATCTCTATAGAAGACTCTCCTTCCTGAGGGTCCTGGGCCCCTGAGTACCATGCCCTGATTACGTCACAGTCATGGTGGCTGGCCACAGTAGAACTGGGCCTAAGAGTACCAAGAGATGGCCTGGTGAATTCCTTAAGTGCCACACATGTTCCTCCTTTCACTGCTTGTGTAGTGGCCACCCTACCTCCTTGCAATGATCAGGGTCAATTTCCCTCACCAGTGTGGGAACTCCTTTCTTTGCCTGCTGATCTTCTGGCACAAGAAGTGACCAGGCGGCAGCCAAAGCTGTAGGTTTAGGGTGACTTACTGTGTCTTCCTGATGGAAGCATTTCCTCTCCAGGAACCAGAGACTAAAATTGCTCAAATTGATCACTGGGAGTGATGGTGAATAGGGTCATTCCTACTTCCAACTCTTGGGTACTGAACTCATATTTTCTAGGTACTGGGGACACAGGACTAACACGACAGCCATTGGTTAAAATTTTATGCTGCATCCTATAGGGTAATACCCCATCCTCACAAAACATCATCTCCAGGCTGGTGCCTCAGCTGTGTCTTTAAGAGGTCTACTGCTTTATCATACCAGCAGCTTCCGGATGATATGCTACATGGTGTGACCTGTAGATCTCATAGTCATGTGTTCACCATTACACCTCTTTGACCATAAAGTGAGTTCCTTGATCCAAAGTAATGTTAAGACACTAAGTCAATAAGCCAGACAGTGGGACTGGCCAAGGCACTGTGGGTAGTAAAGGCAAGCCTATCTGGAAGACATATCAATCCTGGTCAAGATAAATGATTGCTCCTTCCAAGATAGAGTTGTCCATCTTAGAATGTGTTGCTGGTCTTGGCTTGGGAAGGAGGCAGATTTCTGGGCACTCTGAAGCAAAGCGACCTCAATCACTCAAGGACAATATTCCAGAAAATGTTGCAATCATGAACTGTTACCGGCAACACCTACAGGATCCAGTAAAGAGATTTCCAAGCATCTCGGCTTTTTAGCCCTTCGCATCATTTCATGAGAACTAGGGATAGGATTCCCTGATGGCTCCAGAGGTCAACCTGGTAAAGTAATTGAGTGAAGCACGCCAAGCGGGAGCCCCGGCCAACTTGAGAGCTAACGCCCAGTCCAAAACGGGGAGTGTCATTCATTACTGCCAGCAGTGTTACCAGATCTTCTAATTTCTCATGAGAATGTGACAATCCAGATTTATTTTCATGTAAAAATCTCTCATTTTTTAAAATGTTGACTATCCTATGATCAATTTTTCTAGCAGAAAACAGATGAAATACCCAAATTAGGATAAATGGAGGAGGGAAACTGGCGGAGAGTAGATCTGCAGGAGCAAATGGAAGATATCCAGCACGATGGCCAATTCAGAGTTTTTAAAGACACTCTGGGTCAACAGTGTGCAAGCACTGGATTAGTCTGCTTGGTATAACAAGATGCCATAGGCTGGGGGGCTTAAACAACAGACATTTACTTTCTCAAGGTCCTGGAGGCCGGAAGTCTGAGATCAGGATGCCGGCATGGTTGTTTTCTGGTGAGAGCTCTCTTCCTGGTCTTCAGTCACCCACCTTCTCACCATGTCCTTGCAGGGCCTTTCCTTGGTGCGTGCAGGTGGAGAGAGAGAGAGAGAGAGAGGACTTTCTTGTGTCTCTTTTTATGAGGACATTAATCCTCTAGGATCAAGGCCCCACCTTTATGACCCCACTTAACCTTAATTACTTCCTTAAAGGACCCATTTCCTAATGCAGCCACACCGCAGGTTAGGGTTTCAACATATGAATTTTGAGGGAACACAAACATTGAGTGTATAAGAGACATCAAATAAAATACTCCGATAAAACCAAACAAAACAAATGAAACATGTCCTGCAACTAGAGGTGGAACACCAGTGTTTGACCTCTGATACAAACAGCAACTAACTGCCCCCATAGAAGGTTGGCCTTCATTCTGCTGCATTTGCGTGTCCTAGGCTGTGGGTCAGTTGGACAGTACTTGGATCACAATATTTAGTTTACTGTTTAATTGATTACCCCAAGTTTTCACCTGTAAAAAGAAATAATGAGAAATCTGGAAAAATTACAGAACTGGAAAATATATTGCTGTGCTTTTCACTTGAGATGAATTGTCTGGTTCAACAAGTATTGACCTAGTAATTTTCTTGTTCTTTTTGACTTTGAACTGAGCTCTGCATTCAAAAGCAGTATGCAGAGGAACAGAGAACTGAAAGCAATGTAGAACTGAGAGTATAAATCATATATGTTACCACTATCAGTATCAGAGTAACCCAAGATGTCTCAGCTGAAGCATTTTAATAGAGCTTCCAATCAGAAGCCAAAAAGGGGTCCAAAGAGCTGAAAACTTTGTCCTCTTGCACCCAAAAGTAATTGCTTTATATCCACATTGATATCAAAGTGTGGTCCACAGACAAAAAGCTTCAGCATCTCTAGGAATTTGTTAGAAACACAAAATTTTGCCCTCCTGTAGACACACTGAATCAGAAACTCTGAGAATGGGGCTCTGTAATCTGTCTTACCGAGTCTTCCAGGTGATTCTGGTGCACACGGCAGTTTGAGAACCATTGCTGTATATTAACAAGTGGATGGAAAGCAGCAGACCCAGGAGGAGAAGGAGAAGAAGTCAACATTTCACTGAGCTTCTACAGTGTCCCAGGCTCCTTGTGAGGAGCCCAGGGGCGGCATCAGGATATGAACCCGTCTATCCAGCTCCACAGACCTTGTGCTCACTCCATTTAACCAAATTCCCTCCTTCAAATATGTATTGAGTAGCCCTGTTAGGCCAACTGCTTCTTATATGTTATCTTATTTATCTTTACCAGGGTTCATAAGAGGTAGACTATATTATTCCCATTTTGCAGATCAAGAAAATCAGGCTTATATGGGGCTGGCCCCGTGGCCGAGTGGTTAAGTTCGTGCGCTCCGCTGCAGGCGGCCCAGTGTTTCGTTGGTTCAAATCCTGGGCGCGGAGATGGCACTGCTCATCAGACCACGCTGAGGCAGCATCCCACATACCACAACTAGAAGAACCCACAACGAAGAATATACAACTATGTACCGGGGGGCTTTGGGGAGAAAAAGGAAGAAATAAAACCTTAAAAAAAAAAAAAGGAAAGAAAATCAGGCTTATAGAAGTTAAGTCATTTTCTCATTGTGACATAGCCCCTAAGTGTCGTAGATGGGATTTGTACTCAATTGAGAAGGTCATAAAGCCCGTGTTCTCCCCCTGCCTCCCCACACCAAGCTGTTTCCTTAGTCTGTTAAATCTTCTCCCTCTGGTTGCCATTACCTACCTACTGCTCATCTGTTTTCTGTGTTAATCTGTTTTCTGTGTAATCTTTCTCAGCTGGCACGCCTCATCCAAACCTCAGAACACGGGAAATTATTTGAGTGACTATTCTGTCAATTCTTCCAAGGATGGTCCTTAACTAGTGCCAGGCTAGATGCATGGGTGGGGATGGGGGAGCCCACCCATTACAGACAATGGAAACTTTGGGCATCAGGGCTCAATTCTCTCATAGAACCCCCTGGAGAAATCCTGGAAGACATGCAAAACCATTCTTAGCCACCCATCTGGCAATTAACTTTACTCTCTTCTTTCAAGTTCCCCTTTGGATATCTTCCTTCAGTCAGAAATTTGCCAAGAGAAAGCATGCTATAATTGAGAAAGTACTGAGCTGAGGGTCAGGAGTTTTAAACCCAACACCTCAACTAGGTAGATGCGCCTCACTTGAGAATTCACCTCCATTCCCCAGCCGCTGTCTCTTCGCGGGAAAATGTTACCTGGATTAATGAATGTCATGAACTGTTCCATCCAGCTCTAGCATTCTACTGTTTATGAAAAGAAATTAAGCACTGTGGTCAAATCATCTTTCTTCATTCCAATGAGGATAAGAGAAACCAAAGAAGGGAATATATTGTCTCATTGTTGTTTATGTGTGCATATCTTGATGTTTATTCACCTGGGATCCTTTGAGTATTACTGCATGTGATTTTCCTCTTGATAGTGAGAGGGTTCAGGACAGGCTACCCCCCAAAATAGCACCCTTGGCATGTTGAATATTTTAAGCTGAAGGAATTTGAAAAAATGACAGAAGAGAGAAGGTCACTCTGACCTCCTCCCTCCCCCAACCAAACTTGCCACTTTTCTTCCCTGAAGCAGGTCATAAAACCCTCATGTGAGAGGTGGCCTTCCTGTACTCAGAGAAAAGCAGCATCCTTGTCTCTGAAGACAAAGGGACGCCAAGAAGAATCCTAACAAACACGCCTTGCTAAGTTCCCCCCAGTTTGCTACGCTGGCCTCATACTCCTTAACCTGTTATATTCCTCCACGACTGTCCACTCTTCATCAAACTCAGCATAAAAATACACAACTTTAACTGGTTTTTGGGTCTTCATTTCCTTATGAAGCCTCCTATGTCACATAAAACTTGTATTAAATAAATTTTTATGTTTTTTCTCTTGTTAGTTTATCTTCATCAGTTTAATTTTCAGACCCAGCCAGCGACCCTAAGAAGACTGAGAAAAACTTTTTCCTCTCCTACAATAGTCTCAAATACTTCCTTGGATATATTTTGTAAAGATCTTTGTTCATGAAATATTCTCATTTAGAATTCAAGTTAGGATGAGGAGTGAAGGTAATGTACAGCATGGTGACTCTAGTCACTAGTATTGTAGTGCCCTAACGGTTCTTAAGAAGTCTCTATGATGTCCTGAATCTAACCTATTTATGGCACTTCATTTGACTCAGTTCAATTCAATTTGACCAATTTTACTGAGCGGAATTTTCCCATGTGCATTCCCTGTACACATTACATTAACTCATGGAAAGCTGGCCAGAAATTCTCTTCCAGTAGAAAAGTGAATGCCATAAGTGATTAGGCCTGCTAATTAATAATTTTAGAGGTTATGATGGAATGTTCCTTAGGGGAAATTCCATTTTAGAAGAGTAGAGTCCATTTTTATTCTTGTCTTGAGCGATATGCATGATGGAAAGCTTTTCATATCGCTAAAGGCTTAAATTAGAAGCTATTTTTAGCTGACTTTTTAAAAAGTATCCATCCCAGAAAAAGAACAGTAAAAAGTATTACCTTTTATGATCATTCATAATCCATCAGTCCATACATCCAACAAATAAAAAAAAAACAATAAATAAAATCCAAAATATATTAATCAAGCAAACCTAGACAAATGTTGCGTATTTTTGTAGAAGATTAGATTCGTCAAAATAAGTCTTAGAGAATGTTCCAAATCTCTACCAACTGGATTTTTTGTAGGTTCATCAGAAGAGAATTTAAATGAGCAAAGGGAGGTGACAGGGAAGCAAGAATCTCCTAATACTTAACCGCTTGCATCTGCTGTCTCAGCCTCCAACCAATAAAGCTTTATAAACAGTACATTCTTTGTTTCGTGCTGAAGTCCCTCAGTATAAAAAAAAGAGGATGAAATTCAGCATGGTTACTTTCAGCCTACAACAATTGTGACCAAGCTAATAATTTATGGAAGACAAAGAATGAGAAAGTAGCAATCTGAGAAAGAATTGGTATCAAGAATTAAATGCAGTGATCTCTTATAACCATTTCCATGTTAACCAGCTGTAATATTTACATGCTAATAAATAGTCCTGCTAAAGCATTTAATCTGTTCAGATATTAGGTCAATAAAAGGGTGAGTGTTTTGCTAAAGTTGCAGTTGTGCAAATTTGTCAAAATTGTCTAAAGCTCTCCAAAATAAAACCAGTGTTCCTTCTCTTTTTAAGAATTGGGAGCCAACAAGCTTCAGACATGGCTAACTAATTGTGAGAGTTAGACTATACAGACATGAATACTAAATATATGTATGTCATAGATATATAGAGTGTGCTATTGCGATTAAGTAAAATTAACAACAAAGTTCATTTAGTATGTTGAAAATTAAGCTTAATCATAATTGGGTTAAGTGATGAGTAGACCATAATAATAATAATAATAATAATAATAATAACAATAAGTAGTTACCTTTTAACTTTAATTCCCATGTTTAGTTTTCACTATTGTCCCACTAATGATCTATTGTATAATTTTGGCACCCATTCTTCCATTCGTTCATTAGTGGTGTTTACTGAATACCCACCACGTGCCATGCAGCATGCTAGGCAATGAGAATGCAAGTAATAGGACAGACGAGATCCCTGACCTTTGCACTTCAGTGGAGGGAGACCAACAGTGAACAAGGTCACAATTAAGTAAAACTCACGCCTTTCAAAGAGATTCAAAGGATGGGAAGGAGTCAGCCACGTGATGAATCAAGGAAAGAACCTTCCAGGCAACCAGCAATGACAGAGGCTGCCGGGCTGGAGTCAGGTAAGAGAGAGAGGAGTGCGGAGGACTAAAAAGGGCAGGGCCATGGGGAACTTTGTAAGATATGGGAAAATTTTGGATTTTACTCCAATATTATAGAAAGCCATTGAAAGGTTTTAATCAAGAGAGTAACATGAGATAATCTCTGTTTGATAATGATCGTTCTGGCAGCTATGTGGAGAATGGATTGTGGGGGAACTTGGGTTGAAGAAGAAAGGATACAGATTAGGTGAGTATTTCAGCGATCCAGTTGGGAAATGTTGAACAAACATGTATTTTGTAGGTAAAACCATCAGTATTTGCTCAGGATGATCCCTAGATTTCCAACCATAGTAACTGGGTAGAAAATGATCACGCCATTTCCCACAGTAGGGAGTGCTGGGTGAAGGGCAGGGAGGTGGGACTGAGAGTGAGGATAACAGAAGTATCGAGAGCCCATTTTGGATGAGTTATCCAACTGCCCATCTAACAGTAGGCAGTTGGCTATTCAAGTTTGAGGCTCAGAATCAAAATCCAGACTAAAAATATAAATTTAGGAATTGTCACTGTATCGATGGTATTTATATTCATGTGAATAGAAGAGATCAGCTGGGGTGAAAATATAACAAAGAAGAAAGAGGAACCAGAAAGGAGTCCTAAAAATTGCCAATATTTCTAGGCTGAGAGACGGGGGAGGAACTAGTGGATTAGACTAAGCAAGAGAAGCCAGAGAAAACTAGAATGGCAGGAGTTGGGAAAAAGTAGGTTTTAGGCAGGAGAGTGTTCACTTAATATTAAACATGCTAGAAATTCTAAGGTAGTAGATAGAGTTAGTACTGACTAGGCCAAATCAAAAATTTACGTTTTTTCTTCCCACATATCCATTATCTATAATCAACATTAGGGTTAATAGCTTTCTCTGTTTACATAGGCTGATAAATTACCTGTGTCGTCATCACGCTTAACCCACATTCACATGTATTCACACAGATTCTGGACCTTGCAATAATTGCCTCTTCTCATGTACCTTCTCCAAAATTCAAGTTCTCTGTTGTACTCATGTGCTCCACCCAGCCAATCTGTTTCTTGTTTCAACCATGCCCCCAAGTTTCCAGAGCTCTAAGCCCTTTGGCGATGCACTGCTTGGGGAGGAAGACGGCGTGGACATTTTTGCTGGCTGAGGTGACCTGGGAAGGTGAGGAGCAGACCAAGATTGATGGCACAAAAGGTGGATGAGGGGCACACAATTCAAATGGGCTTTATATCTCAAACATCTTAAGACAGAGGGAACATGGGAAAAGGCATGAGTGAAGGAAAAGAAATGGCTGAATTCCCTTCAACTATTTAAAGTACGTTTTATCTTTTTGGGTCAGCTAAATCTAAATCTTAATAAGAGAGTACAATATACTGTGAGCAAGAATCAGTCAAACAGCAGCCCCCTAGAAAAACAGCAAACACGAAAGTTGCCTGAGAACAGCGGGAGAGACCATTTTAGGGAGTGTTTCAGCCTGGAAGTTGTTTCCTCCCCACAATGGATCAGAGGAGTCTGTGAAACTCCACCCAGTGCAGCAGAAAAGATAAAGAAGGCATTTTCAGATGCCAGGAATGTAAAACGTCAGCTTTTGCAAGGATACGTGAAGCAGCACACGGTAGGCAGGGAGTCCAGCACTTACAGAAACAATTGATGAAAACTCTGTATGTTTATGTCTGAATTTTGAACAATTGGTTACAGACTGAGAATTCATGTCTGTAACAAGTCCACTGCTCAGGAGGAAAGTGATTATTTTTCCACGGATTAGCATGAGATATGGAAGGAACCGACAGATGACCCGGAGCCAGAGTGACCGTGGAAGGGGGTGACCCGAATAGGAGCCAGAATAGCCATGTTGCCTTGACCACACCCTGCCAAGGGTTTTGTGAATAACTCAACGAGGAAGGACAGGCATTAAACTCCAAAAATATTGGGAAAGAGTTATAAAACAGGAAGTCCCTGGGAATCTAAAGAACAGTGGAGGATCAAGGAGAAGCAGAAAGGGGAGGGCTGAAGATGCAGATGACAAAGTTCAGAACCAGTTTCACAATTTTACTCCTTAAAATCGTACTTATATGCTGTTGTTTGGTGTACTATCTTTGTTCCAGTTCCAAAGAGATATGTATTTCCAAATTTGGGGTAACGCTCCCCATTTCTTTCCTCCTCCCTCATATAATCAATCCCTTAGGTCTTCCGATGTCACGGAGACCCAGAGAAACTATGTGAATGAATATGTGACCCAGAGAAAAAATACAATTTAGCACTACAGTTAAAAGTTTATAATTCAGGCAGCCATGTTAATTACATAACTTATTGATACTAATGAGCTGGCTGAAGCCTCTGCTCTCCAAGCTTCTGTAGCCACTGTTATGGTCTGCAGTGGACATCCGCGCCCCGGCTGGTTAGGGTGTCCTGTTTGAGAGATTTATGATCGGCCTTTGGCTCTAGTTTTTCAGCTGATAGGATGCTGGAGGTATTAAGACATCCACAGGATTCTTTCTCAATCTTGTCCCCTGAAACAGGACTCAAAAACACATAGACAAGAGAATGAGGAAACCCTGGAATCCAAGGCTGAAATGTGATAACCTGAGAAAATGACCCAAAGCATGAACTCTCTCATTACGTCCCCAGCTCCATAGAAAGGAGTGGCTGCGACCTCTACATTGGAAACGAGATCAGCACAGGGCTGAAAACTATGATTTGTTGGCATAGGATCATCTACTTAACAAAAGAAAGCTTTTCTTGAATAAAAAGTGGAGAGTGACATCAACTATTTGGATTATCTAGCTACATGGCTTCGAGTTGAGCTTTTTTCCTGAAATCGTTTCCAAATTCTTTTGAATTAATTTGTATTATGTTAACAAATATTCTAAAGATAAGCCAGTTTAGTAAAACAATTAAATTGAGCTATTAGGAGAAAGGCAAACAAGTAAAAAACGTGCTGACCTTTTTGCTAGCTACATAATTTTGTTGACATTCCTCTTGGTTTTATAAGACTGTTAGTAATTGATATCTTACATGAAGTCTACACGGAACAAAGGGGAAAAGAATGGAAAAATGTCTTATGAAGTGAAGCAGCGTTGGTAGTTTATATCTCAGAGCAGATTTCTTAATTGTGTGTCTATACTATCTGAACACATTCATCATTGATAAGTCATATCTTGTTTTCTGATATACACGTGTGTTTGTATATGTGTGTGTATCTCTGTATCTCTCTCTTCTTCTCTCTGTCCCTCTCTCCTGAGTTGAATTCCTGTGTTCTTTCTGTATTTGCCAAACGTATAAGAAGGGAAATGCCCTAAAAGTATACATCTTTTTATATATAAATGATTTTTCTCTTAATGACTCAAAAAGTGTGTAGGTGGAGGATTTGGCTTTATCTTGAATGAATCATGTCTTTAGAATCAACTGGCTGAGGGTAAAAATGATTGTGGGGGATTATTCTCATTTTTACATGTTGAACCTACTATTCCACAAGCTCTGGGCTGATTCTCAATTTAGTTGCTGACTCATTCTGCTGTATTTTCCCCCACAGGATGTGAGGAAGTGGTATGTCTGGAGCCGTGGACATCCCTAAGGCACCAGCCCACCTAACCCCAGGGCATGGATTGAGTTTTCAGCAACACAAGGCAAGGATTGGTGCTTGTATTTCTGCCATTCCCTCTAGAAGCTGAAACAACAAATCATTCTAAGGATGAGCATCATCTCTTCCTTTTCTACATAGTTATATAGTCTACTGCTAAATATTCTATCCTCCTGCCTATGGTTGAGTCCATTTATTCACCCTTTCTACAATGAGCGTATTTCTAAACTTTCATACGTACTGGAAAGCATGTTGGAATTAGGCACACATATAGATTAAGAAAGTTACAGTCCTTAGAACAGGGAAAAACCTGAACTGAAGAGAGTATGTAAAATATGTATATTATGGCCTTGTCCACTGATTGTTATAGGCTGACTTGTGTCTCTCTAAAATTACTGTGTTCAAGTCCTAACCCTCAGTACCTCCGAATGTGACTGGGTTTAGAGATAGGGCCTTTAAAGAGGTGATTAAGGTCATACGGGTGGACAGTAATCCAATCTGACTGAGATCCTCATAAGAAGGGGAAATTCAGACACACAGAGACACCAGAGATGTGCTCTCAGAGGAAAGACCATGAGGAAACAGCGAGAAGATCGCCATTTGTAAGCCAAGGAGAGAGGCCTCAGAAGAAACCAAACATGCTGACACCTTGATTTGGACCTCCAGCCTCCAGAACTGTGAGGAAGTTAATTTCTGTTGTTTGTCATCCATCTATGGACTTTTGTCATGGCGGCTCTAGCAAACTAACGCAGTGGTATAGAAGGAAAAACTCAGCTTCAAAGCATAAAGTGTGAGCAGACCTTGCAGCACTAGTGTGAACTTGGGGACATTAAACTTTCTGAACACCAGTTCCTCATTTGTAAGTTGGAGATAACAATATCTATTGAGTTTATTCTGAGGATCAAATAAATGTGTGTAAAGTGCCTGACACAAAGTAGGTAGCCGAGAAATATTTTAGGGAGATTGCTGCCTACTGGAGGAAAGGTATGAGATTTTCTGTCAATCAGACTTGGGTTTGAATCCAAGCTCTGCCACCTAAATAGGTGACGTAGGGCACATTACTTAAAATCTCTAATCTATAGATCCTGCATATGAAACATTTGGAATATATCACAATATACGTGTTAGTATACGTGTTATTAGTTAGTATACATATTAATGCATGTTGGTTCTCCTTGGAGATTCTTGCAGTTCCAATTCTTCCTGATTAGCAGTCATATGTAAACAGTGAGTTTGCCAGAGAGAGATGAGAAGTAGGGAGTCTAATTGGAAGGATGAAGCTGTGATTGCAATATTGACACTGTGATCCTTTACCTGTTTTCACCAAATGATGAGTAAATGCCTATGGAATGGCCTTTCTGAAGGGGAACAATCATGGTAGAGAGCTGGAGAGAAGGCTTTACCACCAGGTTGATATGATGGCTATTAATATCCTGTCATTGAGCGGCCATGTGAAATCCTGTTACCAAAGTCGTAATTTCTACATGGAAAAATGAGTAAAAGTAGAGCTGGAATAAGTAAAATTCTACTTCCATAAATCATGTATACTCTCCCCAAAAAGGTTAAAAATTATCTTTAATTTTACCACCAAGAGATAATCACCATTAATTTGGTACAAATTGCCAGATCTTCATGGCTCTGTATGTGTATGTATTTGTATTTATGACTATATAAATACTTTTTATGCATAATATTTGGTAACTACTTTTTCCCACCTAACATTAAATCATAAACCATTTCCACGTCATCAAATAGAGCACAGAATATTATTTTTAAAAGACTGAATGGTATTCCGTTGTTGAATCTACGAGAATTTTAAAACAAATCCTTTTTGTTGGTCATTTAGGTCCCACAAACTTTGCTTTTAAAAATCAAGATGTCACTTCTCTGGATGCACATTTGATGGATAACTCAGAGGTGTGTAAAGTGAGTTGAAATAGCCTGAGTGTGCGAATGTGAGCTTGTGGGGGTGGGGGAAGACATAATGGGTACCATGGCTTTGGGTACTGGGGAAAAAAGCAAAGAAAAGGAAGCATTGTGAGAAATGCATTTCCACCTTAAATTTATTGGGACAAATCTTTTTCTAGGGTCTAAGGAAGTATCACGTACCTACACAAGGATCTATATCTCACTTGGGATTATTGTGTTTTCAGCATCAACTAAAGCCTGCAATCTTGGTCTGTGGTTCAATGGAAATGGGGCCAAGTTTCAAAAGAACTCTTTTTAGCCTTAGCAATTGGAAAGAGAGAAATGATTTGTATATTTATGACCACTGACTGATGATTGTGAGAAAAATGATTACAACTCTAAATAAGCATTTTTTCTTAACATAATAGAGATGTTTTTTAAGATTATCTATATTTTTAGACAGGGTATCTATTCATTACAGATAAGATATCCATTTCATCTCTCTCTCTCTCTCTCTCACACACACACACGCATTCCTTATGCTCATAAAACAAAAGCACCCTTCATGGAATCAAATACCCAGCTAGGAAAATGTGTCATGCTCACCAGTTCAGCTCAGACATATGTAAAAGGTGAAGTCTGTTTAGCTTCTCAGAACTTTTTCTTTTCCTTACTCCCAGATCTGTGAGTCACTATTTTGTGCAAAAAGTGTTTGAAGTGAAAATTATTTCTGGGCAAGTCATGTTGTTAGACAAACTTCCCTATCTCTCAAAGAGATGACCCTTATCTCTCTCTTTACTGGAAGAATGTCTTGCAGAGGCACTTAATCTCATCCAGAATAATCCCTTATGCTTCTCAGGAATTGACTACCTTGCTCTCAAGTGATTGTCTAAGTACCCGCTTCATTTTAAAGAAAAGGGTAGTGGTTTATTTTCTGGGTTGGTTGATATTAGTAAATCCTATCAATTTGGTTTTATAAAGAGAGACCCTGACAAGCAATTTTATTAAAAGAACTGATTTAATATAAAGGTTCATGAAGAAAAATGTTCAGGTTAAAATATTTTTAAAAAATTAAGTGCCTAGATAATATGTCATTTCACCAGGGAGTATAAATACAAAATTTCATTGACATGTTTGGGCAAACTAACCTAGATTCTTCTAATTAGCTATGGTGACTAGTTAACAAGCAGACAAGGGAGGGTAAATAGTTTTATGTCCACATGCTTGCATGAGGAAGTGGCTGAAGGGTGGAGTGTGTGTTTTGGTCAAGAGAATGTTTTAGCGATGTTTTCTTTTCCATGTTGATTATAATTCAGCCATCCCAGAAATCCAAATATATTCAAGTTTGCAAGTATTGTTGGCTTTGAAAAGACTGATTTTTCTTGCTCATATATCTAATAAACAATACACGGGTCTTTTTTCTTTGAAAAGAAAATCAAGCTTTATGCCAAAAAGAGTCCTACTTGGAATGATTTATGTATACTCAGTATCAGGAATAAAGAATTCACTTGTTTTAGTAGTAAAGTGATTTCGTATATGGGGGAAACATTTTTCAAAATGTTTAATTTTCTTAACGTTACCAAAAAATTCCAGGGATGAATTACTGAGATATCACTAATTATCACTGTGTTTTCCCACTTTTGCTAAGTGGAAGCAAAATTAATACCTAGAAACCTATAGTGGTACTTGAGAGCTTAAAGCCAATTGCTGCAGCCTGAAGATCGTCTCATTTTAGGCATGGCACCAGGAGTATCTCTACCTCTTCACCCCAAATTTGCACATTAGTCCCATAAAATGTCCCTGTGCAAGTTGACCCACACCCATGGCTGATGGTCATTACCTCCACGTCCACACTGATTATCTGAGAGCAACGCGATGTGCAGATGTCTCCACGTTCCACAGAACAATTGGGAGAATCCTCAGGTGTACAGCTGGAGGAAAAAACCCCTCGTTTTAGCCGACACACATGAAAGCATTGCCAATCCTGATGTCATACACTTTCGTTGAAAAGAAAAAGGAGACACAACCAGACTGCTGTGTTAAAAAATATATTATAAAGATAACAGATGTTCACAAATTCAAACACATGTGAAATCTGTAAAGTCAGAAGAACAAGCCCCACTTCCCTTTGAGGGATCATTTTAAGGATAATTTTTCCAAAGGATCTCTTTAAGAGTTTGGCTTATGGATTTTTCTAGATATTTTGTTTGATCTATGAAAAAAAGTATATATATGTTTATATATTTTTTATAAAAGTGAGATAAAAAATGTATGCTTTTCTGTAACTTACTTTTTATCATTTGAAGTGATATAGAAGTTTTCTGTCATTACACAGAGGCTTGTCTCATTCTTTTACTTGTCTGCATGGTCTTTCATTTTAATGGATGCTCCACAATGTGAATAACTCATTCCTTCCTGACAGATATTTAAATAATGTACCAGTTAGCTTCTGTTCGCCTGCCTCGCGGATGATTCTCTGACCCTTCCTGCAGTGCTCCAGGCCCCAGGAGGCTGAACCTTGGCTTCTGGTTTGATTTCACCAGTGGGAAACACAGCAGATTTGGGGTGCTTGAAAAGTAGTCACGGTAATTTTTCTACTCCCTTCTTCTCTGAGCTGCATTTTCTGAAAGTGACTGAGGTCTTCCATAAAGATATTTCCTGGTGGATGCCTCCTTCACCACGCCTCTGCTTCAGTTCTGACACCATATGGCCTTCCTTTGCCCAACGGCCATAATGGCTTCCCACTGTTGCTAGTCTGGGCGACTCACCATCCCTACTATTTCCCCCAGCCGGTGGGGGGCTAGTAAATGTTTAATTTTCAGCAATTTCTATGGGTGTAAATACTTCCATCATGACTGATTTCAAGATACAAACTTGAAATTACTGAATGCAGTTTTGGGAAGAGCTGTGCACAATGGGCTCTTGCGAGCTGGTGTGAGCCAGTTCCAGAACACCACCGCCCTTATCCATCCTGGCACCTTTGTAATTTAGTCACTTTATTAACTTGATCTATCTGAGTTGATTCTGTTTCCTGCTCCATCTCTGACTGCCATAGAAGATTTCCTTTTTTTTATTTTATGCTGTTACAAATAACAGCAGAGCAGCAAACATCCTTTTATATATGTATTTGCACACATGTGCAAGTATTGCTGGAGGTTAAATTCTGAGAGCTGGGTGAAAGGTATGTCAATTCATCATTTTCATGGATATTGCTTACCAAAATGCTATATCGATTTATAGTTCCTCAGATAGCTCTAAGAATGCCTCTTTCTACATAAGTTCATCAACACCAGATATTTTTAATTTTTTAGATCTTTCCACTATACTAGTAAGATTGATAACACTGCATTCATTTGCATGTTATTAATTATCTGTGGGGCTGAAAATCATTCTATAATTTTGTATTTATTGAATTCCTTTTGCGAACTGGGGGACACAATAGCCAGGTGTCTGAATCCCCTTGGAAATTAAGTGGAGGGCTGATGGCTGCTCTACCAGCAGGAGTAAAGGAAAGATGGCCGCTGGTTTGTCTGGGAAATGAGTGTATGAGTGTTTCCCATTGCTATGGACAGAATTGTGTCTCCCAAAGATCCATATTGGTGAAGCCCTAACCCCCAATGTGACTATGTTTATGGGGGTCTTTAGGAGGTAATTAAGGTTAAATGAAGTTATAAGCTTGGGACCCTAATCTAACAGGACTATTACCTTGTAAGAAGAGGAGGAAATCTCTCTCCTCCTGCCATGCGAGGACACAGTAAGAAAGTGGCCATCTGCAAGCCGGGAAGAGAGCTCTCGCCAGAAAGCAACCATGCTGGCACCTTGATATTGGACTTCTAGCCTGCAGAACCATGAGAAAATAAATTTGTGCTGCTTAAGACACCCAGTCTATGGTATTTTGTTATGGCAGCGCAATCTCACTAAGATATCCATGGGCCAGAGGTGGGCAGTTCACAAAAGAGAGCCAGCATGGATATGTTTCAGATGCTGGCCCTAAAGGACTGAGTGGAGGGGGTCTGCTAGACTCCTAAGGGGCTGTAGAAAAAGGAATTGAGAACCCAGGGATGGGAAGTTGCCAGTAGTGAGGGCCCTTAAAAGAACCAAGAAAAGTGGTCAGGGAAGAGCCAGGGTCAAACATCCTTTAGGCCTAGAAAAGCACAAAGACATCTTAAGACAGTCCTGGTCCATGTTTTCATCCACAGATGGGGAAGAACTTCCCTCATGGAATAAGTTTACAGGGACAGCGGAAGACACCAGCAAATTAGCTCTTTAATTATACCCTACGTGTCCCAAGTACTCATGAGAGACTCCATGTGTAATTCTCTAGCCCAGACCTTCTCGTGAATTCCAGGCCCGTATTTTCGAATCCCAGGCTTCCTACCTGATCTATCTTCTCACTGGTTAAGATTCGTTTCAAAATGTAAATGTTCAGCATGGAAATTGATTTTCCCCATTACCCCTCCCCCGCAAAGTTCTCATCAAAGTTCAGTAGAGACAATTGCTCTTCATGCAGTTGCTCATTTCACAAACTTGGGGGCCAGAGTCATATTTGCTGCTTTCTTCTCATTTACCACCCCTCCATTCCCAACTAAGCCCTACGAACTGAAACTCCTAGATATGCTTCCTACCCACTCACTTCTCTTACCACCCCTTGGTCCCAACCACCTTTGTCTCCTGCCTGGTCTAGGCTATTAACATATTCATCGGCCTTCGCGTCCCTTTGGCTCCTTCCCATTCATTCTCTTACACAGCACCCAGATCATAAAATAAAGATCTGGGGCTGGTTTCATGGCCAAGTGGTTGAGTTCGCAAGCTCCACTTTGGTGGCCAGGGATTCGCCAGCTCAGATCCTGGGCACGGAGCTATGCACCGCTCATCAGCTCATCAAATGATGCTGTGGTGGCATCCCACAGAGAAGAACTAGAATAACTGGCAACTAGGATATACAATTATGTACTGGGGCTTTGGGGAGACAGGGGGGAAAAGAAGAGAAAGATTGGCAACAGATGTTAGCTTAGGGCCAATCTTCAAGAAAATACGTAAATAAATAAATAAATAATCTACTCACAGAGGCTTTGAAAATATCTTTGTCCACATTACAGTTTTTCCCAAGAATATTTTGATGTTGGGTTTGTATATGCTTATTGGTTTGAGAGAAATAGAATTAAAATGATTTTGAATGGCCAGGGGGAGAATCTATCTTTGGATCTGTCTTTCTATATGATGCCACTGTAACCAACAGACAAGCGAAAATTTAGTAACCAACTAAAAGGTCTATACCATATTTCCAAAATAAAACCCTCCATTGTTCCCACACGGTCATGGGTTAAAGATCTCAATCCTGAGCATGGCTGGTGAATTCCTGAATAACCAACACCTTCCTGCATCACCAATGCCAACTCTTCCCTTTCTCCCCATCACCCACCACGCTTTACCACTATGGCCTTCGTCCGGTCCCCAGAAAGCTCAAGCTCATTTCTAACTCAGACCTTTGAACATGTTCCACCTGATACACTCTTCTCCTCTCTCTTTGGCTATCACCAAGCTTCAGATGAAATTCAATTTTTCACTGAGTTCCCAAACCAGAGTATATTTTCCCATTATCCACTCTAATAGTACCTTATTTTTCTCCCACCTTTATGACCCTTATTGTAATTTAAACTGATATTTATGTAATTATTTGTTTAGTGTGAGTCTCTGACACTAGACTATAAAATCCATGAGGGTAGGGATGATATTTATCTTGTCTCACTGTACCCAGCACCCAGTTCAGTGCCTGACACAGAAGGGACTCAATAAATGTTTGCTGAATAAATGACTCAGAAAATTCCTATACTGGAACCCTTTCAGAGAAGATCCAAGGGGGTGTATCCCCAAGGTAAGGACACAAAGGGAACTCCGTTTCTGTGCTTCCTTCCATCTCCAAGGAAAACCAACTTCACTTTGAGCCTGTAAAGCTGCCCTAAAGTTAGGACTCAGACATTAAAAGGGTACCCAATATAGAGATAGAATTGTTTCCACCATTATAAGCAAGGATATGCTGATCTTCACCTAAGGTCCAGTGGAGATCTTGTGTCACTTCTACCAAAAACCATCATTGAGGGGTAGAGGTGGGGGTGGGGGAAAGCATTTTAACATCATCGCTTTTAAAAAGTCCTCTAACTCTAATATATGATTACATTAAAATGGACTTCTTTATTTAATGTGTCATCCATAACATGATGGTTTAACTTTGTATAGAGAAAAACAGTTTGCTTCAACTTTTACTTTTCAATGTGTAGACCCAGTCTAGAAACTTAGAACAGAACCACTGCAGTCCTTGCCCAAATATGGTGAAATAGCACTTTAGGTTGAGGAAACTGGCTTGAATTTATAATCTGAAATCCAGACTGGATGTAATGAGACCTCAGTGAGTCAACGTGTGTGATTGTTCTAAAAGTTTGGATGAAGGCCAATTGTTCATAGCTTGCCATTTCCAATGAGATTTCAAAACATGAATAATTTTAGACTCGTCATTAAAGAATAACAATAAAAATCTAAAACAACAGGGATAAACTCTAGTTAACGATGTAAAGTATACTTTCAGATTACTTAAAATAGTCATTGTAATGTCATCGAGGTCTATCCAGATTTTTTTTCTACTGCTTTTTCTCCCCAAATACCCTCCCAGTACATAGTTGTATATTCTAGTTGCGGGTCTACCCAGATTATTCTTAATAGCAAAATACCCATATTATAAAATCTGACAAGACAAGAATTTAAGACAAAGTATTGACTGTTCAAAATAGGGTATAGAGTCACAGAAACTCATCAACACACTTAAAATTAGAATTTGTATAGTCAACATTTATTTCTGGACTTTTTCTAGAATGCCAGGCCAATATTTATAGAACCTGGGCTGAGTTGAGTGGCAGCCAGTACCATGTGGCATGTGGCTGCCTTAGATGGTGTTTCCAGAATGATCTCCACTCCAGCCCTTCCCTCCCAGCCAAAAGTCTCTTTCATACTTGCACAGGGTCTGGAATTTTACCATTAGACATCGATATGTTTAAACTCCTTTGGGTTAGAATATTCTGCCTTCCATGAAAATCCAGACATTGCCAGGAAAGGCAGTAACACGTCAGTTTCTTATCAATCACTGCCAACTCACCTGGAAATGAAAGACCAGAGGGTCCATTATCAATAACTCCTTCTTACCTCCTCAAATTTTCTATTATTTTAAAATAAATAATATCTGTTTTAGCCTGTGTAATACTGATTGCTGTAGGTCATGCCAAAGGCTTTGTAAAGCACTGTCCCAAACACTGTCCCAAACACTGTCCCTTGAGGCAGAGCACAGGACATTCTGAATGAAAGAGGAAGCTGCAAGCCTGGAATAAGCTGGCAGACGTGCACACAACAGTGTGAGGGCCTGTGTGCTGGTAGGTGGGGGCGAGAAAGTGAAAAACAGCATGGGAAAGGAAACGTACAGAAGCTTCGAAAAGGGCTTTGTCCACATTACAGTTTTTCCCAAGAATGGTTTTGATGTTGGGTTTGCCTATGCTTTTTGATTTGAGACAAATAGAACTGAAATGATTCCGAAGGGCCGGGGGTAAATCTACATGTAGCTATGTCTTTCTATATGATGCTACTGTAACCAATGGAAAGTGAAAATTTAATAACCAACTAAAAGGTCTTACCATATTTCTAAAATAAAATAAAATAAACCCTTTTGCTATATTTCATGCTTGAATTGATAAAAGTTGTCACTTGTTCTCACATCCAATATATTCAGCTTTACTCAGACTTTGCACCTAACTTATTTTTAAGAATTTGTATCATTTAACATAATGTACAAAAATTTCACTGAGGCACACCTTAGAGATTGGCCAGTTAGTCATCTCTCAGTTGGCTTATGCTCTCTTAACCAGCAACTGGTGGTGTTTTTATTTTGAATTATTCTTGTAGGGAATAAAAAGTAATATATCTATATTTTGATCAAGCAATCATGTTCCAAAGTGAAACTGAAAACTTAACCCTCTGAAGTTTCTGCTTATAAACTTTTATATGATATATCTAAAGAAGGCTTATGCGATAATGTCATGGTATATGTCTGGTTGAATAACAAAGTGTTGCACTTGGTGTGCATTTTGACATGCCACACCATGTCCAGGCAGCTCATTACAGCAGTAGATTTAAAGAAACTCACATCATGAAGCAGGCTGACATCAGGCTTCTTTTTTATTTTTGGATTTTTAAAAATTTTTCCTTTTTTTCCCCAAAGCTCCCCAGTACATAGTTGTGTATTTTAGTTGTGGGTCCTTCCAGTTGTGGCATGTGGGACACTGCCTCAGTGTGGCTTGATGAGCAGTGCCATGTCCGTGCCCAGGATCCGAACCGGCGAAACTCTGGGCCACCAAAGCGGAGCGTGAGACCTTAACCACTCAGCCACAGGGCTGGCCTCTGACATCAGGCTTCTTTAGTAAACTCCAGAAAATTCCATTTGTGGTAAATAATTTAATTGTTAATAAGATGAACAAAAGTTTATGCTATGTAGCTGAAAAGTATTGAGATCTAAATAGTTAAAATTTGCATTATTATTTAACTTCAATTTTGTCAAATTTTTAAACATCATAATGATTGGCAAATGCAATCATTCATTTTACCCATTTTAGTGGCCTATATGATTCACAGCTTTCTAGTAATATCTTTTCTATTTAAGAAAATTTTTTTTAGGTGCAGAGAGTTGCATTGATCATGATGGCTTACTGTCGTCATTGCTCTGGCAAGTTTCTTCTCTTATTTTGTTGATCTCATTATTTTTCTTTTTCCCCAATTTCTGCTCCAAAGGCCCCCACTTTAGTGCATTTGGCTTATGAACCAGGATTTTTCTATAGCTTTGAAAAATATATACTGCTGTTTTTATTATTGAATGAGTTTTAAATTACACAAAAGATATTACATCACAGAGACACATTCTACCTTTGGCACTTTCAACGGTGTGTTTCTGAAATCTATCCATGTTGCTGTAAGTAGCTGTAGCTCATGGCTTTTGAGGCTATATACCATCAAAAAGTAATCCACACACACACTTCTGCCATATTTTACTTAGCTGTGGCCAAGCGGGTGGCCTCTAATTCCCAGGTCTTCAGCTTGGACAACTGGGTAGATGGGAGTGCCATTCTTTACATGGAAAGTCCAAAATGAGAAGCTGGATTTATAGGGAAAGACAGTGGTTTTAGTGTTGAGTTTGAGCTGCCAATGAAACATCAAAATGGATATACAGAAGAGGCATTTGGCTCTATGACCAGCCTTCAGGCTCTAAGGGCCTGGGTCTCAAGAGACTGGTTTATGCTAGAGATCATGATTCTAGAGTTATCAGCATAAAAGGTCAAACAGATGAGATTACCTTGGAAGAATGCATAGTGTGAGCAGACTCAAGGGCTGTTGACAGAATTCAAGGCCGCACCAACATGTAAGGCTGAGTAGAGGCAGGGACTCTCAGGGCCAGTGAGTTGTAGTGGTCATGCATGGGAACGATGCCCGAAACCGGGGGTCAGCACAGGACTCCCAGTGAGCCAGATGTGGCCGGCTGCCTGCTTTTGTCAAATATGCTTTCTTGGAACATAGCCACATTCATCTGTTTTCCTGTTGTCTGTGGCTGTTTCTGTACTGCAATGGCAGAGCTGTGTAGTATCAACACAGACTGTACGATCTGCAAAGCAGAAAATATTTACTATCTGCCTCTTTACAGAAACGCTTGTCAACCCCTGAATTAGACAGTAAAATTCAGGGGCGAGGCAAGTGAGTCTGGGAGTCTTAATATTTCTCCTTTGTACCATAACCAGATGACATAATCATGAGAGTATCCTGTATGCTCAACAAGCATACATTTTGTAATTCATAAGAATACTTTGTGTTCCTTCATTTTCTTCGAATGTATCAGTTTCTTAATATAGATCCATAGGAGTGAGATTTGATCTTTTGTGGAAAACATGACTTTCCTCCTGCCTTTTTGTTCTTCCTTGCATCGTATGATTAAGACCGAAGTTTCTGCATCTTGGATATTTGAGTTTCTCTGGGCATGATTAGCCAGGATTTTATGCGGTGTAAATGCAGTGGTAAGAACAAAAGCTCTTTTCCAATATATTTTTTTAAAAATGCATCTTAAAAGTGACTGAAGCCTTGGGCTGGCCCCGTGGCCTAGTGGTTAAGTTCGTGCCTTCCTCTGCAGGCGGCCCAGTGTTTCGTTGGTTCGAATCCTGGGTGCAGACGTGGCACTGCTCATCAAACCACGCTGAGGCAGCGTCCCACATGCCACAACTAGAAGGACCCACAACGAAGAATATACAACTATGTGCCTGGGGGCTTTGGGGAGAAAAAGGAAAAAAATAAAATCTTAAAAAAAAAAAAGTGACTGAAGCCTTGTAGAAGTCTCAAAAAGCAAAAGTCTGTCAGCTCTCAGGTAAGCATCTGCTGTTTTCTACTTCAAGTTTGAGACTGTTCTTATGCAGCTTATTGCTTCCTGTTTCCTATGACTTTCTTTGGAGGAACATATTCACAGCGCAGCTCTCAGCTCTCTGAGACCTTCCTTTGAAGGCAATCTGCATCGGAAACAAGTTGTAAATATAAGAAAAGAATTCAAAATTTTGTTTCTATTGAGTTTTCATTTCTCCTCTTTTAATACTAATCTTTACTAAAAACCATATTTTCAGTAGGCTACCCTCATTGACATGTCATTGTCAACTTTGTTGATATTAAATTCCAAGAAAAAACCATTCTGTTTAGTCCTTTTCTTTGACTGAACAAGTATTTGGATTTCTTATGTGATTAGTTGATTAAAAAGAGTATTTGATACACAGATGTTTGTGTAACCAGATTCTGAGTTGAATTTCCAAGATTAATAAAGAAAGGTGTTAAAATAGGATGTGTATAGATGCTGTAATATAGTGGTTCTGAACCCTATTGACTGAGAACTGTCACTGTAGATAGGGATCTAATGAAGTGAATGGGTGGGGTGGGGGGAGGAAAGTCTAGAGACTGTAATAGAAATATCAGTCTAAGAATTTGTTACTTGGGAACTATTGTAAAGAAGTAGACAAAATCTTATTGAACTGGAGTAGAGGAAATTAACAGAGCTGGTTATAAAATAGACAATGTGTAGAGTCTATGAATTCAGCAAAGCACCTACATTCCACCAAAATCTTGTGGAGACACCAAGAAAATAAGGAGAAATGGCCGAATGTTTGCGTTTTGTAACCCTTAAGATCCCAAAGTGGTTGGATTGTGATCCTCTTTCTCTGTCACCTACATGGTGGGCCGCTTATGCTACTTACAGAATGAAAAACTCCTAAATGTAAATGAAGCAAATTTTAATTAAGATGGGAGCAACACACAGTGTGGCACCGTAATTCTAAATTTTGGTGAATATCAGAATCATGTGGAGGGATCCTTCAAGCACAGGTTGCCCAGCCTTACCCCAGAGTTTCTGGTTCAATAAATAGGTCTGGGGTGGGATGTGAAATTTTATTTTCTCGCAAGTTCCCCAGAGCTACTGGGGCTGCTGGTCTAGGGTTCACATTCTGAGAATGCAAGTTGCCACCGGGGATGAAGGTCTGGGCAGGACAGTAGCAAAGGGTTTCGGGAAGGTAAAGGATAGTACATGCTTTGTATTGGCCGCAGGTGACCATATGATGAAGATATTGGTTCACTTTGCATCGGCGTACAGATGTGAAGTGCTAGTTTGGGTTTGTTATCATCTTAACATTTTAAGATTGCACCCTTACTTTAATCTAAAGTCATGAGAAAGTACTACATCATTTAGATGTCTATAAGGGCTTTTACTTCATATCAGTAGCACAAATTCTAGGTACATTTTCCCTTGTTCTGTTGGAAGAGAAGTGGACACTGACCCAATCATTTCATTCTCTCTAAACTGGATTACCTCCCCACCTGCAGATGTCTCCTTAGTTTTTGACAGTGACTACCATCCGGTACTTGGAAATTTAGCTGTGACAGCTGTTTTCCTTCAGGCTAGTCATGTTGGACAATGCAAATTCTAGTAAGTTCCTTTTGCCAGATTTGACACCTGATTGGAAGGCAGAAATGTATTAATTTAAGTAAGCCTCTGTCCACACTTTCAGAAAAGTGTTATCTATGCCTGGCACCCATTCTCTGCACAGTACTTCCAAAAAAAGGAGATTTCTCATTCCAAGTATTCATGGGGCTGGAAAATTAGGCAGGTCCATGCAGACTGTGTCTCCCCAAGAAAAGCTCTTGCTAGAGTCTTCGGAATATTTACCTCGAGAGAGACTTTAGAGAATTCAAATAGGCTTGAGAGATAATGGTGAGACCTAGTTTTAATGGTGAGAACCATACATTTTACAAAAGGTTACACTGTTTCTTTAGTGCCAAGATGAATAGCGATATTTAGGCCGACCCTAAATACAACAGACATTTGGATGGATTTGACTTTGAGGTTCGTTTTTTACTACCACTTTTGAAATATAAAACAACATGTTACTCTAAGATAAAGAATTCATTAAAGTGCAAAGAGTTCTCCTGTGCAATAGTAATCAATTGCTTCGTTTAAGTTCTGAGAAGAAAAGACAAAAATTGCTTTAGTCTTTAAATAAGGGAGAACTGCTTTCCAAAAAAGCAGACATGCTCTTGAAATATAGCAAAACAGGTAAATGAGAATGGAAGACGGCGCTAGATTTACTCTGTAAAGCCATCCCCGCTGGAAATTCACTGCTAGCAAGTGGGAACAAGGTGTTATTTGACTTGGTCTGGCTATTAACCAGCATTTTTGGGAGCACAAATTATAAGCAGTATGGTTATTTTGCTTTTTTGAAACACCCCCACCTTTCATAATTCAAATTCAATAAACGAAACACTTTTCCCCTCTCCAGATGTCTAACAAAATGAGTCAACATTTTGCCCATTACAGCTACCTGATTGTGAAGTGTCTAATTCACAATCTGACAAAAATAAACAAATGCACCAAATTAGGAAAAGAAGCTCAGAGACAAAATTAGTAGGCCATTTATACGAATCCTCCGTGCCTGGAAACAGGTGAGCATGGTTCTTCAGTGGGGCAGCAGTCCGGGAAAGCGTTCCAGCTGGGAACAAGATGATTACTTAGAGCTGTGCTTTTCACATCAAACACACACACTTGGCTCAGAACAGTGTGTCCCAGGTGCTTCTTGAATGATGGGAGGAATTGCATGTCTGTCCCCAAAGACAGAGAATTCCAGAATCTCAAGCACAGCTTTTTGTTAGCACTCATGCTAAAGTAAAATGGACAAATAGAAGTAACACGTGGTAAAAGCAAGTCCATCCAGCGCAATCAGTGTTGAGTGAAGTCTGGTCTTTTTCTGGCTGCATTTGCCTTCAATATATAGGCACCAAATAATATTTGGGTTGTAAATTGCAGATTTAAAATGGAAATCTTCCCTTTAAAATGTACTATGCTAGCAAATAAAAGAACTAGGTAGCAGTGGGTTTTCAAATTTTAGTATGCCTAAGAGTATGTATTAAAAGGGTAAATTGCAGGGCTGCAGACCCCAGAGATTCTGGTTCAGAGCCCAGGACTCTGTTTTCAATCAAGTATCCTCAGTGATTCCGATTCTCTTGGTTTAGGACAATGTTTGGAGCAAAGTTAAGAATTATTGCTTTCATGCTCCTTCTAGGAAACAGACCCTGCCCACTTACAAATGTAGAGTCATTCATTTTATCCATTCAACAATATTTATTGAGTACTTAAGCCCTGCACTAGGTTACGGGACTGCAATAGTGAACAAGACAACCAACCAATAAGGGGAGCTTACAGTCAGGCAGCTGATAGTGTTGTGGAAGGAGGTAGACATTCATCTCAGCATCATACAAGTAATTGTGAAATTACACCTTTGATAAGTTCTACTACAAGTGGTACATGGTGTTATGGGAGCGGAAGAATCAATATGATAGAATGCATCTCCTTAACTCCTCAATGGGGAAAACACTAGCCCTTAAGTTTAAATTCTAAAGGTTTCATTTCATGTCTTGCTCCTAGGGACGCTTATTTGTCAGCCAGCCAGTCCTGCCCTGCTGTGTTACATGATGCTGGAAATGGCATTTATGTTCTACAAGTCCATGCTGAGATATCATCTAGGGCTCTAAGCCACAGGCCGAAATCAGAAATCTTTTCTTTGAAATGAATCATGCGATCAAATGAAACAGCCCAGTGTTAGAATCTGTGAGGCATCCGGCAAAAACTCACACATCTTGATCTAGAAGCGTAGTGTTCATGAAAAAAATGGTGCACTTTGACAGAGGTGGATTGTGAAGACTTTGAAATCCATTGCTAAGTCCTTCTTGCTCAGATTGCCCAAAGTTTGTCGGATATGCTGATGAGGGACCACAGCTGTAAAATTCAGCCGTGGACATCCATTAGGTCCTTCATGAGATGCAAATTGCGGAAATCGAAAGGTAGATTGCAGGTGAAAATGTTTTAAATCTAAGCATAAGTTGTAACATTATTTAAACTCTGAAAAGCTGCCATGCCAGACTTTTCCATTAAAAGTTATCACCTTAAAACTGCACTACAAAAAAGGGGCCAAGAATGAAAAGACCTTGCAAATTAGGTACTGGTGGTTCATGAGCTCTTTCTTCAAATGTTCTCTTGGTACCTCTTCTGTGTCAGGTCCTGGGCCAGGTGCTGAGAACTCAGTGAAGAGCAGAACAGAAGGACAACCCTGCCCTCAGGGAGCTCTCAGTCGACTGCCACCATGAATTACTTGCACCTACAATCTGTCACAAATGCTTTACTAAACATTTACTATGTGCCAGGCACTGTTAGGCTTTGGGGAGCAGAAGATGAATTAGCCTTAAGTGTTCAGTGTAGCGGACAGTGTCTCTCAGTGGGTAGGAAATAGTCAACAGGGAGAATACGGACCTTGAAGCTGGAGAGAACTTGACTCAAATCCCAACTCTGCTGCTTGACCAGCGCATGACTCTGAGAGTGTCACGTGATCTTTCTGAGTGCCACATCACCCTTCTACGACAGCGGGTAGGTACTAAGCTTCAGAGGTGTCATGGGGTAGTCCACATACAGCAGTCCTTCTGTGCACCTTGTGTTTGTGCTCAGGGTGCCAACTCAACACTTCTTCACATTCACAGTGAAGACTCTGCTCCGACCGTATCACTGTAGCAGAGTGATTTTACTCAAAATTTGTATGGGAAATGGGAGGAGGGGCTTATATTGCACTCTCAACTGTATTTTTTCCCATATCTTCCAAAATCATTGTTCTCGTCTCTAGTTCCTTACCAGATGTGGTTTGTAAATATCCTCAGCTCTTTACCATAGTTCTCGATCTCTCCCCTTTTAATGTAGATTTCTTTAATGTGGTCTCAGTTCCTCCAAACTTCCTACCCACATCCTTGTGGTACCATATTCCAGCATCCTTAGAAGAAAAAAGAGGGATATAAATATATAAATATTTATTTACATATAAATAACAATTTTCCCTGTCCCAGATCAATCAGAAACAATGCACACAAAATACAAGAGCACACAGAGATGTTGGATAAAAATGGTCCAGAAACACTATTAGGACTGCAATTGTCTCTCCTTGCTCAGATATTTTGTGATAACAGTCATGTGTTTAGGAAATTGTTTCATTTGAACAGTCCAAAGCAATTTGTAAGCTTTATTATTTGTTATATAAAACGGGTCACAGAAGTAATTGTCTTACGGATGAAAAGAGTGTAGCACAGAAATATTCAAATGCTCAAAGTCTAGGATTAGCTCCAAGAGGAAGAATAAAGCACTGGTTTGGTCATGCATAGGGAATGGTACACTTCTACATTAAAAATGAAATTTGTATTAATTTTTTCAAGTGCTTATTCTATATAATGTTATATAGGTAGGTATTTGGCTTTCTGAATTCACAGACCGGATCTTTAACATAAGCAGTTGTTAAAATGATTTAATATTTTGAAGAGGCCAGTTATCTTCTTACTACCTGAAAAATAAGTTTTTAATTGATTACTACACAATGTCTGCTTAACATTCTGTTTGTAAAAATTTCAGCAATGTGGTCTTTGTATCCTCAGTCCATTCGGCACCAAATCCACTTTGAGAAAGTAATTATAACTGTGCTTTCTGTAAAAACTATCTGTGATGCAGGAGAACAAATTTCTTCCAAATCTTTTTGATGTGATCTGTTTGAGGGGCTCAAAATGCACGTGCTTGGTAAAGCAGATGAAAAAGAAAAAAGAAAAAAGAAAGAAAGAAGTTGTTCAAGTTGAACCTTCAATCCCGTGACTTTTAAAGGCTCCTGATTAGCAACACATTCTAGAATCTTCTTTAATAAAAGTGTCCTCTTTGATATGACTCCCCTCTGGGATAGATTTTAAAATAATAAATATGCAGAGCGCGGTTTCTCTAATTTTGTGAATCAAGGTCTTTCCCAAATGTATTTCCCAAAAGGTTGGTGATTTATTCAATAGCCTCAGCCCCAAATAGTCTTTCCATGGAAGTCCTTTGCCGTGAGTGGCTGGTTTCATGAAATCCAGCTTTGAGAAGCTACTGTACCCTGGAACCTCTGGAGGTGTAGCCTGAGGTTGCTGTGTAAATAGACCCCGAGACTGTTGGTAGCTACCGACAAACACTGTCCTTCATTGTCTTTATTCCCCTTGAGTCTTTCTCCACCCAACTCTCCAAGTACTAGAACCTCAACAATGTCACCTCCCATAACTTTTGCATCTTGTTTTAAATGTTTTATATTAGTGGGAGGGCCATATATAGAATTTTAGACCATTTAGACTACTTTAAACCATTAAATTAATTTTAGTCTACAGGAGGATAATTGGTGGTCTGTATATAAATAATTTGTTTTTAATGCGAAAGAAAATAATAAGATAGTATGATTCTTCATTAAAGCTCAAATGTAAGTCTGTCCATTCACTTACTCATATTAATTAATTTTGTATATGTGTAGTTCTTACGATGTACCAGACACTGTTCTAAGCGCTATCCATGTACTAACTCAGTTAATCCTCACACCAACACAAAAAGAGGATATTAGGACTTTCTCCATTTTACACACAGAAAGATTGAGACACAGAGAAATTACATCAGTAAATAAGCAGTCGGACTTGTCCCAGGTGGTCTGCCTACAGAGACCACACTCTTAGTCACCGCAAGACGTCACAGCTATGGTTATTTGGTAATTTGTAGGAAAATATTACTGGACATGTACAAGCTTAAAAAGTATTTCAAAGGAATGAAATTTAGTAGGCGAATTAGGCTCATTTTGCTTTCTGTTTTCAGGGTGGTAAGCATTTCCCTCTGTATTAGACGACTTTTTAGCATAGACAAAGTCCTTAGACTAACTTCAAGCCAATAGGGTATAATCCATAGCCTTTTACAGCTGGGCAAAGCACAGCAAAGTGAAGTTGCCCAGACAGAGCGCCTCCCAGCCAGCGGTGCTTACTCTGTGCTCTGCCCGCTAACTCTGAGCAGGAGCCTGGACATTGCCATCTCACGTAAGAGTGGAAAAGTAAAAAATGTTACAAGATAGTTTGGGGTACGATGTGTATTATTAACCACTTGAATTTCTTATTCTTGGAATGTCTCTTTTATGCCAAGCACTCAGTTCTTGAAAAACGGCCAAAACAAAAGTCTGCATGGTTTTTATGAGAAATTGAGATAGACTACCACTTCAGGGTTAATTGAAGAAAGCTTGCCCCAAATCTATGCCCATGTTTAGATCTTCTGGAGGTTGGTTTCATAATTCTAGTGTTTCAGTATCACATAGCTTGCACTAAAACCAAATTTGGCTCTTAGCATGACTAATAGGAAATAATGTTTGTGTAAAACACAAGACTAAACTAGCTGAATTTTCAAGCAGATAAACCATGATTTCATTAAGCCATTTGTAGTTGGCAGTGATTGTGTGTTACTGTGAGCTGACGGCTTTGTGTTCATAATTCTCAGCTACCTCTCTCGTGCTTGGTTATGGGATGAAACCAAAGGACAGAGGACCCAGAGGATAATTGTTGGGTTGGGTCCATTGGGTTGGGAGGAACTGGAGTAGAGCTTTAAATAAAAAAGTAAGAAATAAAATTAGAAAGTATGGAAAACTAAAGCTAAGGTATATTGTTATCCATTTTTTGCTTGGAAAATGTTACTTGGGATTAAAGAATATGAAGGAGAATCGTCTTCAGCCGAATCGCTTGACTCCCTCCTTTGTGTTGCAATGATTTCTTACGAGCTTGCCTCAGATCAGATTTCTGTATCACAGCAAGATTCCAGGACAGTGCACAGAGGAAGAGAGAGCCTCAGGAAAAAGCACAGCCCAGAAGTCCGGGGAAGTATAGGAACGCCAGGAGGACACGCCTGAGTTGAGCAGAAGTTGAGAGGTTCAAGTACAGGCAATCAGTTAGGAACTAGATCATTTATAGAATCTGAAGAAATAGAGAAAGCAAAGAGTAGAACAGATGCAAAACATTATGGACAATAAAAAAATCCTGACGACGGAGCCAAGCATGGTTTTCTTAGGGCTACGGGGGGAGCATTGTGTCATCATTCAGGAAAAGAGGTTGGTGCGTGCTGCTGATGGGGAGTTAATGAGGAGCCAGCGAGGACACTGCTCTGAGAGGTAGCCCTTGACACAGGCAGAGCCTTGCAAGATAGTGGTACTATATGTATAATGCAATATCGTACTATTGGGTTATTGTATTATGTAATATATACCATCATATATTATACCATATATATTTTAATATATAAAATTTGAGGACAGTATGTATATTATATATTACTTATAACATATAATTATGCTGTACCATACTAAAAATATGTGTATATAAATATATGTATTACAATGAGGGCAGTGTGCTGGTAGTTTGACAACAAACACTTTTGGAAACAGAGACATCAGGGCCATGGTGTTTCAGAGCAAGAGGCAATATAATGTGGTGAAAAGGACGCTAGTGTGGGAGTTGTGAATCCGAACTGCGGTCTTGACTGTGTTCCATCCTTGTGACCGTGGGCACGCTCCTCCCCCAGGGCGTCAGCTTCCTCAGCTGTAGGATGAAACAGTTGGACTGAATGAGCTCTCAGGTTCTTTCTGATTCTGAGGACGGATGGGTCTCAGGGTACTTGGATGGGTATGAGAAGGGAAGGGGTCTTCTCCCTGCCTGGTGCTCAATTTTCCTACCATGTAACCCCTACTTTGCGCATGTACAAAAATGGCATCTTGGGCTAGCCTGGTGGCACAACAGTTAAGTTTGCACATTCCACTTCTGTGGCCCAGTGTCTGCCGGTTTGGATCCCTGGTGTGGATCTACACACCGCTTATCAAGCCATGCTGTGGCAGGCATCCCACATATAAAATAGAGGAAGATGGGCACGGATGTTAGCTCAGGGCCAATCTTCCTCAGCAAAAAGAGGAGGAATGGCGGCAGATGTTAGCTCAGGGCCAATTGTCCTCAAAAAAAAAATGACATCTTAATCTTGTGTTTCTAAATGCTCTTAAATTGTTGGACGACCAAGAGTTTAAAAGGGGAGGTGTCACCTTTTCTTCTTTGGTCTTTATTCTACAGGATGCAACTGGCATTGATGTACATTATCAAAGCAAAACCTTGTGCTTCCTGTTTCACTTTTTTTTTTGTTTTTTCTTGTTTTTGGTGAGGAAGATTGGCCCTGAGCTAACATCTGTGCTAATCTTCCTGTTTTTGCTTGAGGAAGATTGTCCCTGAGCCAACATCTGTGCTAATCTTCCTCTATTTTGTATATGGGATCCTGCCACAGCATGGCTTGTTGAGCAGTGTGTAGGTCTGCATCCAGGATCTGAACCCACAAATCCCAGGCCGTCGAAGTGGAGCTTGCGAACTTAACCACTACACCACTGGGCCTGCCCCATTTGTTTCTTTTTTATAGTGAAACTCCAGTTGCCTTCTGAAACATATACTTTGACGAAAGAAGGGTTACAGGGCGGTGGACAAAGGGGTAAGAACTACAATCTGATTGTGCTTCTGCCTGTATCACCAAAATGACCAGAAAGTCACCATCATCACACTGGGGTCCCTTGTGGTCAATCTGACTGATTGTTGAACAAGCAATGAGGATGGCCTGGAATGAAAGATCGACAATGTCATCACTGACTAGGTGAGCCCAAAGATCTGCCCATGGGGTCTGTTATGGGCTGAATTGTGTCCTCCCAAATTCGTATGTCCAAGTCATAACCCAAAGTACCTCAGAATATGACTGTATTTGGAGAGCTGGACTTTGAAGATGTAATTAAGGTTAAATGAGGTCATATGGGTGGGCCCTCCTCCAATATGACTGGTGTCCTTATATGAAGAGATTAGGGCACAGACACAGACCTAGAGGTGACCACATGAGGAAACAGAGAGAAGGCAGCCACCTGCAAGCCAAGGAGAGAGGCCTCGGAAGAAACCCAAACTGCTGACACCTTGATCTTGGACTTCCAGCCTCCAGAACTGTGAGTAAATAAATTTCTGTTGCCTAAGCCACCAGTCTGCGGTATTTTGTTATGATGGTCCGAGTAGACTAATACAGTCTCCAAAGTAATTCTCACCAATTCAAGGACCATAACCCTTTTATGTGTCTCTCTACCACTCCTAGCACCTAGTTATACCTTTAGCAGATGTTTCTTATAAATATGTTTTATTTCTGGTCTAATGCCTTGGGGGAGGAAATGTGAAATATTGACATTTAATAGGATTATACTTTAATTGCATTGTGCTTTTAAGAGTCACATTTCCTTTGAATCTTGGAAAAGTCGATAGAAAAAGACATGAATGAACCTGACATTCCTGTCATCTGTGTTGGTGGAATATCGCCTTGCTGATGTGTTACCATTTAAAACATCTGGGTCGATTAGTTTATTTTCTTTTCTGAAGAGTGTATGGATTAAAAACAGACTCCTTCAACGTAGTGGCACAGCACGGAGGGTCTAACACTCTTTGTCCCGTCAGCAGGGGGCACAGTGCCAAGAAAGGAGAAAGTAGTTTAACGAGGGATCATCCTCGTGGCCTGGACAGGTTCCCAAGAGCAATCAAACTGAGGGGCCCTGGAGTCTTGTCAGTGGCAGTTAACCAGAAGAGATGTGAGGGGCAAGCAGCTGTTTGACTCCATTTAATGTTCCCCCAGCACCTTTCTAAGAGCTTTACAATCATGTGAGGTGTTGAGTTCAAACTCTATTTTTAATAGCAGTGTTGTGGCCAAGACTTTGAGGGCAAGGACTGGGTCCCATTTATCTGTTTGTCTCCTCTCCAACAAGCTCAGAAGCATGAGAGAAACTACCTTGGCAGCCAGTGCCCACATGTCTGTTGAATTGAATCTAACGAAAAAGGGGAAAATGTCCCGTGGCGGTAAGTACTTCCTGTTACAGGTAGATGAGTGAGTGTGTGTCTCTAAATGCACGCATATGAGTATTCTAGATGTGATATTTAAAACTTCCCATAAATAATGTCTTAAGCATATGTTTTCTCCTTAGTTGATCTGGAAGAAAGGAAAGAAGTACACAAGTCTTCCGGAGCTCACTCACTTGTGAAGTGATCAGAATTCGGGAATGTTCGCTTTGAGCTCTTGCTACTAGAGCTCGCCAGCAACCTCCTCCCTCCCACAGAGACTAAATGGTGATGCATTTCTGACTGACTGCCTTCAAGCATCTGGAGGCTTAGGGCTAATCGCTGCCCTGGAATACCAATGAAAGCTCTTCCACCAAAGGACCTCATAAACAGATGTCCCTGCTCCCCCTCCTTTAACTAGAAAATGCTTTCGTTCTTGTTGTTTTTAAAAGCAATCTGTAGTCATATTTCAAAGGAATTTTCATTCCCTTAGGGGCAAGGAGATTAGCATTTATTATGTGGCACTATTTGCCATGAACCTGGCATACACTATCCCATTTCGTTCTCAAACTAACCTTTTGAGGTAGGAACTAGCAGCCTGAATTTAAAGATGAGGAAACAGAGACTCCGGGGTTACAAAGCTTCCCTGAGGCTACTGAGGGAATAAGTACACAGCCTGTTTTCAACCTGGATCAATAACCCTGAATAGACCTTGCTGCTTCTACCTCATTTACTGCTTCTCAAATGCCCTAAGGCTGATTGTTAGATTGTAAGCATAATCTATAAAACTTAAATTACTTTTGGTTTATTAACACATCATGAAAAACTTACTAGAGAGATTTTCATCAAATTTGGAGGGAATGTATGGGATGGTGCAACCTTAAAGGAGACTGTGTGGCACATATGAACATCACTTTGCGGGAAACTGAGAAGCCGGCAGGGATAATGCCTCAGGGCAAGTGGAGAAACAGGTGCTCTCAAGGACTATAAAAGTGACATCCAACAAAAAGGTTTTGGATGGTTGACTGGGGAAGGGATGCTTAATCAAGGGAACTGAGAAAGATGCCCTGTTAATCTGCTAGGGCCCCATAAGAAAATATCACAGACTGGCGGTCTTCAACCACAGAAGCGTATTTTCTCACAGTTCTGGAGGCTGGAAGTCCAAGATCAAGGTGTCAGCAGGTTGGGTCTCTTCAGAGGTCTCTCCTTGGCTTGCGGATGGCTGTGTCCTTGTATAGTATTTATGCCATGTGTGCACATGTCTGTGTCAGAATCTCCTCTTAAGGACATCAGTCCTACTGCATTAGGGCCCATCTATATGGTCTCATTTTATCTTAATTATGTCTTTAAAGACCTTGTCTTCAAATACAGTCACATTCTGACTTTCTAGGGTTTAGAACTTCAACAAATAAATTTGCAGGGGGACACAATTCCGCCCATAACAGATGTCCAAAGAACATTTAAATGCCGAAAAAGGGAGGCAGTCAAGCCATCCTCCAGAGCACCCATGGGTTTGTGATATCCCATGGGATGGCATATCAGAGAGAGCTTGCCCTTTCCCAGAAGGGCGACCAAAGCCAGCATGAGAAACATTTGGCTGCCATCTAGGAGGTATGCTAAGAAATCTATTACCAGCTCAATGTCTGAAATTTGTAACAGTTTCTCAGACTGAAGAGGGAAGGTGGCATCAAGGGATAGGCTATCCAAATGAGAGGTCCTATTCCACGTATAGAGCCTGAGAACCTCCACAATCTTCATGAACAAAACAACATCCGGGGCTCAGACACTGTTAAAAATATACCTTCAGGGTTTACATGAGTGATTTCCATGTGGCGTAATAACAGGGAAGCAACGGAGATCCCCTGGATACCAAGGGTTTCCTTCAATGACATTTTTACTCTCAAATCCCTGAAATTTCCTACAAGTGTCTGTTTCACCAGGAGTAAATCACAAAGTCAACATCCCAAATTGCAGATGTTCACTTGTGATTGACGTGTTTCTTGCACAGAAACTAACCTAGAAGACTCCAGAGTGCGTAGCAGCAAAGTTTGTTTATATGTGCCCCAAAGTAATTGAAACTACAAAAGAGATAGTTAGAGATATTTATTGTAAACTTGAAAAAGAATTGAGGTTCTATACCAGCACTATAATGCTATAATTGCTATAATCTGTATAGCAATATAATGAGGGCCATATATGTAATTTAAAATTTTCTCCTAGCCACACTGAAAAAAGTAAAAAGAAATAAGTGAAACTAACTTCAACATTTTATTTAACCCAATGCATCCAAAAAAAATATCTTTTCAACATGTACTCAGTATAAAAGTTAGTCACGAGGTCACTTGATTTTCTTTTTTCTGTACGAAGTATATATTTTATACTTACAGTTCATCTCAATTGTCATCAGAAATACTTGATTTTCATTTAGGTTTCATAAAATTTATAGTTAGAAAAGTAGATTTAAGTATCCGCAATGTTGCAAACCTAACTTAAAAGTTTTTAATAATTTAATCAAGTATGTTTTAAAATTTAAATTTAAATTAATTAAAATTAAATTTTAAAATGAGTTAGTTCCTCATTCAAACTAGACCCATTTCCAGTGCACGTTAGCTGTATGTGGCTGATGGTCCCAGCATTTGACAGCACACTTTTGAATGCAATGAATACAGTTAAAGAAATAACTATAATTCAAGAAAATTATTGGGTTCAACAGCATTTATTCTTGTTTCTATTATGGCTTAATGAAGGTTAATGATTTTTATGACCCAAATAGGTCATAAGTCAGAAGGCAGGTGTCATAGTAAAATCATACAGGGAATCTGGTGACAGTCCTGCCTCTGTCCCACCCACTGGGGTGACCTCGACCTTGACTGTCACCTCACTTCTCATACCCTCAGCTTCCTCATCTGTCAAAGAGGGAGTTGGTCTAAAATCTCTTCCAGCTGTGGCTTTTATAGTCTAAACTCACTGAGGGACGGAAGTTGGCTTGTGTGAGAGGAAATTATATTAGGAGAAAAATATTTAGTTTACTCTAGAGAAAATCTGTTTTCCTCTTATTCATGATACTTACAACATACAGGATAATATCCATATACTAAACTAAAATTTGTCAAAATATTGATAATTAAGCCACTGAAGACCAAGTCACCTGGAAACTTCCCTGTCACCTGAGTCAGTTGGAGAGCAACCAGGTGAGAAGTGTCACCTTCCAGGGGAAGCAGATTGAGTCCCAGTCCCTCTCGTGTCCCTTTTTGTAAGAGCCTACTGGAAACCTCCTGTGTGTCTGTCCTGAGTCAATGAGGCTTACCAAGATCGGAGATTCATTGTTCACGAGATGATGAAGGACACTTTTCAATCTAACACTTTATTTAGCTGATAGCTGCTTTTTTACAAAAACAAATTTTTTTTTTTTTTTTTGGTGAGGAAGATTGGCCCGGAGCTAACATCTGTTGCCAATTTTCCTCTTCTTGCTTGAGGAAGATTGTTGCTGAGCTAACATCTGTGCCAATCTTCCTCTATTTTATATGTGGCATGCTGCCACAACATGGCTTGATAAGCAGTGTATAGGTCCACGCCCGGGATCCGATCTGCAAACCCCAGGCTGCTGAAGTGGAGCAGGCAAACTTAACCACTAAGCCACCAGGCCAGCTCCTGATAGCAGCTTTTACAGTGAGAGATATGATTAACTAAATAAATGACCACTTATTCTTTATTTGCTTTTATGGCCTGGAGTAATAATTAATTTGTTAACACTTAAAAAATCCTATATTTTTCTTACTAAAATAGCAATATTGTATGTATTTATCTAAACTTTTTGAGAAAGGCAGAATGCTGTAAAAAATAATAAAATCTTCCATAATCTTACTACTACACAGAAATAAACATTTTCAGGTGTTTCTCTTCAGCCTTTTTTACCATGTGTGTTTTTATTTTTATATTTACTTCTTACAAAACTGGGGTCAAATTGTATTTATTGGTGGCTTTTTTGATGTGTGAACTTGGCTGGGCTGTGGTCTCCATTTAGGCAATCAAGCACCAAGGTGCTGTGGAGGGAGTTTGCACGTGTAAATTAAAGTGTCTAATTACTTTTCTGCATAGGAGATTGCTCTGGATTATCTGGGGGGGCTTGACACAACCAGTTGAAAGACCTTGAAAGTAGGCTGAGGCTCCAAAACAGAGGGACTGGGAGACCCTCTGTGTGGACAAACAGCTTCAGGCCGTGTCTGTGGGCTCCAGTGCACCTGTCGTTGTCCCTTCCTGACAGCCTGCCCGATGGGTTTCAGACTTATAGTCACATTAGTGACTCCCTGTAACAAATCTCTTCATACATGTCCCTTCTCTGGGACTGCTTCTCTGGTTGAACCCTAACTGGTCCTACACCCACTTCTATAATCCATTCACAGAGCAGTATATTCTCAGCATTTCCCATGTCATTAAATTTTCTTCTCGACTTTTTAAGTATCTGCATAACAGTCCATTACAAAGATAAAGCAAAATCCTAATTGTTTAACATTTAGGTGACTAGCAAATTTTCTTCATTATAAATAACCCTTAACTGCAAATACCTGTACACAAATCTTTGCACGCAGAAGAGATTCTGAGACGAAAGAGCCTGAGACTGTGTTAGGCCAAATTGCTTTTCAGAAAGGCTGCATCAATTTATGTTCTTATTAGCAGTCGTATAGGGTCTATCTCATGGTACTCTTGATAACATTGAGCGTTATCATAATTTTTTAAGCTTGCTTAATTGTTAGGTAAAAAAGATATACTGTTTTAGTCTGTACTATGTGTGTGTGTATACATGTATGTACACAAATATGCACACATATATCTGTGATATATGTAGACACACATGTACATACATACATGTAAAACCACTAACTGTCCTTTTAAAAATTTGGGGGGAATTTTCATAATGGGATGTATCAGTCAGGGTGCCATTACAGAAACAGAAACAGTAGGATTTCATTCTTTATTTCTTTATTTTTTTCTTTCTTGCAAAGAATTGGCTTATACAATCATGGGCGCTGACCAGACAAGCCCCACTTTCATAGGACAGCTGTCAGGACGGGCAGGCAGGAACTGAGGCACGAGCTGAAGTTGCCTTCCTCTCTGCAGGCAGATTTCTTCTCAGGGAGCCTCAGTTCCACTCTTAAGACCTTTCAACTGATTGAATCGGGCCCACCATGATTGTTGAAGGTAATCTCCCTTACTTAAAGTCAAGACGTTAACCACATCTCTGAAATATATTCACAGCAGCGCCTAGAGGAGTGTTTGGTTGAGCAACAGCCTAGCCAAGTTGATGCACACAACTCACAATGGGTTGTGTAGAAGAACTTCTCCACTGCCCACACAACACACCATGGGAGCTTCTTCATGGGAGTTTTCAGTTTGATTTCCAGTTATCACAGAATGTTACTCGTCCCAATCTCAGCTACCAAAAAGGCATTACCCTGGGAGAGAAATAGGAAAATATAGCAGATGCAGAGCAGTAGGCTTGCAGCAACATTTTACTCACAGCCTTCACTCCCCCAAAATGTAAGGAACATCTACTTTGCCAAAAGCCCCCTGCCAGTAGACTTGGTGGGGGATACCCAGATGAATCAGCTATAAAGGAGAACGTATGAGTCCTTGTGAAAGAGGGAGGAGCTCGAAAAGTACTCTCAGGAAACATAGGCTCAGTGGGTGTTCCAGAGGGGGAGTAGGGATTTTTGACTGTGGAATGAGATCAGCCTTCACAGAAGAGGCGGCATTTCAAAAATAAGTGCATTAGAGATATTTGGAGTTGGGTATTTCAGAAGAAGGAGGAAATATTAGTGAGGAACATAGAGCTAGAAATATAAGCAACAGGAGCACATGGTATTGGAAGAGAAACAGTGAGGATGTGTGGAGGCCAGATGTCAGAGTCTCAGACAGCGCTGGGCCAAAGGATGCGGGCTTTGTTCCACAGGCCATGGGTGGGGGGCCTGGAGCCTGGGTTCACTAGCATGAGCTGGGCACTTGAGTCTGCAGTGATGGGCCTGGGACCTGGGTCCACAAAGGCTAACCAGGTGCCAGGGATGACTGGAGTGAGCCTGACACCTGCGTCTGTGGGGGCCAGTCTGGTACTGGAACTGGCTAGGAGCCCAGTTTAGCTAGAACCAGTCTGGAAACTGGCCTGGCACTAGGCAAGCTAGGAACCTGGGGCAGCGAGAGTTGGCCTGTAACCTGGGTCTCAGGGCTGGCCTGAAGGTTGGGTCTGTGTGATCTGGTCTGGCACTAGGATGGGCTGGGAGCCTGGGGCTGTGGGAGCCAGCCTGGTGCAGAAGTGAGTCAAAAGCCCGGGTCTTCGGTATTTGGTCTGGCACTAGGCTCAGCCAGGAGCCCAGGTTTGCAGGTGGCTGCCTGGCAGCTCTAGAATTTCTGAGATCTCCAAGGCATGAGCAAAGTGCAAGAGTTCCAATAGGACACTGATAGAATCTTGTCTCTGGGCCTTCCCTAGAGGAGAAGCTTTGCTGCGGTCCAGGCTCTTTTTTTGTGAAAGATCTCCATGGGAGGTTGTACCCTCTAGAACTGTGCTTCTCCACCCGATGTGCAGGCCCCACCCTTGGAGATGCTGATTCAGCAGATGTGTCATCAGATGCAGGACCAGCAGAAGAACTACCGCCCGAGCATGAGCTACTGCTGAAGCACAAACCTGTTCCAAAATAGAAGGCCAGAACGCATTTCCTGGGTTTAGCCTACAGAAGGGCCCTTCCGTGAAACAACCCTGGAAACTCACTGCAGTCTCTGTGCAATTACAGGAGTGTGGACTGAGGGCTGGGAGAATTTACTCTGGGGCTTTCGACACATACCTGTCTGGGAAAAAGGACAAAGTAGACTTGTTCTCGGACGTCCCAGGGCTGCTTTGAGTTCATGTTCTTAATCCTTGTATAGTTAAGATTTTAGGTCTATTTTTTGTGTTATTTTGTATATTTTTTCCTGAAAGCCAGGCTTCCTGGTCTGGAGAGTGGTTTTTCTCTAAGCATAGTAAAATTCATTGTTCACCACCTAACAGAGTGTAGACTAGACACAAAGATACAGTGACAGAGTTGACATAGAGTAAGAACCTTAGAACCCAGAGATATAGGTAAAGTCTGATTACTTAAAGATGTCGGCAACATATATGTGCCTATTTTTTGAAGTTTAATAGCTTCTGAGAGAAATGGAAGGTATATCTTGAATTGTGAATGAATGTGATGTTTCTGAGCCCGATAGAAGCATATACTCGCTCTGGATAGAGAACAGAGTTTCTCAGCCTCAGCACTATTGACCTTTGGACTGGATGATTCTTTGTCGTGGGAACTATCCTGCGCATTGGAGGACATTTAGCAACTCCATGACTGTTACCCACTAGGGGCCAGCAGTATGCCCGCACCTCAGTCATGAAAACAAAAACATGTCTCCAGACATAGTCTAATGTCTCTTGAGGGACAAATTCACCCCCAAGAGAGAACCTACTGAGATTCTAGTCTGTGCCCTTTCAAACTATGGTCATCTGTTTGGGTTACTTAGATGTGACCACGCTGAGAAAACTGGGGTAGCGCATCAGGACTATGCTGTGTGCTGTTTTATGAATTTAATTTAGTTAAAAGGTGAATATCAAAACTTCCAACTGTCTGTGATATAGAAGACCAATAGGTGGGCCTTGGGCTATGCAAACACTCAGAAATTGTATGCAGCATCGGGCACATCTGCAAACGTATGTCTTCCTCCTCACCCCACCCATAGCAGAGAATTGACAGTGTCATCAGATTTTCACAGGGCATCAAGACCCAAGCAAGATCTGGAAGCTCTGTTTTGGTGAGTCAAATGAGCTAGGAGAATCTCAAAAGAAAAGGGAAAGGCAGGACTTAGGAGAGGCGGGGCACCCGATTCGTGATGACGTTGGCTTGTAAAAAATATGCTTCACATGTTTTAAAAATTATTTTGATGGTTAGTGAGGACATAGAGAAAGAATTACTCATGAAGTAACACTTCCTGTATAAATTCTTATTTTTGTCTTTGTACAGAATGATACTCTCCTTTTTAGAAGTGGGTTGTAATAATACAATTTAATCAATATTTTGTGTAAGACTGTGCTAGGTGTTGAAGGATATTAGAAAGGTGTCGCTACTGTCACACAGCTTTTGTTTTCCTGAAAACACAGTGATCAGGTCATTTGCCTGTTTGTTCTCGTATTCATTCCCCACCTTTGCCCTGCTTTTCTCTGTACTGCAGAGAGCCATGTTTCTTAGGCTCCCTTGTCAACTGCTTAGCAGGTAGATTCGGCTAACAGAAGGCATTGGAGGCCTGATCAAGGGGAGAAGAGCTGCGTGTAACTGGGTGGCCATTCTGGCTGCAGCTGTGTCACTTCTGTTGCTACAGCTCTGGGAGGCAGTTTCAGCCCCGTGATCCCAGCTCCTGTCAGTTAGCTCCAGCTGTGCTTCTGGCCAGTTCACTCTGGATTCTGGATTCTGGCAATCCCACCTTTACCACCCTCTCTCATTGTCTCACCAGTCCCGAGTGTGGGCAGGGCTTTCTGCTATTGCTAATCTCTGGCTTGCCTCATTAAACCTATTTGTTTTGTCAGCTCTCTCATCACCTGCATAACAAATCCTCTCTATGGAAATACCTGGAATGGTTTGGTTTTCCTTAGAAAATACTGAATTGTACAACAGGATAGACTAAGAACAGAAATGATTTTTTAAAAAGGCAGGCTAAGGGAAACACAATGAAAGACAAGATGCCTTGAGTTTTTAGGACGAGGAATGAGTATATCTGGATGTGGTGAGAAGCTCTTGAACAGGCTTCCTGAAAGAGCTGGGTTTTGAGCTGGTCCTGAAAGGATGGAGAACGTGTTGACAGTAGAACTGGGAGGTGAGGAGCAGGAGCGGAAAAAGCACAATTCCACGCTAAGGGAACAAAATAAGAAAAGGTACACAAACAGACAACCAAAATTATTTTGTAGGGAGAGTCGAGAATAATATAGGTTGGCTAGAGTGAAAGAAATATGTAATGAGACTGTGCTGAGGAGAGTCTAAATACCGGGGTAGAGAGAATGTACTTTCTAAGTTCAGTAAGCTCAGGATATTGAATAAAAGATGGAATTCTGTCAACATTTTTTAGTCAATATTTGTTGTCTCATTATTTCACTGACTATTTATTGAGTGTTTAGGTTCTGGAGCACACAGTGAAAAAAACAGATAAAAATACCTTACAGAGCTTATATTCTAGTGGATTTGTTTTATATCTGTAAATAATTTTGCTTATCTGTAGCTTTGATTTAAACACAGGTTAGGAATGGCGATAGATGATACTGGATGGATGCTAGTTGGATGCTAGCTGAGCTTGGAAGGAAGGCGTGACAGTGCAGAGCATTTACCACAGATGTACCCCTCTTTTGGAAACCCACTCTGAAGTAATTACTAGCCCTAACTGGACCACTTTGTTTTAAATTACAGATGTTGCCTCCTGTAATATTCAAGGCATCCTGTGAAAGAAAGGTTCTGACAGGAGTCAGATCAAAGACACTACTGAAATAAAACAAAAAGTTGTCCGATCAAAATAAATGCAGCTTTCTTTAATCAAAAATGTTGGTTGCAATTTTTGTCCAGATAGCAAGTTCCTCTTCTCCCAGGGGTGTGGTAACAACAGTGCTAACTTCAGCCCAGACTGAAAGATCGGCAGGGTTTTTCCTAACACCCCAGCTGCTGATCGCTGTGAATTTGCTTGTAGGTTGGTACTTCTGTTTCCTTACTGTCTCACCTCTGCTCTGTCTCCCTAAAGCTCCAATTTATCTCAGATAAAAATCAAGCCTCTCTAAATGTCTTGGGATGGAATTTTATGCATCCAGAATAAGCCGTGAGTGTCTCTTATTCACATTCCTGCAACAGCCTTCGCACTGATTTTTCCATGCCTAATTAACTTTATTCCCCTCCTGCATTTTCCTCTGCTGTGTGATGTTTAGCTGTGTATAGGATCATATCATGTCCCACTGCCCCCTTACATCTCTTCCATGGCTGCCCACAGCCCCTTCCTATGCTTCTGACATCATCCTGCATCCTCTCCATCTCTCTCTCTCTCTCTCAGTCCTTTCCCCTGATGAGCTCCAACTTCAGCCCTCACTTAGAGTTCTTTCCTCAGAGGAGTCCTTGGGGATATCCACTTTCTAGAACCCTTTGCTAGTTCAGGTCTTCTAGCCCATTGCACTTTCCCATAGTCTCTGTAAGTCTCCATCCTTATATATATGTGTGTGTGTGTGTGTATGTATATATGTATATATATACACATATCTCATACTAATAGTTAACCTGTTGTTGTATGTCATCTCCCACCAAACCCTAAGCTCCAGGATGGCTGTGATTGCGTTTGTTCGATCCAAATCTATATTTTGAATGCTTAGGAGAGTTGATGGCACATGGTAAGTTCTCCATAGAGATATATTAAATTAATAACTATATATATTAATGAAAGACTGGATTCTTTTTTGGAATGGGATTTACGGGCTTCTTCCCCATATCTTGTACATTTCACACAGTAGGAGGTCTCTACAAGTCATGAAACAAGTTTAGGGGATAATGATGAGAACCTCAAACCATTAGCTGAGAATTCTGTCTCTGAGCATCTCTCCCAGCTGATTTAGGAGTAGATTGTACAAATTCAGAGTAGATGTACAAATAATGTACACTATTTTGAAAAATGAGAATGTTTCACATCCTGAATAGAAAGATTTCCTTTAAACCAGACATGAATGGATTTTTTCTAGAATTTTTTTGTCTTTAAATGGCTGCAGACAGGCCAAATGAAAGATATTGTTTGATTAGTGAGCCAGTGATCTCAGCAGGTGGTGGTTATGAAATTTCTGCTGTGTTAACAGAATCTAAACTAGCGCAGGTGAGCTCCAAATACTTTTGGTGTCTGAGAATTTCTCCCATCTCCCCTAAAGCATCTGGAAGTTACCAGGACGGGCAACATAATAACAGTAAAGATTGCCCTTATAACTCAGCATTCTAATGTCCAGCTTCCTCTAAGGAGGCCTCAATTTTACTCCACCTGACAAAGAGCAGGTCAGATGTTTTAATAAATCAAAAGTGAAATAAGGTAATAATAAGGCTCCTGCTTTGAATCATGTAGCATCCAGGTACTGTAATCAGAACAAAATATTCCCAAAGAGGCGTCACTCCTGCAATATGTAAACTGGATCTAAAACATAACATGAGTGATGTCTTTCCTCAGGGATTGGGCTGGCCAATCAGCCATGGGGCTCAAAATTGTTTAAGAATCTCTTTCCTTCACATATTCTAAGGTATTATCCGATCACAGAGGGACTTTATGCTCGGCAACGCACACATAAGTAAAGCCGTTATTCTGAGCTGTGAAATCTTGCACAGAGGAAATTTACAGGTTGAATGTGGGCAGAGGTAGCGTTTGGGATTAAAACCCCAGGAATCCCTCGGTTTTGATGCCAGACAGCACTCCCCCTGTCCCTCTAGGGAAATCAGCTGTGGGAAAACCTAACAAGAAGGCCAGTGTGGCATCTCACTGTGGCTTTCAGAAGGATGCTCTTAAGTGGCATTTACAAAAGTGGCATTCATGTAAAGGTTATATCCTCGAGTGAATACATCTGCTACAGAGGCGCGCAGTGATTTAATAGAGAATGGAAGCTTTGGACTTTTGGTCAAAGGTATTGGAGTTTGAGCTGATTAGAACACTCCCAGCTGATCAAAATCAAACTGTGTTATTTGTGACTTTCTATGGTTTTCACACAGGGAAGTTCACACTAAAAATACTTTCGAGATTGAATTTCACAGCCATTCTTGTTTTAATTATGGGCCCGCTGTCTGCTGTCTCTCCATTACGTCTTTTTGGAATTCACATCAAAGGAATATAAAAATGGCACAATAAAAATATTTTGACTGAGAAGTGGATGATTTTAAATTGTAGGACCTAGTAAGTTTACTGTCTTCTTTTATTCTCTCTTATTTCCTAAGTGACTCAAGTGTTCAACCAAAAATAGAGGCGTACTTAAATTCAGACCAAAAATTGAATTTTCACTCTTTTTTCCTGCTTTCAATACATTTTTAATATCAGGCCTTTTTTATCCCAGTAGTTTTGCCTCTTTAAGTTACTTTAATATATTTTTTGTGCTAAGAAAACTTACTCTAGAGACATAATGAAATCAACCCTAAGATGAAATTGGATCTCTTCACAGAAATATTAACATCAGAGTGAAAGCAAAAAAGCAATGAAAACGCATTGTATTATTTTTTCACTTTTCTATATGATTTAAGATGCATGTTTTAAAGAATGAGGTAATATATAACATAGTCTCTGGCAAGCTTAAAAATATAACTACTGTGATAAAAATATAATTACTGTGATGATTATTATTAAGCTTTATGATTTCTTTTATAACATTGGTTTAAACATTAATTTTAATGTTACACATTTAATATACTCAATCTAGCTGAGTATTTCTTTAACAAATAAATGTTAAGGTGTGTAATCTGCTCAGCTTTGAGACCTGACTCCAAAATAAAGGAGGAGCAAAAAGATATTCTGATTTTAGTATTGCCAGAGCTAAAATTTTGTTTTAAAAATTCTTTATGCAATTTCACGAAATTCTCCTCAAACCTGGCGAAGCACTTTATGGATTTATTGAGCATCAGCACAAACTAAGTAGTAATGAGCTCATTTTCATAGAATGAAGCTTATTATAATTCCAGCTGGTGAAAACTTGCACAGCTGGAGACTGGCTACAATACATCTGGTCATGAAAAAAAGTTCTAACAAACTCGTAACAAAAGGCTCTTTCTATGACTTTGAGGAAACCATTTTCCATGGAAATCCACGTATGTGACCTAATATAAAGCTAAAACATGTTCAACCCTTCTTTTAATACATTTGTACCCATTTATTTTAAGAAAATTAAGGTTAAAAAGAGCTTGACATCACAACTTATTCTGATTAGAATATAGGGCTCTCCAGAAGGAAATAACATTTCAAAGCCAAATCCAAGATATGGCAAATTGGAGTAAATTATCCCAGATTCTGCACAAGACAGTGGGGAGGGGGGATTGGGGATGCTCTTTCAAGGACCAGAAGATAAATGATGCTCAGGGAAAGAAGGTGCTCTAGCCACCTATTAAAGAAAGGTTTGTTCATTTGTTCAGTAGCATGAGGCATATCCTTACAACTAAGGTAGAGGTGGCAACCAGCACACACCTCTCACTCATTCATTCATTTATCCAGCGGTTATTGAGCACCCACTAGCACAAGTAACATCTCACGTCTTGCTTTCACACTGCTTTTTGTGTTTTCATCATAACTTTATCCACTGTCAATGATAATTACTCACTCTTGAGGTCATCACTGATTTCTCTTTTCTCCTACGCTCCATATCTAACACATCCCCAAATCCTGTCAATTAGGCCTTTTTACAACCTCCACCACTACACCCTTGTCCAAGCCACCAACTATCATGTCCCATCTGAAATATTACAATTGCTCTAATTATCTCCCTGCTCACGCTACCTATCAGTAATTGTCTACATAGTAGCAACAGTGATGCTTCTAAAAACTTACATATGAGCATGTCAGTCCATTGCCCCAAACTCTGCAATGACTTCCTCAAACACATAGGAGTGCAGTTCAGAACCCTGTGGAGGCTTATATGGTCCTGCACGATTTGGTCCTGACTATTCCGTCTGCTTCACCTCCTCTCTTGCCACTTCCCTTTTGTTCCCAATGGTCCAGTCACACTGGCTTCCTTGGCCTTTCTCCAATATATCAAGCAAGTTCTACCCCAAAGCATTTGTACCTGCTGCTCCTTATGCCTGAAATGTTCTTTCTGCATATTCCCTACTTCATACGGCCTCTCTCTCTGCTGTTTCTTAGCTAAACTTTTGACTTAGCTGATGGCATTTTGTGATATTTTCTCCTTTTCTGTGTTCCCCCTTCACCATCCAATCAATCCTCTACCTATGGCCACCAGAGTGACCTGTCTGAAGCACAAATCTGATCAGGCCCCTCCTCTGCTTTGAAGTCTTTAGGCGACTAGCACTGCCTTTAAGAGGAATTATACTCTTACGGCCTTAACAATCTCATCCTAACTCTTTTGGCTGTTTCTTCTCCACTTTTCAACCTCCACTTTATAATCCAGGCACATCAACCCATTCATTCTTCCCCTTACCTGCTACACACTCTTACCTCTTTTCCTTGATTCACGCTGTACCTCCTGCCTGCCATGCTCTCACTTCTCTCCTTGGGAAATTCTACACCAGGAAATCACAGTAAGAAGATGAATGTGAACAGTATTCATGGAAGAAGGAAGATTTAAACCAGGTGTTGAAGGAGGAGACACGGGATAAGTAAGAGGGAGAAAGGAGGGCCTTCCAGACAGGGTGACACTTGACAAAGCAGAGAAGTGGGAGTGTAGCTCCTGAAGGCGTCACTCCTTGAGATTTGTTGAGGCTATTGGAGAGTGCATAATAGAGGGATGTGAAAATAAGAATAGAGAAGCGGGATGGAAGAAGCCCGATTACAGAAGCCAGGCAGAGGCATGGGACAGGGGCTTGAACTGATCAGCTTCCATGGAATATTGTAAGAATTAAATAAAATGTTGTATCTCAAGTCTCTAGCACAGTAGTGGGCACATAAGGGTCCCTCAATTTGCAAAAGAGGTAATTAGCAAAAAGATTGATGGTAAGTTTGTGATCAAGGTAACAACGAAAACAAAGTTCTCCAGTTGGAGCGGGTAGAAAATGCCTGTCTCACGGCAACCGCCCCCAAAGGCACGTTTATGGATTTGATGAAATTACTTCCGAAATTAACGTTTTTTGGATATATCTGGTTCTAGTTTTAATTCAACTAATACACTTTTAGGGATAGTCTTATGGGTGTTCCTTCTGGGATAGTTTTAGATTTGCAGACAAATTATGCAAATAATGATATTGAACATGATTTATAATTTGCTTGAAATATATTCATGACCCAATGAGTTTAACTATACCATGTGCTCTTTCACCACAAATCAAAATAGATCAGTCCTACCTCACATCTTGTGACGGGAGAGTAAAGATGTGTCTTTATCTCCAAACTATAGCATTATAAACGTCTTTAAGATTTAAATGTAAGAAGTGGCAATATTCCTTCATCGGTAAAACCTTAACCATAAAAAGCTCAAGTCATGGCAAACGGCAGGTCTTAGTGGATTGAAGGGCATTTTCCATGAACCGTGTAGTCCACAGGAAGTGTGACACAAGTGCTGACCATGTGCCTGCAATGTCTACATTACAGGACAGCTCCACTACAGCCTTCAGACCTTAGAGACGTGTAAATCCCCGGTATGTGACTTTCATTTTTTTAAAGAAGCTGACTTGATAGTTCTCCTGAGTACTATGATTTCTGTATTACAAAGAGTGACCTACCAGGTAAAATTAGAATCTTTTAAAATGTTTAGTGGAGTGGGAGAATGGTGCTTGAGAGCTGCAGAAGGAAAACGTGCCCTGCTTAAAAGAGTATTGGAACTTTGCAATTCAATTATGATTTTGTCAGCTAAAAAGTCACAGATGATAAATGCACTGTGGTAGCTCAAGTCATTGGATAAACTTTTTTTAGGGACAAGAGAAATCTAAAGAAATAAGACAGGTTGATAACTATTTGGAGCTTCTTTTTGCTGAACTTTTTGAAACATACAGGCTCTTGGTTAATTCCTCCTAACTTGTCTTCTACGTGTTGGACTGTTGGTCATTCATACTGCATTCTTCTCTTGCTGACTCAGCTTTTATAGAAACGATCTGCAGCAGGAGTGGCTACATAGTTTTCAGGGCATAGTATATTACAAAAAGGCAGGTCCCCTTGTTTATAAGTAAGGGATCTCAAAAGGGAAGAGGAAGACACTAAACTGAGGGTGGGGTCCTTCTAAGCGAAGTGCCCTGTGCAGCTAGACAGGTTGCACACCGGGGAGGACAACTCGGACCTGTAGGCAAACAGCAGTAGCAGAGGACCCAGCCTGCCCGTTTCACACACTGTCTGTCACAATGTATCCAGTAGGTTAGTTAGCGATACAGTAGTGCTTAAGCAACACCACTTTCTGAATTTCTTGAAACTTCGTTCCGTTTTTTTCCCAGTCAATAAACACTGTTTCTTTTTTCTAATTATAAGGACTAATTAAATCATATTTGGGGAAAAATGTACTATTTTGCTCTTTATTGCTCCTGTACAAGGAAGGACTGCCATAAATATTTTGTGTTTATTGAGTACTGTTCTAGAGGCTGGCAATACAGCAGTGAACCAGGTAATGCCTTTGCTCTATGGAGCATATCTTTTTTTTTTTTTTTTTTTTGAGGAAGATTAGCCCTCAGCTAACTACTGCCAGTCCTCCTCTTTTTGCCGAGGAAGCCGGACTCTGAGCTAACATCCGTGCCCATCTTCCTCTAGTTTATACGTGGGACGCCTACCACAGCATGGCTGCCAAGCCGCACCATGTCCGCACCCGGTATCCGAACCAGCAAACCCCGGGCCGCCGAGAAGCGGAACGTGCAAACTTAACCGCTGCGCCACCGGGCCGGCCCCTATGGAGCATATCTTTTAATGGGGCTGTTTCATACATCAGCAAAGACCTCAGCAATTTATTTATTTTTTTAAGACTCTAACTGACAGAGCTTTTTCCTGAAATAATTGTGCTCTTAGTTTCGATGAGCTTAATTTTGGTTGGGCAAAAATGAAAACTCTTTTTGGAGAAAAAAATGTGATAATTTAAGGAAATTTGACTTAGTAAATACCCTTGAATTAACTTACATCATTTAATGAGTTTAGTTATTTAAAAAAGCAGGAAATTGTTGATCAGAAAATGCATAAGGACCAGGGAAATTTGTTATCATTTCCCTTTAAATATGTCAATAACTTCTTTTTTTATCATCATCTTTTGGTAGTTTTCTTCCCATGAGTCATGTCCAAGTGTTGCTCAGATTTCCAAAATTTTCCATTATGTCCTTCTTCCATAGTGGCCATATGCAAAGAAACAAGAATCAGACAACAAAGAGATAAATGTATGGTACTTCTTTTTATGACAAGTTCAAATGTTTCTTCTCTTTTCTCTCTTCATTATTTCTTCCTTTTCATAGAAATTTGCCTCATTGTTCCATTTGTTCCTCGATTTGGGAATATATCCACCCGTAATTTTACATTAGGACACCAATTACATACACAGCATAATTCTCATGAATCACAATGCCTTTGTAAGTATCTTATTACAGAGAAAGGCTCTTTTGAGGTCGAGTGCGATTTCTTTTCCTATCATATATCCTCTGCTTGTGGCAGTCCTATTGATGTCAGTCAACAGCAAAGTACTGAATCTGTGAAACTAATAATTTTTATTTCAGATATTCATTCTGCATTTAGACTTCACTCTCTTAGAAGTTTTCTATCTTTTTTCTCATTATCAAACTAATATTCTGTGTTGGTGAAAAGATGAATGAGTGTTACTTAATTATCAAGAATTGACAGATGTTATAGATTTATTTTTCACTCCTAAAAATGGCTTTGAGTCTTGAGGTCTATAAAAGCCAAGAAATATCTGCCTGGCTTTTTGTGTGCTTATTCCAGTAAATAATTTGTTCTTATAATTTGCAGCATTTCCCATCAAGAGATGTAAAAAACAATCTTAATTTCTGCAGCATTTTACTTCAAAATTGGCCTTGTGGCTTATGGCCATCTTGTTTCCTGCAAGGATAGCGCCAGATTCATTTTTAATAAAGCATCTATTTAACTTTTAGTTAAGGAACTACAAATAGTTCCCAAAAAGCCTGCTGACCACAGTCTGAAAATATGAAATGTTCTTTGGAGGGTTTTGGGTGTGGATGGAGAGACACATTTTCGTAATATTCAGTATGTCATCATCAAGTAATGTTTACAAACCCCAACACCCTGGGGATGCGTGCAAGGTTTAGCAAGCAGATGTTAGCAGTCAAGGAAAAGTTATGACTGCTGCCTAAAAATATTCCCTCTTGCCTATCGGTTACGTGCAAGATTGTTAAGATCTCTTCTTCTTGGTGTGTGTAATTTGCTTGGTTTATAGAACAATTAATCCAAAAACAAATTTGAAAATTGCTGAAAGAAATCCTCCATAAATGGCAATCCCAGAACCTCTTGTCCATTGTTATAAGGGAGTTTTTTCTGTTGAAAAGAAGCTAGCTGTGGGCACTCTAAGAATATGGCTTAAAATGATTACCTTATACTTCATTTAACATAATGCTTAAAAAAAAAATACAGACTTTCCGTCCTGCCTCTCTACTTCTTCGATTATTAAGTTGTTGAAAATGCTAATTGTGTCACCTAGCAACTCTGAAAACATATTAACTTCAGATTCTTAGAACTGACGTATCTTTTTAGTGGAAAAAGATAAAATAAAGTGAGTCTTTGGCCTTGATGTATTGATATTTAGAGAGCAAATCTTTCCTCCTCTAGATACAGTAAGGGGTTTGAGGCAAGTTGAGATGATCTTTCCAGAAGGGCCAGTTAGAACGTTGGACTAATATTAAGTGGACAAACAAATTTAAATATAACTTTAGTGATATTGCTTGTGACCAGTCTTAATAGAAGATCAGATTCAATAAAATACTCCAAATATTTTTAAATTCAATGAGTTTTTAGTGATATGAATAAAACAACACATTGGTCATTGGAGATTGCTAGACACCAACTCATTCTGAAAATTGCTAAATAAAAGAAAAAAATTAAGTATTTATTTTGTCTTTTCTGTACACACTCTTATTTCAGGATAACTAAATAGTCGATGAGGAAATACTGTTTTTTGAAGAATTCCAGTCAACCAATGCAAAAGAAATAAAAAATGAGACGATCATCATTTTGCAGGTCCGAAGGAAATAATGGCTTGAGGCAATGATTACCCAGAGTTCTTAAAACCATTAGCTGAAAAGTTGATGGGAAGTTTTACAAAGAATGGATCAGGTTGACACCTGAACCAACTGATCAGTCTTAACATCATTAAGAGTGAGACGGTCAGCCATTCTGCCCCTGCTGATGTGATCCGGAAGTGAACAGTTCAACCTATAAAATATTAAAAGTTGAGTGTGTATCTCTTCAGTCACGAGGTCTCGTTACCAGTTTACAGGAAACAGAGGGGATGGGGAACATGTTAAATAACACCATAAGGATGCAATCAGATGCAATCCTACAGAATGTGGGAGATCCTACAGGACTGTCTGTTTGTTGGTTTAACAAATAAGTGGCACGGACAATGTAAAATAAAAGGAGTGAAAGCTATTATAGGTAAGAGTCTTAAAGGCATATCAGGCAAGAGCAATGGGTGGCCCTGATTTAGATCTTCGTGCAAATACACGAACTATAAAAAGACCTTTTTGAAAAAACAGAGGAAAGTTAAACATGGACTGAGCATTAAATGGTTTTAAGGAATTATAGTTATTTTTGTTGAGCATAATGTTATTATTGTGATTGTGTTTTAAAAAAGGAAGTTCTTAATGATAATAGATGTACACTGATGGGTGAAATAATGTGATGTCTGGTATTTGCTTTAAATTCAGAGAAAAACAGTTGGAGTTGCTGGGCTAGACGAAACAAAGTGGCAGAATGTTGTTAATTATGGGAGCTGGGTGATGAAGAAGCAGAGATCCCTTATAGTACTTATATTTATTCTTATACCAATATTTATATGTATATATATTTGTATTTATACAATTCAATGTATAATATATATATGTGTGTTTGAAAATATCCACAAGGAATAAATTCAAGTTAGTTAATTCAATTATTCTCTTAAACAATAAAGATTTGGAGAAAGAGAGCTAACCTAGGGTCACTCACCTCTTTTCCTTTAAAATGAAGAATAAGTGGGGCAGGCCTCATGGCACAGTGGCTAAGTTTGGCAAATTCCGCTTTGGCAGCCCGGGTTCACAGGTTCAGATCCCAGGCATGGACCTATACCACTTGTCAGCCATGCTGTGGTGGCAATCCCCATATAAAGTGGAAGACTGACATAGATGTTAGCTCAGGGCTAATCTTCTTCAGGAAAAAAAAAAGAAGAAGAAGAATATAAAAGTACCCCATGCCCTGCCTTATGAAAGCAGAAAAATGCATTTCAGAAAGATTTTCAGCAAGTGAAAGAATTGAAACTAAAAGTTGAAATTTGAACTTTCCAACAAGTAGGAGATTCAGCTCATCAGAATGCTCCCCGACATTCTGCGCATTGTAGTTAAATATTCTTTAGTTGTAATTTTTGTTTACTTTGTCTTGCAAGGAAGGAAAGTCATTTCTCATGCAGTTTTCTCATATATATTTGTTCAAGGAAAACCATTTTCTGTGTAATTGAGCTTTAACCATCCTCTAAGACTTCTCTTTTCTCTGGTATCAATTCTTAATCTACATTCGTGTTTGGTGGCCCAGTTGAGAATGGAGGGGAATGAGTGTTGTTGAAGAAAATAAAAAGTTTGCTGAACCAAAAAGAGAAAGCATGAGGTTCGTAGAACCGAACGCCTTCTGAAGTAACTTTCAAAGGGTTCATATTGGTTCCCTTTGGCGCAACTTTGTTTAAGTCTAACAAACTCACTGGTATAAATGTTTCTTTGACGATAGGACCCCCATCAGATTCTGTTCTGATACATTGAGAACAGTGAATCTGAATGAATGCAGAATTGGTAAATACGAGTGCCCATTAAATGCACTATTTATAAGTAAATGATTAGTAATTAGAAAAAATGGTTTACCTTTCAGGTGCTCGGAGAAAACAAGTGCGCGAATGTAAGGTATTACATTTTGAGGGGGAGTTTATGGAATCCAAAACATTTCCAAAACCCATATCTGTGCAGATCACAAGTAAGTTCCTTTGACCCCAAGTAACTGGGTTTCAAAAGTGAAGTGATTCTGGTGGGCAAGAATACACAGTCCGAGGAACGTGGTCATGTGCCCGTTGATGCCCAAGCTCTGATACCAACCTCATCCTCATACTAAGGGGGAGAGTGGGTTTTGCAGTAATGAAAGCATGCCTACTACGGCTTGCCAAGAGAATTCTGCGTCTCTGATTTGTGCGAGGCCATAGTTATCAAGACTTGCTGCCTTCAGCGTGGGCTGGGCACTGCTGGCCAGCCACCAGAAGTCTCAGCTACTTGGTGGGCTGGCCTCGAGGTGGAGGCCATGACTACCTGTCTGTTCAGCAGAACACCTGGGAGCCAGGCGCTCTTGCTCTGGCTTGTGAGTAACAGGAGGGGCAGTCAGTCTCCTGAAAGCCATGCAGGGCTGCCTCGTGAGCAATGGGCTTTCTCTTTGTCCCTATTGATTTACATCTATCTGCTAATACATCAGAGAAATAAATTGACTTTGGCCCGGCCAGCAGATATTTTTAGTTACCTGAATGCAAAAAGCTTTACTTTCATCATAAATGGGGTGCGGGAGCAGGGTTTGAGAAGTATTGCCGGCTGTGAAAGAGAACACAGATCCCAGACACGTGGTCAGTAGCTCAGCACGGGTCCCACCTAGCCAGGTGGTAACAGAAGTCATGATGGTGACAGCAGGAGTCTTATCTTAATAAACTCTGCTTTCTCTGATTCAAGCCTTTCCTTCTTCCCTTTGCTGTAATTGCTTGTGCTCAACCCTACGTCTTCCCCTTCCTGCCATGCAGGTGGAAATCCAATTAATAAAATTTAGTTTGATGGGTAAAAAAAACTGGTTTATGCCTAAAAATGGAAAATTTAAATGTAAATGTAAGGGAAGCAGGCTTATAGAAAACCATTTCAGCTCTGCTGCAGTGCGCATTGGAAAATATGAGGAGCTGGATTATTCAAGAAAGCCTTCAAGCCAAGTTTTAGAAGTGGACAGTGGATGAGAAGATTGATTTCTGGTTAATAATGTCACAGGTTATTCCCAAAGTTTCTTTAGATAAACTGAATATTATCCTTAAAAATCATTTAAGGGGCCAGTCCTGTGGCCTAGTGGTAAATTTGGCACGTTTCACTCTGACAGCCCGGGTTCACATCCTGGGTGCAGGCCTACACCACTTGACTGTGGCCATGCCGTGGCCCTGTCCCACATACAAAGTAAAGGAAGATTGGCACAGATGTTAGCTCAGGGACAATCTTCTTCAAGCAAAAAGAGGAAGATTGGCAACAGATGTTGTCTCAGGGCTGCTGTTGTTATCTTCTTCAGCAAAAAAACCAAAATCATTTAAGCATCAGATTGGCACAATAGGCATCTTGGCAATGAACTTGAAATTTGCTCTTTCCCTGAGAGAACAGATATTGCAATTGTCATGTTCTTGACATGGCTAAGGAGGCCTCTGGTCTCTTTTAATTTAGTGTGGTGACCTTATTTTAAAAGTTACCTGAATTGCTTCAATCAGAAAGTTCATCAAGGCCAGCCTTAGCAAGAGACACAGTAGGTAATTAACAATGTCATGTAATTCTAGGATCGTACAAAAAGATCCCAATTTGCCTCTGCTTCTTCCCAAGGCCTGAAATCCTGTCATTGAAGCTTCATTCTCTTTGCTTAAAAGTTTGATCTTTGTCAAAATTCAAATAAACATTGCAAGACTAACACTCAAAGCTGTGAGTGAGCATACAACCCTGTGTCTCTCAAACAGACGTGCACAGACCGATGGGAACTCCCATGTATATTTTTCACATGCCTGTATTTTCAGTTCTGCAATCATATAACACTTTTATTAATTATAAAATCTAAACTCTTTTGCATTGGTAATTGGCATCCATTTCTTGGGAAATGAGTGAGAATTTTTTCTTTTAAAGTGGTTCTTACGTTTTTCCAGTTTAGAAACACAGAGCTGCACAGCAGCATCAATGGATGGTCCGATGGCAGCTTTTGCTGGGAGTGCAAGAAGGTGCCAGTGAGGGAAACAGTGGTGCAAGGACGAGGAGGACAGAGAAGACAAATGTCCCTTCTTTAGTGCTGCACCCAGCAAGGCCTTTTGAAGTGGAGCCAGGTTCTCTGGCTGCTGCAGACGGTGGCCAACAGCAGATGGAACGCTGTGCTAGGAGCGAGCCCAGGACAAATGTAGGGCACAGGGTGGGGACTGAAGCTAGGAGTGGAGCCATCATGGAAGGCGCGGAAGCAGATTCTTGGCATTGTCTTTCCTTTAAGAAAAATCCTCCGTGCTGTCTCTCCTTCAGCAAGCTGTTTATCTTGGGCCTTCTGCACAGCCGGCTGAAAGAAAGGTGGGGCCAAGAAAATGGAAAAGCTGAATCACCAAAGGTCATGCCACTTTCCCAAGATCACACAAGAAGGTACAGTACTCTCTGAGTTGAGAGGCCGCAGAGTGGTCCTGGCTTCCTGCTCCCAGCTTTGGCCCTCAGATGACTCACTGTCCTTGATTCTGTCTCAGGCATGCACTCTGTGACCCAGGATTAGCTGATCCGACCTAAAAGGAAAGGTTTCATACTTTTAAATGGTCTTCCTCTTCTCCCTTCCCATCACTTCCTTGGGGATTTCGATTCTTAAGGTTTTTATTTCATTTTTTTTTTTCTTTTTAAGGGTGGGAGTATTGTATAAGTCATCTTTATCTTCAAACTTTAAATGGGATTATAACTGAACCTGGGGCGGCAGGATCCTCCTTTTTTGTCCCTTCTGACATGCAGGAAGGATGGCCATCAGGAAAGATCTATTGCCCATGATTCTTTGCTTCCTCCTGCATTGGTTCTTTACTTCTTCTGTGCCATTCACACCTTGGACCATCTGATGGAGCCTATGGACTCCTCTGGATAATGGTTTGAAAGGCTTCAAATAAAACACATAGGATTACATAGAATCACAAAGGGTACCAATCACATTGAAATATAGGTCTCAAAACGTTAAACACCAAACCTTTGTTGTAGCAATCTATGTGCTTCTTTACTAATACTTAAATAACAAGACATAGTGGCAAGTTTAATAATTATCATAATTTCAAAATGGTGATGAGAGTAGATGAAGATACCTACAATTACCTCAATGGGATCTAAAACGATCTGTGACTTCTGTTCCTGATGAATTACAGTAACAGTCACTGAGGTTTGCTGCTTACATTCATAACTGAAGGAAATGACAAATGTTGGTTTGAGGTTAGTGAGAATAAAGATGTCATTTTTTTAATACAAGTTCACAGACTCTTTGAATGCTATCCAAGGACCCCGGCTTCAGAACCGCCGGCCTAGAAGATGTGGTGGATTGTTGACCTGACCGATTTTCTCGTTGGCTGATTATGAGGACAGGATTTTGTATTCAAGGGAACTTTCAAATCCTTCCTTCCAAGTTTTTCCCCTAAATTTTAATTTTTCATATGCAAAGGTATACCTAAGCAACTTCTGATATAATGCCGAGAAACTGGCAAGATTGATTCCAGTCATAACCTTATTTTCTTCCATTCTCTTGTGCTAAACATCAGAGAGGCTGGAATTGGCACTGCTGCTTCAGCCAAGGTAAGGGAATGGCCTCTGTCTTGGGGGCTTGATTTTCTACTTCCTCTGGCAACTCTTAAGCAAGGGAGTGTATCTACCACACCATTCCCACATGTTTATGTAGTTTTCCTTCAAAGGACTTCTTAAACCCGATGTTGCCTTTGAGAAGCTTCTGGATGCTGTTTCATAGAAAGCAGATCATGCTGTTTCTGACTTTGCATTTTGGGGAACAAAATCCAATTCTACCGATGTTGGTTTCTCCATTGGAATTCTCGGCCACAGTGTACATAGGCATAAGCACACGCCCACCTAATTTCATTCTCAGTCTTCCCAAGAATCTATTTTGGGGTATATTTACATTTCTATTCTGACCATTCATATTAATCTAAATGTTCTTTCGCTTATTCACTCATACCTTATAAGGAAAGTTCTGTTATTAGCTAGATATTGTCCTTGACGCCTGCCGCCATGTGAGACAGAAAAAACTCTCAAGAATACAGACAGATGAATTCTTGAATTTTCTGATTATCCAAAGTTGTTCCTAAAGAATCAAGGAATTTACAACACTTAACAAATGCAATGATTACTGTAATTATAGATACAAAATTAAAAGACCATTGAACCAAAACATATACCTTGCACATAAACTGGATATTGTTATTGTTTACTTAAAAGTACTGGTACATTTTCTTTTAACCTTGACTCTGAGTCAATGTTGTGCTTCATCGTGGATGTGGGTGTTGCTTCACGTCGTGTGTATTCCTACAGCTCTCATCTTGGTGTCTCTGTGCCATGACTTGCACACTGTTGACATTCAGAGACAACATGTCCTCTTGTTCTCACCACTTTATTGGCCAACACTGAGAGACTTGCCAGAGGTGTGCTGGGAAATGCTTAACAAGTGGCTCCACAGGGGAAATAAAGGCCAGATTTGTAGCACTTGCCAATTTTTGGGGTGTAAATCCTCCCACCATGGAAGATTTCAGGCTGCTAAAATGACTTCACTGAACACAGAGTTGGAAAAGATTGAGTACAAGTGGCTCTCGTAAGCCAGGGCAAACTGGTTCCAGCACCTCACTCTAGATTCACTGTTCCTATGGCTGAGAGCTGTGATTGTCTAAATCCAGGCTTGTTTTCCTCTCTTTGTTCACACGCAATCTACACAGCAATCTCAGAGATTGTAGAGACAGAGATAGAAAGAGAGAGAGAGTGGGAGAGAGAGAAGCATCCAGCTAAAAACTCCCCCTCTGACACTCTTTCTCTTGAAGCTGATTTCTGGGGGTCAGTTTTGGTAACAGTCAGTATTATATGGCCTCATTATAGGCCACTTTATGTTCTGTTTTAATGTTCTTCATTACTACTGATGTCACCTACTAAATGACTGCAGAAGCTAAAAGTCACATCTGTTAGAGATTCCGCTCTTACACCCACATCGATCCAAGTATCACACCAGCTTGATGCAGGCCACACATGTTCCAGTTAACTAGGGAAGCCATAAAAAATTTCTTCCAATGAAGCAAGACTCGTGACTCTCTTGTAGCATTCTTGAAAGTATTATCTAGAATGAGATATTCTTCAAGCAGAAACATTTTCTCTTTAAAATACTTTTAGTATAATGGACTCCTATTAGTTGAAGTCAGGGTACAGTACATCTAGAGAATTCCCCCAAATCTGTCCACAGAGCATACAATACAATTATACATACTATACAATTCATCTATTTAGAGTGTACAATTCAATGGTTTTTAATATATTCACAGAGTCATGTAACCATTAGCACCATCAATTTTAGAACATTTTTACCACTCCTAGAGAAACTCTGTACTCATTAGTAGTCATTTTCCATTCTTCCCTGCCCATGGGCCCAGGAAACCACTAATCTACATCTGCCTCTATAGATTTGGCTATTCTGGACAGTTGATAGAGATGGAATAATACAATGTGTGGTCTTTGTGACTGGCTTCTTTCTCTTAGCATAATATTTTCGAAGTACATCCAAGTAGTACCATGTATTAGTACTTCTTTCCTTTGTGTATTGTGATTTGCAAAAATTTTCTCCCATTCTGTAGATCGTCTTTCCTCTCTTTTGGTGATATCTTTTGCAGAACCCGTTTTTAATTTTGATGCAGTCCAATTTTAAAAAAATAGTTTCCTTTTGTGGGTTGGCCTTGTAGCATAGTGGTTAAGTTCATGCACTCCACTTCAGCAGCCTGGGGTTCACAGGTTCGGATCCTGGGTGTGGACCTACACACTGCTCATCAAACCATGCTGTGGCAGTGTCCCACATACAAAATATAGGGAGATTGGCACAGATTTTAGCTCAGGGACAATCTTTCTCAAGCAAAAAGAGGGAGATTGAAATGGATGTTAGCTCAGGGCCAATCTTCCTCACATACAAAAAAATTTCCTTTTGTTGCTTATGCTTTCGTATCATTTCTAAGAATCCATTACCTAATTCAACGTTATGAAGACTTATGCCTATGTTTTCTTCTAACAGTTTTATAGATTTAGCTCTTAACATTTAGGTCTCAAATTCATCTTATGCTAATTTTTTTTTATGGTGTGAGTGTGGTCCAACTTCATCTTTTTGTAGATTTATTCTTCTTTGAATAGATTCAATTTAGATTTATTCATAGATTCACAGATCAATTCATAGGTTTATTCTATGTTCAACTTCATTCTCTTGTATATTTAGCTCTTACATTTGGGTCTCTGATTCATTTTGTACATGTTTTTTAATGTGGTATGAGTGTGGTCCAACGTCATTCTTTTGTATGTGGATTTCCAGTTGTCCCAGCACCTTTTGTTGAAAAGACTATTCTTTCCGTATTGAATTGTTTTGGCGCTCTTGTTGGAAATCATTTCATCGTCGAGTCAAATCTTAACTAAGTGGAAGACTTAAGGAATTCTAGGTCAACACAGGACTCTAAGCAAGTCAACTTTATTGCTGGTTCTCCAGATATCATTAAGGTTAATTTGAATCTGCATACCACCAAGTGAGGAGCTGTGTACTCACGTCAGACAGAAAAAGAGCACTAATGAAGTGCCTCAGGACATTGCTCTTGACCTTGTTCTGTTTAGCATTTTATTGATGATTTGAATGAGGGTGCATGTTTATTACACTTTCAGAGAACTCAAATCTGAAAAGAGAGTTATTCCATACTACCTGTAAAAGAATTAAAATTCAAAATGCTCATCATAGGCCAGGAAACTAGACTGAAATGAACAAAATGAAGGCAGCCTGAGATAAATAAGAAGACTTAGTGTCAAAAGGTAATTACATAAGGGGCTGGCCCCGTGGCCGAGTGGTTAAGCTCGCATGCTCCGCTGCAGGCGGCCCAGTGTTTCCTTAGTTCAAATCCTGGGCGCGGACATGGCACTGCTCATCAGACCACGCTGAGGCAGCGTCCCACATGCCACAACTAGAAGAACCCACTACGAAGAATACACAACTGTGTACCGGGGGGCTTTGGGGAGAAAAAGGAAAAAATAAAAAATCTTTAAAAAAAAAAAAAAAAGGTAATTACATAAGTGTTGTGTATTGGAAAGTTGCCCGGAGGTTTTAGTTAAAAGAATTATAGTTTCTAGATTCAGGGGTTGATATTTCTATCATTCTCTACATTAGTTCCTCCACATGCTCAGGGAGACCCTTACACAGGCCCTGAAATCCCCTTGATACCACTATGTAACAACCTGGCAAGATGCTTATGCAGCCAATGGGTTTTTGCCTGTTATTTCTGGGCAAGGTGCACCAAGGTCTAAGTGTTCCTAATAAGAAGCAGGAGATATCTATCTATCTATCTCTCTCCATACACACATATATCTGTATACACACACACATACGTTTACAGTATACACACATAGGCACACTTATGCACACATATACATATGCAGATAGATAAATAGATGAATTATACAGTTTCTGAAGACGCTTTTTTTTTTAAAGATTTTATTTTTTTCCTTTTTCTCCCCAAAGCCCCCCAGTACATAGTTGTATATTCTTCGTTGTGGGTCCTTCTAGTTGTGGCATGTGGGACGCTGCCTCAGTGTGGCTTGATGAGCAGTGCCATGTCCGCGCCCAGGATTCGAAGCAACGAAACACTGGGCCGCCTGCAGCAGAGCGTGCGAACTTAACCACTTGGCCACCGGGCCAGCCCCTGAAGACACTTTTTTTGATGTTTTCCTCTTTGTTCAATAATTATACGTCTAAAAGTTTTTGGTGAATAATAGTCCCTCTCTATATATTTCACTTACTTACTCTTTTGATATGCGTGTGTTTTTCCACATATAAATTAGGGACAAATCTTTAACCCATATAAAGTTGAAAAAAAGGTAAAATAAAAGCCTATTACAAGTTACTCTGCACCCTAAATTTCTACTCTAAATAAGATTATAAAAGCAACCAGAGAATTCTTTCCATCTCTACCTGATAAAACTAGCATCCCAGGATAGTTGCCTGATGTTTCTTTTAGGGTCCCTGGAATGACATCTTGGGCATCCCACTCCGTCATGTGGCCCTATCAAGAGTCTCCTGGATCTGAAACTTTGACTAGTTGAAGAGCCTACACCATTAGACAAAGGGTCCGTATTCAGTGGGGTTAACTCTACCTTAATTCCTATCTGAGCATGAAGGAAAAATACAGCCCTGAGCAGCCCTGCCTCTTGTATCCTCCAGCTTAACTAGAATATAACATTCAATTCTGAGTGTGAAGACATCAGAATAAAACTAACGAACTAGAGAATATTCTGTAAGAGATATGGAAGCATCCTAGATGAGGAATGTTTGGGGAAAAAAATGAAATGCTGTAGTCTGGAGAAGAAAAGATTAAAGAAGATATGATAGGTATATTTAAATATTAAGGCAGTTATTATGTTTTGTAGAGGAATATGTAAATTTTTACCTTCCGATTCTTGACATCAGTACTAGGAGCAATGGATGTATTATACTTTTACCCAAACTAATGAAGAACATTCTAACAACAGCAATTGTATGACCAAAGACAGGTCTACCTTGTGAGGGGTGAACACAATCTCTAAAGCAAAAGTTAGAAGTCCACCTATTGGAGATTCTATAAAAGAGATGGGGGAAATGATTGGGCAAGATCCCTTTCAAATATAAATGTCTATAATTCTCTCCATCCATTATTGTCATCAAGCTATAGACACTTGGCTCTAAACACAGGTTTTCTTCTTCCCAATAACCCAAAGGACCTAATGATAGTATTAGGCTCTGCTCTGCCCTAGGATATAGAGCTGGGCCTCCTTTCTCATCCAGTCACAGCCCATATCATATATGATTTCTCTCCACAATGATGTCAAAGCTTATTCATCCTCCCCCAAGCCCATTTTTTAAAACTTAGCAAAACGTCTGGTCTTTGGTTTTGTGTTACGTTCATTGGAGAAGCCCAATCTGTTATACAAAAAAATTGAGCAGCCTGAATTTAGATTCATGTTTAGTGCAACTTGTCCTCCTGTTTTTCTTCTATTTATCAGGTACCTTCCAATGACCACTTCTTGGAGGTCTACAAACACTAGTTTTGTTCCCTCGTCATGTTGTTGGGTTCTCCATCCCTGCTCCCCTTTCAAAGGTGCAGCCAAGGTTACACATGGGAATATGGGTCCCCAAAAGGATCTATTTGCTGGCTGATGGTAGAAGTTGGATGAGCCAAATACCTGCTTCTTCCCGAAACATGTTACTGGGTGAGAGGAAAATGCCAAGTAGAGCATCTATTTCTGAATTATATCCCAATTGGTCTCGGCCAACCAAGCTATATCTAGTAGTAATGCTTACATCAAAACAGTCATTCTGATATGACTAGTCTCATGTATATCTTGATTGTGAACAGAGTATAAAGAGAATACATCTGTTCTCTCTGATTCCTAAGCTTGTTTCGTAAATAAGGAAATCTATGACCCTAGAGAAGTAGACTACAGGTGGAGCCTGTAGACACACACACACAAACCCACACTCTTTCGGCAATTCAGTAACATTATGGCTTTTTTGTTATGGGTTGTTAAAATTTGAGATGGCAGTCTTCACATGGTGACAAATTGTAAAATAACTCTTTTAATCTTTTCCTCTTTTTTCATGTACCAGATCCCTTCTCTCTTAAACATACTACACAAAACACTGGTTACACGTTAACAGCAGGAAAGAAGAAACGACCTATTTTTCAGTGCTGTCGTCATGAAAATATAATGAAATGTGCTACATTTCTGGTGAAGGAATCAATATTGGGACACGGCCTTCAAATGGTTTGGCTGAAAGGGGAATGTCCATTTGTCACCTTTCTCTCTCCTTTCACTATCATAAAAAAAAACATTGAGCAAGAGACACTTTTACATCTTTCAGTAGATGAAAGGAGGAAAGTTGGCACGTCTGAGGCAATTAATCTCAAAGGATGGGTGAAAGCTTAGATAAAAGGCCCAAATGACTTCCTCTTTCAATCTGAAAACAGCCTCTCCAGAAATATTTATAATCCCTAAGGTATGAACCAGAAAGGAGATAATGCTTTGAAATATGGCAGTGTAAATATGTGTCATCAGTTTAATGGTTCTTCTTAAAAAGGAAACTACTTTTGAAAACTCTTGGAAAGGGCGAGGTGCAAAGAGACTTGAGTTCTCACCCCAGCACTGGTCATTTCTAGCTTGGTGATGTGGAACCTCTCAGAGTCTTTTCACCTGTAAAATAGACCATCTCAAGGACACAACATAAGATTAATCGAGAAGGTTCAATGAGGTAATAAATATACAGTGTTTGGCATAATAGTGGCTGAAGAGAGGTGAATATCTAATAGAAATAAGTCTTTGATGATAAAAAATTTAAGAAAATTGGAATTCAATCTCTTATTTTTAAAACTTTTTTATGACTGAATATGTCATTTTTAAAGGTAGCGCATGCATTTGTGGTTCCAACAGAAATAATATCATGTAGTTTTGAGAGTGTATGTATTTACAGACATATACACAGATTCCTACACACACATATAATTCATTTAATAAGCAGAAAAATAGTGACACTCAATAACTGTGAAGGCCTTCTTAGGAGTGTCTCTTAATATCCCCAAATTATCACATCACAAATGTGATGAGTTTGGACTGTGAAGTGTAAAATTTCATACCATAAACTCTTCAGTCCCACTGGAGGCACAGAACACTCACATCCTCTCCATATGCTGGACAGCCTTCCCAGGCAGCTCACTTGAAAAGGATGCCATTGGCACTTCTGCAAAGTGGTCATCCGAAAGCTTTCACTTTGCTGGCGAGGAGCACGTCCGGGTGAGTTTTAATTTTAAGGGATCCCAAACTAGTCCATGCAATCTAAAAAGCTGGTGCGTGTTCAGCAGGATAACTAGGTATAGCTTTGTAGATAGAATGTTGGAATCAGACAGAGCTGATTTAGGAGAATGGGAGTCTTACTAGTTGTTCAATCTTGAAGGTATCGCTTGGTTTCTCTGAATTTCCATTCTCTTATCTATCAACAAATGCCAACTCATTTGCCTAGCATAAAAACAGTGTCTTACCTTTTAACACTTCCCTCCTTGCTGCCTCTGCTAAGACTGCACAGATCTTCTTTAAGTTCTTTAAATATATTGAGCCCCTTTTTCACCTCAGGACCTTTGAAGAAGCTTCCCATTTGGCCAAGAAGGTTCTTCCCATCATGTGTTTCTGACTTCTTGTTTTGGATCAGCTTAAATATCACCTCTTCAGAGACGCCCTACCTGACCTCCCCTATTATTTTCCATCTCATACCACTTGCTATAATTTACAATTGTTTCATTTAATTGTAATTTGCTTAGCTATCTTACTGAAATACAGGTTCATTGAGGGCCTCTAGCTGTCTTGCTCACCACCACATTCTGAGTGTTCACTAAAGGGCCTGATCGGGTTCAGTAAAAGTGTTGCATGGACACACTGGCAGTTGCGGGGTTGTTGTACAACTTAAATAAGATAATTTATGACATATCTACATTCTCAGTAAATCAAATCTTTTGAAAAATTATGTTTAGGGGCAGAATTGGCACAAGATACATCTAGTTCATATGTTAAAAGATTTGTACTTGGACTGCAGAAGCAAAGGATGTCAGGGTCATGATCTGTGTGGGCTCAAAGTCATTGCTGACCCACTGACGGGCCACCTTGTAGAGGAAAACCCCTCAAACAGACAAGATAGCTGCCATTTGAAGATCACAGCTTTAGAAGCACCAGCAGCCATTTTCAAAGCTTTCATTTCCTAGAGACCAGCCAGGACGAGAAGTCAACGTGAGCACCTAGAGATAACATTTTCTTCACCCCAAAGTTGTTATTATAAATCTGATCGTGCATCCCTTTCACAAGTTTGAGACAGGTGGTCCTCTCACTTTTTCTTATAGTGAAAGAAAACTGCTTCCATGGGCCTTGTCTGTATTTTCAAAAAAAACTACGGCAATGTAAAGCCCACTGGAAAAAGGTAGTTAAGCTACTGAAGGATGGCTCTACTCTATTTTTCCAATTGGTGACTCCAGTCCAGATCTGTTTAAATGGATCCAAGCCGATTATGGGAGAAAGGAGGATTCCGCAGATGCCTTCTTAAAATCGGAAAAAGGCCAGTAAAAACTAATGATCTAACAACAAACAACTGCCAACTCTGTGTCACTGAGTCATCTCCTGTTGGGAAGTGTTTGGATTTCACTAGGCTTTTAAGTACCGAGGGCTGATTTATTATTTTGATTTTTATTTTCTGAGTAGGTTGTCATGAAACTTCACATCATTAATCTGAAGAATAAAGTGCCAAATCAGCTATAATTTCCTAGATGAGTGCAGTAATGATGATAATCGTAATCACTGAAGGCTCTCACATTTATTTATATCAATTGAACTCCAAGATCGTATAAAAATCATCCTTCAGAATATTTGATCGCCTTTTTCCTACTTTATCTTCCCCTCTCTGCTCTCATTCTGATCTCTTGCAGCTTTTTTTTCCTTGTGAGGCTCAACCCACATCCCATATCTAGGCTCAGCCTTCTTTCTAACATTGATCAAATTTATTTTTTGATTATGCTTTTTGGTTATTTGGTCTTGGTATGTAATAATATTACAGATACTAGATAGATTACTGCAGAAAATATTGAAACACAAATTCACGGAGCTTTCAATCCTTCATCAGCAAGGGCAGACTGATTCAGGTGAGTGTCTAGGCAAGCATTTTTCTAATTGTTTTGAAACTATGACCCAAAGTAAGAAATCGATATTGTACAGATTCCAATATGCATGGGCACACACATCATGACTAAAACTATGGTTTCATGAAATAATACCCTCATTGGATATGAGAGGTGAGTGTGCTCATCACTTTCCAAGTGTCATCAACGATGAACGTGATTGAAGCAGAGTGAAGGAAAGTGGCAGGAGGTGAGCTCAGAGGCACGAAGGAACCCAGGGCATGGAGGGTCTTTTAAGCCATTGTAAGATTTTCAGCTTCTATTCTAAGTGTGTGATGGAAAGCTTCCGAGGGATTTTTAGCTGAGGAGGGATACAGTATGACTTGGTTTCAACAGGATCATCCTGACTTCCATGTCATGAATAGACTGTAAGGGGCTGAGAATGGAAACCAGGAGACCAGTTAGGAGGTTGTTCTGATAAGGTGAATGAAGAATGATGGTGGGGGGACCAGGGCAGTAGTGGTGAAATAGGTAAAAACAAAACAGCTCATTTCTGGATATCTTGTGACAGTCGAGCTACCTTGAGAGACTGGATGTGTGATATGAGAGAAAGGCATAGGAGGCAAGGACGACTCCCAGGTTTAAACTGAGCAACTTGAAAGATGGGGCTGTTGTTTAACGAGATTGAAAGACAAAAGAAGAGCATATTTAGAGGAAGAATACAGTTTACTTTAAGTCTGAGCTATCTATTGGGTATCCAGGTAAAGATGTCTGGTTGGAGGTCAGAAGTACTAATCTCAGATTCATGAGAGAGGAGCTGGCTGAGTGTATATATTTGGGAGTTGTCAAAACATGGTGATATTTAAAGAACTGGCATTAGGGATCCCCAATCACCAAAGGAGTAACATTGACTAAGAAAGAAAAGACCTTTGCTTGAGTTCTCCTAAGAACAACCATGAGACAAGGACTTGAATGAGTACAATTTAACTGGGAGGTGGAACCCCAAAAAGTACAGGTAAGGAAGGAGGGAAAGTAAAACAAGGAAAAGAGAGAAACCAATTAAAGGAATAAAGAGTGTGCTTATAAACTGATTACCGTCAAGGACAATTGGAGCCCATCCCACAGGGGATCTTCTGAGGGAATGTATAGACCACACTTCAGAATTGTCCTGCCAAGAGATGAGAATCTGCAGTGTTTATCCAGTAATTCCTGTCTTCATTAGTTAAACGATACTTCTGTGGGTGCTAAGGTCCTGGATCCTCAAGGTCCAAGGGGCTGGATAAAGTCTTAGGCAGAGAAGCAGAGAGATGGGCCCAGGAACTCGGGGCAGGGCATCGAAGAGTGTGGTTCCAGTTCTGAAGACTGAGCCCTTTTTGGAGGTTCAGAACAAGAGGAGGTTCCGGCAAAGGAGGCTGAAGGAATAGCTAGTGTAGTAGGAGGAACACTAGAAGAATGCAGTGGCTAGAAGTCAAGGAAAATAATTCCAGAGAAGATTGGTACCAAGTTCCAGTCATTGGCTTTTGCATCACAAAATCTGAGAACCATTTCACAAGAAGGGGCCCGGATGAAAGCTTAATAGATTAGGTTCAAGAAGAGGAGGAAGGTTGGTTGGGAAACTTGTTGGAAGAGTGTTGCTGTAAAGAGGAGCAGAGGAAGGAGAAGGAGGCTGGAGAAGTTGCAGGATGTTCTTACTGTGAAATCCATATTAGGGTGGAATGAAAAAGAGACTGGACAGATGTGTTTGAGACTTCTGGCATAACTAAGAGGCAAGTGTCCATCGGTTTGGCAGTACCAATAATGAATGAGGTTACCTTTAGGGTCTATGGCTATAGGCCTTGCCTGAGTCTCACTGATCACCCTCTCTCACCCTAAACCTGGAGGGTGAATAGGCTCAGAATCACATTTAACGCTACTATTAGATTTTTGTTTCCTAAAAAAGTGTTATTTTAAGGTGTAGTAACTCAAGAGTTTGAATAACAGTGGTTGTGCTTATAAACTAACTTAGCAAAGATTTTTCAGGATATATTAAAAGAACATAGAAAATTTCATATGAACTTAGAAATAAAACTATCATGGTGTGTGCACATGTGTTTCTGTGTGTGGACATATGTGTATGCATGAAGCGACAATTTCAAATACAGTTATATGAATTCTGAAAGCCATTAGTATTATTAACCTTTTTATTTCCCCCATGTTATTCACTGTCTCTATGTTTTTTATGTCTGTTAATTTGTTTTACAAATTAAACACCTCTGATGACTCTGAAGTTGCTTAACAACAATTAACATATCAGAAAGAAATTCTGCTCACAAGCCCTTGATGATAAGGTGGCATCGAGATGTGGATGTTTATGTTGTAGAGCAAATGGAAGGTAGTGACAATGCAAATCTTATAGATTGGAACAAAATTGTTATGAGCTTGTGCTAAATGTAAAAGGAGAAAGAGTTGTTCAGACAGGAAGGAAAGCTAAGACATTCTTCTTTCAAAACCTACATTCCATGTAGTTTTCCTTTAAAATAGCAATTCTCTTTTATACTGTATCTGAATGAGGAACTTTTACAATAAGTTTATTTCACAAATACCTACGTTTTTATGAAAGATGATAGTTATGTCTGACTTTCGAATGCTGTTCGTAGAGAATTTTCAGATACACGTAGAGATGATGTTCAACACCAAGCATATGTCTAACATTGATCTGACAAGGTGATTGAGTTTTCCTTTGGAACATAAAGAGTCACAAAAGATGAGTTAACTCATTCCTCAGTTTAAAATCTGAGGGAACTAGTTATGCTGAAAAGATACAACAACAAAATTGAAGTTGTAGTCACACCACAAATGAGTGCCTTCCAGTATAATGTTTATATTAAAAAAATTGACAATAGCCAGCATCCAGATGTTAGACAGCAACACTGTGTGTGTTTGTCTTTGTCAAACTAGTTGGAAGGGTATATAATAAAGAATAGCCATTTTAAGAAAATAAATCACTGTAAGGAGTTATGATAAACAATGTATTAATTTAAAATCCAATTCTGTTTTTCTTTAAAAATATTTTGGTAGTATGGGAGGTAATTTTTTCCTTTGGGGGGAAGAATAGTCTCGTGTTAAAAGTCTGTCTTACATTTACTGTCTTGTCCAGTTGCAGCTGGCGCAAGGACCAAGCAGGTGATGTGCAAGTATGAGGTCGGTGGGCAGGAACACGTACGTGGACATTGCACAAGTGGTGGAGAGGAGTGGGGCCCCTTTCCTTGCATTCGTGTCAAGGGAGCAGCCACGACTCCACTCCAGGTGATTTCTTCCAAGAGGAGATGCACAAAATTTCCCAATGTTTAATGAGAAGCCTCTTTCCAGCTCTCCAAATTTGAGTTTTTCATGTGTAATATCTTAATTTTAAATTTATAGTTCAATTTCTAAAAGACATTTTGCAGTCCACACAAACCATGTTGGAAGAACAGATTTCACCCACAGGCAATCGGTTTGCAAACTCTGCCTTGGGCAGCAAGCTTCGGGCTGGATTTCACATTTCACATTCCTTGTGAATTGCCACAGACTCTTCAATGTACAGAAGGCATTCTTTGCCAACAGGGTTAAAAAAAGCAATTAAAGATTATTTAAAAATCATACCTGTAAAAGTCTGGGGAAGAACACAAGGGACTCTTCCGGGGTGCAGAAAACGCTCTAGATCCTGGTGATCTGGGCGGCGACACGCGTGTATCCCTATGGAAAAAGTCATTGAGCTGCACACTTAAGATCCGTGTGCTTCACACACTAGACTGTATATGTATACATGTGTGTGTACATATATATATCTCCCAACCAACAAGCTACCAACTTTAGAACTTTAAAATAATCAGATGGCAACTTCAGGGTGGGGATAGCCAAGACAATGACCTCTTCCTTGGGGTGTTCAATTAGACAAAGCCAGTCTAAGCAACAGTTGTGTTATATTTAGTGGAAAAAAAGACTTCATGAAACAAAAAGGTGAAAATTAGTCCGAACTATTCCCCCAGTATGTTCCCATTCAGGGGCTGCTGGCTCCTCCTTCCAAGCTAAAGTGGAGGCTCATTTCAGACAGGCTTCTTTAACTTTTTCTCAGGAGTGTCAAGAGGCTGGGGATATGCTTCAGTGAAAGGTGCCCTCAGGCAAAGGGTGCAAATTCCTTTAATGCAGGTAAAGGGTACATCTGATTCCATACATGTCTACAGAACTGCGGGGGATGAGCTTCCCAGGCCTGCGTGTCCTTGTGAAACATCCTGCTGTGGATGCTTCAGTCCCATCCGGGTGAGCATCCCATCTGCTGTATCAAGAAACTTCTTTGGGGTCCTCTTTCAGAGTGGAGGCAGGGTAGGGAATGGGCAGATGCTCCCACCAGAGGCCTGTCTGCTCACCAGGTGCAAGCAACTAGTATCAGCTTGAGCACATTCCCAAGTACATATCTCAAGGCTAGGAGGAAATTTTGCAAGGTCTCATTTCCAGGCATCTCATCGCCCCAGCTGGTTCAAGCTTCAGGTCTGCTGGCATCTATGTTTGCAACTTCAGTTCAGCCAATATTCATGAGTCCCTGTGGAGCACACAAAAATGAGTGAGCCATAATCCTTGTGGTATTAGTTTGCTTCCATGCTATAGTATTACGTCCGGATGCTATGCATTAGTTGGCTACCATAACAAAGTACCACAGACTGATTGGCTCAGAACAGCAGAAATTTGTTATCTCACAGTTCTGGAGGCAAAAGTCTGAGATCAAGGTGTCAGCAAGGCTGTACTCCCTCTGAAGGCTCTAGGAAAGGATCTGTTCCAGTTCCTTCTCCCAGCTTCTGGTAGCTCCTTGGCTTGTGGCAGCATAACTCCAATCTTCACATGGCATCCTCCCTGAATGCATGTCTATGTTTAAGCTTCTTCATTGTTTTTAAGGACACCTGTCATATTGGATTAGAGGCCCACCCTAACTCAGAATGACCTCATCTTAATCATCTTTGCAATGACCCTATTTCCAAAGGTCACACCTTTAGGTCCTGGGGGTTGGGAACTTCAATATATGAATTTGATGGGGGACATAAGTCAGCCCATAACACTTGCCCTCCAAGGGGTTTATGATCCAGTTAGGGAGAAATGCGTAAGCGTCACAGGAGTCTGTTAAAAATTACCAGTTACTAGGATAAAATCATACTGGAATTTGTTCCCATAGCAAGGATTTTTCTATTGATATCTACCTACCAACTGTTTCACAATTTGTTGGCATGGTAATAAATAAAACTGGTTTACAGGCACGTCAGTATTTTGCAAATATTTTAACGATGACAAAAAATTGAATAACAATACTACTCCAGAGAAATGTTATGTGATTTTTAGTATGAGGGAAAAAGTAAAAAGGCTCAATAATGGATTCCATTCAAGTAAGAAAGAGGAAAATAAAAGTTATATTGATGAAAGCATTACATTTCAGTTTATCGCAGCCAAGAGGGCAAAACATTCAACCGCTTAAATCGTGTCTACACAACATGGCAGAGTGAGACTTTGGTGATTCTCTGTTTAACCTACTCCGCTTGGACATACATTTGGATAATTCAAACTCCAAGTGAACAGAGCACGTATTTGAAAGAATTATCTAGAAGTCCAGAACATTAATCTAAATATGTGGTTCAAAGGAGTGGGCCTAGAAATCAGAGGTCAATGAAGATGGTTTTGAGACTTTTCTTCTGGACTTTTCAGGCTGATAATGATCATCACACAAATAGAGACAACAAAAAAAGATTGAGTTAAAGTTTAAGATGTAAAATAGAAAATTCCAGGTGCAGTGGAGGAGTCTTACCATAGGGACATTGAAGTGAACCCATACTTGCAGCTGGGAAAATTGGGCACATTGCTTAACTTGCCCTGTTATTGATGGTTTTCTGCTAAGACGGCATTCATGTAGCACATCATCCAAACATCACTGTGTGTTCTATAGACACAACTGATTTCCTTGGGTATGTTTTGCTGCGCACTTTCTTACCACTTGGGCTCAAGTAATAAAGTGCCGTTAAATTAGCATCTGATAGAAGGGGTGTGATCTCAGGTTTTCCATCCTACAAAGAAAGTATCAAAGCAAAGTTGTTTTTCAAACTCTTTCTTTTTCCATACGGTCATTTCCTCTTGTATGTACTACTTTAAAACAAATACCAATCTGATGATGACAGCCCTTTGCTGAAAATGCTTTAACGGCTTCCCATTGCTCTAGAAGCCAAGTACAAACTCTGAAGGATGATTGGCAGAGTCCCACAGGATCTGACCCCAGTTCATTTGTCTAGTCATAAGGAATGTTTTTCTTTCTTTCTTTCAGTTCCCCAAATATTCAGAGCTCTCTTTGCCTCTGAGTGTTTGTTTCTGCTGTTCCCTTTGCCTTTGTATTTCCTTGTCACTGTCTGGTTAGTCCTTACTCATCCTTCCAGTCTCCATCTAAATGTCACTTGTTCCAGGAGCCACTTCTGATCCCCAAGTCCACATTGCACACTCTTTCTTCTTGGCATCCAGCATACCCTCATTTGTAGGATGTCGTCACTCATCACATAATTATTGCACTGTAATTCCCTGCTTACTTGTGTGGACTCTCCTGGATATGATCATTTTTCCCGAGGGCAGACACTGATTCCTTCTTGTTCAATATTTTATTCTCAATGCCTAATGGACAAGGTTGGTACTCGACAGTGTTTTGAACAAACAAATGAACGAATAAAGGAAAAAAAAGAATATACTATCAGTGATATCTCTGGGAGATGAGTAACTACTAAAATTTATGTTAAATATTTCAAATACCCTTTCTGTTCAAAAACAAGTAGCCCTGATCTACAGTGACAACGGTCAGAGTAGTGGTTACCTTTGGGAGTATTGGCTGGGAAGGGGCACAAGGCAACCTCCAGAGAAATAGAAAATCTTCCCTATCTTGATCTGGATATTGGTTTCATGGACTTGTGCACATGTATAAATCCATTGAGCTGTGTGCTTAGGATCCACACACTTTATTGCATAAGTTAACAAAAAAGACATAACAATTTTCTAGACTATTTTATCTTGCTCTAATGTATCCTTGGCATATAACTTTTGTTAACTCAAGAAGGTCTGGGTTTTGGTTTTAAAGGTAGTTTTGTAATTCTGTTTAAGATTGCAACCATTTAATAAGGTTGCTCATAACCTGCTAGCACAGATGTGCTGGGTCCTTTTAGCTCTAGAGCCCAGAGCAATTGCAAACCGGCTAAGGGGCTGGGGTTGGTCTTGCCTGAGCACCCTGTGGGAACAGGCTCCCTTCCAGGCCTGGCAGTCACATGAAATCCACGCTACCCTGCTTCTAGTCCCACAAGCACCAACCAGCTTGTGCTTCCAGAGCCTTCTTTCAGATGGGTCTTAGCAAACCCAACAATCCTTCTGATCATTAGTCACCCCAAACTGAGCCCACCTCCCAAAGTAATGGAAGATCCTCTCTGACCAGTGATGGAATTCCCCAGCTCTTAAACTGACTCCTTCAAGGGGACTTCCAATGAACTAAACAGAATTCTTGGACAATTAAGCCATCATTCCAGCATATTATCATTTAAAATTGCTTCAAGGAATTGTTCCATACTTATAGGGGAATGGAGTTCATTTTCCTCTTGTAAAGTGAATTAAATTTGTATGCTTGTTTATGGAATTCTTGAGTTACCTTCAATTATAGTTACATTCGCTCTTCAGACACTATTAAAATTTTTAAAAAATATATTGTTTATTCATTTTGGTGCCATATTTGAGACCGATTGTAACATACCTAAAGTAATTCTATTCTAACCTGTCCTTATCATCAAACCTCTTTTATTTGCTGCTCTGTCTGCAGCCATGTAGAGGGTTAAACAGGTGGTGAAAATTGACTGCCAATTGTCTTTGCACATTGATCTACATCATCATTCTGGCTTTATTGCATCCTGTGGTTATTCAGTGTGGAATAATGGTCAAAATCAATTGCAAACTTGTAGTTGTCTTTGAGAATATTTATTATTGTTATTAGATGATGTACAAGCTATTGGTCCGCTATTTATGGAGGCAGGAATATGCTTCTCTCTGAAGACTTTATCTTTTAAAGGGCACATAAAACTTAAGACTTGCTTTTCATCTTCATAAATACACATACGGTTGCCTAGAGTTAACACAGATCATCCATCTTGAGTTTCTTTTGGTTCAAGCCACCACGGTACTAAATTCCATATAACCTATATGAGCCTGTGTATTTAAATCAACTTCAAGGGGGAAAAAAAGGTCCAACTGCTTGATAATTCAGGAGAAGAAAAAATTGTAACTTGAATTTTAACAATAAATTCAGCAAAGTTATGCACTCTCAGAAAAGTGAGCTAAAGATTTTTCAGCTCTACGTGTATAGAATATATTAAATGTGTTCCTTTTTTCAGAAGTTCCTAGTTTAATCTAAGCCATGTTAAGGAAGATTCTAGCTTCTAACCTCTGAAAAGCAAGACATAGCAGAATACTGAAAGTTATCTATTTGTATAAATACACACACACACACAATACAGGGTCAGTAGTGGACAATGCAGGTGTGTAGCAAATTACGCCAAAACTGCATGGCTGAAAACAGTGATTATATTTATGCTGCTTATGAATCTGCAATTTGGGCAGGGCTGAGCAGAGAAAAGGAACACAAGAATGCTTATGGAAACAGGAAAAATGCATATTTATAAAGTACGATGGTTTGATAGCATTTCTGCCGTGGTAATGATTCCCTCAGCTTCCATCTGCTCTGTCCCCTTCCCCTAGTGAGGCACACGCCCAATTCTGGGTTCATAATGCTAGGGGAAGAGCTGCCTGGGTGGGAAACAGACACAGCCAGTGAGTCTCTAGCTTTCGTGTTTTCAACTGCTTGAGCCCTTTAAGGAGCTCCTGCCAGATGCCTGAGATGCAAACATCACTGATGAGGGGGTCTTCCTGAGGGAAAAACATCAAGATTAAGTGAAAGAAGAATCCCCCACCCCCCAGATATCAGTCAGAGTCCTTGAGGAAAACCTAAATCTCACTAGGTGTTTCAACAGGATGGGTTAAATTTAGGAAATTGGCTCTCCAGGTGCCGGAGGGCTAAAAGAGCAAAAGGGGCTCTGAGGTGACAATCTGGAGGCCATGACAAAGGAATAAATTGGGAGCCGATAAGAGCTAGAATTTGGTGGGTGCTGGTACTTTGTTTTCTGGGCAAAAGCATAGAAGCTGATGAGAGAGAATGCAAACAGGGACGAGAAACTGCATAGCAAAGACATAAGGAGATAATTACTTGAGGATCAAGTGCCCTCCCCACATGCCTGGATGCGACATTGCCCCGACCCCTGTCAACTTAGACACACCCCCAGAAAGAAGGAGGGTTGTCTCAAATTGACAGAGATTAAATTTTGGTTCCCAGGTAGAGTGAGGACTTGATATAGAAATCAATTCAAGTTTTAGAAAAATGAAGAGAGTTAATATTTCAAGAATGTCTGAATTTGTCCACTAATAGTTTTAGCCTCTATAGCATATTTTCAATTGTGTAAAAACTGCAAACACAGGGAAAATGCTAGAAGGATAACATGAGTTATTTTTGAGATTATTATTTCTAGAGATTAGCGTTATAACTGATCAATTTTTTCCTTTTTGTGCCGGTCCTTGTTTTCCTAAATTTCCATAATAAACATGTATCACTTTTATAAAACACATTATTTTTAAAAAGTTTGTTGATGCAAATGTTATATTGTGATTTCCTATCATATCAAATACGTTTCTGAATTGGCCTGATAAAAAGCCTGAATTTTCCTTTTCATTCTCACGTTTTGTGTTAAGAAGATCAGAAACCAGCAGATCCTGTGAATTCCATTCCTTGATGTGTTCTCCTACACATCATGCACCTGCTAAATAAAAAGAGGAGTGTAGTCTTCATTTTCTATTTCACTTTGACAAGAAAATATTAATTCCAATAATTTTCTAGTTTGAAATTTTCATAAACTCTTGCTTCTGCCCATTGGCATCAGAGTTTGGCCCTATTATGGTAGCAGACGATTGATCTTGAAAATATGGCAGAAGTGATTTGCTGAAAACCTTAGAGAACATGTTTCAAAAGTTCAGACAGAGTCCTGTTTTCAACAGTAAAACATGGGCAATGCGACAAGTTCTGGGAGATAAAAATGATTAAAGAAAAGAAACAGAAAAGAAATGTCAGGCACTTCGTGTTCCACATAGCCCTTTTCACCATAATAGAGAAACTCTGTTATATTAAAAAAGAAGGAGAAGTAGACAGAGAAAGACAGAGATTATTTAACTTTGGGAGAGGCTTGACTCCCAGGACAAACAGTGACCTGGGAATTTAAAATTTGCATTTGCCTTTAGGCAACAGCACACCTTGAAATCTGTTGTAAATTCCCTGCATTATTAGCCCAGGAGATAGCACAGATAGCAAGATGCCTGGGATTCCAGAAGGAAGAAGAAGGCACAGTCAAAGATGCATTCCAGTTAGCATCTGTAAACAGGCCAACACCAGGAAGCATATTTTAGGAGCTAATAAAAACACAGGTCAAAAAAAGGATAAACGCAAATCTGTGATCATCATTAGAACCAGATATCAATATTGTCAATTCCGTGAAATATTACTCATGGAATTCTCTGGTGGAGTACGTGCTGGCCAGCACCTCCCTACACGCTCTAAAGTTGGGTTTGGCCAGGTGACTTGCACTGGCCATTGGAATGTGAGTGGAACTGGTCTGTGTCACTTCCGGCTTCTAAGAAGACCATGAGCCAATGCACAGCTCCCCCAGTTCTCTCCTCCTGGCCTGTGACTGGCATGAGCCTGGGCTGGAGACAGACCACAATAAACGAAATAGCCCGGTTGACCCTTGGTGGACATGTGGCATGAGCAAAATATAATCTTTGCTGTTTTAAGTCACTTAGATTTGGGGTTGTTTGTTATTGCAGCATAACTCAGCCCATTGAATGTTACACTATCCATCCCCAAAGCATTTCAATGAATGGATGCTTGTGATCTCCACCAAGTAAGAAAGAGTTACTGTAGGTTATCAATTCAGTGATTCAGAGGAGTGGTGTGGACATTTTGACAACCTATCCTATTTAAAATGCACGATATTATATCCTGCTTCCTTTTAATACACTTTATTTACGTTGTGCCTTTTGAAAACTATGTTTTAATTTTATGTTTTAAAATGTTCCTTGAATCCCACAGTTACTTCTTAAAATCTTTTTGGTGAATGCTTCATGTACATTCCCATGAATATAACTGATGGATTTCTGCTTTTCCAACCATTACGTTTTAAAATTTAGGTGTCTGTGTGTACGTAATAAATCTAAGCAAATTTTTCATTTTGATGTTTAGGTACTTTATTTGGCAACCATACAATAACTAGAAAATTATACTCTTCCCTTTAATAAATCCAACAGGGAACAGAACTAGCAACAGGAAATTAGCGTTTGAAAAAGCAGCCATTGCGTGGCTGTGAAAAGAAAGCTCTCTAAGGATAAGACCATTGTGGTTACGAATTAATGAAAAAATATTTAACTATTCTTTAAGTCAATCTTTCCTCAAAATCTTGTAAGGCATTCCTCCAGGCTAGCGATCTTCTTTATTTGAACTTCCTACTGGGCTTTTTTTTTTTTTTTTTCAATCATTCCATTTTTTCAGGTGCTCCCATCAGTAGGGTAAATTTAAGAATTATTTTTGCTGGGTGTGGATCATTTTGAGAGAACTGGCAAACCAGGAGGCTTTGAAGCTGCTGTTTTTTCATCAGCTGGGAGCAGTAACCCAGATCCTGCTCTCCAACTAGATTGGACCTACGTGAACACAGCTTGTCTCTATCACAGGATGAGATTGGAGGGACTAGCCGGGCTGCAGGTCCCCAGCTGAGAAAAAGGGAAGGTGGGGGAAAGATAAGAACTGTGGTTTCAAATATCCTTAATGGGACTTCTCCACAGTCATTTTTCATGGGGCTGGGCGCTGTCAGAGCTTTGATTACTGCCTCCTCTTCCCTGGGAATTCTTTTGTTCAGTCCTTCTTGTATCTGGACTTTGGCCAGGCCATTTCTTTGTGTTTTCCAGGTGAATCTGAGTCTGTCTCAGTACAGCCCTGGAGTGACTCACGTCTGTAACTGATAGAACACTGTCTGATTTTCAGCAATTCAAATTTTCCTCACATAGCCATGCCCTGAAAGACAAGGGTGAGGTTTTTTTGTTTTCCTGGCTGTTGTCTTGCTGGCTCAGAAAGGCTGAAATGCATTCAAGCCATGGCGCTGGGCATTTTCCTCAGTATTTTTATTGGTTTGTTTTTTTTTGGTTATGCACTGAAAGTAACTCAACGTGTTAAAAAAGAGGAGATCAGAAAGGAGCGACATTTATTAGTGGTTTCTGATTTATGAGTCTGAAGGACCTGTCACATTGAGCCTTGGAATGATTTTAATTAGCTGCATGACTGCGATGTCCCGTCAGGGTGGCCCGTGAAAGTTGTACCATCCAACGAGTGAGCGGCAAGGAAGGGAAGCAGCGGAGCGATGTGCTGACGCCAGCTGCAAACCCCATCCACGCTGCTCATTTTTGCCTGCGTCTCCACATGGCTAACAAAAGGTGGCTCACTGAGGCACATTTTCCAACTCTTGGTTGTAAAAGACGCTGAGAACATTAATGAAGCCCCACCCAGTTTTTGCCCGTTACTAACGCAGAAAGTGAGAAATATGAGAAACAGGACCAGTTTCCCAGTCAACAACAAAGAAGACTCCTTTAGGAATTTCAAGTCGTATGTGAGGCGACTTGTCCTGGCGGGGCCTCAGCCCAACTCGATCTGGGTCCCATTTACAGTAACGGAGCACGGCTTGTTGTGCAAAAGAGCTGATAGCACGTGGTCAAAAAGGTCCAGGACCTTCATGGGATGCTCGTGAACCACGGTCTGTACAGGGGCCACAAGTCCATTTTTGGCACCTCCATTTCTTCAGCGACATAGTGACTTATGAGTCTTGGGTGTGACCTCATGCTTGGTCAAAAGGCCAGACAAATGCTGGATGTTGTCAGGAAGGCTACTGATAGCATAACAGAGAAACTGGCTTATTCTTGTTCCCAACCCAGAGGGCCCTTCCCTGGGAGTGCCAAGTGCCACTCTGGGGCTTGTTCTGGATGCCGTTCTGGGCAAGGGCCACTTCAGGAATGGGGCTGGGCATAGAGCTGGCTTGTGAAAGCAAATCAGGACAAGAGGACGACTTTGCTTCCAATCTGAGGAGACAAAAGCTGAGAAAAGACATGCTGGATGTCCCCAAAACAACACACTTTAGCATGAATAAGAGCAGATCATGGCTTTGTGTTAGAGATCGCCAGGGAATTTTACTGGTTGTATCTTCCACTACTTTCAGACTCAAAAAATCCCCTCAAGCCAATAGAGTTTGCTCGCTGTTTGACAAATATGGCCTGTCCTTCCTTGTCGCCATACTCACACCTTTATTTATATCATTCTGAAGCTGGGTACCTGAGGGTTACCATAAATATTCAATAAGATTACCTTTTCACTTTATTATGAAAAGAAGTTAGTCATGTCAATTTGCTGTTTTCCTGTTCAACCTGAGGAGTAACTCAAGGGTCACAAGACTTTATTAGCTTATTTTACAGAAAAAAGAGAATACCTTCAAGGATCACCACAAAAGCAGCCCCCAACTGCCACTGATGCCCAGAAGTCAGATTGCCCAGGGGCTCATTGGGAGTGAAAGGAACACCGATTACCCCTTTGTTTCTCCGAAACTCCACCTGCCTCACCCCTCAGTTCTATAAAACCCCCTGCTTTCTTCTCTTCTTAAGGTGGATTTGAGAGAACCTGTGCTCCCAACCTTCTTGTTTCGGCCAATTCAAATAAATCTTTCTCCATGTCTAATCACTGATGTCTCAGTGATTGGCTTACTGTGCATTGGGCACACAAACTTGAGAGTAAGAGGTTGGGTATCAATTCCCCTCACTCACACAACCCTATTCTCTCTCCTAAAAAAGGCCCCCTGTAAACCACCTCAGCCAAAGGTAGAATTCCCATATCCTTTAGGGCTGCCTGTTTGAAATTAATCATCTACAGCCAGGGAAAATCTATTACATTGTTGTCTTGAATTGTTCTCTAAATGCTATGTTTTATGTAAGTTTTGAGTGCATAAACATGTAAATAATGGTTCTCATGAATTACATGGCTGCATATAGCAAAAACCTTAGGAAAACAGTTTAACAAGATAATTTTCTCTCTTAAGTAATGGAAGTTTGGAGGTACAAAGAGAGAGTCTGAATCATTAAAGATAGACTCCTACTATTTTTCTGCTCTACCATCTTTATGCACGGCTTCTGTGCCGTAAGTTACTTAATGAGGCAAGATGGCTGCCTGAGTTTCTGTCACCTTGTCTGCAGTCAGAGCTCAGGAAGGAGAAAAAGGAGAAGAACAAAGTCCTCCTAACTGAGTCAACAACCTTGGAAGATGCCTTCTCAGGAGTCCCTCAAGACAGTTTCTCATATCTCATTGGCCATCACATTGTCACCTGTCTACCCTTGGCAATAAGAGAGGTTGAAAAGCTTAGCATTTTAGCTGGGGTCATTGCCATCACATACACAATACTGATTTGATGCAAAGGAAGGAAAGAAGACTAGATATTAGGAGGCAGCTAGCAGCCCCTGCCGCAAGGTTTGACAGATAATTTTGTGGTGCATCCATGACATAGCTGAGTAGTTAGGATATCAAAAACCTAGAAATTCTAATGAGCCATGGAGAGGAGTGAAGTGATGGCTTAGAGACCAAATTTTACCTGCAGACACATTTTATTCAGCCAACAAAATGTTTAACATTTTGTTGAGCCAACATTTAAAATTGGGAGAATGTACATAAATTCTAACAAGAAGGAATAAAGAGCTCTTCAAAGTGGCCATAGTTATTCCTCAAAGCCCCCCAAAAGGGCCTCATGTGGGCCCACAAACCGGTCCGTGAATTCCAATTGGGACCATCCAGTTTTCCCCATGTTCTGGTCCCTCTTGTCCACTGACCACAAGGCTCCTCTTGATTACCTCTCCAAGGAGCCCACCTGGAAAGCACCACCATAGCCTGGCTTGCTCCAAAAGCAGCCAGTCCTTGGGTGCTAGTGAGGGTTCTTGGGGTGTCAACCTGGAGAGAACTGTGGCTGCCACCCAACTCTGCCTCCCACTGTATCACTTCTCACCAGGGCAGCACTACCCAGAGCCTCTCAGAGTCCTGCCTGTGTTTCTGACCTCCACCCTGCCCCACATTCCCACGTATCTACTTCAAGGAGTGCATCAGCTTTTGTCCCCAGCCACCCTGACTACCAAGGTACCAACTAAGTATGAGATGCCAGAAAGAGAGCAGATGCTTTGCCATCCTCCCCATCCTCCACTTCCTCTTTCCTCTCAGACTGTGCCTCCAAACCAACTCTTCCCTCCTTCATTTGTAAATGAACTTGGCTCGAACGCATCAGTGGATAGAAACAAATGACAGATATGTCCTGTGGGGAGGCCACACAAAGCCATATTGAGCCTCTCCTCAGCAAGTTCAAAGGTCTCATTATTCCATGAGTCCTCCAATCTCTAGGAAGCCTGGGCAGGGATAACCCACTTGAGTGGTGAGGAAACTGAATCAGAGTTTGCAGTCTCTTTTAAGTAGTTGGAAAGGCAGAGACAGAGAAGCTGAAAGGCAGAGAAGTCCCTTTGTCTGTTGAGTGCAGTCTTCACTGAACCACACTCCCCTAAGCATGAGCAAGACACATCCCAGAAAAGCACAGGAAAAATCAAACACGAAAAACATCTCCTACAACCAAGTGTGGGGCAAAAGTTTTCTTGTTCCCCAAGAGCTCATGTAAGCCCAGGGCGGGTGTTTAATTTCATAATACAAGGAGATACGGTAACTTTTGCTTTCCCTCCTTCTCCCAGATATCTGATAAGCTAGGATTAATTTTTATGTTCAGCTATGTGAGACCAAAGCCACTTCTCATGGTTACCATGGGTTACCTCCTAAATATATGCCTGATGTCATTTCCCCAAATTATGCAATGAAAATGCCATAGATTCTAAGTATGGAGTTTCCTCAATTGCATACCTAGAGAAATGTGATATTTCCTCCTAGGATTGTAAGATATTGGGCTTGGCCATGAGCAGTGGTTTCCAGTAATGGAGAATGAAAGCCTTTCTAGCTACAGGGCACCATCAACTAGAGACGGAATAATTTTGGGTTAATAATTTGAATGATGCCAACTTATTTTTCTTAACAAGGGAAACTTGCCTCTAACAGAACGCTTAAGAAGTGTTCCCTGCCTGGAGGATATTTATTCGTGCCAGATGTGCTTGTCGTACTTTCTACAGCCTTTGACTATTGAACTTTTGTATACTGATTATTTGTTCAGTTATCTCTCTTGTCTGCTAAACACGAGTTCTTTGAGGGCATGGAGTGTTGTTTGTTTTTATATCTTCAATGTCTGATGCATTGGAGGTGTCCCATAAGTGGACAGGAATTCATGGATGATGCATTGTAGTGGTCTCCAATGCTTAGTGGTACTTTGGAATAGAGACATTGGAAGAAAGACAACGTCCAAGATTAAAATTTGTTCTGAATAAAAGCCTCTGCCACACCCACAATTTTTGTTCCAGGGTGAGAGTAACAAAGATTTAACTGAAACTTCATTTCCCACAAATATATACAAACCCAGAAAACAGACTCAGGATTGAGAGCAGTAGGGCAAAATCCTAATACTCTGCTGGATCAGTCTGGCCATCTTGTCACCCTGAAGGTAATCGTATTTGCAGTTTAGAAGAGATGATACCTCGCGTGATGTTTGCTCTTCTTCTGTGTCCCCACCATTTCCTGCACTTGTCTCAGCCACCCCCTGGCACTGTACAGTGGCTTTCTAGTGAGAGTGATTATTGTGGTATTGCTGGCGTGAAAGAGATTTTCAAACAAGATATTCAGCCCTGCCTGTGTATAAAATTTTGGTAGATCCTTTTTCTAAGTATTAGTCATTTTTCATCTTCCTTTTACATGCTGGGTGTTTCCTTGTTGTTTGTTGGAAGATGGTATAAACTTCCTTACATGTAGATTCCACTTCCGTTCCTCTTTTCCTCACTCTCATTTTCATCCCTGTCTTTCCTGTCCAGTGGGAAGCACAGATCCTCAAAGCCTATTGGTTTGCAGCAGTTGCCATAGAGACAGCCTGTGTGGAGTTCGAGTTTGCTCATTTATTGGAGGCAGAGAGCATGAGGAAGTTCTGCCTGACAGGAGTGGCCATGCTGGGGACTCATGCCTATTCTCCACTGGCTCCATATGAATCTGCCTGGGTACCCCCTGGGCCTTGTCTTCAGAGCTGTGGTTGCCGCAGCTTTAAAGGATTTTGCAAATTCAGCTCTCAGAAAGTTCTTTCCTCCTTCATGCCTGCCCGTGATTATGCCTGCAGCCGCAACCAAGATCCTCTGCTTCCCCGACAGCAGCTCACCCTAACTGCAGGCGAAAGGACGCAGCAGGATGTAGGCAGGGGACAAGCAGAGCCTCCACAAACTCAGACTGCGCTGGGCTCACGCACTGGCTGTAACTCTGCGGCTTTGAACAAGTTACTTACTCTCTTAGCCCGTCGGTTTTCCTGTCTGTAAAATGAGAATAATAACACCCACTTTGCTGACTTGTGATGGAATTAAGTAAAATGATGTATGTAAAGTGTCTGGGAAGGAGCAGGTGCTTTAGAGACAGTACAGATTAACTCTATTTTTGATGAACTCCCTTCCCTCCCACTAGTGGCAGGAGCTGAAAGATGGAGAGCGAGATGGGAACAACCTTTTCACTCTTTCTGTCCCACCTCTTCTGCTTTCTCTTGATGTAGGAGCTCTGAAGGTCTCAGACAGGATGTGTGAGGGAAAAAGAAGATGACAAGCATTCTTAAGCGACAATTTTTAAGAGTTGCAATACCTGACCCAGAAAATTCCCTTTCATCCAAATCTAAAAATTATAAGCAACCCTTGTATATGCTTATCACTTATATTTGAATGATGTCCAAAAAAAGTCCTACGTCAAAAGGCTAATTCCAAACTTTGGAAGTGTGTTCCTGCGGCCACATATACTTAAAGAAAAAAGCAGATAGAGGCGGAGGAAGCGAAGAAAGTATTCTGAATCCAAATGTTAGGTCAATTTTCATCCTCAGGTTGTCTGGTCAGAAGCATTTGCTCTATCTTACCAGCAGTTTATTTGAGTTCATGGAGTTACGTGTGGAGTGGCAGGATTTACAGAGCAGTTTAGACGTGAGCTTCTACCTTCAAATGTCCTTACTCTAGTGAAAGACACAAGAGAAACACAAGTGAAGTCAATATAAATGCCTCTCAATTAGTATACGTCCAAAATCGTGTGGCGCTGGAGTGGTGTGCTAAGGCCTCCAGTTCAGCATGGCTTAAGAGGGTAGAGTGTGCAGAGGAAATATCTTTGGCCACAGCGTCAGTTCTGTCATATACATTTGCTAGATCCAGCTGTATTTCCTAAATGCTGAACATATTGTTCTGGCTGTTTATATCCTTGGCACCAGGCACGGCTGTGTGTTCCCAGGCACCAAGAACACGCAGGACTGCAGTAGCGTTCCCTAAAAGGCCCATAAAGCCGCGACTAGTTTATTCTCCCAGAGATCCAAAGTACGTGTCAAAGCACAAGGTCTGTTTCAAATGACATGGCTCTGAGTTCAGTGTGTCGCCACACGTTCTTAGGGAGACAGAGTTCCTTTGGCTAACAGCCTCTATGTTCCTCAAAACTACTGTAGGCCAAAGGTTAGCAGCAGCGTCTGGCAGCACAAGACCAAATCACAAAAGCTAAAATAAGAGCGGGGCCAGGGAGCCCAGTTCCCTCTACGGCCTCCTCTCTCCACTTCTCACAGTGTGGGTCCGTGCTGCCCCAAAGCAGTTTATAGACAACCCCAGAGGTGTAAAAACAAAGTGGAAACCACAGTGGTTCTTTCACTCCAGGACAGCGATGACCAAGCCTGCTTTGTAACAGCTGTCAGAGAATATTAGAATTTTCAAAACATTTGTTTCTATTTACCATGCTTTTAAAATACAAAAATAAGATTTTTGGATAGTTCTGTTTAAGACATTCAAAATCTCAGAGAGGCAGAAACATTGAAAAGTGTATGCTGAGGTTGAATGCCGTGAGAATGCAGTGGAGGGACATTAACTCTGCTTGAGAATGGAAAGAAAGGAGTGTTGGAACAAAGGGTCACTATCAGTCCCCAAGGACCCCAAATAACTCCACAAGCTAAGGAACTGGACATACCCCATTCAGATGGCCTCATTAAACACCTTTGCTCTGAGCCATCATTGAGACGGGAAGGTTAGGAGGCAGGTTTCCTAGAGGACATGAGGCCTAAATTAAGGTTTAGAATGCAAACTGAAACAAATGAGAAGGTGTCACTCTTGGAAAGGCTTGAATGAAGCTCTCTCTTGAGGCTGAATATTTCTGATGTCTTGGGTTCACATGTGTAACACACTAGTCAGCAAAGCATACGATACGTCAAAATGCACTCGTGTCCTCCCTCTGATCCTGACCTCAAGGGGGAATGAAATGCTTTATAAGCATGGAAGATCAAGAAAAAAGAGAATTTGTCCTACCAAAAGTCTTTAAAGGGTCAATACCTTTGGATGCAGAATTTTAACTTAAAGAAATTTATCCTAAGTAAATATTAAGAGAATATTTACTTACAAGGATATCCATCACTGTTTTCTCTTTTGATAAGAAGGAGAAACTGGAAGCCATCTAAATATTTGTCTAACAATAATATATTGTATGGTATATTCATATAATGGAATAATTTATAGCCATTAAAAAGTGACATTACAGAATAATATGGAAAGATGTTAATGACATATTGTTGAGTTGAAAAAAAGCAAGTTAAAAGAGTATATGCTGCAAAAGTTAAGAGGGTAAAAATATAAAATATCCAAAATATCACATATTGAATAAAGGACTTATATACAAAATATACAAAAAAATTCACAAAACTCAACAATAAGAAAACAAACCAATTAAAGACAACACATTTTGGTGGGGATGTGGAGAAATTCGAACCCTTGCATACTGAAAAAGAGTAAGGGTAACTTTATTGTGGAGAAACTGAAACATGACCTGAACCAGAGGATCAAGGTAACATCAACAGTGATAAGCCACATGGATGGTATGTGCCCTTGGTATGTGATGAGAACGGCACTTGACTTCCGTGGTTCTTCTCCTCAAAATCCATAACCCCCCTATTATCATGAGAAAAACATCAGACAAATCTGAAGTATAAAACACCTGACCAGTACTCCTCAAAATTGTCAAGGCCACCAAGAACACAGAAGTCTGAAAAACTGTGACAGTCTAAGGTGCCCATGGAGACGTGATGACTAAATGTAATGTGGGATTCTGGATGCAATCCTGGGACAGCAAAAGAATATTAGGTGAAAACTAAAGACATCTGAATAAAGCATGGACTTCAGCTAGTAATAATGTATCAATGTTGGTGTCAATAATAGCAACACATCAATCTTGTTTCATTAGACGTGACATTAGTACCATACTAACGTAGGATATTAGCAATAGGGAAACCAGATGTGGGCGATATCTGTACCATCTTCACAACTTTTCTGTAAATATAAAGTTACTATAAAATTAAAAGTTTATTAAGCAAAAAGTGTATGCTACAATTTTCCTAAATTTGTATATAGATAGATATGTAGATATAGTATGTACACAGAAAAAAGAAGGCTATATATCAAAATATTAACATTGGTTATTGCTGGTGGTGAAATTAGAGAGTGTTATTTTCTTATTTTGCTCATCTGTGTAAATAACTTTATAATACAAAGAAAAAAGAAAACTTTAAGCCTTCATTGGAGCCATATTTCCCCGACTTAAGTACAAAAAGAAGAATTATATCTAATAGTTAAAATTTCTGAAAATATTTAAAAGGCACAATTCTGTAAGGGGGGAATGTAAAACTTACTTTTTGATTCAAAACATTCTTCCTAGTATGTTCTTTGATAGTACACAAGGATAAAGGTGAAGAAGAATAATTATTTCCGAACTAAGAGTTTGATCGATCCTGGTCTGGAAAGAGTATCAAATTAACCTTCAAGTGAAATTCCAATTCTCCATTTTAATCCTTTCTTTTCCCTCATTCTAATTTCTTATGTAACTTAAGACATTTAAAATCTCTGGAGAGGCTGGTCTGAGGCTCCAAGAAGCTGCTGTTGGATGTCCCTCGACGACAATTCCAAGCACACCTGCTGGAGCAGCCTCTCACACTGCGGAGTGGAAGATGATGGTCATAAGCGGTCCCAGTGCTGGTGATGTCATTACCGCCTTCTCCATGGGAAGAAATTCACTACTTTAAACAGAAATGTATTCTTCATTTCCATGATGGCTTGGCTAATTCTGCCTTAAATTGTCAGATCCCTCTTTGCCTGAGCTTATTTGGTATAAGCTACCCATATTTTTTTGTAATGGATCATTTCATTCGCTCATTTTCTCATTCTATAAATACTCACCGAGGGCTTACCATTTGTCAGTCACTGTGTTAATAATTGAGGAATATGAAAAGCATGAATAGTAATAAATAGCCCCTATTTTAAGAAGATTCTAGGAAAGAGGAGAAGTCACAGTGAAGTAGGTAAATTATACTTACAAGGTAGAATAAATGCTATAAAGAAAAGTTTGGATAAAGTGAAATGAGCGTTCACAGCAAGGAGAGATGACATCCAGGTAGAAGGGCACAGGGAAAGATATGAAAAAAGATGATTGAGAACTGAGTCCTGGTTAGGATTTAGGGAGTCAGGATGGGGAGGCTGTTCTTTCTTCATTGTGCCACGTGGAGGAACTTCAGCTATAGTAACAGGCTTGGCCTCTCTCCTCAGTCATCACTCCTCCCACAGAGAGTTAAAGAATGAGTTTGAGAGCAGAGACGGAGCATGCTCAGCTTAGCCCTTCTGGTTTCTCTTTATTTGGAGCCTGTCTGCATGACCCTTATGTTCTGGTCTATTTTCTGCCATGCGGTAAGAGATCCTTAAAGCCTCATTCTTCAAGGAACTTTATCAACAATAAAGGAGACCATTTAATTTCTGCCTGACTCCTGAGTCTATTGTAGAAGAGAAAAAGTGGTGTTGCTATTAGCTCACGAGAATTCTAATAATAGCCTTCGGACACATTGAGATAGAAGAAGTGAGAGGACAAGATAAACAGAGGCACAGATCCAAAGTTTGGAAGAATATTAAGTACGTCAAATGGTAGGAATTGAGCATGAATAATGGGAGAAGTGGACGATGAAAGTAAACAAGGAAGATGGATGCTATCAACTGGATGTTTGTATTACCCCAAAATTCATATATTGAAACCCTAATCCCCAATGTGATGGTACTTGAAGATGGGTCCTTTGGGAGATAATTAGACTGTGTGGGTGGAGCTCTCATGAAGGCATTCCTTCCCTTATAAAAAGAGACGTGAGAGCTTGCTTCCACCCGCTTTGCCCACCCCATTTCTCTCTAGCGTGAGACTACAGCAAGAAGGCAGCCGTCTACAAGCCAGGAAGCAGAGTCTCGCCAGAAGCAACCAGGCTGACACCTTGGTCTCAGACTTCCAGCCTCCAGAACCATGAGAAATAACTATTTGCTGTTCAATCCACCCAGTCGATAGTTTATTTGTGATAGCACTGAGCTGACCGAGACACCTGGAGACCATTTCTAGAGGATCTTAAAAGCCACATATGGGGTTGAGACTTCATTCACAGTCAGGAGAGAGGCTCTGGTTTTGTGACATTGCAGAGCACGTTATACTAGACTACACTCCCAAAGGAAACAATTATAAGTGGTGATCAAAAAATTAAAAACAAACTATTTGAAGGCACTGGAGAATAATCAAAAGCAGGCAGAAACTGGAGGAGACATGATCCTTGAAAAAAAGGACCCATGCTAGGTGAGACCCACCCATGACCTCCCCCTGGAGGCACTCCCCAGCCCCACTGAGCTGGAAGTGATGGCATACTCTTATCATAGCAGTCAGAAGATAAGAGAGTTTGGGACTGCCAAAGTGACTAGAAACGGAGTCATGAAATGCCGAAGAGAAGGGAGTCATAGAGAGGAAACCCCAAAATCTCGTATAAGCTTCTCTTAATCCTTGGTTGACTGCTGAACTATCCATGTGAGAGGTGAGACTCCAAGAAATTCAGCAGCAAAAAAAAACCCACCTAGAATGCTGAAAGAACTAATAAAATATTTTAGCAGCTACCCAATACAGGAGAGACAGAGTTTAGAGTTAGAGGAGCTTAGGAAAACGTCAAGCTTTCAATAACCCCCAGAAGAGCCATACCTTAGGAGTAAGGAATATGTTCTAGGAGTGAGGACTTCACCTTAGGACTGAGGGGAAAACCAATGTGTGTTCAAGATGAAATGCCAATCATTTAATTCCAGGCTGCAACAAAATTCAACACTTTCTGGAGGAAGGTGACAGAATTCACAGTCTCTACAATGTTTCAACCACAATGATCAGTATGTAATAAAAAATTACTAGGCATGTAAATAAACAAACAAAAAAATGTGATCTAGAGTCAAGAGGAAAATTAGTCAAAAGAAATAGACTCACAGGGGCCAGCTCTGTGGCCCAGTGGTTAAGTTCGTGTGCTCTGCTTCAGTGGCCGGGGGTTTCCAGGATCGGATCCTGGGCGTGGACCTGCACACCACTCATCAGGCCATACTGTGGCAGCATCTCACATAGAAGAACTAGTATGACCTACAACTAGGATATACAACTATGTACTTGGGCTTTGCGGAGGAAAAAAAAAAAGCAAGATTGACAACAGATGTCAGCTCAGGGCCAATCTTCCTCACCAAAAAAAATAAATAAATAAGTTAAATAAAGACATTTTCAGGTGAACGAAACCACAATTTGTCACACAAGCAAACCAACACTCCAAGAAATGCTAAAAGAAGATACTCAGATTAAAAGAGAATGATACGAGGCAGAAATCTGGATCTACAGAAAGGAATGAAGATACAAAGTAGTTGAACATGTAGGTATATATAAAAAAACGCATTTTTTTAAATTAAATTTGTTAAAAGTTAATTAAATGTTTAAAGAAAAATGGCAATATATTTTAAGGTTTATGATATTTGTAGAAGTAAAATATATGTCAACAGTAGCATGTAAAGATGAGGGGGGAGTATAATTGGACTCATAGTCAATGGAGAGCATGGCAAAGTTTTGAACAGGGGAGTGGAGAGAGGATTGACATAAATTAAACTGTGCTTTTAGAAGAATCACCCAGCAGCAGGACAGGGGGCAAATCAGAAGAAGCAGCATAAGAGATGGATTGAGGAAGAGCCATTAGAACTCGGAAACTTTGGAAGTGGTCCAGGGAAGATAACAGTGATGTTAAATAGTGCTTCCATTTTTGGAGGTTGGGTGCTAAAGAAGTTGGTGGTATTGTTAAAGAAACAGAGAAGCTTGTAGGAAGAACTGCCATCGGAAGAGAACGATGAGCTTACTTAGGACCTTCCCAAACCTGAGGTGTAAGTGAGACCATACAGGTGGAGATGCATGACAAGCATTTCAAAATGCAGGTCTCTCCTCATAAAAATTCCAAAATCCCAGTCCTGAAAAATTTATGACCTTCCTGTGACTTGTTTACATCATATGCTACATGATTTATTGTAAATTTTTCAAGATATCCAAGCTGTTAGCAAGAGAAACAAATGTAAAACCATGACGGAGTAGGGGATGCATTGGATAATTTGTCAAGAGGTCTTTTGGTCCAGTCGCCCATCTGTGAGCAAAGATGCAAGGCCAAAGCCAGTCGCTCCTGACCTGAAGTACAATGTATACCAGCTTTGCTCTGCAGACTGGCATGCTGGCTCCTCATCAATCTTTAGCTGCTGCTCACGTTACCACTTGCCCTTCCTTCATTAAGCGACTTGGCTTTTTGGTGCTCTGAATCTACCACTGTGAGCCCAGAAAAATGATAAGACTAATAGCAAAACACCAGGAGGACAACCTTTCTCATCTACCTGTTCCCCTTACTCCTTCTCCCTGACTTATCCAATCGAGGGACCACATATGCACTGGAGTGGTTTGCTTTATGCCTACCTCATACCCAAGTTCTTATTCGTTAACCCTTCTCACTGTCCTGGAATCAATGCTGCTCTAAACCAAATTATGAAGCAGATGAAGATATTCTTGTCTCTTTCATGCTCCATTCTGCAATACTTTCCCACATTCTGGGACCTATTACTAAAGGTGACCAGCATCATCATACTGTCTTCCAGCTACCCAACGTCCTGCTCTGGTGCCCTCCATAACCTCCACTCTCCATTCTTTTCACCCCCTCCTATGTCTTCTCACTTTTGAAAACTCCAAGTTCTTTAGTATTACTGACTTCCGTAAGGAGCTGGAAGACAAACAGGTTGATGGACCTAACTCAAGTAATAGTATAATTACTGGGATTTAAGCCTCATCTAGAGCATAGTCATTTTTTTTAAAACTCTTATATACTTAAGTGAATCTCTAGGGCATGTGACAAAGGGGTGAGAAAAAGTCCACACTTTATTTTATTCTGTAATATTATAATAGTAAAAAAATTAGTGCTAACTTATGCTATTCATTTGAGATTATTCTGTTTCATGAAATATTGTTTAACATTCTGGATAAAACCCAAATGCGAAACAATGAAATAGTAGTATCCTTGTTTTACATGTGGAAAAAGTACCAGACAGGTCTACCTACCTTCATCATTGTCTCAAGTCCTTGCTTGCCTCTCTCGGGAGAAGCATTATTGATAAGCCTGGGGCGGTCCACATTTCCTCCAGTTGCTGCACATACTTCTGTTATTTTAATGTTAGCTATCTTACTCCTTTTTCTCTCTATTCAGGGTTATTTTCAGTCTCTTGACCACTAATAAATAAATAACACAGGTCAAAAGGGCCTACACTTTCACCCCTATTCTGGTCCAGTTTAAGATTTAAATCTATGTAATTCTGCAAGAGTTAAACAAAAGTTAGGAGAGGGGTGCTGTGTCATTTCCTTGCCCTGAGAGTAACTCTTCATTATGTAGATTGTTTCTGACCATCGGAATGTCTCTGCTCTCCTCCCTGTCCACCAAAATCCCTTGCATCCCACAAAGCCCATCCTCATCCTCATTCTCTCTTCCAGGAAGCCAATACCAACATCCTCCTCCTCGTCTTTCATAGAATTTACTGCCCATATCACACACTCTATATTCTACATTTCAGCATTTTGAACTTGTTCCACATGTGTAAATACTGATTCCTCAATGAGACCATGAGTTTTCAAAGATGAGAACATTGCCCTATAAATCCTAACACATCGCATGGTTCAAGGCACCTAGCAAAAACTCAGTGACCTGAGGATAAACTTCTTGAGAGGAACAATAAGACCCAGTGGAGAGCACCAAATACTCTTGGTGTAGCTTAGAGGCTTGTCTCCTGCTTGTAATTTTCCAATTAGTTTTATAAAACGGAAACCCTCAAATATTCATTAAGTATAAAAGCGTGACAGAATCAATGATCATGACATTTAAAGTATTAAACCCCAAATCAGGTCGGTGAAGGAATTCCACATTCTTTCTTTTAGCTGCTGTTTCCTGAACATCTCCTGTGTTTCAGGTACACGGAGCTGGGGGGGGGGGGGGGGGGAACTTGGAAGAAGACAAAATTCCTGGACTCCAAGAATGCAAATAAGCCACTCGCAAGCATAGAATCAAGAAATGACTGGATTCATATGTTTTCAGGAATGAAGAGAATAGCGAATAAAAGAAAAAGTTAGAGAAGGCTAAAGGGGATTTATCCATTGCAACTTAATCATTCTTATCATCCATTTATATTTAATTTAGTGGCCAAAGTAAGCAAAAACATTAAGTTTATCATAGTGAAAGTATATGTATCAGAACACAGAAAGCAGGTATTTTTGTGTGTTTAAACGAGAAACAGAATTTAGATTATTATATACTGAATAACTGTATGGCACTGATGAACAGAGAAATAGAGAGTGTCTATTCATGGTATCACTTAAGCATCAGCATGACACACTGAGAAAAAAGTAATTGCATACAGCCAAGACAATTTTCCTGGCTGAAAAACACATTAAATTGTCTTTACCTTTGAACTGGTTTACTTTATATATTCTCTAAAATAGAATCATAACAGGCCAATGGAAACCAAATAAAACAGACTGTGTTATTCCGCCTTCTGTTCCTTTGGGAATAAGCTCGGATCTGAACATCCTGATGAAAGCTGTCTGGCCCTGTCGCTGCTGAGAATCAACATGAATGTGTTGATGGAATCTGGAGCCTCCAATAATGCACTGAAATCAGATGGAAAGTAGGCAATCTCTGTGACAAAACTTTAGGTGGGGAACACAATGCTAGCAATATTAATTAGGAACTATCCCACTTACTTTAGTATGTTCATTTTAATAAAACCTTGAAGGAGAAGAGTAAAACCTGAAAATCACTGAGTTTTTGAGTTTATATTACAAGAATACATAGCTCTATACTGTGCCCTCTACCTGGAATGGTCTTTCTTTACATATTCCAACAGCACATGCATTTACTTCAATCAAATGTCACCTCTTCAGAGAGGACTTCCCAGACTGCCCCATCGACAGTTTCACTTCTTGACTCCTCGCTATGCTTCTAGTCAGGATCATCTTTGTTATGGTGTCATAATAACCAATCCCCAAAACTTAGTGGCTTAAAAAAAAATTTACTACTTATGAAGAATCCACTGCCAGTCTGGACAACCCTCCAGGAGGTCCTCCTCCACCAGTCTTTATCAATATAGGCTGACACACTTGCCACAGCGAGGTGAAAGTGAGGGGGAGAGAGAAGGCCAGCAAATGCATGCTTCCACTCAGATGTGACACAGATCACTTCTGCCCACGTTTCACTGGCCAAAGCCAGCGAAAGTACAAGTGGGCAGGGAAGCACCCTCCTCCTATGTGTCCAAGTGGATGTGGTCACGTCTGATGCGTCGTGCTTTGTTTTTCTTTATAACTCCTTTCAGATAACATCATATATTCTCTTTGTGATGATCTGATTCTTCTCGCCAGAAGGTAAGCATTGCAAGGGCAGGGACCATGTCTGTTTGTTCACTGCTGTGCCCTCGGATCTTAGAACAGAGATTCTCCATAAATACTTGTTGGATGAACAAATAAGAATGCGGGAAATTGTATGCTTTCCACTGCAAATTCAAGGTCAAATGCTTAATATAACAGGAAAGCAAGAAAGGTGGGAACTGTGGCTCACTGGAGAACTTTTGTCATCACCTAAAACTTGCTGTTGTTGCCTTGATGGACTATGGGTGCAGGGTGGCCAAATTCTCTAATTTTTCAGGAGTTGAAAATCTGGCTTTTTGGATAAAATTTCTGGTTTTTCGTTATGTGGTTCAAAAGTTTTCAAAATCATGTGCAGATCATACAAAGCAAACATGATGTCAGTCTGTGCCTTTTGTTTTAGATGGAGAGACTGAAATTGTATATTTTGAAATTTACAAAGGTTAAGTGGAGAAAGAGAAAAAAACAGAATCTCCACATCCATTTCCCCATCACCTAAACTGCAATTTGAAGGGATCTCTGCCCTATGTCTTTGCCTCTCACCCCTGTCCCTCTTTACCCAGGAATTTAGAAAACTACCTTTTTATATGTACAGCACCGGTGTCATTTATTTATTGTCAAATCCTGTGAAAAGTAAGAAGGAATCAACTCTATCTTCACTGATGCTATTGTGTGTCTTACACGGCAATATCTAAAGAAAGAAGAAGCCCCTTAGGGAAGGTCTCCAAGATCAAAATATTTAGAATAAGAAAGTACTGTGATTAAAATGACACTGGCAAAATAAAAGATCTAATATCTATTTCATGTGAAAGATGAGGTCTAAACCAGGAACTCTTCTCAGTAACCAATAATTTGACCTGATTACATAATGAGTGTTTCTTTTTCTCTGCACTAAAGTTGAACTTTGTATAGACAGGGGCTGCCAAACACATTGTCACTGTAAAGAAATGTTGTTTTCCAATCGTATCACCCAAGAGGCTTAAATTCAGATGAAAATGTTCAAAAATCAAATTTCAGTGTTTCTTTGGAACTGGCTTGGGGTGGTCTAGCAAGCAGTGTTAATTCTACTTTTCTCCTCCAGAGGGAATTATTCCTGAGCAAGGTCGGTCAAATTTAAAGCATAATTGTTCATTCAGTGCCCCTAAGCCTGTACTTGAGAGTTTTCCAGCTGTGGAATCAATGAAAAATGCTCTGGACTCTCCGGTCAGGGACACAGTATTGGATTCCAGGCAATCTGCTTTTATAAGGAAGCAACTAAATTAAAACAGGTCTGCTCCTCCTCCCTTGCAGAAACTCTACCGTCACACATCTGACTCACGAAGACCCCGACATGCTGTTCTCCCTGCACAGAGCTGCCGTTTCAGATCCCTATTGGGATGTTTGTCGTATATGGGCTTTAATTCTAGGATAACTGGGAAATAAGAAATAGCCAATATCCCTTTCCCTACCCAGTGCCATCCTCCAGCTGAAATGTCAAAAGAAATAGTCTTCTGGTGGACTTTCAGCGCACTGATAACTGAACTTCTCACGGGGCTACTCTGCACATCACTGGATACCATGAGTTTGAGTATTGCCTTGAGATATATAAGACCTCCAGTCCATGGTTTTTAAAATGAAATAACCAAAACTGAAAGGGAAAATCTTGTTCTTACAGAGGTGAATGAAAACAGGAAAATCTCTAGAGATTACGAGCAAAAAAAATCGTCTTCCTATAATTCTAGAAATCCTTTATTTTAGTAATTCAAATATTGACTTGATTCTGAAAATAATTACACCATGACTGCTCCAAAAGAGTCTTCTTCAAAGTGTGCACTTATTTCACATAATAAAATTTCAGTCAAGATGGCATTTTAAGATCATGCTTTGCTGTTCTCTTTTGCATAGACACAAATACAGCCCGGCCTCTGGCCAGGTGATTGAGTCTTCAATGTCCCCTAAGGGTAGTTCTGGATTAAAAGGTCCTGGGAGGCCTTTGAAAGCAGGCACAAAACTCCTCAACAGGAAGAGGGTGGTGGAGTGGGATGAGGAGAGAGAGAGCTTGTAATACGAGAAAAGCTTACAAACCGAAGTTATAAATACACAAATACAAATACACAAAGAAATAAAATGCTGAGAAGGACAGCCAACAAAATCAACTATTGAGAGGTTAATTCAACCCAAGTAAGATTAAAATAGTGGAGAAAGGAGAAAAAGACCCGAAAATGAGTGTACTTAGACTCTTCAAAGTGATAAATTAAGGGAAAAAATTCAATAAGAACAAGAAATAATAAAACAAAACAGGGAGAAATAAGACAATGCTAGGTGGATGAGAAAAAGAACCAATTAGAAATCTTGAAAATGAAAAACATAGTTACTAAGATTTAAAGCGATTCAATAGATAAGACAAATAGGTCTATACACAAGTGAAGAGCCTGTGAATTGGAAGGTTGGTCTGAGGAATTCACCGGGAATGAAGCATGAGGGCACACGCAGGAATTCACCGGGAATGAAGCATGAGGGCACACGCAGGTCAGAACGATGAAAGAGCAGTTAAAGACACGGAGTATAGACTGAGCAGCTCCATCAGACCTCTACAGAAGCTCTACAGGAAGAGAGCGCAGGGAAAAGCAGAGAGACCCAGTAGATGAGATGAGATGGGAATGCACCAAAATTTAATTATGCGTCCTCAGGTTCAAAGTGATGCTATACACCAAGCGGGATGAGTAATATTGAATCTATACCTGGACAGAAGAGTGAAACTTAAAAGTTTTAAGAATAAAAAAATATTAAAAGCTATGGGAAATATAGAGATAGATTATATAGGAGAGAAAACCAATCTGACTGAGACACAGCAACAACAAAGTCCAAAAGCATAGATGTTAAAAATGTGAGTAGTAACTAATATAAACATTGAACTATATTTCCAAGACAGTAGATTAAAGACGAAAAATAAAGAAAAAAAATTGTTAACAATCAACAGGAGGGGGGAAAGCAAACAACAGCAGAGTAACATATTTAAAAGAATCAATTATATTTCATATATCAGCAACAAACAGTTAGAAATTGACATTTAAAAGCAATGCTATTTATGTTAGCATCAAAAATTAAAAATACTTAAGGATAAGTCTGACAAAAGATGTGCAGATCTGTATACTGAAAACTAGAACACATTGCTGAGAGAAAGCAAAGAAGATCTAAATAAGTGGATATTGTGACCATAGGTTAAAAGAGTCAGTATTTTTAAAATCTCAATTCTCTCCCAATTGCTATACAGATTCAACACAGTTCCATTCAAAATCCCAGCAGGACGGCACGTCTCCAAATCTGAACAGACACTTCACCAAATTTAATATAAGACGACAAATAGCCACATGAAAAGATGCTGAACATCATGGTCATCAGGGAAACACATATTAAAAGCTCAGTGAGGTCCTACCTCATGCCTACTGGAAGGGTGAAAATTTTGAAAGCCGGCCATACCAAGTTTTAGCAAGGATGTGGAGCCAGTGGAACTCTCACACTTCTGATGGGAATATAAATGATAAAAACCACTTTGGAAAACAGTTTGACAGTTTCTTAAAAATTTAAAAACACAATACCATATGACCCAGGGTTTTAATCCTAGATATTTATCTAAGAGAAATAAAAGGATATGTCCACAAAAAGACATATGCCACTACACACCTATTTAGAAAGGCCCAAGTTCAGAACACTGACAACACCAAATGTGGCGATGATGTGGAACAATGGGCCTCTCATTCATTGCTGGTGGGAATGCAAAATGGCACACCACTTTGAAAGACAGTTTGGCAGTTTCTTACAAAACTAAGCATACTCTTACTACATGATCCAGCAATCATGCTCCTTGGTATTTACCCAAGTGAATTGAAAACTTATGTCCATAAAATAACCTGCACACAGATGTTTACAGAAGCTTTATTCGTAATTGCCCAAACTTGGAAGCAACCAAGGTGTCCTTCAGTAGGTGAATAGATAAATAAACTGTGGTGCATCCAGACAATGGAATATGATTCGCACGAAAAAGAAATGAGCTATCAAGCCCTGAAAAAACATGGAGGAACCTTAAATGCATATTACTAAGTGAAAGAAACCAATCTAAAAGACTACATACTGTGTGATTCCAACTATATGACATTCTGGAAAAGGCAAAACTACAGAGACAGTAAAAAGGTCTATGTGGCTAGGGGTTGGGGGAAGGAGGGATAGACAAATAGGCAGAGCACAGAGGCGTTTTAGGGCGGTCAAAATACTCTACATGATGCTTTAATGATGGATGTATCTGTCATTATACATTTGTTCAAATCCGTAGAATGTATAACACCAAGAATGAACTCTAACATAAGCTCTGGACTTTGGGTCATACTGTTGAATCAATGTAGGTTCACCAATGGTAACAAATGTACCACTCTGCTGGGAGATGTTGACAGTGTGGCAAGATGTGCATGTGGGTGGTAGGGGTATATGAGAACTCTGTAATTTCCATTCAATTTTGCTGTGATTCTAAAACCACTCTAAAAAAAGTCTGTTTCTAAAAAAAGACTTGTACACAAATGTTCTTATCAGATTTATTTGTAATAGTCAAAAACTGGGAACAACTCAAATGTCCATCGAGAGGTGAGTGAACATATTGTGGTAAGAATTATTGATATATATACCACATGATGAGTCTCAAAATAACTACGCTAATTGAAATACAATAGAAAAAAAGTACATATTGTATGATTCCATTTATGTAATGTCCTAATATGACATAAAGCATCTCGGTGGCTGTCTGGGATGGTAGAGTGGAGTAGGGGCAGAGGGAAGGATTACAAAGAAGCGTGGAGTAACTTTGGTGAGTGACGGATAGGTTCACGATCTTGATTGTGGTGATGGCTTCACAGATACACAGAGTAGGTGGATAGATAGATAGATAATAGATAAGGATAGAGATATATGTCAGAATTCATCAAATTCATCACACAGAAGTTATCAGATTTCAAATATGTGCAGTTTATTCTATGTCAGTTATACACAATAAAGCTCTTTTCATTTTTTTTTTTAACGAAATAAATACTAAAGGAAATCAGGAACACCTAAAGGTAATTCTTCAAGAAGACGAATTAATTAAACACACTTCTGGCGAGATCAATTGAGAAAAACCACAGAAAAAACAAATAAACTCTAATATTTAAATTAGAGATCTAAAAATCACAGCATTATGCTGATAATATAAAAACTTAGATGAGAAGCACCAATTTCTAGAAAAGTATAAACTATCAAATTGAGTTAAGAACATGTAGAAAATTAGAATAAGGCAGTAACTATTTGCTATGGGTTGAATTGTGTCCCTCCCAAAAAGATATGTTGAAGTCCTCACCTCCAGTACCTCAGAATGTAACTTCATTTGGAAATAGGGTCTTTGCAGAGATAATTAAGTTAAAACGAGGTCATTGGTTTTGGCTCTAATAATGTGACTAGTGTCCTTTTAAAATGGGGATATTTGGACACAGATATAGACACGCACAGAGGAAAGATAATGTGAAGACACACGGGGAGAAGACAGCCACGTAAATGGATTAACGCCATCTACACACCAAGGAGCGCCAACGACTGTCAGCAAACACTAGAAGCTAGAGGAACAAGGAAGGATTCTCTCTTAGAGCCTTCAGCAAGAGCACGGCCCTGCCAACACCTTGATTCCAGACTTCCGAACTCTGGATTCATGAGACAAGCAAAGGATAGACAGACAGATAGATAGACAGATAGACAGACAGCTAGATAGAAAGAGATAAATCTTTTAAAAAATGTTGAGTATAAAAAGCTGCATGCAGAATAGTGCTCCTGGTACCATATCTTTTGTACAAACTTCAAAACACACAAAACAAAACTTTCTGTTGTTGATATAAATAACTACATATGTAGTAGAAGTGTACACAGATGAAAGGAAGGACGTTCAATTTAAGGATAGGATTTTCTCTAGGTAGGAAGGGAGAGGAATGGAAATAGTAAGGGTCACAAAGGGGGCTTCAACCATTATCCGCCATGTTTTATTTAAAAAAGATAATCTGGATGATGAGTACTTTGGTGTTCATTACATTATTCTCTGAACTTTTCTCAGTGTTTGAAATAATTCATGTTTTTGGAAACTTCTCAGAAACTCCTCCTCCTGAGGTTTATTCTGCAGTCTTCTTAATAATTTTCTGATCTCTCACATCACCGTGAGAGCTGTACAATATTCATAAAATTTTTATTTTATATTGATTATATTTACTATTGATTATATTTATTTATATTTATATCTTTATATATTTATTATATGTATACCTTTAAGATATTTATAAATATAACTGAAGGCACCCAGCTTCTTTCAGCGAATACTCAGATTTTCGTAAGATTTGTTGAGGTAACAGTTCAAGAAATATTTGGATTTATTCTTCATGATGAATATAGTGATTTAATTTTGCCTTCATCATAATTTTCTTTCTGGGTCAATATGTCTTATTAAGTAGGAGAAATTGATACTGATTAAACCATTCCTTCAAAAGAAAAATCCTAGGATGACTACTTAGCAGGTCTGCTGTTCACCTGGGGCCACACACTGAGCAATGCATTTCTCTGGGCATCTCAGTTTCTCTGTTTTCTGTAAATGGAAAACAGATAGATAAATAGATAGATAGACAGATAGAGAGATAGATATTCCTGGTCAGCCTGGAAACAAAATCAATCGTTAACTATTTATATAGACCTGAAAGCATCTTTTTAGTCCTTTGCTGATGAATGGAACTGCAAGAAATATGAATCTTTGCTTCTCATTACATTTTCCTTCCCCAACTTCATTGACTCAGTGAACAATTTTTAAGGCCTGACTAGTAGTGAAAAATTGCCATTCTACTAGCTGAATGATGGAGTCTTTGTATTATTCTTTCTAATGACCTTTACATCATTGCTTCTCTTAGGGAGAAAGAGAGAAAAATCTAAAATCACTCCTGATTTTAACCCCTGTTCTTTCCTCATCAATACCATGAATGCAAGCCATGTTTGGTATCAGCCAGTTTCCAGAAATGACTTCTTTCTAGTTCTCTTCTTCAGTCTCAGTATTTGCCAATCTTGAACTTCTTTCTCTGTGTTTCTTTCTCTTTCCAGCTGTGAAAATGTCCTCTCAAGTTCTCATGAAACGCTACCAGCTTCCTCTGCTTGTTCTATATCTTTCTTGTACGCTGTTCTTCTTCAGCAAAAGATGACAAGACCAGGGGCTAGCCTGGTGGTGTAGTAGTTAAGTTCATGTACTCTGCTTCAGCGGTGCGGGTTCTGCAGGCCCAGATCCTGGGTGCGGACCTACAGATTGCTCATCAAGCCATGCTGTGGCGGCATCCCACACACAAAAAATAGAAAAAGATGGGCACAGATGTTAGCTCAGGGCTGAACATTCTCAGCAAAAAGAGGAAGATTGGTAATGGATATTAGTTCAGGGCCAATCTGCCTCACCAAAAAAATAAATAAATAACAGAAGATGACAAGACCATCTCGGTGGGTTGCATTGATTTTCTCACGCCTGCATCTGCTTTTCTTCACCCATGTAGACAAAGTCTCCTATAATATTCCCTTACCTGTATTTCTGTGTCATATCCTCTTTGGTTCAAATGTCTCTTTAACAACCTGATTAAACTCTGGCATTCTGGTTCTCTTGCTAGAATGGAGCATCCCATGACAAGTCAGCATCAAGTCCCTTTTGCATCCCACCTGGGGAAAGTAAAGTCTCCTCTTCTGAACCCTGTACCCTGAGCAGCCCTCACTTTGCACTCTCTGACCATGGACTGAATGGGTGAGACCTCTCTTGTGAGGACCAACAAATGAACAAGAACCTCATCTGAGACTATCTCCTAGTAGAAGGTAGTTTTCTGATATAGCACCAAAGCCAAAGATCAGAGATCTTAATGGTTTGGAACCTGAAATGATCACAAATGACTGACACCTCCTATATTTACAATGTACAAAGGTAATCAGAAAGCATTAAACAGCACGCATGCTTGAGACAGGTTGACATGTGTGACCTGAGCACAGTTCATGCTGATTCTCCTCAGATGCTCCCATAGGCCTTCTCTGCTATGGAAAACACTCCATCTGAACAGTCATCCAAGCTGGCCTAGGCCGTGGCTGAGAAACGCCAAATTGATGCCCCAAGTCATCTATCCGTTATGTTATCTCGTAAGGTACTTGGAAACAGCAAGCATTTCATTGTTTTAATGAGGGACTAGAACTGACCCGTCCTGAGCCACTTCAGTGTAGGCTCCATCCAGGAGGATGACATAACCAAAAGCAGCTCAATAATCTCATCCTGACTCTTAAATTCCAAGTCCCAGTAAATCAGATTTCAATGAATTTCCACTGAACAAAGCTAGCGAATGATTCTTTATGGTGCACAGAACGTTTTACTACTTCAGAGTTGGTTGCAACGAGCTATAGAAAACTCATCTTTTAAAAAAAAAAATACTTGCCTGAGCTCTTAATTACTCTTAGATCGATCACAGTTGAGTTTCAAACTTAGTAAAAAGAATTTGAATCTGCTTTAAGGGATAGGTACAGGTATTTGTGCTAGTGAGAAAAGGTATTTGTATACAGTGCTATATTCCAGCAAAGTGGACATCCATTCCCTCAAACTTTAGACCAGCATTGTTTACTAGAACTTTCGGCAATAATGGAAATGTTCTAATATCTATGCTGTCCAGTACAGCAGCTATTAACACTTGAAATGTAGCTAGTATGACTGCCGAACTGAGTTTTTTATGTTATTTAGTTTTAATTTATTCTATTTTTAATAGCCACCTTGGCTTGTGGCTACCATATTGGATAGAGCATCTTGGGACAATACATTGCATGCTAAGTGAAATAAATTAGGTTTAAGTCATTATTTTATTATTAATAGTAGTAATATAACTGAGTATATACATATAATAACAGCATTTACAGATAATTTCATTATTACCATTGACTTCTCCAAGCAAAACTCTGAGGTCAGTGGGATAAGTCTTATTATCATTTCCATTACATGCGAGAAAACTGATGCTGTCAGGCACATTATGTGATTTAAGTGACCTGTGACACAACATACTTGTTCTTTCCCCCAAACTGCAAGAGAAACTATGAAAGAATATGGTGCTGTCCACGGAGCTTTCCAGTAGGTTTCTCTGAAATAAACTTTGACAAACTTGAGAGAGGGAGGGAAAGAGAGAGGGGGGGAGAATATAAAACTACACAGTCAACCCTGGACACTGTTGCAAGGAAAGAGCTAGGTCAAATTTTGCACAAGCATCTTCCACTGCTGCCAAAGTCGAACTTAATGAGTTTCCGACATGGGTGGGGCCCAACATAAGACCCATGGGTTGTTGCTTCTGTTCGTGTTCTGCAAGTCACAGATTTCATTTCCTGCTTCTTTCTCTCTCGCTCGCTTATTTTCATTGTTTGTGCCACTCTTTTCCTCTCTGTGTTGTGTGATCTCAAGTCAGAAGCTTTCTATATTAAAATGGTAATTCTTAGTCTAATAAAGCATTGGTAACAGTAACAGGTTTTCTTTGTCTTTGGAAAATATGCTGGAACTTATGAGAAGAAAAATCCATCCTCTCTTTTAAATTAGCATAATAAAATATATTAAATTGAATATGTATGGTGAGTAATAGCTTAGAGAAGAATGAATTGCACATGCCAGTGTCTAGTCAGTTTGCAGACATATTAATGAAGACCCTCTAAGCCTGTTTTTGTGATAAGCCTGTGCAGCAGGCACACTGCTAGATAGATGGGACCCATGTCACCAAGAAAAACCCAAGTCCTGCTGAACAGCTTATATTTTATGCATTTACATTGGAAAGGCAAACGTTTAAATTGGCCCATCTAAAACCTAAACCTGTGGTTTCGTGGATTCTAGATAATTGAAAACAGGGCTTCAGCGCACTAAATCCACCTCTTCTGGGCTCTTTGCCATAACACGCTCCAATCTGAAAACACTTGTCTTAAAGAAGCCTCTTATACAAAGGCAGGAGAAAAAGAGAGACAGAGGGGAAGAAAAATGATTATCAATACATTATAGCAAACGTACCTGTCACTTGCTAAAATACACTTTGCTCAGGTTGCCCGTCTGCTAATAACATTACAGCTGTCCAAATAGTAGTGAGGGTTCCTAAACTTGCCCGGCCTGCTTTTGCAAACAGCAGAGGAAGAAAGCCCCCTGAGCCTGCCAGACTAACAGCCCCTCCCCACAGGGACCACAAGCTCATAAAACCAGCGAGGAGGGACTTTCCGTTGCCGTCACAACAAAGTCAGCAAGCATTGTCTTCAACTCAAATGGCTGGCCTGCACCACCACCATTATAAATCTAGTTCAATATTGAAAAAAATAGTATATATTTTCAGGCAGAAAGATTTTAAAAAGAATACTTGTGGGGAATGTACAATTTTGATTGGAAATATTGGCAAGATAAAACCACATGGAATATATAAATGTTATGCATACTCCTTTGGAGGTGGAGATGGAAATTGATTACCAAATGAATTAAATTTCTCTTCTCTGTTATTTATTCTAATGAAGTATTTCTGTTTGCCATCTAACTTACTGATCTTTATTGATTTTATTTTAATGAAAAATATAGAAACTTTAATATTTTAGTGTTTTGCAAAGTTTGAATCTTTTTAATGATGAGAGAGAGAGACATTAACACAATTGTGGATACAGTTGGAATTCTTCTCTACTCTTCCCCAAACTCTTTGCCCTCTCTCCCTCCCCAGATGCAATTATTTTTATGCAATGGATATTCTTTACTTGATATTCTAAATTTTTTGCCAAATATGTACACAGCCATAAAAGAAATAGTATTGTGGTGTTTTCAACTTGACATCGTGTTGTAACTATCCTTCTGCAACCAGATTTTTATTGTTCCATTTTATGTTTGAGGAATGTATCCACCTTGAGAATATAATTCTAGTTCGTTGCTTTTAATTGCTGGATAGCATCTTACTGAATGAGTACACCATAATTTATTGATTCATTCTCCCGTTGATGAGCATTGAGGCTATTTTGATTTTTCGTTGCTGCTCACAATGCCACAGTGAACGTTCCTGCACGTGCCTCCTTGTGTACTTTGGGAAGGTTTCTTTCCCAGTGCCTAGAATTGCTAGACTTTCAGGGCAGCACATCTTCAGCTTCTAGAAACTGCCATATGCTCTCCAAAATGGTTGTCTGGTTTTTTCCATATTTGTCTCCTTACCATCTACCCTCAGCACAGCAGCCAGAGTGATTCTCTTAAAACATGTCACCTTTTGCTCAAAACCCTGCATTATCTAACTATTTCACTACAAATGGTGACAAGGCCCAACCTGGTCTTGTCCCACCCCTGTCCTTATCACCTAGATATGCTCCTCTTACGCACAAGGTCCCTCCCCACTGAGGGTCTTTGTTCCAGCTGTTTGCTCTGCCTATCATGCTCTTCTCCCAGACTCTACTTGGAACATGCTTCACCTTCTTAAACTCTTTGTTAAAACTTTACCCTAACAATGAGGCTTACTGGGACCACCTCCCCCCACACACAATCCCTGTTGTCTTGCTTGATTTTTTTTCTTTCATGGTACCAATACCCTTATCATGTGTTACATAACTTGTTAGGTTTGATGTCTAGTGTCTCATCCTCCCCGTAGAATGTCAGCCCCACGAGGGCAGGGATCTTTGCCTATTGTGTTTACTGATGTGTCCTAAGTAACTACAACAGAATCCGATGCACAGTAGGCATTCAACCACTATCCGGGAGAGATGAATTGTGTACATTTGTTATTTCACATTGTGCTCTGCAGGGTGCTATGTGGAAAGGGCTTATGATATTTTTATTTATAATATATGAGGACTATGGTTTGACAAATGACTAAAATTCACTACTTTACTCAGAAGGTGAGCTCCCTGTGGGCAGGGACCAGGTGTGTCTTTTTGCCACTCTATCCTTGGTGCCAAGATCAATGTCTGACACATAGCATGTGCTCCATCAATGCATGTCAAATGAATGAATGAATGAATGAATGAATGAACGAACAGGGATTTATTGAGAAGTTTACTCCACAACTTGGAAGTTGATTATATGCGAATTTAAGTTTGTTAACAGATCTTTGATTCAGACATGCCCATCAGACAGAACAAGCAGCTGGTACTTCCTACTTCTAAATTTATCTCTTGGGCCATAAATTGCTTTTCTTGGAAATCTTTTCCTCTCAAAAGTTCGTCTATAAAATCTTATTGGGGAAGTGAAAGGATGGAAATTTGCTCATTTGAACATACTTTAGTAGAGTGTTTCTCATATTTACCTGATGATAAGAATCTCTCAGAGGAGTCTTTTAAAACTGCAGATCTCTGGACCTCATCTCTGAATCAGAATCTCTAGGAGAGAATTCTGAGAACAACCCCAGGAATTTTTATGACCAGGTGAGTTAGGGAAATAAAAGCTTAGTAAACGGGGTCCCTAGACAAGGCAAAGAACAATATAGGGCCTGAAATGTCAACAGGAGAAGGCAGTGCCTGCTATAAACGGTGTTTAATATAATCGCAGAACAGCTGCTAGAGGGCAGAACTGCCTCCTGTATTCAAATTGAGTCTCAGAGGCTCTCGTCTGTTCCTTCCTAACATGGTCATCAGGGTCTCAGGGAGTGTGGGGGTGACTCATACCCCTGTGTTCGTGAATCAGTCATAGAAGCCACAGCTGGAAGGGGGGAGGTTCCTGCTGGCTTTCGGCAGAACTGTGCCCAGCTCTTCCTAAGAACTGGTCACCAGCCTGCTTACTCCTGTGTCACAGGTCGATGAAGAAGATAGAGTGGAAAATAAAGGTCTGGGCCACTCAGCAAAAGGAGAACAGAACGTTGGAGAAAAACGGGGTGAAAAGCTGGGGCCATCTGTGTTTGTGAAGGATTAAGGCCCAGGACGATTTTATCATTCTCCCAACACAGAAGCCTTACTTTATATGAAGGTCACCTGCTAAAGGTGGTTCCCCAATCTAATACAGTCTATCAGATAGCAGCTTAGATATCAAGGTTCTAACTACAGCCTTTGAACTAGAATCCCTATTCGATGTGTTTGTATTCTGTTGAAATTGCTGGTAAAGTTGGTTAGTGGATGGAATTTCTGTACTTCAGCTTTCAACCATCTGTATTCCAAGTCGTCTTTCCAATAGAAGACATTTCATTAAAACTTACAGGAAAGGAATTTGGTGGAAAGAGACCTATAATTTAATCAAATGAAAACCCTCTCCATTTTTAAATTTGGCATACATTTTAGCTACTCATGTTTTGGGTCATTTTTAGTCATTTCATCTTTTTTTTTTTCTTATTTTGGCAACTAAGCTGAATTTGGCTGAAGGGATGAGAGGGGAAGGGCAGGTTAGAGACCCTGCCGGGTTTCACAAGTCTTTGCTGAAAGCGGCACTTATTACCCAAGGGTGGGCATGAAGCTCCCCATCTGTTAGCTTTCTCGGAGTGCTGACAAGAACATTCTCATTTCCAGCTTGAATAGATTTTTTAAAAAATTCCTTCTGTCTATTTCCTCTGACCAGAGGGCCGTCTTAGTCTTCAGAGACAGACAAAAGATGACGCTTTAGTTTTGTAAGTCAGCTTTGTAAGTAATGGAACCACTCAGCTGTTTTTGTCCGTTTGCAAAATATGTATAAGACCCACCCCGTGCTACCCTCTCCTAGCACTCATTGCCATCTTTTGTCGCTTCTCATATTCCTGCTGCAGGAGAAAGCTAGACCCTGCTGCAGACAGACCCGCCGGGTTCTCCAGGAAGGCAGTGGAAAGGGGAGACCTCTAAATCTGCGGCCTGCTGCCTGTCGCAGAGAAACTCTCCCCTTCACTGTCTGGGAACAACAATAACGGGAAAAACAGGCCAGAGAGCGCTTGCACTTTGCTCCATTTCAGGGCTATATTAACTAACCTCCTTTTTGGGCTCATTAATCTCTCTCCAGCTCTGCTCCCTCTTGCCCCCACCCCCCGTTTCCATCTTAGCCTTGCAGCCTGTCAGGCAGATCTCAGGAAGTCTCCCAGCCTCTCAGAAGAGGCCCAGCCTCCCTCTTATACACTCTGGTAGGAGGCCGTAATTCTCCCTCACAGAGCTTCGCATGGTTCTAATTGTTTAATATTTTGTCCTGCAATTACTTATTTAATATTGGTACCAGACAGAATTCTGAGATGGCCCCTAACATTCCTACTCCCTGGTGTGCAAGCTGTGTGTAATCCCCTCCTCGAGTGTGGGATTTAAACTGGGAATATGGTGGGTTATCACAGTGATAACCTATGATGTGCACCATCATATGGCAAAGGTGAGGGAATTTTGCAGAGGTAATTGAGGTCCTTAATCAGCTGACTTTAAGTTAATCAAAGGGCTATTATCCTGGGGGGTAGCCTTGACTGGGTGAGCCCTTTAGAAGAGGGCTTAGGTGTTCCCCCGAAGTCAGAGACACTCGGCTGCCGGGCTGGAAAAAGCAAGCTGAGGGGAATTTCACAGCAGCAAGGAACTGACTTCTGCCAACGCCCACGGAGTTTGGAGGAGGCTCCAGGGCTCCAAGGAAATAGCAGTCCTGGCCAACGCCTTGATTGCAGCCTCCCGAGAACCCCCGAGCAGAGGACCCAGCGAAGCCCTGCCCAGACTTCTGATGTGCAAAAGAGGGAGATAATCAATGGGTGCTGGTCCAGCGGGTTCGTGGTAATTCGTTATGCAACAACAGAAAGCTAACACGAGATCTCAGGGTCAGCATCCCTTATTCACCATGCGCCCAGTGCCTCCCACAGCATTTGACACTGAAAGCTTGCAAAGTATTTACCAAAAGACAGACCGACCTGAATGAACGGACAGCTTCCGTGGATTGTGAGCAGCCAAGTGCACACCAGACTTTAAAGAGAAATTTCATGAGGATAAACTAGAAGTGAGCCAGCTTGAATGAGCCTGGCTGGTCACCCTCCAAGTCTTTCCTCTACCTGCTGAAAGAGACCAGGTGGGAACAGAGAGGAAGGGCCTTTCATGTCTCCCCCATGTTTGTCTCTGTCCTTAGGTCAGTCTTATGAATTTTAAATTCTTCTCCAAAGCCTCCCTGCATTGACTGAACCTTTTGAAAAGTAACTTACACCGCTCCCTCCCCCCTTTCCACACCCCTCATCGCCTCCAGAAGACCACCTGCTCTGCCACATTGAACTCAGCTGCAGGTCTGGACCATGGATCCTGGGCAACTTACCCAAGCAAAGTCCAGCACAGCTCCAGGACTGCCTTGTGACTCAATGAGAAGCAGTGTTTCTCCCTGAATCAGCCTGAGCCCGGCCACATCTGAAGGAAGGCATAGCCACGAACTCAGCCACGACCGGCTGTGTGTGGACACACGGATCTTGTACCGTCTCAGATGAGACAACATGTCTGCTGATTCACTTGCACCTGGGGTTTCCTGGCTGGACGTCTGGAAAGGGCCGCTTTTGCTAGCTCAAGTTCTATTTATCTAAAGCAATCTTTTAAAAATCATTTTCTATTTCTTCAAAGTGTCTGGACATGGTGTGGAATGTGGTTTATTTTTGTCCACATTGCAGCAGACTTATTTCGTAACTTGCTGAGATTTTGGGTCTGCCATCAGTATACGGGCTGACACCGACTTGTACTGAGTAGGGCTGTTGAGGAAAACAGGAGAAATGAAAGGATCACTGCACACGACTGTGCCAGGTAAAGCTCATGCTCAGGTAACCGGAATACAACTCTCTGGGACCACACAAGTCGCTCTGAGAGTCGATTAGCAGAAATCAGAGCAGGCGTTCCAGTGGAGGGCTTGGAACTCGATTTGTCTGAGGTGATAAGAAACAAAGTTTATCTGCTGTGCTTAACAGTATACAAAAGTTTCATCTGCATTAGGTCATACATCCTCACAACACACAAGGAGGTAATGAGCACGTGTAATCTTAGCCCCTTTTTATACATGAGGGATGAGAGAAGCACCAGGATGCTGTGGAAGGAGAACTGGTCAGAGCTGGGGATGTCAGGAAAATTAGCTGATAAGCTTCTAATTATTCACCTGTAAAATGCAATGAACAATCCTTTCCCAACAGAGTTATTGTTCAGATAATAAGAAAGCACATGTGAAAGCACCTGGATTCTGACTTAGAATAAAATGCTCGGTTCATTTTTTTGAATCTAAGCCTTGGAGATATTTAGGAATTTGTCGAGGCTACTTAGCTTGGAGGGGAAGGAGCTGGGAACCAATTCTTTGACTCTTATTTCTTTTACTGGCCTCTAGAACTTGATCCATTAAATGCTTTAAAAAAATAAGATCCACCCTTGGCATTCATATTCCCAGTGGACCTCTCTCCAGTCCCTTCCCTATTCAGCTGATCTTAAATCCCCTTTTCCCAGAAATCTCTTTCCAGATGTTCAGGATATATTGTTAAATGAAAAAAGGAAGTTCAAAAAGCATATTTAGTAAGAATGATATCATTCTTACGAAAGAAAAATGAGGAAATTATACATTAAGAAAGACATAGGATAAATATCAACACATGTTAATAGCGAATGAGTGGTGAGATTAGATGCAATTTTTTTTTTTTTTTGAGGAAGACTAGCCCTGAGCTAACATCTGTTGCCAATCCTCCTCTTTTTGCTGAGTAAGACTGGCTCTGAGCTGACATCCATGTCCATCTTCCTCTACTTTATATGTGGGATGCCTGCCACAACATGGCTTGTCAAGCAGTGTGCAGGTCCATACCAGGAATCCAAACTGGCGAACCCTGGGCCGCCAAAGCAGAGCGTGCGAACTTCACTGCTGCACGACCGGGCCAGCCCCTAGATGCAACTTCTGTTCTAATTTTTACCTTTCTAGAGTTTCCAAACTTTTCATAATAAATATGGATTGCTGTAGTAATAGGAGAATAAATTCCACATTCTCTTTATGTGTCTCTAAAATCTCCCTTGAACAAACTCCGATCTTTTTCTCTGAGTTATAAATTACTCATGTAACTGTCATATCCTTGACATCTACCTTCTCCACATCTCCTCTTTCCCATCCCCGTAAAATCTGCTCCAGTTTCATTCTTCTACATTAGTCCACAGGCTCCAAGAGCCTAAAGCTTTCTAAAGAGCTCAAGTCACAGAAACAGCTGTCAGCTCTTCCACTAAATGTGTCATATCCTTTCCATAATTAAAGTAATAATTCAGATGCCCACATCTGACTATAAGAAGCTCCAACTTGTAAGGTGTAATTCCTAATGAAGCCCCTCAATATTTGCCAGCTCTCTTAGACTAATGTCCACTTCCAAAGTATACACCATGAGCTTTTCTTCTCTTCGATTGCAAACTCCCTGAAGGCAGGAATTGATTATTTCCATCTTCTATAAATTTCAGGAAAACCACATGTTTTTCTCTGAGCATTCAGTGTGTTTATGAAGTGTGAGTAAATTACGCCTTGGCAAATTAGCAGATGGAAGTGTTGAATTTACACACACTCAGACTTGTAAATTTAACCACTATTAAGTTTTAATAAAAGTTTTAACTTTTTTTCTCTTTTCAAAATTTGGGGTAGTATTTCTCGCTGGGGACTGAAGCCAAATTTAGCATTTATAGCTCCAACTGTTTTGGAAGTCGGACAGCCAGACAGCTAAATGCATTAGAAAGAAGATTTTCTTTTTGTGTGTCATGTTTATGGGCCTCAAAAGCAACTGAAAGATGTTTCTCTCTAAGATTTTAAGAGATCCTCTATCCTATATGTGGTAACTTCGCACTAGGAAAGAAGTCTACTGTTCAAGAAGAAAAAGGAGAGATTTAACATGAAACTGTCTGGTTAACCCAGCGTTTGTCACTTTAGCTGCTTCTGATGGTGCCTTCCGTATAAAACAATGCAGAAGGAAGGGCAAGGCAGCGGGACATGGAGGAAACGGCAGATATCTTAAGTGTCTGCAGATTTCACAGAGTCAGTACAAGAGTTCATGCTGAGTCAAGCTTCTTGAGAAGCTCTGACGGAACTCCTGCCATAGAGACCAGCAGGCAGTCTGCCCACCTGCACCAAAGATGTATTCCATCTTACAGCGGGGTCCTGTGTGAGCTACAGGTTAAGTGGGGGGAAGGGCGACCTTCCTGAGACAAAGTGGAGTAAGCAGTCAACTCAGAGACATGTTTTAAGGAAACAAAGACCCAACACCATTGGAGTCAATCCTTTGGATTAAAAAATATTGGCCCAAATTGGATTTTTAAAATAGGGACCCACCAAGCCTAACTGTTTTTTGAAATCTTAACACCAAGAATTCATCATATGTGTTTGTTATTGTCACCCATCAAGACTCTGAGAGAACAAATAATCTCTGATGGAGGTTAGAAGAGTAGAATGTTGCCTGAGATGAAGACGTCAGGCTCAAGAGAAGGTGTCAAAGCAGGAGAGCATCAAGATGCTCCAAGAAGGCATCTTATTAGTGGAGACAGCAAGAAAGCCCAGAAAATAGGGTGCCAAACTGGAAAAGACAAAGATGAACCTTATCTGACTATCAGGTTTGCCTGGTCAGTCCCAGAGACAGGCCAGGTCAGAGGAGATGATGAAAGAAGTCAAGAGGAGTTGGAGATATTGGAAGAGGTTTTAACATTTTGGAAAAAGTAAATTGTCCTACTCCATTCAGTTTAATCCTGTGCGTGCGTGTGTGTGTGTGTGTGTGTGTGTGTGTGTGTGTGTGTGATGATGCTGGGAAGAAACCCCTCTCTTTCCTCACCATGAATTCCGTGTTATCACCTCCTCACACTGTATAACAGGATTCTCTGCCCACGTATTTTCATTCTTAAAATTCTTTTAAGTAAAAGAGTAAGTAAGTAGATCCTCTAGTAAAATTTGCCATGAAACATCCATGGAAAGATGGATGATCTGGCTGTCTAGCCACAGGTCTGGCAGGACCTGCTTAAATTAAACTTACTATGATATTCTGGATGTTCCGGATTATATCAGAAGTCTAGCGTATCTGACAAAGTCAGAAGGCATTTTGTTTGTGTACAGAACCTTAACTATGTCTGTTTAAAAAATCAGTTATTACAGCAAACATGTTGGGAACCCATATGAAAACAGCGGATATGAAAGCTCCATTTTGCTCACTTTTACTCAAGTGTCTGCCTCCTTCACACGCTAAGATTTGCCATCATCAATTAGCTGTGTAAACCATGCTGACAAAAACCCTTTTAGAACAGTTTTTTTTCATCAGAACCTCACAAAATGACTCATCTAAACGAGGCTGCGTCCTCTGGCCCGAAGGGAACAGCTAAGTGAGTGACTAATATTTCACTCTCAGGAGAGAACAGTAAATTTGCTTTATGTTTATTATGGGAAGGAGACACCAAAGACTTGTGACAAAGTACTAGGAAATACTTGAGTCCTAGGAAATGTCACTCACCCATTTGCCTAAATGCTGCTATTAAATTTGGAAGTGCCTTATTTTATAAGTGAGAGTTGGAAGGTGTTATTATAACACACTCAAAATGAACCGATGGCGGTCATTTCAATTTTGGCATTAAAAAAAATGGAAGTCACAAGTCACTGGATGAAAGAAATGAGGCTTCAATTTCATTTTGACTTATAATTTTGTGTTTTTTCCTCAAATAAAGTACAATTAACAAGATCTTCTTTCAATTTATGCTTAAGTTTGCCATCTGAAACCAAGCTGGCAATGAAACCTTTCAATCTGACACATCTTATGAGTTTTGTATGGATTTCATGGAAATTCTTTTTGTAAAGAAAGATTGCATGCTTTCAACAAGATCTATAATTCATGGAACTAATAGTTTTCTACCCTTTCCTGCCTTTTACAAAACCCCCACAGTCAATACCATCTCACTTACGGTATCTTCACCTGTCCTAACCAAAAAGATAAATGAATAACTTTCTAGATACAGTGTTTCCGTAACTCTAGACTTAACCAGATGATCTAGACAAGCATATAAAAGTACTGTGCTGTTCCTTTTTTATTGATTTTGGTGAGAAGATTGTTCTTAGCTTGTCAGTTTCTGCTGCTGGTTGGGTTGTGTTAGTCTTTTCATCGAGGGACAGTTCAGGTCCTTTTTCCACCTGTTCAGCATGTCCCCATGAAACTTCGCTGCACAGTAGTAATAACTGGTGTCTACTGACTAACCATGACGTTTTCAGCATGCCGAACAGCCAGCCCTTGATTATCTTGGCTATCGGAGGAAGAGAAAGCATGGACAAGCTGAATCTGCTGATTATCCCAATTGCACTTTTGCTGAGATTTTTAACATTCTTTCTCACCAAACCCAATGGCAATATATGAAAGTGGACCTTTTTCTTTTCTTTTACATTCCCTCTCTCCTTTTCTTGGAAGACCAACAGCGAAATGGCAAAAGCAGGTAATCTTTTAGATTAGACAAGCAAACAACCACAGACATCATCATGTTTGCTTTAACTCATTAGCATAATTCTATTACCTAATAACTAAAGGTGACTGTCGCTGCAGATGGACGCTTATGAGCTAAACAATTTTCTCCACTCACAGCAAGGAATTGCTTCAATATTCTCCTTCAGTTGTAAACAGGGAGATTATTTTGATATTTCAGTTTGTAGACAAATGTGACGGGGGAAGCTATCTTTAGGGTCTCTGCAGATTGGTTTGCACACTGTTCACTGGGTCAAGAGTCAAGGATAACCCCTTCTGCCTATTGTAATTTACAATAAAAGCACAGCTCAGCTAAATGAAATTGATATTTTTAGTTCTCTATTTTCTAATTCCATAGATACTAAATTCTTTAAGACTTCCATTCACGTGTCCATCCATACATGAAAAACTAAAACAAGAGTTAGGCCCTCAGCAAACTTCAAACAAATAAGTATTTCTTGTATATTCTCCTTTCTCTCTGTCTTCTTCTCCCAGGCATCACACTTACTCTCTTTCATCTTTCCAAAGCAACACCCACAAAGTGACCCACTTATAAATTGAATTCTAAACATTCTCCAAAGTTGACCTTTCCTTCATCCCATTCTCCTGGAATTCTGTTAACTAAGTAAGACTATCTGATAGACTATTGTTTTCTAGGGTAACACTGGTTTAATAAGTTACTCCTCTTAAATGATGTATTTGCATTCCAACAAAAATTCTCATTACCTTAAGTCAATATTTTCCACATTGTACTCTTGGAGATAAAGAAGGGCATCCCAAAGTATAAATATCCTTGAGAGTTTCTGATGCCTTGAAAGACTGATAATGGAGATATTTTGGGGTTAGGAGAGTCCTGACACAGTTGATGAAAATGCTAAACCTGCCATTTTCCTTTTCCTTAACTAAGGTGCAAAGCGTCACTCAGTGAACCGAGCACGTCATTGGATATAATATGAGACATTTGCTATTTTCATTCTTATAAAGTTTTCTTCCTCATCTTAACCTTTTATTTTCTGTCTGCATAAAGTCCCTTCTACCATCTCATAGTTGTGAATCTTTTCCTAATTCAATTACTTAAGTTTCCAGAAGAAAAAGAAAATGTTGGGAACTAAGTTCTTTTGGATTTTTGAGGAGTAAGGAAGCAGAGGAAAACCAATTGTGCCAATTGATTTAGGAAACACAGTAATTTCCACAAAAATAACTGCATATTTCAACTTAAGTAGTTAGGACAGAGGGAAATGAAACAAATTAATTGAGGAAGGTGATAAGGAAAGGGAGCATTTCAAGATTTTTAAAGGCTAATTTCTCCAGGGCTCTCATTTCATGTCATAGTTCATGAGGACAATCTGACCTCCTAGCACTGGGAAGAGATGCTCATCCCTGAAGACTTAAATGATAATCAGACAAAAGCTTCTGGGAATGTGTGAACTCAGGATGGAGATATTCCTCAGCCTGCACATTGTCCATTTGCCAGAGATTTAAGATTTGCTGGCACCACAAGGAGCCGTCCTTCTAAGAAATCTCAACAGTCCAGGGAGATTCGGGCCGGCATTCACAGGGGAATACTGCGTACTCCCTGAAAAGAAACAGACAGGCATTTAGTTCTGTAGCAGAGGCCCACGTTCACCCACAAGCGACATTATTTTAGAAATTAAGGGCGAAACTGAGAAATCTGACATGGCACAGGAAATCACCGTCAATTTCAGTGACTAGTTGCAGAGAAACACATTAAAAGAGAGCGTTTCCAACATCCAGTTCTCCCTGACAGCATTCCTGTCTGAGATGTAATGCTCATATCAGGCAGGTTATTTTTACATTATAGTTTAAAATCACGTCTGGTAACTTAATCTCTGGGAGTAGGTAAACCCCTCTCTGGTAAGAGACTTTCCAAGTTGCAGCTTTCAAAAGATATGAAAAACAATGCAAATCAAAGAAATTCTCTTGTTTTCACATCCTAAAAGTGTTTCCCCCTGGTGTTTTCCTCTCAAACAATTGCTCCAAAGCATCAGATGCATAAAGGGATAAACGAAGCTTTTTTTGATAGTGATAAGAATTTGAGGAGATACGTCAAGAAAACCATCTCCATCGTTGTCCCACTCCAGTGGATGAAGATGCTCCCAACACTTCTTCGGGGGTTATGTGGAAACTTGATCAGTCACCCAATGTCCAGGGCACACCCACAGTGAGGCAGCTCAGTAAATCCGCTGCCTCCGGTTCTCTCTGTGCTTGGCACACACAGCATCCTCCTGGGAGGAAACCCAGCTGTTTTTATACATGATAACAATCCCAGGGAGTCCTGGCTTGGGAAGAGAAGGTTGGAGAGAAGAGTTGATGACTCCCCGCTGAGGACACCATGATTCCTAGCGCTCCTTTTGTTTAATGATAATGAAATCTGGTCTCCGTACAATTTTCTCCTTACAGACAAGCTATGCTCTAAGCTCTTTTGGCACTGTCTATACAAAAAGAAGAAGTTGAAGAAAAAAATCAAACACTGAATATGATGTCTTTTCCTGGGGATTTTTCTCTAAGCAGTGACAGGTTACACCAAGAGTGTAACATAAGCAGGAGACACTTCAGATTAATGCCTTAATGGGCAGCAAAATCTGACAGAGAATTTGTCAGAAAGTGTAAGAGGGCCTGAAATAAATTATTTATTGCTCCAGAACTCTGTACGAGTCAGCCACAACAGAATAATAGAATTTGGCTGCGAAGACAGAAGGAGTGAAAAATTAGAAAACAATTTTTTATCCCACCAGCTGGTTAATATAAAGCACAAATGATCACTTCCCTTTTATAAGGTAGAAATGTACACAAGGTGAGTCCAAGGGCACAAATAGACACAGTATTGAGAATTCCTAGTCCTGGCTGAGGTTTTCTCAGTTCACCTACCTGCTCTCCCTTCCTTCTAGGGCGGGGAGTGAGTGGCGAGGGCAGGCTGCATTTAGACAGGAGAGAAAATAGCTGTCTGAGCTGTTCTAGATCCTGGAGTGCTGTGCACAGCCTCAGTGCCTGAGAAGAGAGCCAAATAAGCAGGCAGGGAAGGGGACACGGCAAGACCTTCAAACCATGAGTGGAAGAATGAACCTACACCTTGTTCTAGTCTCTTAGCCGGTAGTAAATCTGGCATAAAAAATGAGACTCCAAGAATAAGGAAGAAATAGATTGTTTGACACAAAAAGGTGGCTATGAATTCAGGTTCTCCACCTGACGGTCAAAATATGGTGGCCCCAGGTTGGTCTACCTGGGATGGCATTTCACTGCCAAACCCTGGTTGTTGTCACCAAAACACAGAAGTCCCATGGCCCTACCATCAGCCTTGATCTTCTACTCAGAGCCTCCCTCTTTGGTTCTGACCATCCACTCTACCTGGGAATGCTGGAAACCAGAAGCCTACTCGCCTCCTTGGCAAGGCCAGTTCTTTCTCCAGGCCTGGACATTGCTCTGCTGGATTAATCAGTGTGTTGGCTGTGGTCTGCAACTCATGGAGAGCATCTCCCAGAATAAACACACCTCATGTGCCTGGCTTCTCATAAAGATGCTTCATGAGGCTGATGGGATACCCTATTACTTACCCATTCTGGATTTAGAAAAAAGACTCTCTGATCCACCCCACCTCGGTCATGGGGCCCATCAGAGGAACGGTCATCTCCCCCAACTTTTCTCTCCAGGCCTTTATGCAAGAGGCATCCTTCCCCTCTCCTACTGCCAGGGGGTCTTCTCATTCCTGACACCTTGGATGGTAACCTTGCCCCCATATAAACAGCATTAGAGAGTCTCTGCTTCAAGATTTCCAAAATCCTTCTCTTTTAGTCTTTTTACTTTTACACCTTTCAAGCTTGCATATCACAGCAAAGCATGATGAGAAAACCAAATGGAAATGCTTTCCAGAGCAAAATGAATGGAACTATTAAAGTAAGACAAATGAGGCTACATTCAACTGCAAAATCTGGCTTTAAAGACTCTGTTATCTCCACCTTAATACTGCCTATCAGCAGTGAAGCTCAAATCCTAGCCTTAATTATTATATAAACATGGCTACACCCAAGCTCCTTGGGTCAAGTCTATTCTGCTTCTTGGCAATGTAAAGGGATGACAAATCACTCTAAACTCCTTCTGAGATTTCTATAGGGATTTGGGATTGATTAACAACAGCGCTTTCAATTTTACTGCAAACTAGTCTTTGAAAATAGTAAAACTTTTGTCTCTAGAAAATAGGCACTTTTAAACACTCTGAATGCATAAAAGGAGTTTCCGAAGACTCACCTCCCCCAGGACACACATCTTCTGAACAAGTAATCAGTCTCTGCATCTACCATTTCCTCGCTCATTGTTTCTGAGAGTTTGGTGACAAGGGAGGTATTATCAGATGAATAGAGCAAAGTTCTATTACTCAGCCTTTTGAGTTATTAGTGTTGGTGATAAACTGCTCACTGTAGGAGGTGTCTAGGCTTGCCTATCAATAACTACAATCACAGAACTGGCCCCGATTTCAACCATAGGTTTAACTCTTACTAATAATATGACATATTGGTCAGGTCACTTAAGAGATTTTGCCTATTCACCAATAAGATGCAGAAAAAAATTCTCCCTACTTTCTTACTCTACAAAAACAATGTGGAGTTCATAATTCATATAACTGCCTGAAATAATCTATGCACAAACATGTTCCTTTGTGCCTATGTCTGCACCATCTGACACCATCAAAAGATCTGACAGCCACTGTCAGGTCAATGCCCATTGACTTTTCAGCTCCTCCTACAGCCATTTCTTGTTTGAGAGTTGCCTTGTCTGACCACTCTCTTCTCGGTCAGTTGACACCAACTCTGCCTCCCTCTTCCAGTTCATAAATTTTACCTCCTTCTCATCATTCCCCAACCACTTCTGTGAACTTAAGGAATTAGCCATCTAGACCAGTGCTTTTCAAACGTTAACACATAAAAGAATGACAGGGGAATCTTGTTCATATGGATTCCTGGGCCCCATCCTCAAAATTTCTGGTTCAATAGGTCTGGATAGAGGGTCTGAGAATGTGTATCTCTAACAAGCTCCCAGGTGATGTTGAAAGTTGGTAGTCACTTTGAGTAGCACTTATGTAAATAAGGAGTCCTTTACCACTCATGAAAATATTGAGGAACTACAAAGTAATGTGGAAGCTGAGAGGAGCTGGCAGAAGGGAAGGATAGTTACAAGTGAGTAGTAAATATTTGGAGCCAAGAGCTGAAAAACAGTGAGATAGAAGAAGAAATAAATAGTCCTACTATAGGGGTTCATGGTGATAATAGGATAAACAGCTGACGTTCTCATGCATTTCCCCAGTGTGGAAATACAGATAAGCATACAGATCTGAGGATATAATTTGGGAACTACATAAGAATCCTGACCATGTTCTGTTTTTTCACTTGGTGTGATCCTAGAATGTTCAAGAATGTCACAGTAAAATGTGACATGTAAAAAAACTAGCTACCTGAAAAAAAAGTGCATTAGAAAACTAAAAAAAGATTCAGAAAAACTTTCAAAATATATAGAATCCATGATTCAGAAATAGAAACTTTAAAAAAATTAAACTTTCATCAACTATTATAAGCTTTCCCATAAGCTAAAAGTGAATACTAATGAGGTATGTGGAAGCTTACTATAGAAAAATAGAAACTTTAAAAAAGAAGCAAATGAAAATTTTAGAACTGAAAAACATAACATCTGAAGACATAACATTCATTAACATAACATTCAGTAGACATGTGCAAGGCATATTGGAGATGATAGAAGAGTCAGTGAACTCACAAGTAAATCAATATAAATTACCCAATTTATCCAAATTATCCAAGAACAGAAAGGGGAAAAAAACTTAAAAAAATAAACACCTCAGGAATTCTGAGGAATAAAGCCTCAGGAATCATTGGGAAAACATGCAACATTTGTGTCACTGAAGTCCCAACTAGAAAAGAGAAAGCTATTGGTGCAGAAAAAATATTGAATAGATAATGACTAAAAACTTCCCAAATACGGTGAAAGACATATGCTTACAGATTCAAGAAGCCCAGCAAATCCCAAACAGGATAAATCACAGAAAATCATGCCCAGACACATCAAATTTAGACTTTTCAAAACCAAATATAAGGGAAAAAAATTGAAGGCAGCCAGAGGTGGGAAAAAGAACACATTACATATGCGGAAAACTGAAAAATGGCTTATTTCTCATCTAGAACCTTGGTAGCCAGAAGAGAGTACAACAACATCTTTACAGGGTTGAAAGAAAAGAAGTATCAACCATGAAAATCCTCTCAGGAATGAAGAAAAAATAAGGCCTTTGCAGATGAAAGAAAACTAAGAATTTATCACCGTCAGACATGTTTAAAAAATTCTAAGGGAAGTTTTTCAGCCTGCAGAGAATAATAAGAGAAGGAAGCTTGGAACTTCAGGAATGAAATAAAAGCATCTTAAATGGTAAATATCTTGGAAAACAGACTGTTTCTCTGCTTTTAATTATTTAAACATGTGTTAGTATTGAAAGCTAAAATTATAACATTGCTTAATGGGTTTTTCAATATATGTAGATACATATAAAAACTGTACCATAAAGAAAAGAGGTTAAAGGAATCAATATAGTTGCAAACTCTCTATATTTTACTTGAAATGGTAAAATATTAATTTTAAGTAGACTTTGGAAAGTTAGGTATGTATATTGTAATTCGTTGACCAATAACTAAAAATGATACAAAGTGATATAGTCAGGAGGTCAGTTGATAAGCTGAAATGGATACTAAAAAATATTCACGTAAGCCAAAAGAAATCAAGAGACAGGAACAGAGGAAGAGAAAACAGAGGAGGCAAACAGAAAACAATCATGAGGTAAACTTACATTCAACCATATCAAAAAATATATTAAATGTAAGTGATTCAAACACCAATTAAAAGGCACAGATTGTCAGATTAGATTTTTTAAATAAACAAACATTATGCTGTCTATCAGAAACCAATTTTAAATATAATGACTCAAATAAGTTAAAAGTAAAAGGATGGAATAGGATATACGACATGAGTGCTAATCAAAAGGAAGCTGGAGGGGCTATCTTAACATCAAAGTAGACTATAGAATAAGGCATATTTCCAGGGGTAAAAAAGGAACATTAAATAACAAGAAAATGGTCAATTCACCAAGAAGACATAACAGTCCCTAAATATGCATGCACCTAACAACAGAGCTTCACAATACGTAAAGCAAAAATGGATAAAGTACAAGGAAAAATGGATATACCCACAATTATACTTGGAGACTTCAACACTCTTTTCTCAGCAATCAATAGGACAAGTATACATAAAGTCAGCAAGTGGATAGAAGACCCAATATCATCTATCTACTGGCCGTAAATCACAATTACCAGGGCTCTACCCAACAATAGCAAAATATGCATTCTTTCACACATTAACTGTTCGTTAAGATAGACCATATCCTGACTTAAAACAAAGCTTAACAAATACAAAAGAATTTAAATCGTTTTAAGCATGTTCTCTGACCATAACCAAAGTAAACTAGAAATGAAACAGAAAGATATCTATAAAACCTCCAAATATTTGGAAATTTTTGATATTAAACCCATGAGTCAAGTAACCCATGAGTCAAAATGAAAGTCTCAAGGGAAATTAGGAAATATTTTGAACTGAGTGAAATGGAAAAATGTAAAACTAAAATGTTCAGAAGAAAATATAAGAGAGTTTGGCTCAGGCAAAAAGTTCTTAAATACAATCTCAAAAGCATATCACAAAAAAAAAAACCTGATAAACTATCTTTACCTTTATTGTAATAATCCCTATTGATTATAGTTCTAATTCAGGATTCTCAACCTCAGTATTATTGACAGTCAAGCAAGAGAATTTTTTGTTGTGAGGGGTTGTCCTGTGTATTGTAATATATTTAAGAGCAGTCCTGGCATCCATTCCCCTCACCTCGCCTAGCTGTGACAACAAAAATGTCTCTAGACAATGCTGATTTTCTTTTGTGGGACTAAATCATCCCCTACTTCTTGAGCTGAAAACCACTGCTATAATTTCTTTTAATTGCTATATATCTTTTCTTTCTACATGCCACATTTTGTATTGTCAAACAATTTTTGCCAATCTGATGGGTGTGAAGCAGTGTGATTTGAATTTTCCTGATTTGTACTAAGTTGGGAATATTTTTGTAGATTTATTGTCCATTCGATTTTCCTCTTTTGTGAATTACCTGTTCGTGTCTTTTTTCTAATCTTTCTTTTTCTTATTGAGTGTAGAGGTCTTTATATACTCTGGATACTAATTTTTTGTTAATTATATACATTGCAAATATGCTTTCAAAGTCTGTGCCTTGCCTCTATCCTTTGTTTATCAGTCTTTCAATGTACAGGAAGTTTTAAAAAAGTTTCATATAATCAATTTATCAACTTTTTTCCTTTACTGATTGAGCTTTCTGTGGTTTAAAAGTTCATTCTTTACCCTAAGGTTAGTAAGATATTCCTTTGTTTTCTTCTGAAAGTGTTAAAGTTTTGTTTCTAACATTTAATCTATCTGCAATTGATTTCTATGGATAGTAAAGATTCAATTTTATTTTGTTCCATATGGACCACCAGTTGTCCTAGTCACGCATTGAATAGTATATCTTTTACCACTAATTAGCAATGCCACTTCTGTCATACGCTTCTATTCTGTACTAGTATATTTGTCTTTCCTTGGACAGTACCACACCATTTTAATTACCAAACCTTTATAATAATTTTTATTTATATTAAGACAATCCCTCTAATATGCTCTTCTTCAAAATTGGCTTGACTTTCATTGTATGTTTGTTATTTTATATATATTTTAGAATTGATTTGTCACATACTTTTTTATAGAATTTTAACTGAGAGTGTGATGAATTTTTAGTTTAATGTGGGAAGAAACAAACATCTTTGTAATATGATATGTTCCTATAAATATTTCTTCTCTCTAGTTATTGAGGTCTTTGTAATTGTCTTTAAATGAGGTTTTGTAAGTTTATTCATAAATTTCTAGTCCAAATCTTGTTAACTTTATTCATAAGTGGTTTTGGTTTTTGCAGCTATGTAAATGTCAATTTTTATAAGTTAGCCTTTCCCTATTTGTCACAAATATTGAAGAAGGCAATGGGCTTTTGTATATTGATATTATATCATGCAACCTTGTCGTACTCTGTAATTAAGTCTCATAATTTGTCAGCAGATCCTCATGGGGTTTCTGTGTATATCATCTATAAATACTGACAGTTTTATTTCTTTCTTTCTGTTGCTTATAACTTGTTCTTCATGCCTTACTCTGATGACTATGCTCTCTAAACAATGTTGAATGAGAGTGTCAACCAGTAGGCATCCTTGTCTTATTGCTGAATTTAAAGCAAAGATTTCTTATATTTTATTACTAAATATTGTGTTTTTATCAGCATTTGGGAAACACCCTTTATCAAGTAAGGCACTTAGCTATACTTCATGTTAATTAATTAATTTACTCAGGGTATAAAATAGGAATTTCATTTCTTTGTAATACTTCTCTCTTCAGTAAACGGGTTTATTTTTCCCTTAGATACTGTCAACCCAGAAGGCTAAACTCGTTTGGAGGAAGAAGACAGTGCATAGGATTCAACAGAATTAGAAGGTGGGGTAGCTCAGGGTTGTTTATTGATACTTCTTTTTAAAAAAATGACTTACATTGATGGAGCCATTATATCCTATTGCTTGCAGAACAGGTTGAAAATAGTTAAAGAAATATTGACATAACACCCCACTTGTTTAAAAACCTATACTTTAATAACTATGGTTAAAGTTAAAATAAACAGCTAAGAAACAGCCCTTAATTCTATATCTATGGTTTGCAAACTTAGTTATGCATTAAAATCATCTTGGGGACTTTTAAAAAATATCCACGCCCAGGTCCTACTCCTGTCTAATTAAGACAGCCTCTCTTAGAGTAGGTCTCGTTCTCTGATTCCCTGCCTTTCTGTCTTCTTTTCTCTGTCTCATCTATCTTTCTGCCTCTCTCTCTCTCTCTCTCTGTCTCTGTCTCTCTCTCTCTCTCTCGCTCACACACACACACAAACACACACTCACAGAGGCTGCATAACTTCTGTTTATATAACGTCATGATAGTACAACTTTTTTCTTTTTTCTTTCAATTTTCCTAAAATTGCCATGAAATTCAACTTTAAAAAGATTCTTTTACTAACAATCGAACAGAGGACATTTTCAGTATGTACCCTTTCTTCCCAGAAGGCCCGAGACATGAGAATGGGTGTTGCACAGGACAAATGTACCACTAGAAGAACACGCAGCATCTTTTGTTCACACCAGAGAACCCGAGTAGTAGAACATGATTTCTGGTGAGCAGATTGTCGGCACCACCATGTGCCCATCAACATGGTTCACCCTCATGGGTATACTCTGCACTTGGTTATCGGCACCATTACCACTCCCACCTCCTTCCTCTCTCCTGTTCTTTGCTGCTTTCCTTTCATCCAGTGACTCATATTTTAAGGGAAATTAGAGAATGCTTCTATTTCCAGAAAGGGCTAAAGCTGTAAGTTTATATGAAAGACAGTGTTGCCAAAAAAAATTAATAAATCAAAATAATAGATGGGTTAGCCAAAATGAAAAAAACATGGCTCTTGGGTGTCATGCAAACTTATGGACTGTCTGAGGTTTTCTTATCCCCTCCTTTTTGTATTTTGGTTTCCTGTAGGATATTTCCCTGGCTTTTCAGTGTTCTCATAATTTCCTTTGGCAACTTCCAGATTTCTTTTAAAAACATATCTGATAACTTGCAGTGACTACTTCCTCTCGTCACAGAAACAAGTCAATATTCAAATTCAAACATTTAAAAAATGTTCAGAAATTATAAGAATTTGAGACATCATGGGAAAGAAACTTGAGGAACCATGAGCCACAAACAACATCAAGAAAAGGTAGGGATGAGAAACTACACTTCTAAGCTGAGGGAGATGAAACTCAACGTGAAGACAGGAATAAAACTAATCTGAATTCTTGGAAATCAATCAGGTAAAGAATATGTGGCTTTTCTGAATAGACAAAAGGACAAAAATTTTCACTGTGGTATACAACTTGTTTCATTCTGACACATCTATTTTCTCTGAGTATGAGATAAATACTATGAAAAAATGGCCCTTGATTATGCAAGAGTAGGTTGTTGATTTTTTTTCAAGCCAAAGCTAGGGAGAAACACTGCTTGCTCACTAACGGCACCTCACAGCTCCATAGGAAGGGACTTTAAAATGAGAAAAACCAAAGATGTAAGGAAGTAACGAACATAAAAGCTCATCTAGCTTGATGTTTCCCAAAGTTGATTTGAAGAAAAAAATTGAGTAAACCTTTGTTATGAAAGTATGGCAAAAAGTGAAAGGATGTGAATGACCCTGGATTTGAGCCTATCCTCTCAGATCTTACGGAAGCCCAGGGAGGTCAGGTGGCTTTCCCAGGATCATACAGAAGATTCCAATCTTCAGCGATGCAGTCTGGCTCTTTTTCTGTTTCATTATGTGCTTGACAACTGTTATTTAAAATACTGTGTAGAGTAGATACTATTTATGTCTTGAGTCATCACAATATGGACAGTTGCCGTCTTTTATCACTAATAGAAGTTAGTGAAGAACCACAATCTGGAAATTTCTGAATTCATTTTTATAAAGCATGTCAGAAACATTAAATATCTGGAGTTATATTATCTGGAAATGTGAAAAAAGATAGCTAAACAAGATCATGAATGGAAATTAAGGCCTTTTGCATTCAGAGGGCCACAAATAGTCTGGAAAATTTGGGGAATTGATGTTTCTGAAAGAAATGACTGGTGATATCTTTTATAATATATTTTGAACATAATTATTTTTTTAATTGGTGAAATAATTCTAAAGCAAAATAGTTGAGTGCTTAAACAACGTGCAGATCATATCTAAAGTCTAAATAAATGTTCAGTCATTCCAACAGGAGCAAACCAAAAAGAAAACATCAGATTGGTTAAATGCATTCTTTATTCATGATTTACTCACTGAAACATTGTTCATGGTTTTCTTACCCATTCTTACAGTCTACATATTTCTTTTTAATTTTTTCTTTTTATGTTTCCCAAGTTTACAATTCACACAAAATGCCCATTGAAGCGGGCAGAAAAATGATACAAGTGTTTCAGAGCTTTTTAGAGATTCAAATAGGTTTTTACAATAAAACTTTGATTACTAGAAGAGCGTAAAAGTGTTTGAAACTCAGCAGCAGGAAAAGGAGGCAGACTAGTGTGAAAACTGATAAGGGAGATTTGAAGCCTCGTAGGATTAGATGCATTCAGTCCTCAATCCTGGAACTCAGGCTAACACCAGAAAAAAGCCAGACAGTGCAGGACAAGGCTATAGCAGGGGAGAAAAGATGTGCAAGGCTGTGGTTTCCTGATAAATTAAGATGACATAAACAGTACCACAGGGCTTGCTTCATTATATTATTGTGAAATTTGGACTCAAATAGAGTAAGGCAAACCCACAAGTTAAAGTGTTCTTAAAGTGGCTTAATAATCACTTTGAAAACAGAACAGAACACCCTTTCAGAAGCATGACAAGAACTTTGATCCACAAACACCCAAGGGACACAACCGATCTTTTGTGAACAAATATAGGAAGCCTCACGGCGGGGGTGGGCTTGGCGTGTACCGCCCCTGGAGAGATGCTTCTCTCTCATTATGAAACCTGGTGGCGGAGGTAGTGATATCACGTTTGTCAGAAATTCTGTAGGTAACGTGCCCTTGGTGAAGGATTTATAAATGTTATAAGAGATAACGCAAAACTATTTGATCTCTTTTTCAAAATCAAAGGTATTGAATTTTTTAGATCTCCCCCATTTTGTTTCCTCATTTAAGAATCAGCTGCCAAAAAATACCAAATCCCACCTGGGCATACGGCCAGTTGAAATAGATTTTTCTTTTCAGTTTTCATTTTGTGGATTCTTTGATGACCTGATTTTGTGTCATTTCATACCGCAGAGATAAGGACGATTGGCTATAAATCAGGGCTCCCTGGGGAGTGGGGGGATGGGAGGTAGAGGAAGAGGATAAGAAGAGAGGGAGGGAGACCACAACCCATCTTGTGGTTGGTGAGTTATCAACCTTTCCTTATGCTGCCTGTAAATTTCATCCAGATTTACCCTCATCTTACACTTGTCATTTGGACTAGACCATGGGCGCTCTCATGGAGGACCCAGACCACAGCTTGAGAACCATTCATCCACCACAGTGTCACACGACTTCAAACGACTGCACCAAGGGCCACCTGTGTGTTGGGGTACCAGCTCTTCCTCTGAATTCCTAATCTATTTTTTTTTTTAGCAACTCCTGGTTCTAACACCTTTCTAACAATTATTCATGCATTCATCTACGTATTCAAAACATAGATTTTTTTTCCTTAGCACTTGCCATGTATAAGGCCTTATTCTGGCGTTAGGAATACAGCATTGAACAAAACATTGTTACTGATTTCGTGGTGTTTACATTTCAAGGGGGAACTGTCCATTATTAGAAGAGAAGAACATCTCATAAAGTTGTCACATCCTGAAAGTGTTCTGGCCAAGGCTTCAGAGCTTCTTGTATTGTGAGAAAGTAAAGCTTATTAGCAATCAACATGTACCAAGCCTTGTGGAAAGTAATATCCATCTTCTTTCTCATTGGGTGGGAAGTTGAGCTGGATGCTTTCTAAGGTATCTATTAAAACCTAAATTATGTGGTTGGCCTCTCTAGCTTATGATAGACTTTCTACAAATTTCTGCCTGGAGACCTCTTGAGCTGTGACAAAGAGAGGTGATTATATTCAAGAGGTCTCTTGAAATGAGCTAATTTAGGGGAGCAAGAGGGCTTTCTAGTAAGTCATGTAATTGAGTGGAAAGATCTAGACCCAGGGTCAAATCTCAGTTCTTCTACTAAACTTTCTGAGCTCCCTCAGTAAATTAGGGTCAATTCATTCCTCTTAGTATTAGTGTGAGGATTAAGTTTATTTATTCAACAAATATTTACGGCATACCTACTGTGTACTATGCACTGTCCTTTCTACTGAGGATGTAGGAATTAATAGGACATAGAAAGTCACTGCCCCCACGAGGTGCCTTAGCTCCTTGAGACTTTCCTTTGTCCTCTTTCTTTGAAAGAGGTCATTTGGTCATTTGTGGATCAAAGATAGGATCTAGTTTTGTGTGAAACCCTCTGGCCTTGTCCAAGTAACCCTTGACAATCTCAGACCTGACTAGCGAGACCCAGCTCTGAGCCAGATCTGCAGCCTGTCCGTGGAGAGCAGAGGGGGATGTTCAGAATCCAGCCAAACCTGTTCCTGGAGGGGCAGTCACTGGAAGGGTTCCCGCATCTTGGCTGAATGGCCAAAACATCGCCTTATGTTCAGAGGGTTCCGTCATAAACACATTCCAAATCCATTTGCAAATCTTAAACAATGTGCCTTTAGTTGAAAAGCCCTAAATATTTAAAAATCAACAGACTCTCCTTCAGCTCCACAGCATTCTCTTTCTCAGCACAATGACAGTGTTCTAACCACTAGTTATTGTTCCATATCTTATCCATCTTTGAGAAAACTTGAAGCACAAGAGAAAGGTTCATTGATGGCGTGAGCTAAATGTTTTTTTAGAAATGAGCTAGGGCATATATAAATCTTGAAAAAAATGTTAATGAATAAAACACAAATATAGTTTGATTTGCTTTTTATATCCTTAAAGGAGCTTACCCACACAATGGTCTATGAAACACGCAGAAGGGATGACAGTAAGAAAGATGTGGTTCATACTGCTCAGTGGCTCCTTAAATTGATGAACACCATGAATATGCGTTGGTGCCTTTTGATTTTGTCTTCCAAGTTCTTTATTTATCACTCCACCCCCTCCACGTTAGTGGAGTTTAGTGCTCCAAAATAATGATTTGCTGAATTCTCTGCAATTTTTTAATACGCCTAGAAACACGAACATGTTAAAAGGAGAAAAAGAGAGAGAGAGAGGGAACAGAGCTAAAGGAAATCCGTTGTAGTCCTTCCAGAAGTTAATCTAAAGGTGTAATCAGCTGGCAGAACAGCGATTACTCTCACCCTCCCCACTGTCAGGGCCACATCTTTATTGCTATTTCTAAGAGAACCTGGAGGTGCTGTGGACAGGGTCAGAAATTGGAAATGGATAGCAACAGGGATGATCTCACTTTGCTGTGAAATCACTAATTTGAAGCCGACGAAGGTAAGCAGCTGCAGATAGTTTCCTGGGTTTTGGCTTTCATCAGTTTTTACGTCCATGCTGGAGGTGGGTGTGGTGGAGAAATCTGACGGACTTTGAACTGCATTTTTCACCTTTTGGTTTAAGGATTGACTAGGACAACTTTGGGTGGGAGAGCACAGGAGTGATTTTGAGGTGGGAGTTGTGTTTTGCTTTATTTTATTTTATTTTATTTTATTTTTGTTTTTAAAGTGACTGAGGGAAAGTGAATCGGCTGTATTTATTTGTTCAAGTTTCAAAGAGCTGTTTCAGGAAAAAAAATGTCGTTGTTTTACATCAAATTCTGGGTCTTTTTCAGCAGAAATGAATCAAAGGGAATCAGAGAAATGTGAGTTGACTTTTTTAAAGGAAACAGACGAAAATCTGGTGTCAAATGTTTGTGTCCAGAGTTCCATATTGATGATAACTCGAGCTGCTTCCTAGAATTCACAGAAAGTAATTAGGACCAGATTTGTTTCTGTGGTCTTCACATCCCATTCCATTTCCCCACCACGCACCCACCCTTCCAACCTCTCCATCTCCATGCACGTCATTTCTTTTTTGCTGAGGATAACTACGCAGGAAAACAATGGATTCAGCTTAGGAACATCAAAACAGTTGAAGGAGTCTTTCTGAAAGCAGGGTCCTGAGTCATTCTGCTTCACTACGGAGTAAGGAGTGTTTTTTCTTACGTTGAGCTCTTGAGGATCCATATTCTTAGACACTGAGCCAAAAACAATGGATTTGCCTTTCCTTATGTGGGAACTTGCCCTTCAGCCTAAGCTGCCCAGATGAACACTGAGCAATAACCCTGCTGGCCTCTTACAGAGAGATGGTGGAAACAAGCAATTGCCCTCTAACTTGAGGTCTTTTTCCTTTTTCCTCATGGGTCTTAAAGTTTATAAGAACAGCATGAAAACGTCTTGTGGTTTTCGTGCAATTATCAAAACTATTATATGCAACAATAGCAAAGAATCCATAATCATTTTCACTTTTCATGTTGAAAATTTCAGGGTTTGGGATAAAATATTTGCATTAATTTTCTTCCTATAGTCCAAAATATTCTTCTTTAGGTGATATTATATATCAATAAATTAAGAATTCTGTGTTCAAAATAAACATCAGACTCTGTAACTGAATATTTCCACAAATACAGTGGCTGAAAAGGTAATTTTGTCCTTCTAAAGCAAAGAATTTCAGAATTAGAGGTGGCCATTCAGACAAACTTTCTAGACCCTCCCTTTCGTGTCCTCTCCCCCTCATTAAGCTGAAGTCTTGTGTTAGGCACAGAAAAGGGCAGCATAGCATAATAGCTAAAAGCAAGGACTTCCTTAGCTACAATTCTTAATACTTCAGTGTTCCTGGGCTTACCATTCCTGAGTTACTTAATTCCCGTTTCTTCAGTTGTCTTATCTGTAAGATGGAGCATCTTGTCTGCTTCATAGGCTAATTGTGAGAATTATAAGTATTTAGAACAATAGCTGCAACATGCCAAGTGCTCATTAAGTGTTAGCTAATGACTATCTAAACTTGCCAGTTCACTTTGTAACCTCGATGCCTAAAGTGTTGATCCAAGAAGAGCTTAGGAAATCTCTAAAATAGAGTTTCTCAGCCTCAGGACCATTGACGTTTGGGCTGGATAACTCTTCAGCGCTGGAGCTGTCCCATGCACTGTAGGGCGGTTAGCAGCATCCTTGGCCTCTACCCTCTACATGCCAGCAGTGCTCCCCCAGGTCATGACAACCAAAAATGTCTCCAGAGACGGTCAAATGTCGCTTGGTGCGGGGAGGGGATAATGGCAGAAATCACCCCTGATGATGATGAGAACCGCCACTCTAGGATATTCCACAATATTTTCTTAACCAGATATTCTCTATCAATGGAATCGTCCAAAATATTGCCCAAATATTCAAACAGCATCTATTTCCTTTTTTAAATCTAATTTTGAATAGGATGATGTAGTAAAATTTGAAAAAAAGTGAAATGGGGAAACAAAAAGGAAGGAAGGAAGGAAGAGAAAAGATACTTTATTGTACAAGAAAATTCTGTATCATTTTTCTGGGGATCAGTTTCTCTCTCCTTGTGGGCTACACCACTTTCAGCACAGAAACTGAAACTTAGACGCTTTCTCTCAAAAACTTTTTCTTCAAAAGAGTTAAGAAAATCCCAATAGATAGTTAAGGCCCTGTGATGTTGTCTTATGTATTACCTGTGGATTAACTTAAAGATCAAGCACTCCTTTCAATGCTCACTTCTGAAACGGGTTTTGTTAAACCTGTTTTGTTGGAGGGAAGAAACGGGTTTTGCTGGAGGGAAAAAAAGGAACTGGAAAAATTTGTTCTGCTCATGAAAATTGATTTTATTATTTACTTACATCCAGCTCTTTGCTAGATGGGACTTTTTTTTTTAGGAAGATTAGTCCTGAGCTAACATCTGCTGCCAATCCTCCTCTTTTTGCTGAGGAAGACTGGCCTTGAGCTAACATCCGTTCCCATCTCCCTATACTTTATATGTGGGATGCCTGCCACAGCATGGTGTGCCACGCGGTGCCATGTCCACACCCTGGATCCGGGCTGGCGAACCCCGGGCCGCCGAAGCAGAACGTACGCACTTAACTGCTGCGCCACCAGGCTGGCCCCAGGTGGGACCTTCTTATTTTCTTACTCATTTCTCCTTATTCCTTTCGATAAAAACCCACATTTTCTTCTAGTCAGAACAAAATAATGTAAACCAACCTCACTAGGGCTCAGATTGGTGTCAATAAAGCTGAGTCAGGAGTTGGGTTTCTGAAGACTGAGGAGGAGGAGGAGCCCATACTTAATTCTAACCAGCAAAATGCAACTCTGATCCCAATACAGGACCAATAATTCCTTGAGCAAATGTAAAATGTATATGAATAGGTAAAATTAATAAAGTGGTCCAGTCTAAATTCAGTGCTGCATTTAAGAAACACCAGCCTACCATCCAAGAGTGACTGAAAACTGTAAATTATGTTCACAATGCACTACATACCTCTTTACAATCGGTTTTGCCCACTTACTCACTAGCATTCTACCCACATGTAGCAACGGCCCCAACAATTTCTCTCCTCTCGGAAACGTCCTTGGAACTCTGCCTCCAGCTCAGTGCATGTAGCTTCTCTTATTTCTCTCATCCCTTCTACCTCATACATGTGTTTGTGCTCTTCTCACAGTAGTTCTCTGTCCTTTCAATGTCTATCCAGCTATGGATCCCTAACCTCATAATATAGTCTCAGGAGCCCATCAAGTAGAGAAAGAATTTCCGCCATTTAGAGGAAAGGGCAGATGCTATGAACCCTCATGTAAGTATATATAGTAAATACGTATATATGTGTTACCTATCTTTGTCACAAATTAAAGTGACAAAGTTATCTGAACTAGAGGCTAATGAAATAGGGAATTAGTACAGAATAAAATAGATATGTAAAAATTTTATCAAAAATGAAAATAATTTTCATAGACTTTCCAGTAAGTGGCTTGGCTAACGTATGTTCCATCCATCCTTTTATGACTGCACCAAGATGAAGTCAGATGAAGGCAAGAGTCAGTGCAGCCGACTCTTCCATTCAGTGCTCTGCTTTCTATTTGCCTTGAAAGCATCAAGAAGGTACCAGCCTCTATTTCATATCATTACTGTTATAGCATCTTTCAAAAATCACATAAGCGGTTAAAAGTCTTGAAGGAGTATAGATAAGTGGTTCACAACATTTTAGTTTTTAAAATGTTCTCCCATATATGCCTTGTGCTTTCAAATATTTGTCTTTATAAAAAAACTGCTTTACTACTACCCACCTATTAGAATGGTCAAAATCTGGAACACTGACAACACCAAAGGCTGGAGAGGACGTGGAGCAATAGGAACTCTCATTCATTGCTGGTGGGAATGCAAAATGGTACGCCACTTTGAAAGACACTTTGGCAGTTTGTTACAAAACTAAGCTTGCTCTTACCACGTGATCCAGCAAGCATACTCCTTGGTATTTACCCAAAGGAGTTGAAAACTTATGTCCACACAAAAACCTGCACACGTTTTATAGCAGCTTTATTTATATTTGCTAAAACTTGGAATCAACCAAGATGTCCTTCAGCATGTGAACGGATAAATAAACTGTGGTTCATCCGGACAATGGAATATTATTCAGCACTGAAAAGAAATGAGCTATCACGCCATGAAAAGACATGGAAGAACCTTAAATTCATATTACTAAGTGAAAGAAGCCAATCTGAAAAGCATACATACTGTATGATTCCAACTATGTGACAGTCTGGAAAATGGAAAACCATGCATTTGGTAAAAAGATTAGTGTTGGCAGGAGTTAAGTGGGGAGGGGAGGGATGAATGGGTGGAGCACAGAGGATTTTTAGGGCAATGGAAAGACTCTGTATGATATTGTAATGATGGATGCATACATCATTCTACATTTATCTAAACTCACAGAATGTAGACCAAGAGTGAACTCTACTATAAGCTATGGACTCTGGGTGGTTATGACACGTCACTGTAGGGTCACCAATTGTAACAAACATGCCACTGTGGTGGGGGAGGTTGATAGTGAGAGAGGCTGTCCATGTGAGGGGGCAGGGGGTATACGGGAAATCTCTGTACCTTCTCCTCAATTTTGATGTGAACCTGAAACTGTGCTAAAAAACTAAAATAAAATAAATTAAGAAAAATACAACTGCTTTCATTACAATAAGCTATTATCTTCTTTTGGAGTTTTAAGTCAACATGAGATACCAGGGTCACTATTAAAAACAAATTACCTTGACTTTTAGTTATGCTGTGAATGATTTTGATAGCAATAATAATAGAGATGGAAGAACTTTTGAAATAATAATAGTTCCATGACTTCCACATTAGTTTTCTAAAATAGCAATGTTCTGGGATCCCAGACTGGCAACCAGATTGGCTAACTTGTTACGTCTTTTTGAAATTATATGATTCTTTTCTCTAGAACTCTGCTTCTCCTAGAAAATAATACTAGTAATAATAACAAAATAATAAGACACAAATATATTTAAGGGAAATAGGTAAATCTTTAAAGGAAAGACGGGCTTCAGTCTACTCTATGACAATATTCTTATGTAATAAGGTCCTTTGCTTCTGAGAATGGGGGCTACTCAAGACAGTATGAGAGAAAGACTTCAAGTTTTTGGCGGACTCTGCCTATATTAAGAATTGTATTAGTTAAGATTAGATTTGGCTGCATGTGACAGAAAACTCAAAATAGTCACTTGTACAGGATTAAAATTATCTTTCTTACATGCAAGTCTAGGGATAGCACGTACCTCTGAGTGTCAGAGACTCCTTCCCATTCCAACAGTCACCTGGTTCAAAATGGCTGCTGGTGCTCCAGGCACAGTGTCTACCTTCCTTCCAGAACAAAAAAGGGGTATGCTCTCTCCTTTAAGGACTCTTTTCATAAATTGAATATGACACTTCCATAGAAATCTCACTAGCCAGATGGGTCAGAACTTAGTAATTGCCCAAATCTATCCGGAAGGGAGGCTGTCCATATACTCTTTATTCAGGATGGCCATGTGTTCAGCTGAAAATCAAGCATTCCATCACTGATACAAAAAAGGGGGAACAAATGCAGAATGACAAGTAGAAGTGTCTGCCTATTGCCTTTTCAAGCAAATGAATAGAAATAAAAGAAATTTTGCTCAAAGATTCATTTGGCTTTGAAATGCATTCCACCCTAGTTGGAAGAATAGGGGCTTAAGGCTTTCGGCATTCAGTCATAGAGTAAAGAATCAGAATCAACATACCTAGTACAAACACAGGGGTCCGCATTCTTCTGCCTGAACCACACAGGCACAACCATCAGACAACTGAAATCTCAAACATGTACTAACGATGGGGTTGGGCAGAGAGAGGGGTGGACTAGCCTGATTAAACAACCGAAATGCCTAGACTTCTGTTTTTATAGACACATACATGATAATTTTGGAGAAATCAGATTTTTAATAACCAAGGTAATACAATCTCAACTCACCTTTCTAATAAAAAATTAGAACATGGATTTATCTAACTATACCAATATCTCAAATATCCCTAAAGAATGAGGTGATCCATATGAAAATCCTAGAAACCTACAGAGCCCTAATCAAAAATAAGGTATTACTATTTTTTGAGGTGATAATTAATGTTAGAGAATATTAAATATCCAGAAAAGCTCTTTCCATATAGAAAGCAGGTTAGAAGTTGCTTGAAGCTGGGGGTAGAGGGGCATGAGGGTGCTGGAGGAGGAGAGTGGAGTGGGGAGTGACTGGCAACAGATACGTGACTTCCTTTTAGAGTGATGGAAATGTTTTGCAACTAGATAGAAATGATGGTTGCACAACACTGTACTAAATGTACTAAATGCTGTTGAATTGTACATTTTAAAATGGTTAATTCTATGTTATGTGAATTTTGCCTCAATCTAAAAAAAATGTAGGGGAGCATGTACCTATCATATTTTAGAATGTCTTTTATATAAAATGTGTGATGTAACCATACCAATAAAGATTGATGCTAGAAGGGCCAGCTGTCCAAAATCACCCATTCCCAAACATTTCAAATTGCCATGGCTTAACGCAACACAGTCAAATTCACAACAAGAGAGTTGATGCGTGGACATAGAATGTGACTGAGGAGTTTTCAGACTTAAAAGCTCAAATATCTAGCTAGAATTCAGGTGGTCCAATGTGACCCAGAAAAGTGAGATGAAGCTGACAAAACAATTCAATTAGTTTCAATATCAGATGTTGCCTAATGGTGAAGTTGACTAGGTTGTGAAAAGAGCTGACAAAGGAGGTTATCCAAATCCCGTAATTTGGGTCATTAAAAATGGATCTGAAGAAAGAAAAAGCATCTGGAATGAGGGCTGGAAAAACTCTCTGAATACTAATTTTATCCTGGCATGGGTGGGATGCAATGACATAATGGGTGTTTTAGTTTCTAGGTCCAGTCTCCAATGGTTCTGTCTTTCTTATGGCTTGTGCATAAAAACATAGATTTGTTTAAGTCCTTGTTACCAAAGAATTTATTTGAGGGAGGATTTGAAATATAGAAGATGAAAGACACTTCAGCAAAAAACACAAACAAGCCTTGGATTCTACTGCTGAAACAAATCAGATTTATATAGCTGTTACAGAGATTTTTTTTTTAAGTCTTTGGCCTCGACATAAATGGATTTTATGTTTTAACTTGATCCTCCAGTCATTTTTAATAAAAAGCCCAAATAATAATGTTATATAGGATAAATGACATTTCAGGTCACATAAACATATGAAGTCACCGCTCTCCCCCACGGAAAGGAGTAGGAGATGCCGCCTGGATAAACACACTGAAGGCTAATAAAGCAAAAGAAATGGGAAGAATGAGTGTCTGCGCCCACCTCCCCGCCAGCCCTCAGAAAACTTAGCTAAGAGAGTGGTTGCAAGAATGAGAAAAGGGTCATTCACATTGCTTCCTCACTCAGACAGCTCTTCTTTATTGGCTTTTGAAGATAACAATTGATCCAGAACACAGTGAAGTCCCTCTAAACTCTTCCCAGAGATTCCTGGGGACAGGAGGTGGGCTGTGCACTTACACTGGAGAGGAAGGCTGCTGGTGATAGCATTTGTTGAGTAATTTCTGAGGCGGAGAGAGATTAGTTAAGTAACTTGCCCAAAGTTGCAGAGCCGGTGAGCTGTGATTCTGGGCTCAGCACCTAGGCAGGTTGAACGTCGACCACTGGGCATCTCTGCCTCCCGGAACACAGTAAACACACAGTGCCTAGTCAAACCAACAGGGTCCGAGAAGGCTTCCTGGTGAAAGTTATGCCTGATACAAATCTTGTAGGACAAGAAGCAGTTCAATGAGTGAAGAAGAGGCAGAAGTCTGGCCCAGAGCATGAGCAAATGTTTGAAGCTATGACATAACAGTAAACTCAGATAATCTTAAGGTGTATTATGCTATTGGATGTTGAGATAGAAAATAGGTGAATTTGAACATATGGAGAAGAGTCTGCTCATAGATGACTTTTACGTTGCACAGTGAAGCTTGCATTTTATCCTAGAAAGAGACCTGAAAGATTTTAAGCAGAGGAAATTAAAAAGGTTTTAGATGGATCTCTTTGATGAAAGTGTAGAGGATGTGAGGTCAGGGAGAGGCAAGATTGGAATTAAGGAGATCAGCTGGGGGCTATTGTGATAGTTTAGATGAAAGAAGGTAAGAATGTGAATTATGGCACTGAAGAGGTAGGAACCAATTCAAGGAATATTTGGGAAATGATTCAGTACGATTCAGTGATGTAGAGAATGAACAAACGCGAAGTATTGTTGTTGGGGCTGGCCCCATGGCTGAGCGGTTAAGTTCGTACCTTCAGCTTTGGCGGCCCAGGGTTTCCGCTGATTCAGATCCTGGGCGCGAACGTGGCACCACTCATCAGGCCATGCTGAGGCAGTGTCCCACATAGCACAACCAGAGGCACTCACAAGTAGAATATACAACTATGTACTGGGGGGGCTTTGAGGAGAAGAAGAAAAAAAAAGATTGACAACAGATGTTAACGCAGGTGCCAATCTTTAAGAAAAAAAAAAAATAATGGTTGGCAAGTTTCTGATGGTGGTAAACTGGAGAATACAGCAAAAGAAGTGAGGCTGAGATGTGTTCTGTTTGGGGTACTATGGGTTTGAGGTTCAAGTGAAACATCTAACTGAGCTGTTCAGCAATCTCTGGGGCTACAAGTTTAAAACTCAAGGAAAAGTTCAGGGTTAGAAACACAGATTTGTGAGTCATTCATCCATTCACCCACTGAACAGTCATTGAAAAAATAGGTTGCTACTTCAAGAGCAAGGAGGACCTTGTAAGTCACGATAAGGAATTTCAGCTTTTCCTATAGTTAGCAAGGAATGAATGATGGGATTAAGCAGGAGAGAAATATGCTGAAACTCAAATTTTAGAAACATCACTTTGACAAAAATATGGAGATAGGCAAGTTAGTTACCCAAGTAAGGAAAGTACCTCACATAAAACGAGCAGCAACTCTAGGAGAGAACTTCAGGATTATCAGCATCAACCTAAGGGATAGGCAAAGGAAGGAAAGTTCACAGAGGCAACCAAGCCAGAAGGATTGAGAGAGGTGGCGCTATCATGGACATCTAGGAAGCAGGGTACCAGGAAGGACAAAGTCATTAACAAATCAAATAAATGCCAGTGAGGGGCCAAGTGACATAAACACTGAGATGTGTGTATGGTGCCTAATAATAAAGATTTCCTTGATGACTTTTGCCAAGCTCCAATGGATGGAGGAGTGAACTGTGAATATGAAAGTGAGTATAAACTGCTCTTTTAAAGAGCTTTAAGCAGCTTAGTTTTAACAGAAAGAAAAAAGGGGAAGAACCAAAGGATATTTTCCTTAGGATGGGAGAAACTGGAGCATCTTTTTAGGCCGAGAAGAAGAATGCATGAAAGTGTGGTTAAAGACGAAGGATAGAAAAGTGATAAGGAGGCAGGAAAAGGGGTTGGCCTTGAACAGATTGACTTCTTGTCTTATGGCATCTTTTTAGGCCTAAATTACACATTCCCTTTCCAACCTAAAAAATGTTGTATCTTTAGAGGACAATTCCATCTAAATGGGCTTAGTATGAATATATTCATATTGATATATCACAGACTGATCCTTGTTTTGGACTATAGATTCCTAATCTCCTTCTTCACAGTTTTCCTCTGCACTTGTTAATTATTTGTGTTCCGCTTCTGTTTGGAAGTTTTTGTGAGTTTGATGGATATATTGCTTATCCTCCTTCCAGACCTTTTTCTTCTCAAAATCACTCCAAATCCCCATCGCTCTGCTCTGCCACAGCCTGCTTCCAAATACTTGAAATGTTGTTTTGCATTCATTTTTGCCTGTAGTTACTAGTTTATGACACACATGAGAAAATGCTAGTACTGGCTAGTAGGGTCCTGGAAGAATTTCTTATGCGAAAAGCAGTCAAAGAGGGAGAACTCTACTTCCTCAGAGGCTCCAGAAACTTTCTGTGAAGATAAAGGGTCTTTTGAGGGCAGGGAGCGCTGGGTCTCCTGTAGGTCCTGGAGTATCTGGGTCTGGCGCTGGTGATGAGAGTAGAAGTAGGAGTCCCAGCAGTCACTTTTAGCCGTGAGGTGGAAAGGCATTTTGTTCATGAAAGAGAATAGAAAAGCTCAGAGGCAGCATGAGAATGAAAGAAAATGAAAGGAGACAAGTAGTGTTACTGAACCAGGTTCATTTTGTCCACTGCATGCTTATGCCAATCACTGAGAGGATGAGGTTGCAAAGAGAAAGGACTTAATCACAAAGTGGCCAAGCGAGGAGGTGAGGTGGGAGAGCCAATCTCAAATCTGATTCCCTGAAAAACGAGGGTTAGAGTTGTTTATGGGATAAGGGGGCAGGGTGGTCTGAAGGGGGAATAGGTAATTGGAGGTTAGGAGAAGTGAGCCAACTGATGATCTGCACAAGTGTAGTCACGCTTCATGCCTCTTCATAGGATGCCTGATCACAAAATGGTGGCATTACGCAGATCTGAGGGTGGAGTTTTCAGCTCCTTGGGGTGAAAGGGTCACCTACTAGTCATCCTCTCAGGCCCAGTGGATGAGTCAGTGGTCTTAACCAGCCTGAACTGGACAAGGAGTTGACTCTCAGTTCCTGAGAAACTCAAGCACCCCACCCATTACCATCGTGACCCAAGCCTTGGAGATGCTATCTATAGGGAAGGTTTTAGTAAAACATTATCTAACTGCTTTTGCAAACAAACTGAGTATAGTTAAAGTAAATTGGCCATCAGTTGCAGTAAAAAAGATTTTTTTAAAGAAGAATCATTGTGGGATACGAATTGAATTCTTCATGGTCTCAAAGAGATGCAAATTATACTGAAATTATTTTCATTTCCTTTTGCTTCCTTGACAATATTATTTTGATTGTTACATTAATATGAGGCTTGGCCACAGGTGGCCTTGGGATTGTTTGGGTTTTACCTAGTAAAATTAAAAGAGGTAAATCCACCTTTTTCTTCTTTTTTTTAAAAATAATTATTTTATGGGTAGATAAGCTGTGAGATATGACAGGGTCTCAACAATGGCCATCATGGAAAGTGAGAAAGTAAGAACAGATAGACCAAGCCTGAGGGGATTTACTGAACTCTTGTCTTCTCCTCCAAGGATGGTGATCAAGTCAAACTTTAGAGGTGTCTTGGAAAACATGGGTCAATGAAACATAATGTCAATCAGAGACACAAAAGCTGAATTTTCCAAGGGCATTCCTTGAAGTACATCTATCTGGATGGCACTAAACCCCAGCCAATAAATGGAGAATAAGCAACAAGTTATATGCCCAGAGGCCTGGCAAGAGTGGTGAAAGGAAAAGTCTGTAGAAAAGAAGGGGTCGAGTTGAGGGAAGAGCTCTATCCTAGCAGGAGCAGAAGGCAGGGGTGTGGTGAAGTCCATTCACAGGGACTGGGCAAAGGCCGGTGAGTAGAGAAGCCTCAGCCATTTCACCTCCTTAAGCACATAAGGCTCCTTATATGTTTGCAAACCTCCTTCAGATTGGTTGTCAACTAGGTAGGGACATACAGACACTGGAATGTCCTGTGTCTCCCTCCTCCTTTTCCTGCCCTCCTATCCACGTGCCACGTGTCCTTGTTGCTATACAATGCTCTTTTTGCAGGACTGCACTCTGATGTGGCAATATTCTCCACTTTGGATCTAAGCCAATTATCTCCTCTTTGACCCAATTAAATATTCTCTCTTTATTTCCCACTACATTCCCTCAAGTTCTTGCCAGAGGCCTGTCTAGGCAAAAAAAGAGTCTAAAGAGTCTAAAGATTGATATCCCTGTGGGTTAGTCCTCCAAGATAACACTGACATTTTAACAGATGCTTTTAATGCTAAATGGTGGGAAAGTTTTTAGGCACCAGCAGAGTGACTGGAATAGCTGTTTTTCAAAATGTCTGTTTATTAGATGTTTCCACTTCTTAAATGGAGTCGTAGAAATTAAATTGTTGCCTAGTTTGCTTACATGTAGATCTGTTCTATGCATTCGCTCACCCCTCCTTTTCCCCCTCCTCAGTCTTCTTCCTCCTTCTCTCTCCTCCCTGCCTCTCTCTACATCGCTCCATCTCTCTTCAGAGATATACTATTCAATGACACAAAAGTATTGAATTACTGCATATTCTTCAGTATTTCCTCACAGATTTTGTGAATTCTTGGAAATGTGTAGACTTCTTTTATCCTGATACATGGTCAAATTTTTGTAAATGTTCCATGTGTGCTTAAAAAGAACAAGAATTTCCCCAGTTGTTGGGTGCAGTGCTTATTAGATTGAATATGTTAATTGTGTTTTTAAATGCTTTATATCTTATTGACATTTGCTCTTTGATGCATACATTATAGACGGAGGTATGGTAAATCTCCTGCTATAATGGATCTCTAAATTTCTTCTTATATTTCCGTCAACTTTTGCTTTGTGTATTTTGAAGTTATATAATTAAGTGCATACAAGTCTGTAACTTTCATTTCTTTCCTGTGAACCCAAATCTCTTATCATTATGTAATTATCCTCTTTATTTATAATAATACCATTTTGTCTAATAATAATATAGGTACACAAGCTACATTTTTATAGTACTTGCCTACTATGTTATTTATTGCTACCTAACAAATTGCCCCAAAGTGTAGTGGTTTAAAACAATTCTCATTTATTATCCCTCAGATAATGTATGTCAAGAATTCTGGAGAGACTTAGCTGGACAGTTATGGCTTGGGGTTGAAGTCAAGATGTTGGCTGAGGATAGTCATCTGAAGGCGTGACTGGGGCTGGAGGATCTGCCTCCCACATGACTCACTCATATGGCTGGATAGCTATTGGCAGGAGGTTTCGGTTTCTCCCCACAAGGGGCTTCTTCATAGCCCGCTTGAGTGTTCTCATGACATAGTGGTTGAATTTCCCCAGTGAAAGTGATTCAAGACAGAGGGTCAAGTAGAACAATATTTTTATGATCTAATCTTAGAAGCCACATTGCATCAGTTCTACCACACTCTATTCATTAGACCAGTCCAGATTACAGAAGCAGGGAATTAGACTCCATTTATGAAGAAAGGAGTGTCTAAGAATTTGCAGATATGTTTTACAGCCACCATAACTGATGCATCTCTTATTATTCTTTTTCTTTCTATCTTGTTGTGTTCTTATGTTTTAGGTACACCTTTTGTAAATGGATATAGCTGGAATTTTATTCCAGTATAATAACTCTTATCTTTTAACTGGATAATTTAGTCCATTTGTATTATTTGTTGATTACAAATAAATTAGGACTTATTTCTGCCATTTTACCTTGTACTTTCTATTTGCTTCACATTTTTTGTATTTCTTTTTTTCTCTCTTTTCTTAGCATCTTTTGAAATGATCTGTTCTTGCAGTTCAGATTATCCGTTCCACTCATTTTGAAGTTGTACATTCTATTTATATTCTCATATTGGCTACTCTATAAACCTAAGCATGCATATTTAACTCCAAATTCTAAAGTAAATCAATTGTTTTTGTTATGAATTTATGTTTAACAGAACTTTATCTGTGGGACTTTCTTAAGGACTAGGTATAAAGCAAGCCTTCCCAGAGAAGATTTGTATTTGATTCTTTAGGACACTACCAATCTAAGGCCACCTTAAACTTGGGGATTTGGGAACGATGCATATAGTGTAAATTCAGCCAACAAATCTACTTAAGGGCTGGATGTTGATTAGGAATTCTCATAAAAGACTGTTTCTATTGTTGGTACCACTTTTGATTATTTGCTTGGTTTTGCTTTCATTTGATTCTATTTTTAGTTCATCCTCTAATTAAAAGTGCTCTTTGGGGATGAGGATCTAGGCATTACATGAGGAGAGGGCACTGTCCCATCTGACTTCTCCGCTAGCACAGGCATTAGTCTTGGCCGTCACTCCCACAGACGAGAAAACACGGCCCATTAAAACCTATAGAATACCAGAGAATGCCATTGCTTGCCTCTCCAGACTCATGACTACTTGTTTATTTTTGAGGATTTCCTTACTTTCTTGTCAGCTTAGCTTTGTGCTTAAAAGGGCTTTTAAAACTGTGCTAACCAGGGAGCTTTCAAAATGCTTTGAAAATAGAGCTAACATTGAAGCCATAACCCACAAAAAGCTGGTAGAAATTTGCATCTGGAATCTAACCAGGTTGATGGCCTGCCAAAATAAAAATATCAACATTCTCTATGGGATTCATATGAGACTCAGAGCCTAATAACATAATATTCAAAATGCCCACTATGCAATTCACAATTACACATCTATGAAGAACCATGAAAATCTCAACTTACCTGGGAAAAGATTATCAACAGACACCAATGCCAAGATGGCACAGCTGTTAGAATTATCTGAAAAAGATTTTAAGCAGCTGTGATGACGTGCTCTAATAAGTCAGGGCAAATACTCTTGAAACAAATGGAAAGATAGAAGGTGTCAGTGAATAAGCAGAAGAGTCAAAGAAGAACCAGCTGGAAATATTAAAACTGCAATAACTGAGACAAAAACAAAATTCATACCATGGGCTAAATAGCAGGGTGGAGATGACAGGAGAGCATGAACTTGAATGTAGACAGAAATGGAAATTATTCAATCTAAGTGACAGAGAGAAAAAAAGATGGAAAAAATTAACAAAGTCTCAATGACCTGTGAGATGATACAGAAGACCTTATATTTATCTCATCAGAGTTCCAGAATGAGAAGAGAAAGAGCGCAGTACACACACAAACACATGCGCACACACACACACACACACAATTTTTTTGAAAAAATAATGGCTGGAAACTTCAAAAACCTGGCAAAAGGAATAAACACACTGATTCAATAAGCTCAGAAAACCTCAAACAGAATGAACTCCCCAAACATGCCCAAATATATAATAATCAAACTACTAAAATTTTAAGACAAAATAAAACCCCTGAAATCAGCAAGAGAAAAATGATGGGCCACCTACAGGAACAACTATTCAAAAGACTTCAAACTATTCATGAGAATCCATGCAGACCAGAAAAAGGTAGAGCAATTTCTTTTCTTTTTTTTTTTTTTTTTTTTCTGTAGGGAAAGATTTGCCCTGAGCTAACATCTGTTGCCAATCTTCCTCTTTTTGGTTTTTTCCTCCCCAGAGCCCCAGTGCACAGTTGTAGATCTTAATTGTAAGTCCTTCTAGTTTTTCTGTGTGAGCTGCCACCAAAGCATGGACACTGACAGATGGGTGGTGTGGCTCCACAACTAGGAAACGAACTCGGGCCATCGAAGTGGTGAGAGTGCTGAACTTTAAGCACTAGGCCATCAGGGCTGGTGCTAGAACAACATTTTGAAAGTGCTAAAAGAAAAGAACTCTCAGCCCAGAATTCTATAACCAGCAAAAGTATCCTTCAGGAATTAAGGTAAAATAAAGACAGTCTCAGCAAACTAAGAACTAAAGAGAACTTCCCAAATCTGATAGAGGGCATCTAAAAGAATAAAATAATAATCTATAGCTAAAATCATATTTAATAGTGAAAGACTGAACGTTTTCCTCTCAGGATTAGGAACACTGTAAGGATGTCCACTCAGCATTCCTGTTTGAGAGCATGTTGGTGGCAAAGCAAAATGACTATACCCCTTTGGAAAACAGTTTTTGTCAGTTTCTTAAGAAGTTAAACAAACACTTGCCACATAACCCAGCAAGCTGAGTCCTGAGTATTTACCCTAAAGAAATAAAAACTTACGTTCAAACAAAAATCTGCGCACAAAAGCTTATAGCAGCTTTATTTCCAATTGACAAAAACTGGAAACAATCTAAATGTCCCTCGATGGGTGAATGGATAAGTAAACTATGGCACATCCACACAGTGGTAAACCAGTCAGCAATAAAAAGGAGTGACTTATTGGTATACACAGACTAAGATGAATCTCAAAGGCATTTATGATGAAAGAAACCAGTCTCAAAAGGCTACATACTGTATACGTAATTCTATTTAAATGACATTCTCAAAAAGACAAGAACATAGTGACAGAGAACAGATCAGTAGTTGCCAGAGGTTAGGCTGGGGGCAGGGTGTGGTCACAAACGGATCGCAAAAAGGAGTTTTGGGGGGGACAGAACTGCTGTTTTGTTTGTTGACTATGGCAGTGGTAACACTAATCTACACAAGTGTTAAAATTCATAGATCTGTACACCACCAAAGAGTTCATTTTACTCTATGCTAATATAAAAATTTAAATTTAGGGGGAGAAAAGAAAAATATTAAAATTATGTTAACCAGCACTGTTGGGCATTTTGCAAATGAAATATTTTTCCAAATATCAAAATTATCATATTATTGGAAATGATAGCACACCGGTTATAGCTTCTGAAGTATTACAGTCTTTAATAAATGTTTTTTGGATGAATGATTTAGTATACGGCTCTAACATATTTGGAGCTTTATGAATTCCTATATTTAGAAGAGGGAAAATATTTCTCAAGCTCTTGTCAATTTCCTCGGCTATAATATGGATATTTAAAAGGTATCTACTTCCCAGGATTGTTGTAAAAATTAAATGAGGTAATATATATAAAGGACCTGATGGGCCCTGGCACATTGTAAGCATTCAATTATTATGAGGGGCTATTATTGTTGTGGGTTATGGTCCTATATAATGATTATTCTATCGTATTGAAATTCTACGTGTCCGTCTCCCCAACTAGACTGATGTTCTTGTATTTCCAGCACCCAGAATAATACTAGACAAATAGGAAGTTTCGGCAACAGTTGATTGAACTGAATTAGTGATTGGAGCAAAGAAATAAACCACATAACTTTTTAATGGTTAAGAAATACTTGATGCAGAAAAAGCCATATTTAACCACACGGCGATGAGAATGGAATGGGGCTGGAAGACATAAGATACTCCAACAGCGGTTTCCAAAGTCTCCTTTTGTTTGTTGTTTTTGTGTTTTGTTTTGATTTGGTTTTGGCAAGGAAAATCCTTCATGCAAATAAAATCTTACTCAGAAGCTTAAACAAATAAAACATAATTTAAACACACACACACACATTTCTCTGGCTTAGGAGACCTGCTGAGGCTGAGATGACTCTTGGGGTGTCAGTTGGAAAAGCCCAGGAAAACACACCCACTAAGGCCATTTCCAGCTCCAAAGTGCCATGAACTAAATCTTAGAGAGTCAGAGAGGAAGGAATCGTGAGCTCCTGCATGACATAAAACAAAGGCATTCCCAGTAAAGAAGGGAAGGAGACCGCTCAACCCACCATTCAACTGTCACAATACTGTCTATAAAAGTCTGTGCTGCCCAGAAGGAAAGCAAAGGGCAAATAAATATCTTAGAAGCTATGTCAGTTAGAATACTTTCTGCTGGAGGTAAGAGAAGAGTGCACTAGAAATGGCTAAAGAATTAGCAACTGGTTATTTGATGTAACAAGAAGGCCAAAGATAAGGCAACGCCAGGATGAATCAGTGCCTGCCATTGCCAAGAATCCAGGTGTTTTCTCTCTTTCTTGCTCTGTCATCCTCCTCAGGCCAGCACAATCTCACTCGGTTGTTGTGAGATGATTCTGTAATCTCAGGCGCTGCATGCAAAAATGGCCACATTCAGTGAAGGAGAGGGGTGTTTTCCTCCCACTTGGACTTTCTGGAGGGGCGTGACTATAAAGGAGTAGAGAAGAAGTTCTGTGACTTCTACTATTTGGAAGAGAAATATAAAACTGAAATCCAACTGAGCTCCCAGCCGCCGAATCCCTGGAAAAGCCTGCCCACTTACGACACCGCGACTTCTGCCTCCCAAGGTCCTGTCTGTGGGGTTATCAGTCAGGGTCTCAGCAGCAAACAGATGGCACACTCAAGTTAGGAGACTCTCGGGAGAGTTTATAAAAGGGCTGTTTTAAATGGTGGGGGCAGAGTGTCAGGAAACCACAGAATGTAGCTCAATAGCCTTGGGCTTCCACAGCTCATCCCATGCCCCCCACACACTTGGGGAGAAGTGGGAGGAGGGGAGGGAACAGTTAAGAGAACCTGGAAGGAAAGAGTTAGGCAGAGCAAAGGTCAGCAAACTTTTTCTCTTAAAGGGCCAGACAGTAAATATTTCACTCTTTGTGGGCTTCATCTCTGTCTCTGTCTCAACAACTCGGCTCTGCCATCATAGCTCAAAGCCAGCCAGAGACAACCCAAAAAGGAGTGAATGTGTCTGTCCTCCAATAAAACTTTATTTATGGACACTAAAATTTGAATTTCATATAATTTTTATGTACCATGAATTTTTTTGTAGTATTCTTTAAAAAAATTTTTTTCAACCATTTAAAAACGTATGCAGTTCACAGGCTATACAAAAGATGGCAGGTAGGACTTGGGCCATGGGCCATGGGCTGTTGATCCTTTGAATTGAGAGATGCTGTGACCTTTAGCCAAAGGAAGCAGCCAACCTTAGTGACACCGTAAGGTAGAAGCCACAGGAATAAGTACTCTGACCTCACTCTCTCCTCCACACCTTGAACTCCTACCACGGTTCCCCATTAAAAAAATCCAACCTGAAGCCAAAGAGAAAGTGAGTCCATTAATGTTGTCCATACAAGTTGTTCTTCAAGGCACAGAACTAGGTAGAGAAGGATAGAGATGCATCTGGAGGGGCAAACAGGAGATATTTGGCACAGCAACTTCCCCATGTCGTCAGCTTGTAGTTCTGTTTCATTTCTCTTCTAGTTAGCATAAACTCATAGAAGAAAACTCAGAGAACAAAATGCTGTTGTGATTTCCCCTTTGGGAGAAGCAAGGAAGAGACACAGGAATAAGACTGCATCCTACTCTGAGTTCAGGTAGGAGAACTCTAAGGGACATATAGGATAATGCCAACTCTAAAGAGAAATGGAGGACAAGTTGAACCCTTGGGACCTGAGCGAAGAAGCAAAAAGCGAGACAGGACTGGATGGGGCCTGCTTGATGGCTCTGGTGTTGAAAGAGGGAAGTAACCAATAGCTGGCTTCTGGAGGGAAGCCTTCCTCAATGACCCTTGATGACCCAGGAGCTATCTGTTCCTCCTCAGAAGCTCCACAGAAGTTTGGGGGTTTTTTTATAGCAGATGTGACCACGGTTATTTGAGTACATACCTTATTTCACTATATGTGTTAGGAGTCTCTTGTTTGCAGGTGATAGAACCCAACTCAAATGGACTTAAGCCTTAAAAGGGAATTTATAGGAAGGATTGTTAGTTCCTATCTAAAGAAGAATTGATTAAACCACTACACTGGTAAGGAGCAGATGGCTCTCAAATTCCTGGCATGCTGGGATACGGACACCATTAAATTCTCTCCATCACACTTCACTGCCTGTGGACTTCATGTTCTCAGTGCAGAATAGCTTTCTCCCTGGGGTATAAAACCTGAGTCCCGAATTTTACATCATATAGCTTCAGCAGCTACAGCCAAAATTCCAAAAGAAAGGAATCGTTGGTCTAATTAGGATCAGATAACCATTTCTAGACCAATCAATTTTCTCATTGGATGGTAACCAGGGACTCAACAGAACATTCCTTCTCCTAATATTGCAAAAGAAGGGAAGGAAAGGGAGTGACCTGTCTCATAGATACCTGCTTCTCATCTTTCTGCATGTGAGAGCCTTGAGGGCAGGACTTTGCCTGTTTTCTCTCCCACGGGATCTAGTATAGTGTCTTGCATATGGCATGCCATCAGTATTTTTGGAGTGAAATGATTAAATTTGCCACTGACATGTTCCTTAGATCCCTTAAAATTTAAGTGCTCTGGATAATAGTTCAGAATTTTCATCTTAGTTAAGATTATTTCATAGCTCTTCTCTTATTTAAATTTTTTGAAAGATTTTGTTTTATTAATGCATTTAATTATAATCATTGAAGCACAGTGGCAGCACATTCTGGATCTAATCAAGGCATATAAGGAGCATAGCTATTATGTCAGATTACCTGCCATTTTTACTAATGATTTAATTTTCAGATGACTACCAATATGTTTAAGTTTATATCTTTCGAAATCATCATCTCCTTTCATGACAAACAGAAATAGAACTAAGGTAATACTCAAAAATCTTAGCAAGATTTTAAATCCAAAATATTGCCTCTCTAATTACAGGTTTCTTCCTGTCTGCCTCTTTTCTCATGGATGAAAATTCCTCTTTGATCTCATCATGACCTTCAGTACCTCGGTTCTGAGTCTCTCTCTCACACTATGGGACCCCTTTTGGCTTCAGCTGCCTCCTACCATACGGAAGCCAGAGTCAGTCTGCCCAATGGCATAGCTTATGTTCAAGAATCCCCTGTATCCTTTGACCTTCTCTCCGTGACAATTTCCCCAACTTCAGTCCTGCAATACCTTCTTTCAAGCAGCCAAGCATTATTAGAGAAAATTACGAAATTATGTCCAAATACATACCAAAGAGTTTGAACGTACTCTTTTTTAATTTTATTGAAATCTGGATTTTTTTCTACTGAAACTTTACATACTCCAGTTTTAAATTTTGCTCTTCCCCACTCCACCAAATAATCTGATTAAGTAGGTTTGTATCATCTGGTGTTAACTCTCTCATCTTCTCTTATGTTAACTTCAAAACTACACTTTCCCAGAGAATGATGAGCCTTTTAATTATACCAAAGACTACTGTTCTGTTTGAATTTCCATCTCTTTCTCTTGTTTTAAGACCTTATGTACTAGTTTTCTAGGGCTACCATAACAAATGCCACAGGCTGAGTAGCTTAAACAGAGGAAATTTCTTTTCTTCTGGAGGCTGGAAGTCCAAGACCTATGTGTTGGCAGGGCTGGATTCCTCTGATGCTTCTCTCCTTGGCTTACAGATGGCTGCCCTCTTGCTGTATCCTCACATGGTCCTTTCTTCTGTGTGTAATGTGTCTGTGCCCCTGGTGTCTCTGTATATCCTAATCTTCTCTTATAAGGACACCAGTTGGACGGGATGAGGGCCCACCCTAAAGGAGGCCCCATTTTAAATTAATCACCTCTTTAAAGAGCCTATCTCCCAAATACAGTCACATTCTGAGGTCCCAGGGGTTAAAGCTTCAACATATGAATTTCAGGGGAACACAATTCAGTTCATAACCCCTTGCAATTTCATTTGTAATCATACTCCCCTATAAAACATAACCATGTGCAAACACATACACACACCTCCAACCCCTCATTTTTTTCCAGTTTCTTATGGGTTTACTGATGGGTTTATCCTAAAGAGAACGCTCTTGTTTCTTTCCTTTGCTTCCCCTAGGCAGGAATCTCCTCTTCTCTCCAGTAATTTAAGTTTTAACTCTTATTTCAAGTACTAATGAAATTTCGCCTCCTAAACCATCCTTTTCCAGCTCCCTTAAATGTCAGCAATAATTCCTTCCTTCAAATTCCTATAATCTTTACCTCTACTTCTATCTGCCTTAAACTTTTATATTGTACATATATGTCCTGTCTACCTAAGTAGATTTAAAACCCCTTAACAGGTTCATAATTTGCTACATGTAATAGAGAAAATGAAACATCACTACTTAAAACCACAATTCCTTCTAAGGGGATTAGCACCTATAAAAGGAAATGTTAGGGCTTCTTCTGGACCCTTGCTGTTTGTGAAATTGAAATTTTGAACATATTGGTAGGTTTTGGATGTGTGCAAGTGGGCCAGGAACCAAGTTTTATTCATCTTTCAACAAATATTTATTCAGTGCCTATAATGCGATGCTGGGAATCGAGACTGGCAAGACCAAAATTGCTCTTCATAATAGAGCAAGAAGAATTTGGAGTTCTTGAAGGCAGCTTGGGAGGGAAGAATGAGGAAGAGATGAAAGGAGCCAACATGGGGTGGGAAAGATTAGGATACTGCATAGTCTGGCAGTGCTAGTGACAAAATTCCTGGTGATGGAATGGCCAGATGCTCTGTAAGAGTAGCAACACTGCATTTTAAGTTGTTTCATTCTTGAGAGATAAATGCCTCTCTCTCTGCAAACTTTAGTTCAGACTAGTGCATTTACGGGTTCAATGTGTGTGTAAATCAAGGAAAGGGGCTGAATTTCACGTCTGCGTTGAGTCGTTATGAAAGAAGGACAACCCAGCCAGCGTGGTGGGCTGACTTCCTAAAGAGAACTCATGCAGCGGAAGCAGGATATTGGAAACAGAGGTAAGCACAGAAACAAAAGGCACCTGAGAATTCACAAAAAACATTTAAGTCATACAAAAAAAAATATAAACGAATACAATGAACATCCATGTATACACCAGCCAGCCTAAGAAACACATTGTGAATATATGTGGAGCTCCCTGTGTATCTTCTCCGTTAACATCTCCCTCCCACTCCACTCTAGATATAACCTCCAGCTTCAGTTTCATGTTTATCATCCCCAAAGGCATTGGACTTTCCACAAATAGCAAAATGGGGTTCAGTTCAATCTTGTCCACATCTAAAGGGGAAAAGCAATTCTGACATGTAGGTTATAAATGCATAATCCCTTTGTGCATCCCCATTGCCAAGCTGACTAGTATACAATAGGTACAAATCAGACAATAAATACATACCAACACACACACATATAAAACATTTACATATAAGAGACACTTTACCTATTAATATAATGTACATTATATCTTGAATATCTGTTCCCTAGCTATTTCATGTTTATTTAATTCTATTTCATTTCAACAAACAAACACAAACCAATACACTCATAAAAATAGTCTTCTTGAGGCTTAAAAAACTTACGTATGTAACATACTCTGTGATTTCCCTGAAAGCCACTAAACCAATTTTTTTTTTTGGCACTAGGCACCCAACTACAGCATTTAAAATTAAAAGTTCAAATTGCTTTGGGTTTTCTGCTCAGTGGCAATTAATTTTGAAACTCATGTTCACAAGGACATGTTTTTCTCAAATCTCTCAGCTATCAACTAGTCATATAAGCCTCATTATTCATTGCTTGAGGTCATCTAAGACATTATTTTTCTTTGTGAACACTGAATACATTTATTAGCAGGTATCACATTTAGAATATTGGGCTGAAGGATGGGAAATGCAAAATGTGTTTATTTCAGCTTGACCAGTGTGTTTGGGGAGAAATACTCAATTCTCTTTCTTTTAAAAGATGATACCAGGGGCTGGCCCCGTGGCCGAGTGGTTAAGTTCGCGCGCTCCGCTGCAGGCGGCCCAGTGTTTCGTCGGTTCGAATCCTGGGCGCGGACATGGCACTGCTCGTCAGACCACGCTGAGGCAGCGTCCCACATGCCACAACTAGAGGAACCCAAGACGAAGAATACACAACTATGTACCGGGGGGCTTTGGGGAGAAAAAGGAAAAAAATAAAATCTTTAAAAAAAAAAAAAAAAAAAAAGATGATACCAGCAACCAGTGAAATGTATCTTGAAACACTGATGCAGGAAATAAGCAATGTCCTTATCTAAGGAGCTTGTGTGGTAGGATTGCTGATAAACACCGTGCTGCTCATGAAGGTGATTTCCAAAGTCAGGGCCTCCTGCATCCATAGAGAATCAATGCATTCGAAGGAGTCTGAGGAGCAAAGCTCCAAAAGAAAAGGGAAGCTCGCCCTCCCTGGCTGTCTCCACGGCAACATAGTAGCTTTCAGCAATCTTAGAAACGGACTGCAGTTAGTAAAGGCATGCACACTTCAGGAAATGTGGAGTGTGGAGGCCTCGTGCCAGGCATCCACAGATCTAAAGATGCGGTAAGCAGGCGTCATCCTTCCACAACATGCGCACAGAGCCATTGGAGCAAACAAGGCGCCCGGAACACGGGAGCTGTCTCTGGGGTTGGAAGGGGCAGAGCAGGCTTTGGGTTTTGGTCTCAAGATACGAAAGGAAGAAGTGGGGCTGAGATTTCAGGATGGATAATTTTTAGGTAGCGAGAAGAGTCAAAGCCTAAAGTTTGTGTCGGGGGAGTAAAACTAAACTGGCCTGGCCGGGATGAAGGCTGCTCGGAGGGCAGCGCGGAGGAGACGGGGGGATAGGAAAAGCAGGTTGGAGCCAGATCATGGGGCCTGAACACCAACTTGAAAGCATACAATGAGGAATCCTTCTTTTTTTTTCCGTCGGGGAGGAACATGATGAAAAATAGCATTTCAAGATGTACAGGAAAACTACGGTGGAATGAATATACATTAAGTCATATTTTCCATAGGCCTTCATTTTCTGATGTTTCTACTCTTGGATATTGGTGTCCTTTCCTTGTGATACCTTGGAACTCAAAACTAAAACGTCTTTGATGACTCATTATAATTCCTACCTCCCACCCAGGTCCTCATAACCGAGTTTTCAGGTACTTCGCACAGCACCTTAGTAAGAGAGTGGTCTCTTACTAAGAGCTTGTTGATTGAATATATGAGCGAGAGATTGGGTTACGTTTCTCACATCCTTCCCCTCCTTTCCTTTTCCATAGGGTCTCTCCATTCCAGTCTTTCCATTTCATCTTTTGTGTAAGTCTGTCTCCCTCTATCCATCCATCACATGGCAACCAGAACATTGTCCGCAAGCACAATAGCAATGACGTCACTGTCTCGTTAAAAAAAAACAAAAACCAAAACACTATGGATTTTTATAGGAAAAAAAGTCTATAGTTCTCACAGGAAAAACAAAGTACAGCTTATTTAACAGGACAAGATTTTCTGGGATATGGCCCTAGCCCATCTTTTTAGCCTCACTTCTGAATTCTCCCTCTGCTTCTCCTGCTGTATCCAATCCAAGTAGTGTCTTCCCTAATTGCACTGAAGGGTCACCATCGAGAGGAAAGTTGAAGAAGTTCAAACATATAAATTGCTTGCCACAGCCCCTGGTACATGAGTCCTTCATAAGTGGTTGTTATTGTTATTGTTGTCAAGGTTTCTAGGCATTTTCCTTCCTACTTCCCTAAGTGCTCTCAACCCTGATGGCTACTTTCCACCTCATCTGTCTCTGATAAAATTCTACTTCTTCACTAAAGCCTGGTTCTTATGTTGCCCTCAAAGGCTAAGGACCTTTTCCTAATTGGCCAGTCGGACTCTCTCTTTGGCCCGCCTACCCACACCTCTGCATACTCACGCAGCGCTTAAAGCCTTCTACTGGACAGGGGCAGAGTGACGAGACACTTCTCCCCACACACAAACTTCACATGGGGCAAGACTTAGGGGACATGGAGTGTCTCTGTGAAGCTGATACCACTAGTGCAAACAGCCGTGAAGACCCTTCTCAGACTCTGTGCTCATCCTTGTAAGGTGAACAGAAGGAGCCAGATGAGAATTCGAAAGACAACACCAGAAATATGATTTCATAAAGAATAAGTTTGAACTCATCTGAAGAGGAAGGAAAAGCTTTTCTTACATGCAACAAACATGTACCCCCCTCAGAAGAAAACACGTCCTCGCCGTGGTGAGGAGTGGTTGTTCTCACACAATTCCTCAGGAAATTAGATGAATCCTGACTTTCTACCCCATTGATGGAAAAATTGAGCTGTCCCCTTCTCTCATCTCACAAGAGATCTCAGCTCACCCACCAGCTCTTTGGAACCAGCAAACCGAGGTAAAGCCAACTCGCTTTTGACCCCAACCTGAATTCTGGAGTTTTATAAAATAAAAGAACGAATTTCTGTCTTGGTGAGGAATGGGGGACACAGAAGCACAGAGGAAGGGTGGGAAGAAGGAAGAGTCAGAAATAGAATGCGTTCTACCCGCTGTGTATGGTACAAGGGGATGAGTTACGCAGAGGACATCACAATTCCCAGGCCTGTGTCCACTGCTCCATGGTATCTAGTTGACCCTTCAGCAAAAGAGCTGCTCGAATCTTCCTTTCAGTTCATTTTGTGTCCGGTCTGAGGAGGGACACAAGTGGACAGTAGCCAGTCCCTGACCCGTCTGTAGGGTTCCCACAAAGTTGAGCTAAGGCCGCACCCATAGGCCTTCGCATTGTGAATTTCTGGCGGATCCACCTGCCACACAGAAAGAACCAAAAGCCAACAGGTCTTCTGGGCTTCATCCTCTGGGGAGCCTCCCCCGGACATCACTGGGGGGGCGACCACTACAGCTGACAAATCTTATCTTTGTAATCTTCATGTTCCCCACACCCGTGCAGATCCTGGGTCTCAAGGCCTTCCCTAGTAAATGTTCTTTGTGTTGCGTAGACCTCAAGGGGTCCACGAGGAGATGAAGAGTAGCTTTGAGGAGGGATTGGCGGCGTTGGCGCTGGCTGTGCGCAGGCCCTCAGGAAGGGTCCACGTACCCCCAGACCACGCCAAGTCCATCTCTTGACTCAGCCTTTGCTTGTAAAAGCTTCAGGCTTGGGCCTCGCACTGTGACCACTTCAGCTTTCCATTTCATCTTCTCACTCCAGGAGGAAAAGGAGACGTCTGCGTGGGTTTCCTGCTGGGTGTGTTACAGCGCCACGTTCCTCTGGAATTGCCTCACTTTCTCGACATGGGGCAAATGGGAAATCCACCTGGTGGAGCAGAAACTCGCATCTCCTGAGACGCTCATGGGGGAATCCTAACTCCCCTCAGAATTCAGTTCCAGAGCTTCCCGTGTAGCGGCCAAGGGCTTGCTTGCAAATGAAACCAGACACAGGAAGTTCCCTGAGGTCCTTCTTTTTCCATCGGATTTTGCATTCTTTGAAGACAGCGTCGGCGTTTCTGCCTGAGTCCGCTGAATCTGTGTGCTCAGTAAATGTCTGAGCATTTGGTTGGTTCTGCTAAGATTTTCTGTTATTTGTCAGTGTAGCCAGGTACTTGTTTATGTGATACGGCTTCAAAGGCCATAGGGGAAAAAAATCATTCAATAGCTCTCAGTTGAATGAGAGAAAAATTCCTCAGTCCCCAAATTGCCCTCCCCTTGATTCAGTCACACAAGTGAAAATACAGATAATATTCACTCCTTTCTTATTTGTTAACCGTGAAATGTTTGCCTTGGAAAATTGAGACTTCTCTAAATCACATAGCAAATAATTCCATTCAATTTAGTTAATTAACATTTATTTATCTCCTTCTATCTGCAAGGAACAAACAAGGTTTTTGGGATGAGAGTGCCAATTGCAAATCTGAAAACCTGAGGTTTGTATCCCAGCTCAGTTGCTTGCTAGCTGTGTGACTTCAGTGAAGTTAGTGAACCTCTCTGAGCCTGTCTCCCCATATGTAAGACAAGAATAATAATAATCCCCACTCATAGGGCTGCTGTGAGGATTAATTAATGTCTGGACTTTGCGCAGAACTTCACTCATGACCAGGACTTGATGAATGACACGACTGTTACTGTTTTTATTGTTCTGCTTTTTTGCATTCGTTCTTCTTACCGTAATGACTATGGAGAAAGCTTTCCTGAGATATTATCGGTGATTAACACCCTGGGTCAAGCGACCTCAGCAGGGTGGCTGCTTAGTCATCTATCTGAACTCTGAAGGACAGAAGACACTCTTTGACCCTGTGATGTGAACTTAGGAGGAAAAAGCCCCAGGAAAGGATCACACCACTGGATGATAGGAAAGTTCTGGGTGTGGCGGGGGAGGTGGGGGTGGTGGACAGACTCACCCAGAAAGAGCTAGAGGTCCTCGGAGATATCTGTAGATTGCATCCTTCATTTAGGTCCTGCAAGAATCATTCTTGAGCAAGCATTGTCATCCCTGGCGCCTCCTATCCTCCTTGATGGAGTTCTGCAGCTTTGGGGAGAAGTAGAGAAAATTGCTTAAATTGTTTACGTCTCCTTCCTTTTTCTCCCTTAAAGGGAACTCTGTAGGAATGAAATTAGAGGTCAAAACACATAAGCATTTAAGACATTGCTTTTCTTCAAATCCTTGAACAAATATTAACTCATTCATCATCTCATTACCCCTGAGAATTAGGAGAGCAGAGTCCAAATAGAGGCTGGAATGTTCTGATCCCATCTATAAATTATAGAGCTTGCAAGATTTATTAACTGAAGGGTTTAAGATTTTAGGAAGCTTTTCTAAATGTGATCTCTCAATTGCCATCATAGGATTTGCTCAAAATGCATTTGCAAAGAGAAAAAAACATTTTAAAGTCACACTGCCATGATAATTGAACCATCTCATAGATCAAAGGAGAAAAGCAAGAAGGGGGAGGGAGAGGAGAGAAAGAAGAGAGGGCCGGGAGGAGGAGAAGCCCTTCCCTTCACACTTACGTTAAACAATTAGGTTACTATATTTTAAGTGCAAAAGCATTAGTTGAAAAGATACTTGTCAATCACAAATATTCGAAAGTAAAGTATCCACAGATTGTCCGTGTGTGTGTTCAAGCTGCAGCCGTGGGCAGGGCGTTGTGCGACTAAAAGTCGCTTCACAAACAGCAGTGAAAGAGACTGGTCAGTCAGGGCAGGAATTCAAAGTGGAAATTTAGGACGTTGCTTCCTCCCTCTGTATGATTGCTGGGGTGAGTCTGGCCTCAGAGTTTTTTATCTAGGGCATCCTACACAGTTATGGGAAAAAGAAGTCAAACTCTTAGGGAATCACCATGGGCACCTGTCTAGGAAACCCCCAGCCAGCGTCTCTGCACGAGTATGGCAACCCCTACTCTCCTTCTTTAGACCCGTGGACCTTGCTTCATGATTTCTCCATTGTCCTAGATAGCCTTGAAGGGGGCCGGGCCTCCAGATTTCCCCCTTCCTTCTGTTCCATACCCCTCACCCACCCTCAAACGTTTTTCCTTTTTAGGATTTTACTGGTAGCTACAGAGAAATAGGCTGGGAATAACAATCATGGAGAGTTATGCAGTTGACACAAACTTTAGAATCCTGTGGTCATTATCCTGGGTACGCAGAGATCTCTTTCTGTCACTGATTGTGACATCCATGGCAGGTCTCCATCCTCTGCTGGAACCAAAGAAGCCCTTGCTCTCACTCTGGACTGAGGGAAGTCCGAGTCTGGGAGTACCAATAGGACCGGTAATGGGAAACTCAGATGTCCCCAAGGCCAATGAGCATAATTTACATACCAAGGGAACTCCAGAGAGATGATCTCCAACTCAGTGTGTCCCTTTGGCCACTGGAGAGGTCACCTTAGGCTGGAGATGACGACGATGATGATGATAATGGTAATGTAACCTCCACAAGTGTTCTCTCCATCCCACCTAATCTCTTCTGCCTGACCTCAGAGGGGATCGGCTGTACCATTTTGTATTGTTTCTGCAGCTGGGTAGGTGAACACACACTGAAGATCCGTGCTGCCCAGTGGCTCACAATGATGGTGCTTTCCAAAGTCATGGGGGAACGGTTTCCCCACCGCCATTTCTGGTTGGCACCTCCCCACCCCCCCTGAACAGACGATGCACTGGACGCTGGTGAAGTTTCAAACATTCAGAAAATTGCCCCAAATCCGTCAAAGGATAGGGAGAGATGACTTGGGCACTCCGTGTCACAAGAAGAGAGCCCTCTGAGAGAGACTGCGTGGTCCTCCTGCAGTATCCCAACTCTCTCTTTTCTCTTCCCACGACTTCTTCACCGTTAGAGCCCTACCTCATTTGCTATTCCCGATTTTCTCCCCCTTCCCTGGGAGGCCCAGTGACTGCTTTTTTTATACATGTTGCAAATTCTGGAGGCTCAGGCTGAAAGGTGGAGGCTTTCGTGTCTGCTCCCTTGTAGAGAGGAATGGGATCCAGGCTCAAAGGAAGGATGAGCTCTGGTTCTGTGGATGGGAGAGACCATAATGGGCAACACCCTGGGATGTGGTTGGATTTCTCCCGCCATACTAAAATCATCCACATCACCATGATGTGTCATTTCCTACTGAAGACCACACCATTAATTCCTTCTGGGAATTCCGTAGTTTTCCTTTGACGCTGCTTTAGGGAAATGATACTCTTCACCTTATTATGCTGAGTCTGAACTGAAGCCTTCCATGACTTGGATTTCCTCATGAAGTCTCCTTTCATTAATGAAAAGTCAATGATGCCAGCCCAAAGCACATCTCTCTAACCTAAAGTTTTCTCACTTGACACTAGTTACCTCTTATCAGTCACAATTATACAAATAAGAGAAAATACACATTATCTTGCTTGAGCCTCACAAAAATTCCACAAGGAAGATGTCCTCCTTCGAGAGAAGCATACTGAACTCAGAGAGGTCATTTGCTCAAAGTCACACAGCTTTCCCGGGGTAGATCTGATTTGAAGCCAGATCCATCTGATTATGTTATCACTGATATGTTCCATTGTGGCAATGACAACAGCATAGCACAATGCCACCACTCACCCTCTCACACCTGTGACACCCATTAAAAGTTAATTATGACACTTCTCTGTGGAGCTAGTCTGTGTTCACTGCAGAATCTTCTCAATAACTCTCCAGCAGCCACTGCAGGTTGATCAGAGTTGTTATGTTAGGTTGTTATGTCGTTTTCACTCCTATCTCAAACCATCTTTCACCAGATCATGTCAGCATCAGTACCACTTCTCACCTCCTAATGGAGACACATCATCACAGGATAACAGTTACATGCATCTGAGAGAATGACATTCCTGGTTCAAAACCTACCATGGGAGCTGAAAAGAACACTTGCTGTATCTTAGTAAAAGCTTTGGCTGTGGCCCTCGTAGGTTTGGCAACAGGCTGTTTCTACTAAAGAGAAAGAAATGAAATTTGCAAGAGCTCTCCTGTCCTTGACCACCTTTGGCTCTTAAAGGTGTTTTAGCATGTGCGCACACACACACACACACACACTCCACTACTGCTTCTCCTCACACTTTGCACATGACATTCAGACAGTGGGAAAAGCACAGCACTCTTGTTAGAGCCCAGTCTGTGCCCATAGCATTGTCACTGTAGGGGAGGAAGACATTTCCTCTTCCCAAATGGGGGTTCGTCTGGCCGGAGAACGAATTAAATTCACATGAGCCAGAATAGCAAGAGAAAATTAAACAAAGCTTTATGAGGAACCATGGCCCGGGGCCTTTCTTCCCGAAGGAAGAAAGGGCACCGAAGAAGTGGGGTGCACATAGTGGTTATATACCCACAAAAAGGGTGTTTCACATGTGATTGAAATGTCCCTCCCACAATAGTCACAAGATTGCCCTGTCAGCACAGTGCTTGATGGACACAGCAGGTAGTGGTCTGCTGTCTCAGAGGGCGTAGCCGGAGGCAAGTGGATTGTCTGGAGCTGGGCGGTCACCGGTCACCGGTGAGCCCAGCAATCAGTTCCTAGCCTAAAGAAAGATGCTTAATCCTTAAAGAAATGCCAACGTTGGGAGGGGGAGGGAAGTCAGTTACAGGAGGTTACCAGACTAGCACAGTAAAATGCAGATTTAAGTCCTTGCCTTTGGTATTGATTAAGAGTTTCTAGAGAGAAGGTCATCTCCTTTCTTCTTCCTGGTGCAGAGAGGGAGGCACCTTTACAGATAGAGATTTACCTTACAAACGTAAATGTGTCCTAACAAAGGGCAAGTTCCATTCTCAGAGCCTCCTTCCCTGTCCCGGTTTATCAAAAGCAATCAGCCTCAAATAATCCTGATGCCAAAGAGACATATCTTGGGGTGGCCAATTTCAGGTCCCCACATCACTTATATGCGATCTCAGTGAGGGCAGTAAATGCTGAGGCCCAGGAGCACATCCTTACAGAAAGGAAGGCTGAGGCCCATGCAGGAGGGGAGCTCAGCATCACTGCTCTAAACCGCTGATGGAAGCCATCGCCAAGGGTAAGGCTCCCAGCATTGGGCCTGCCTCTTCTTACATATGATGCCCTACCCTGATGACCAAAAGACAGAATTCATCTTCTGGTTTCCTCAGAAAATATTAAAACTTGACACACTCATCACTAAGCCAGGGAAACATAAAAATCTGTCCTTTTCTGAATTAGAAGATATCATGTAAAACAAACGCAAAATGTCCAAGATTTTGCTCCTTGATATTTAAAGTTCATGGATCATTCCAGCAAAATTAATTCCATATAGTTCTGAATCACATATTTTAAAACCTCATCAATATGTTGTTTGTTTAACATTTATTTGATGCACAAGGAAACTTTCGAGTCTTTCTTAAATAAGTGTCTAAAGCATTTTCCTCTTATAAACAGGAAGGCAAGTCCGGCCTGGGCTAAGTGCCCTTGGATACCAAACACTGGAATAATAGATGGCAAATAGGGTTTAAATACAGCCAAGTGGACTATTCTCACTTTGTGTGCCAGCTGCCATGCCACTCCACCTCACCTCTGTCTGCCCACCCCACTTCTCAGTGGTGGTGAGGACCAGGAAGAAAGCTGATCTCATGTGTCTACCAGGCATGTTACTCATAAACACCCTCATAATTCCCAGATGCTCTCATGCTCTCTGTGGAATAAGAAGTTATGTCTCTTTTGAGCCGACACCCTAAAACTGCAAATCATACTGACGGATGCCTTGGGCAGGAGACAAAGCGGTGCTACAGAATACCCTCTAAGACCACGATGTTAGGTCGCGGGGAAAGAGACATGCCCTTCCAGCCGCTCAAACCATCTCACACCAGAGTCCTTTCTCAGCAGAGCCTGAGAAACCCTCTCCTTGGCTCACTCAGGTAGAAGCTCCTTCGCTTGTTGAAAACAAAACACACAAACGGAAAAACCTTTAAATCCCTTGTTAATATGATGTTGATCAAGATCTATATCAGATGAAGGAAAAAAGAACCAGCCTAGGGTTGCCGAATCCATTCTAAAAATGGGATTCATTTCAGTTCTGGGGCAGACAGGGTTGCATTGGAAGAGAATTTGGCCCATTGAAAATAACAGTTTTACGATGCCTTCCTATAAGTCTAGACAAACAGATGGACCAGTTCTAAAAAAAGTTTTTGTATTTACGCCTTGAGAGATATTTATCTCCATCGTAGGGCCTTTAGAACAAAGAGAGCGGGTTTCCTCTTTCTACAAAGTTTGGCGTCATTATTATTTTGAAAGATAATCATGCTCAGCCATCGCCAAATGACTGCTGAGTTATGCTCTCCTATAGTTTTAAGAGAATTTGCTTTCGAAAAGAAGGTTGTGGGGGTTGGGGGTGAAGGACAATCCAGATACTCTCACCCACTCCCTTCCTGGCTGTGAGAAAATTGTGGGCCTGGGAATTTAAAGTTTGTTTTCTATAATTCCGTCTAGTTTGAAACCAAAAAGGATATATTTCTGGAGAACAGACCACAACATGAGAGGGAGCATGGCTGAGGGGGCAGGGACATAAAAATCTGAGAGGTCAGCATTTGGCTCCAAGGGAGCTGGAGGAGCGAGGATTCCACAGCATGTGTGTTTTCTCTTTCAAGTCTCGCTTTTGTTCCCTGCCACCAGGAAATGCAGTAGACATTTGTCACCGGCAGCTCTTTCGAGACTTCAACGTTCCTTCCTCCCAGGGTCCAAAAGGGGACTCCAGACACAAACGAGTCAGATTTTGCAAACCAGCAGAATTTTTGTGCAGTGTTTATCAGACAGGCTAGAGACTGTGAAGGCAGACTTTGGGAAATCGTTTAAACAGTTCATAAATCAAATGTAATTGAAAAGGATAGGGTCTCCTTTCTGAAAGCCCTGGTAACCTTTCTTTTATAATCTCTTTGCTGGGGCAGAATCGTACCGTGTGTAAGGGCCGGGGGTCTGATGAATCCAGGCTGCCTCGGGTCACTCAATGTCATTTGTTTTTTCTGGTCGAATCATGAAACAGAACTGGATTCTGCTCCCTGTTGCATTTATATGATACCATCTCTTTTGATACTGTCAAGTGTGTTATGCCAGGCTGCATAGCATTACTGATAACAAAATTCTTTGGAAAATTTTTTTTTTTGCACACACCAACTAGCAGCAGCTGAAATCAGCTGGAGTTCTTCTTGGCTGGCCAGCAAGTAAAAAGTGCTTTCCATATGACAGTTCTAAGAAGCCCTAGAAACATGATGCAAGGCATTTTTAACCCCTTTGCTCTGAGACTGGTGGAGTTTTTATGGCTTTTTAAAATTATATTTGGCATACTATCAAAATTCAGTTTCATATGAGGACCCCAAAGCATTGCCTAAGATTTTCCTTTGAACTTAATATGTTATCTGTTGTCAGAGTATAAGGAGCAGGTTTGGGGCATTGATAGTGTTCTTAACTCCAGGGAGAATCTAAGACACCAGGAGCTCAGAAGATCAGAGTAAAGAGTAGCTCCAGAGTACAGATCAGGCAAATACCAAAGAGAACAGAGTCAGGTTCTAAAGGGCAGCCATTTCCCAAATGCTAACCAAAAGAATTGTTTTGTTCCTGGCTGCACAATCACAGGAAAAGCCTGACCAAAGCCAGACGGCAAGTGGAAGAGCAGGCACGTGCCCACTGGGGTCTGAGTCTAGGCCCAATCACGGTTAATGATGGTCAGTTGTTTGCAACTACAACACTTCTTTTGCAACAGTCTCTTCCTTAAAGTAGTAATCTTAGCAGACTGCCCCCTTACACGATGTGCCCTCTTCTCCAGGGACAGTGAAGATTACATGCCATGTGACATTACCTAAGGAAGATTGGAATTGACTTATGCCCTCACAGTTGCGCACACGGTAGGGATTCTGGGACCATGGGGACATGACATGTTCTGATGTATGCCAGACTGGCACATGACCACCTGGTTTCCGCATAGACTACTTGTTTGGGGTTGGCCTAGGTTGTTGAGAGACGCGAGCCCGTGCTTAGTTCTGTCTTGCACCAACCACCAGAGCCGTTGCTTCTGGGCTCTTTCTCTTAAGACTTTCAATGCAGTTCTCCCAAACTTTGCTCCTTCAGGAGCCTACCCTCTTCTTGAGTGTGGCTGCTTCAGAACGAACTTGGCGTCTGGTGTGGAAAAGCAGAATCACCTGCTCATTCTATATTTCAAGCCAAATTCAGTGTCTTACAGCCTTGCTCGATGGTTTATTTGGCCCTTGGGGGTTCCTACTGAAAGTGCTAAAATGCCATACTGACATTTCACTTCAGACTTACAGCCACCTACGCTCGAAGTAGGATTTATCTCTGATGGGAGACTTTCTCCCGCTGAACCTCAAACAGCGTGCGATGCCTTCACCTGCTGAATAATCTGCTCTGGCCTGATGGGAGGGGGAGGGGAGGCACAGGAGCGAGTGTAGGAAGGAACCGAAGCCGCGCCCACACCACTGAGGAGAGAGAAATCATACCAGACAAGACAAGGAAAATGTCTAACGAATATGTCAGCTTCAGTTCATCTACCCAGAGTCTTGGTTAGGAGACTAGACTAACAAATAGGGGAACCGCGCGGGGAGGCTCAGGGGTGAGCCTCTGCAGCAGCAGCGGGAAGGGTTTTGTATCAATTCTGGTACCACACCCATAGATGCTACCGCATCTACTCTCTCGCTTCCACTTACCGTGATCAAAGGTCACAGGATCCCTATTTCCGAAAGCTTTCAAGCCCCTCAGATGGAAGATCAAAGAAGTCAATAAAGTTTAAGGCTACCTTTTATTCCACTCACAAATTTGGTGAAAGGGGAAATGTTCACATTTCTGCCACACCATGAGTGTGAGTTTTGCACCACACCCACACCAATGCTAACGTGGTGCGAATGCTCGTCCACTGGAAAGACTGCTCCGGAGGCGCACATCCCGGCACAATGCCAGACTCAAAGAGTTACATGATAATTGCTTTTGATGACAACATTGAGCAGGCAGAAGTCTTCTCTCTCTTCTTCCACCACCCCAAACCTGGAGATGAGGTCTCTGGAGATTGAGGTGTGCCCTCACGTGCCCTTGGGCAGCAAGCTCCGACAAAGAAGGATAGAGAATCGTCACTGCTGATCTGTCATTGGTGCAGCACCCAGCCCACATTGAGGGGGACAGTGGGGGAGGGGCAAGGAAGATGTCTTCTTCCCGTTCCGGACATACTATTCTCAAGGAGCGAAGGAGAGAATGGAGTTCAGGAAAACTAGTATTGTGAATAATTTTCTTTGAAAGCAAGACCTAACTCAAAGTCTCCAGAGTGAACCATATAGAACTCCAGGAAGCGTCCAACCTCCAAAAGAATGATCTAGAAGGGAAGAGACACTGAGAGCAAGTTTGTATCCAACATATAGCCCTGTTGTTTTATTTCCAGCCCTAGTTAAAAGGGATGAAATTATTATGACTGTAATGCTTATTGTCCCTTAAAGTTCCTACCTATACATAAATAAAAATAAGAATAGTAGAATAATTCCATTATGAAGATGTGGTGGCAGACATCCTACATTTACAAGGTTTGTAATAAATAAAATGCTACATTTTAAAAGCCAAAATCAGTTCAGCAAGGGAGATAATAGGGTAGACTACAGCTAGTAAAATAAACGAGTGTCGTGCAAGGAAACTCCTAGCATTGTAGTTAACACCTCCTGTAGGGTATCCTGAACACTTTTTTAATTTTTTTTTAAAGATTGGCACCTGGGCTAACAACTGTTGCCAATCTTTTTTTTTTTTCCTGCTTTATCTCTCCAACCCCGCGCTCCCCACACACAGTTGTATATCTTAGTTGCAGGTCCTTCTAGTTGTGGGGTGTGGGACACCGCCTCAATGTGCCCTGACGAGCGGTGCCATGTCCGTGCCAGGATCTGAACCCCGGGCCACCGCAGCGGGGCCCACAAACTTAACCACTCGGCCACGGAGCCGGCCCCTATGCTGAACACTTGATCAGAAAACGCCATGGTTGTTGATTTAGAATGAGCTTTTTCAAATCCAAAATATTTGAATGAGTTTGTCCTTTTTTTTTTTTTTAACTGAAACTGTCTTAGTCCATAATAATCCAGTCTCTATCATGCTTTAAAAGGGAACCCATTACAAAACCCTCTCAGAGTCCTCCTTATGCCTTACATGGCACGGTGAGTCAGCGATGTTTTTTCATTCCAAAGCATTAGAGAAGAGGCTGAGGGAAATTGTCTGTAACTGCTCAAGGCAGCATCTTTAACCTTCTGCCAAATACCGGGCTGCCAGCTGGCAGGTCCTCGTGCTCTTTAGTCCTGCAAAGAATCACGTATGTGTCACTGAAGATAGACATAAGTTGCTCTGTTCTACCCTGAATCATCTGCAGGAGTAAACAGGAGAGTGTGTCACCCCTCTAAAGGTGGCTGGCAGTGTGAGGCACAGGGCGAATGGTGAAAAAGGAGAAGTTCCCCCCTTTATCCTCCACCAAGAGCTGAGTGTCCAGTGACGTTCCCAAAGCTTCTTAGCCACCTCCACTCCTGTTCTCAAGCACCACTGCCCCCAGCTCAGGATTCGCGTCTGTTCTTTCTGGACAGAAGCTCATGTTCTAAAACAGTGATTTATAGGTTTGATTTATTTGACTTCAACTTTCACTATTTTTGCCCATAACACCTCTACTATCATTTCCCCATATCTTACTATTCTACCATAATTAAAATTCCAGTATGATTTTTCATAATTAGCAAGTCACCATGCCAATAAACCTAAGAACATCAAAATAATGTCATTAAAATGTAACAAGACACTGTTACCTGCTAAAAGTTCTGAGCTTGAGTCCTGTTCTGTCTCTGTCAAGAGGCAGGTTAATACGTGTTAGAAAGGTGTTAAAGACACATTAGCGCCAAACTGACACTTCCCGTTGATACCTTCAGAAGGATTGAAAGAGAGTGGCGAAGGAAAATCTCTCATCTTGTGTGATTCCATTTTATTTAATGCCACATCAATTTTATTTAATCCCACTCAAGATCATCTTGGGGAACATTCAAAAATTGTCTTCTTAATCCTACACGTTGGGAAACAGGATATAGTAGTGTTTCCCAAAGTGTCTATCTAGGAAATAACCCAGCAACAGATTAAAATGCAAATTCCCTGGCTCCACCCACAGAGTCTTCTGGGATAGGTCTGAGGACTCTGCATTTTTAACAAGCTTCCCAGATGATACATGTATACGCACACATGTTTGCAAACCATTAGTCCGGATATGTTATTTTCAAACATTTATTAGCTAAGGGATCCTTTCTTCAAATAAAATCCTGCCGCTCCCCTCCTCCTGGCCCGTGGGAGCCCTGGAGCATCTTCATGGAGCTCCCAGGCTGCTGCAGAACAGGGTATGAAAATTCGTCTTCTCTCTCTTTCCCTTTACCTCTTCCTCCTCCCATTTCTACTTTCCCCACAACAAAAATTGCCTGTGGCTTATTTGTTTTCAGATTGAGAAATCTTCTATATCCTCCAAGTTACCTAGCAGAGAAGCATGAAAGCTGAATACAAATGTATTCAATTGAATTGAACTGAATCTGACTCATCTCATTACAAAATAAAAATACAAAAACCCCAATAGCTAAACGAATGAAAAACATACAGACATTTCCCAAGATAAAATAAAATAAACATATTAGAAAGTGTTCAGCCTCATAACAATCAAACAAGTGCAAATGAAATAAGATCTCATTTTTTACTTGTCAAATTAGCAAAGATATTTTGAATGCTACTCAGTGCAAATGAGGATATAAGACCAACATTCTCCTACTCTGGAAAGCTAATGAGTCCAGCCTTTCTGGACGTACTTTACAATATTTCTTCCTGGGGCCAGCCCCATGGTTTAGTGGTGAGGTTTGGTATGCTGTGCTTTGCCGGCCCGGGTTTCAGGGTTCGGATCTCGGGCACAGACCTACACCACTCAATAGCCATGCTGAAGGGGCAACCCTCATGTAAAGTGGAGGAGGATTGGCCCAGGTGTTAGTTCAGGGCTAATATTCCTCAAACAAAATAAGAAAAAGATTGGCAACAGATCTTAGCTCAGGTTAATCTTCCTCAGCAAGTAAATAAATAAATAGCACCCCCTCCAAAAAAATATTTCTTCCTTTAATGCAATACTTTACTCTCTGTGAATCTATTATGCAAACATAATCTGATATTCAGGCAAAGATTTACAGACAGTTCTGGAACCAGATAGTGGTGACGGTTGTACAATGTTGTAAATATACTTAATGCCACTGGATTGCACACTTTAAAATGGTTGCAATGGTAAATTTATATGATGTATACTTTACCATAGTAAAAAGAAAAAGATTTATGTTCAAAAAGACTTATTTCATCATTATTTATGATAATGAGCATTTAAAACTGCTGAATGTCCAACATTAAAGTTATTGCACACTATGGTGCTTCTTGGAAAATGCTTATGATATAAACTTATGTGAAAAAAACCCAGGATGTGAAACAACGTATACAATATTACCTCAGCTGTTTCTTCAAATATAAAATAATCTAGAAAGAAATATGTCAAAATATTACCAATAGTGGGTTCTAGAAGAGTGGTAGGATTATTAACACGTTCTCTTTTCTCTTTACATTTTGAAAAGCTTTTCAAAATTTGGTAAAATTAGTATGTAATCTTAATAAACAGAAAAACATGGAGTAAATAATTTCAAATGAAAATAAACTATGGCCCATATGCTAATCTTCATTAAGATGCTACCAATTAATAAAATTGAAAGTGTTAATCTCTAATTATAAATTATGTTTTTAACTATTAAAGTTGGCATATATAAAGATAAAAATAGTAAGAATAACTAACGTGTATAGTGCAGGCATTGTTTTAAGTACTTAGCATGTATAAACTCACAAGCCTTTAAGATGAATATTATTATTATTCTCATTTACGCCTGACTTGCTGGAGACGTAGAGAAGTTGAGTAGCCAGCCCAAGACAAGACAGCAGACAAAACTAGAATTCAAACTCAGACATTTTGGTTCCAGAGTTTGGGATCGTAGTCACTACAGTATACTACATCTTGAAATTTTTTTTTAAAAAGTAAGGAACATGTTAGTTTTCTGTTCTTCTGCAGCAAATTAACCAAAAGCTTAGTGGTTTAAAATACAAATTTATTATTTTATAGAACTGGTAGTCAGGAGTCAAAAATGGGTCTGCCAGTCTGCACTCCCTTGGGAGACTCTAACAAGGATCTGCTTCCTTGCCCTGCCCGTAGTCCTTGGCTCACGGCCCCTCCCTCCGTCTTTAAAGCCAGTAGCGTAGCGTCTTTCTCCTGTCTGATCTCCACTTAGGTCCTTACATCTTCTCTCTATTTTCTCACCCTCCTGCCTCTTATAAGAATCCTGTGGTTACATTAGGCCTACCTGATGACCCAGGATAATCTCCCCATCTCAAAATCTTTCATTTAATTGTACCTGCAAAATCTCTTTTATCATATTAGGTAACGTATTCACAGTTTCTAGCCATTAGGACCTGAGCATCTTTGGGGCCGTTTATTCACCCTATCACGGGAAGGAAGGAGGGAAGGAGAGAAGAAAGGAAGGAATGGAGGGAGAAAGGGAGGAAATGAGGAAAAGAGGAGAGGAGGAAGGGAGGAAAGAAGGGACAAATATCTCTGTTCAGTTTCTGTTTATGTGTAACAAAACATTTTTTCATGCATCATAATTTTGTGTCAGGAAATTGAGCAGCACTCGTCTGGGTGATTCTTTGTTTCCAGTGGTATTGAGGAATGCCGCTAGGTAATATTCAACTGGCAGGTGAGATGGTCTGGAAGATACAGACAGGTTCACTTACAGACTACTTTTTCAGTGGGGATGATGGGAAGGCTGGACTCAACAGGGACTGTCAATGGAGCACTCGCACATGGCCCTCCAGCAGGTAGTCTCAGGGTGGCCAGACTTCTTATCCAGCGGCTCTGATCTCACAGGGAGGATGCTCCAAGAGACTCTGGAGGAAAGTGCAAGGGTATCCTGACCTCACCTCAGAAGCTCCAGAATGTTACTTCTACTTCGTTCTATTGGTCAAGCGAGCCTCTAAGACTGGCTCAAATTCGAGTGGAGAGGAGTTAGAGTCCAGCTCTCAACAGGAGGAACAGCAAAGAGATTGAAGCCATCCTTCATCTCCCACACTCTCTAAGTATAATTTTTCGGCAAACAAATGTGTGATGAAAGCCATCTAAATTGGAGATGTGGGAGGGGCTAGGTGTAGACCCTGTCAAATAACCAGAGAACCTCTGATGTGTGTTTAGCTTAGTCTGAGAAATCACTGTGAAATCCCTCTGGTTTTAAAGACTATGAATCTTCCTTAGATATGCGTTTCTTTAGTTTTTCTTCTACCATTTTTCAGTGTCAAAGTTTATGGAAATAACCATCAAGATGAAGAATCATCCAAACTCATTAATTCACGTTTTCATATGTTTTATGTATAAGGCTCTGTCAATAAAGCAAATTTATTTAAGGTATGCCTACAGAATAAAATGATGTCCCCCACCTCTTACGAGGTGACACTGATGACTAGGTTAAAGCCAATGTTTTTGCTCATCACAGTGCCTGAAATATAGCCTGCTATTTCTTCTTTTTCTTAATAGAATGTATAACCTGTCTAGATGTACTTTTCTTTCCTGACATAGTACTGGCCTTAATACTGATATATGTGGTATATTTGTATATTTGACTATATATCTTTCTCTTTTTCTTTCCTAATTCATTCCAACCTTTTGATTTGTAATAAGAATCAATACTGTATAGAATGCTAGTGCCTTTATAAAGATTTTCATCACTCAATTTCAATAAGCACATACATAGTTACATAATTATTATTCCCATTTATATCCTCTTTGGAGTCCATAGTTGGTAATGATAACACTAAAAACAATGGGTTTAAGTTGAGTAGTACATCGTTGAATTCATTGATTGTAAATATTTATTACCTACGTTGAATGATAAACAGCCTGGTGGGAGAGACAGACACCGTGGTATGCTGGAGCCACTCAAACTGGCTTGTATTTGCTGCCGAGAGACTATCCTCTGCGTCTCTTCCCAATCTCACTTCAGTGACACCAACTGGGTAGCTTAAAATCAGACATGGTGACAGTATTTACACCATGGAAACTGGCACACACTGAAAATCTGGGCTTTTTGCTCATCATTTACTAGCGTACCACTGCAACACATAAGCATGGCTCACAATGTGATAAGTGCTGAACATGTGCATAAGATACAGTACGAACACTGAGAGGGAGAGTGGAACCCAGTCAGGAGCAGTCACTGAGGCTTCCTTTTTGAGGATAAGTTAACATGTCACTTCCTCTGAAAGGCTTTCCCCTACAACCTACGTAAGGACAGCCTGCTCCCCAACATCCACTGTGTACACTATTCATTTCTTTCAGAGCAGATGTCACAATGGATAATTATCTTACTTATTTTTACTTATTTATGTGTGTCCCTTACTAGAAATTTACATTTACATTCTAATCTGTCTTGTATCCCTTGCAAACAATAGGCGCTTGGAAAATATTTGCCGAAAATCAATGATAGAGCTATAGTGGAGTCTTAAAGGATGAGTAGGATTTGGTCAGGTAAAAAACTAGCAGTAGGATACTCTGAGCACAGGAAGCAGGAATAGAAAGAGCACTGTGCTCAGGGAAAGAGTGTGTGTGTAGGAAACATGAAGTCCAGGTCAGGGAGTGGCCAGGGTGGTGCTGAAAGCCATTAGGGCTATGGGGGGCCCATAGGTTATACCATGTGAACCATAGGGACCTATGAAGGTCACTGTTCAAATGTCCATTTGCTGAAAGATGAGCATGGGCATGGCTAATTCCAAATTGAGACAGATTTATTTTTAAGTTAGAAAAAAAGAACAATGAACTATCTAAAACACATGTCTCCTCGAGCCCCACATATCAGTGATAAATTGAAATTCTTTACCCCAAAAAAAGGGACTCATCCTGAAAAGGATTGTTGAATCTTCCCAAAATTAGAATATTCAAAGTGTGAGGCATTGGATAACATTTAAGTTGAAACAAATAAAGAATCAGGTGAAAGGGATATGTTGGTTTCCACAATGTGCATTATTAAAATCCTTCTGCAGATAATTGTAGTCCCTTGGCAACACTGCATATACCAAATATTCTGAGAAATATATTAAAGGGGTTTCCTGCGTTAATGAGGACACAGAGGATTCAGTTCCCAAGGAGATAAACTGATTTGATTACAGATATGGAGCAGTTACTCCACAGAGAGCTTTGAGTCAGTGCCTCCTTCTTTCCATGTTGCTTAGTCTGTTAGTGGAAGAGATAGGCTCTCCAACAGGATGGAGAAAGGATTAGGGAGTGCAAATGACAAAGTGACTAATTCTGCTGGGTGGAATTAAGGAAGGTTCCAGGGGAAGGTAATGTTTGGGTTGGCCTTGAGAGATGAGCAGGACTTCAATAGACAAAGAAACAGCAAAAGGGGGTACTCCAGACAGGAAGAACACCCTGATCCAAGCCACAGAGGCCTGAAATCAGGGTGTATATGTATTTTTAAAGGCTCATGGAACAGCCACACTTAGAGAAACTTACACAACTCTGAGAAGAACAACTACCAGTGTGCTTTTGCAAAACAACATTCTAATTTTACTTTGGTTTTCATAATGACAAGTGATTCATTAGTTCCTATTACACACAGCAATTTCCAAACGATAAAACACTGAGAACTCTTTCTGGATTATAAAAGTTCAAAAAAAGGGGAACTTGAACCAAATCCACTCTTCCAACTTAGCAAATATGTGACCACAAGAGGTTCTTGACCACCCTGCATGCAGCACCCATCCAGCCTTGTTTGAACAAGCTTAATAATAAGACAAGTACATCTCTGCTTTATAAATACACCAGATCCTCATAGGTACCCCATAACTTATGTTACAGACTGAGATAGACCTCAAGTCAACTTATGCCTATCCAGGCACAATCAACTACATTTGTGAAAAGCACAATTCAGGTGAAACTCACTTGAAGAAAACTCAAAATGTAAAAATAACTGATTGCCAAAATTAACATATTAAGAAGCAACTGTTGTACATTCATTTCAGCATTGGTTTCACTTAAACTGTGAGTTTTAAAATGAAGTTTAATTTACCAAAACCTATGTCATACAGGAATATATTTCGTGTAGAGAGCAAAGTACCCCAGGGGTTGTTTGGTGGCCAGCAAGAGAGACTGATTCTGGCTACTGAAGCTGAAAAAGAAATTCTTGTAAGAATATTGTGAAGGTCACCAAATAAAAGAGAAAGCTGGAAACAGAGCTCAAAAAAGTGTCCCCTTCAAAAAAAAAAAGGAGGGCAGCTCCTGGAATCCAGATAGCAGGAATCAGTGGAAAATGCCCCTGCTGATCATCCTTCAGATCTTTTTCACTCAGCTCAAGCTTCAAAGTCTCAGGATAGAAGACTTTGAATGCATCATGGAGAGCCTTTTTTAACGTAAAAATGTGAAAGGCAGAAAACAAGAAAGATGGAAGATAGACTGGAAAATCCAAAATATGTCCATTTAACAGGATTTCTAGAAAGGTTCATAGAGAAAATGAAGAAGATTCAAAGAAGTAACGTCTGGAATTGAAAAATGATGCTTGAAGGGGAAAAACAGAAATGAATCTACACTTAGATACTTTGGAACAAAACTGTAGAATGCAAAAAGGAGAAAATGTTAAAATCAATGAAAAAAAAGACACTTCCTAAAAAGGAGCAATAATTGGACTGACTGCAGACTTCTCAACAGCAACAACAGAAGCCAGAAGAAAATGAAATATCTTCAAAGTGCTAAGGGAAAATAACTTCCAACCTAGAATACTTTCCCAAGCTAAACTGTCCTTTAAGAATGGAGATAAAGGGCCAGCCCCATGACCGAGCAGTTAAGTTCGTGTGCTCTGCTTCTGCGGCCCCTGGGCTCACCAGTTCAGATCCTGGGCGCTGATCTACGCATCACTCATCAGGCCATGCTATGAGAACGTCCCACAGAGAAGGACTAGAATGACCTACAGCTAGTATATACAACTATGTACTGAGGCTTTAGGGAGAAAAAAAAAAAAGAAGAGGAAGATTGGCAACAGATGTTAGCTCAGGGCCAATCTTCCTCATCAAAAACCATACCTTAAAAAAAGAAAAAAAAGAGAATGTAGATAAAAATAAAAATAAGTGTTCAGACCAACAGAGAACAAGAAATAGCATACAAAGGCCCTCACAGAATAAAAGGAAATTAAATCGAGGAGAGAATGGGAACCAGAAGGTCTGTTAAGCAAAGTTGGTAAATACGTATGTAAATCTAAATAACATTGAATGTAGGAAAATTATAAGATTTCATTTGGAGAATTTAAACATAAGCTAGATGTAAAACACCAGATGTGAAAAATACAATTATTTACAGTCAAAAGTACAAAGGTCTTTTTATTGGTCAGGATGATTAAGTTTAGACAGTGTAACTCAAGCACGCGCATCAAAAATGTACTGGTAACCACCAAAACAGAAAAAAGCACAGAAGTAGCATACACAAGAATGTAAAACTTCTATATCAGTATATATACTGAGAAAACGAGAAATAAAGAAAATTTGACCAATGCAATCAAAGGAAGGAGAAGAAAGGAAAGAAAAACCATAAAATTCATTTTTAAATCAAATGTGTAATATGTCCTAAGTGCTTTTCTGTGGGACTTTTCTGAGCTTCTATGATTGGTTTAAGAGCAATTGACGGCTTTAATTAATTAAGTGATTGATTAAGCAGACAAAATCATAATCTGTGTAAATTCTTCCTCCAGAAAACACACTATAACACAATGACCGTGAAAGGCAGAAAATAAAGCGTTAGAACAGTATATACCAGGCAAATTCTAAACAAGAAAAAGCTAGTGTATTGATACACATAACAGACTTTAGGTGTTTTGGGGAACAAAAAAGGTCATTACCTAATAATAAAAAGAATAATTCTCCAAGAAAATAGGATAATTCTGTGCATGTTTTGCCCAACATTTTAGATCCAAAACATTTAAAACAAAAATTAAAATACAAAAAGAAACTGATGAATATACAGCCAAAGTAGAATACTTTAATGCCTCTTTCTGAGAAATGGATAGATCCAAGGACCAAAAATCAATGAGAATATAGATGATTTGAACAACACAGTGACTATGATTGAGCTAACTGAATATACAGAAGCTGACCCCAACAATTAGATGCTAAACATTACTTTCAGGAACAGATGAAACAAACATAAAGTTGACCAGGCAGCAAAGCAATCTCAAGAAATGTCAAAGAATTGATGGGTGATATTTTTCGACCACAATGGGACCAAAAGATAGCCCCAAAATCCCAGGCATTCAGACATTTGAAATTGCCAAGATAATTCATGGGTCAAAGAAGAACTCTAATGGAAAATTAAAATGGAAAGAAATGATTAATAATGAACATTGGAGCTCTAGTTGTATCTGTAATATACATACACATACACATATGATTTTTTCTAAAAAAAGAGAGGAAGAGATCTGAAACAAAAAGAACAAAACATCAGCAGTTTTTAAAACTGGGTGCTAGGTACATGAATGCTTATTATTTTTTCATACTTGAATTATTTCATACTTATTTTAAACTTAAAAATAAAGCTACTTATTCTTTTTCGCACAAACGTTATGTATACCTCAATCAGTGGAGAAATTAGTGGGGATTTTTTTGTTTGGTTTTGGCTTTGTTTTCTCAGTGAGATAGACAGAACCCAGAGAGAATGCTTCCGTCAGTGGATCCAAGGCTTTCCTCCAACCTGGTCCTCACTGTCCCCATCTCCATGTATCATTGTCACTAGGGGCTCCAGGCCAGCTGCCCCCAGCCTGGACTCTGAGATCACCTTCTGGTCTGTCAAAAATAATTCCTGCTGATGAGCAGAAAAGGCTGCAAAGCCCATCAATTGAAAAGAGAACATATTGTAAAAATCACCCACCGACAGTGTCAAACTCGGGGCGGACCATGTGGTTGACCACATTTATACTGATCCCTCTTAGACATATTCTATTAACTACTTCTGATATAAAAGCAAAATCTTTCTATGAGTTGGAGTTTTGGTAAACAGGCTTCTCTTTTTAAAGTGTGTATTTAAAAGAGTGGTCCTAAGCAAAATTGAGAACTCCCTACTCCCTGTGACTCAAACCTTAGGCAACCCTCGGATCCTCTTTCCCAGTTCGCCCAATTAAATCCTGGCTGATTCCTGCTATCAGAATTTTATACCATTATTGTCAAACTTGAGTAATGTATGTCCTCTTTTTGGAGGAAAAACACTCTCAAATTACCTAATGTTGACAAATGACTTTCATTAGAAAGTTATTTAAATATATATACAAATGTAAAACTAGGTATAAACTCATTATGCTAAACAAATGTAACACCAAAACAAATTTACAAATTAGAAATAAAACTATCAAACCAATACAATTCAAATTAGCAAGACTAATTTAATGTGGCAATTTGTGTTCTGCTAAAATTGCACTGCAGTCAGAAACAACTGGCTTCCTGTTAGGTTCGGCCAATAAAAGGTGCTGGAGGCATATTGGGAGGCAGGAGGAAGAAAAGCTGTTTGTTCCTTCTCTTGTTCCTTCTCTCCCACCTCCATGGTCCCAGCTCCTGCTGGTAGCTTTCATCATGGCTGCTGTTTGCATTCAGCAGCCCTGTTTTCCTGCATCCCCTAACTCCCTCCCCTTCCTCTCAAAGAAGAAGAGAGCCAGAATGTTTAATGTTTCCCACAGAAATAAACAAACCACAGGGCATTCCTTGCTGAACTTCACACCAGCAGGACATGAGAGGTTGAGTTTTTAAGGGTCTAGACTAGTGGTCCTCAACCCCTCGTGCCTATCAAGAATCATTGTGGAGACTTTTGAGAAATCCTGCCATTACTGATTTTGAGTCCCTTCTAGTAGTGGCTTGCTACTGCCACTAACCCTTGTGTCACCTCTCAATCCTCTATTTGGCTTTTTCATCTCTTTCAATACCATTTTTCTTTGTTTTTTTGCTAGTGCCCATATGAAATGCCCTTTATCAAGCCGCCCAACACAAGCTCTCTTTTCCTCACTGTCACCTATAGATACATAGGTCATACCCAGGGGTAGAGAGAGTTGAAGAGTAATCAGATTTCTTTCTTTGTCCACTTGTTTTTTATACCTATTATTGTACTGTTGACTTCCTTCCTTTTTATACGTCAAAGTGCCTAGAAATAAACCAAAAAGGGAAATCCCCCCTAAAAGTTTATGTTACTGTTTCATGTAGAAGTCATTTCTGTTCTCCGAGTTTCCCGTGGCTCCATGAATCATCAGAGGGGATTTAACAGGAATATGTTTATTCCACAAAAGGAAAGCACCTAAATTATGGATGAGCTCTGTCTGCAGGCTCCAATTTGAGGAGAAAGGCTGAGCACCCCCAGATATCTCATCCCCATCATCCCCAAAATAATCGATAATTTACAAGAAAAGTCCAGATATGCGTTTGCTTTGAAAAATGACATGAATTGTGGCAACCAATTCTTTTTTCCTTCCCAGAGTTCCCCCAACATTACATGACTCATCATTTTTTTCCTTTGCTGAGTTGCCCCACCAGACCAACAGGGAAGAAATTGATGCCCACACTCAAGTACGAAAGAGCGAGAGGAGGGCTTATCTCTCCAGGGGTCGGGACCAGAGAAAATAATTTCCGATAGGAGGACCAAGAGTTCTTCGCAAATGCCAAGTTTCCTGCTTTCTCAAATGTAGCTTTTAAGTTCTCCAAGTACCAGCTTCTACTTTTGTCAGGCGTAGGATATTCAACTGGTTGGGAAAAGTATGGCTTCTCCTGAGAGTCAAAGAGAAATAGGGCTGGAATATTTAATGTTTCCCACAGAAATTAACAGACCACAGGGCTTTCCTTGCCAATCTTCAGACCAGCGGGACAGGGGAGGCTCTTTTTAAATGCCTAGACCAGTGGTCCAGAGTCATTGAAGGAACTTTTGAGAAATGCTGATACCAGGCTCCACACCTGACAATTAAAACAGACTCTCCAGGGGGTTAGGTCCCAAGCATTATTATTTTTTTAAATCTCCTACATGATTCTAATGAAGAGTGAGGACAGAGAGCCACTGGCCTAGATTGAGAATTAGGAGTTAATCTTAAGTTATATGATTATGTAAAAATATAAAATTAATTATATATAATTATTATATATTATGTTATATATAATTGTATATATTCTTTTTATTGAACTCAGTTGTTTTCTACATAGGGGTTTGTCCACTTTTCTTCTTCATTCTTTATTCTTTTGAACAACATTGACATAAAAATGATACTAGAGCTATAAGGAACTTGAGATTTTGTTTTGCTTGCCACTTGATAAAAAAAAATAACAGAAAAGAAAGAGCCCAATTTCTTTTCAGGGTGGAGGTGCTGATTACAGTGAACCTGCCTAAAGACCAAGTATCAAACCCATGGCCCGGTAACATGGATAAGTTCGCACACTCCACTTCAGCAGCCCAGGGTTTGCCAGTTTGGATCCTGGGCACAGACCTATGCAACACTCATTAATTCATGCTGTAGCAGCATCCCATATAGAAGAACTAGAATGACCCACAACTAGGATATACAACTAGGTACTGGGGGTTTGGGGAGAAAAAAAAAATAAGAGGAAGATTGGCAACAGATGTTAGCTCAGGGCCAATCTTCCTCACCAAAAAATAGCATACTTCATCAGTCATCTGTTTTGCATAACCACTCTTCTTGACATTGTCAGGTTGGTACCATATTATATCAGACACAACCATGTCATTCTTTGTCATGTTAGAAATGTTCTAGCACATGTTGTCCAGAGACCAAGCCTCTTAAGGAGTTGAAATCTTATTGCTCAGTATAGCATAGCACATTCTATATATGTATCTCCCAAGAGAAAAACCTGGCATAGAATAGACAATGGTTTAGCGCAGGGGTCACCTAAATATTTCTAGTGGCACACCCACTCAGTAAAATATCTCTCAGCACCCCTAAGAGAAGTTTAACATTTTCCCCATAACCCAATGGGTCATATAACATCCCCATCGAGATGCTCAGACTTCAGTCCAGAGACCACTACACTGGTCTACTGTATAATGTCACCTGACAAAAAGTTTTTACTTTTGTGATTTGAGTTGTCCCCGAATATAAATATCCTATCTGAAGTTCTCACTGAGGATTGCACAGCAATACATACAAGGTAAACAGCTAATTTTTCACCATCACCATGAGTTACTTCATGAAAAAGTCTAAAGAAATAGATTAGTCCCAAATGTTTCGCACGGGCAAGGCTCTGGGGTTCCCAGACTCTGGACTGACCCTCCAAGTAATGTTGCCCAAGGCATTTTACGATCTGTTTGTAGCCAATTCCATAAGTGGTTCAGTGGCCACTGCGAACAGGAAAGCAGCCTTTAGTCTGTCTTGCTCAAGTGAGATGCCCTTCAAAACAAAGCACTGAGAAACTCTGGCCATAATTTCAAAGCAATTTTCCTCTCTACAACAAATAGGTGGGAAATACTAAATGTTCTCAATGAGGCGTAATTTATGAGGGAAAAAAACAGAGTATAGCAAGGCCTTTGGCCAGTGCATGGATTCTTAGAAAACAGACACAGAAAGATTTCCTCAGGGTCATTAAAAAGGACAGAGCAGCTGAAACAAGCAAGCGCACGGCAGCGAGTCACGGCAGTTGGAGATTATGCAGTTCCACCATGGTTTTGCAGCTGAGGGAACTGACCTACCCAAGGTCACAAAGCAGTTTAGGGACGAAGCTGGAAGCTGGTCGCAGACTCCTAGTGTAACCGTGAGCCCATGAGAGCCAGTTCGAACAGACCCCATCTCTTGTCAATAATCAAGAATTGTTTTTCAGAAAATTTGCAAAGTCATGTAGCCAGAGCCCGTGCAGGAGAAGAAATCTTGAGCTGAAATGACTTCAGAACCAAAGATCCTCCTCCCCACAGAACCACAGGACCGAGACATGGTCAGAACGTGGAAGTTGGACTCTCACCAGAAGTGAGGAGTCTGCCACCCAGGAAGATCTGGTTAAAATCCCTTCCCCGTCGTACCATAAATGTTTAGAACCTCACCATAAATACTTAAAGCCCACCAATCAAAACCTGTCCCACTAGCATTGCCTCGGGCCAGCCTGCTCTCCCTAACCTCTTAAATTTCACCCCAAATCCTGAATCAGGGAGACAGATCTGAGGGCACATGCCTCCTGTCTCCATACAGATTGATCTAACAATAAAGCTGTTTCCTTTTCCCAAAAGCTGATTAATTGGCTTTTTTATGTGCATTGGGTAAGAAAACCCCATTTTTGTGTGGTAACACTACCTTGCTGCCCTTTCTTTTAGTCTACAATATAATTAATAATATTTTAATAATAATTGCTTCCTTACTCATTTCCCATCCTCTTTTCTATCAGTCTTAGACAAGAAGATCGAAACATTTCTCTTGTCTTGAATCCTCCTTTCTGCACAAGGACCCCCGCCTTCCCATGGAGTTTTTCACTTTCCCTTCCCGAGCTCTTCCCAAAGGAGAAGGCCCTGTATTCCCGGCTGCAGGGTTCCTGTCTGCCTCGTCGGAGAGTCCTTTTATCATCTCAACGTGTGGGCTGCCTATCTCTAAAAATAAAATTCCATTTATTTGTTTGGTACAAGGAAAATCAATTATGATACAGCTCTCACTGTGGAAATATTCTCAGACAATATTTTAACTGACTCCCAAGTTCTATTTTAAAAGCATCATAACCACAGAAGTGCAGAATTCTGGAGATTAATAGGACTGCCGAGTTCATGCAGTTCTCTACCATTTGGGGTAAACCTTTGGAAATATGACTGCTATCAAAACTCTCCCCAGAAAAATGTACATACAAAGATACATATGCAGACATATAGCAAAATTCATACAAAAATCTGCATATGACATTGAGTACTGGCCCAGAAGCCAGTCTCCAGGTCCCTGGTTAAGATCCCCCTTTACTTGACTGAAGAGAAAACTGAGCCCCCAGGAGAAAAATAATTTGCTATGAGCACAGAGTGGGTTAGTGGGAGCAATAGTGCTAGAATGCAGGTCTCCTCTTCCCAGCCCAGAGCTACGCCATATCATGACAAAGGTCACCATGAGATTTGTCACCTAAACCAGGACACTTTTGAAAGTGGAAAGGTGGGTTACTAATAATTAGGCATGCAACAAGTGTGAACTGGAATCATTTGGGGCAAACCAGGACATATGGTCACTCCTGTCACACCAAAAGCAGAAAGTCTCTTGAGCCTGATGCTTTTTGTGTGGGGGGGGGGGGGGGGGGATTGGTTCTGAGGTAACATCTGTCGCCCATCTTCCTCTATTTTGTATGTGGGATGCTGCCACAGCACAGCTCGATGAGCAATGTGTAGGTCCATGCCCCGGATCCGAACTGACGAATCCCAGGCCACCGAGTGGAGCATGTGAACTTAACTGCTACGTCACTGGGCAGGCCCAAGCCTGATGCTTTTTTGTGCCAAAGCATCCAAAGAAAGCCAAAATCTCCCAAGATAGAAAAATACGAAATTCCAATACAGCCTCTGAATCTTCATCCCGAAGCACTTTGAAAACCCCAAGCTTCTACCCGCTTCTCTGAGTTCTCATTAAATGCATATCACACATTTCAGGAATACGACATACAAAGGAAATTATTATAACACTTCTTAGCAACAAGATTTAGGTTTTCTTGAGACTTCCCAAGGGGCATCTCAATCAATTTCAGTTTTATCAGCAACACGGTAGCAAACATCAGAACTTCCGTGTTTCTGCTGTTTGTAGAGTCTGATTTACTCCAGAGGTTTGACCGTTTCAGTCTCTGCATAAGGAAAATTGATTTCATTGCGAGGAGTCTCCCTAACAGTCTAAATAATTCATATCAGTCTTGACCTTCAGACATGATCTCAGACAGTAAGAGTGTGCGCTTACTGTCCAAAAGATGCCAAGCTTCCACGTTTCCCCTCGTCAAACAAAGCTGCCCTCACTGCCCCCGCTCAAGGCCTGGCCTTCCTTCTGAAGGGTCAGGCACCCGTGGCCACTCACCTCCTTGTTCTCAGAATGTTAATTTCAAGACTTTTTAAAAAGAGTCTATTTTTCAACTGACTGACTCTTTGAGATTCTTAGCCGAGTCTCCAGTTCCGAATTACATTATGATAGTCTATCTTGGGGCCCAGACCAGTGGCTCTCACTGGCGGTGTATCAAAATTATGTGGAAAAGTTTTCAAAGAACTTCCATGCTTGGGTTTTACTCCTAGAGACCTCGATTCATTGGGTGGCGGTTGGGCTCAGGCATGGTCATTTTTTCCAGATCTCCCCAGGTGATTCTAACGTGCAGCCAGAGTTGAGAACCTTAGAGAAAAACCAGTGGGAACTCCGTGAGCCATATCAAGTGGGTTGCTTTTTCCCCTAAAGCTGGAGGAGTACAAAGGGATTTGGTTGGTTCATATGGGAGATGAGCAGGTAGGAGGAGAATGATGGCCCACAGAACTAAAGTACCGTCCCTCCGGAGTGCCAGCATATAGGCACTCTCGTCCACAACCCCCTGTTTCAACCCAAGTATGTCTTGGGCATCAGCAGTGAGGATCCTTGGAAGAGTTTTCTCCTTGACGCTCAGGTGCAGGAAATATTGCATTCCTTCATTTTCTAAGTTAATCTGCAAATGGCTCACCCACCTCTGCCAGGGTTGGTAGGAATCTAACTTTAATGGTTTTTTCATACAACTCTTCCCTGCCTCTTTCTGCCCCTACTCCCTCCACTCTCCCTATATGTCATACACGTCAAGGATTATGTAGTCCAAGAAAACTGAAAGAAGGCCCCTTTCCTCGCTGTTCCCCGCATGTGATCACTATCATCCCTGATGTTTATTCACAAGGCCGCTGGTGAGTGCTACCCCTTCCCGTTGGTCAGGCCCTGTTGCCCCCAGCAAAGTGGCAGACACGCTCTTCATGCTGCCCTTCAGGCGTCTTCTGGACCAAAACAGAGCCATCATCCTCCCTCCTGAGACCCTGCAAATTCTGAGACAGTGCCTTAGAAAAGGATCCCAGTATCTGCTTCTTGAGATAACAGCAAAATCTCTTTCTCATCTTCCTGTTTCCAACAATTAGTTCTTCACCAAAAGTCTGCACCTCCCCTTCTTCCCCTTCCTACCATCCCCTTGAAATCTGGAATGATTCAGCTCCATTCCTTTCATTGGGCCCTCTTGAAGTCAAACTAATTAAATCATTATCTATTGTAAGTAGACACTACTAGAGCTAATACTTCTAAAAAGAATGTGTCAACAGAAGGGCAAAGCCAGCAAGGAAAACCCAGGTCCCGAGAAGCAAACTTAGCAACGTGTGTCTAGCTACATCCAGGAAAGAGACAGATTCTGCACCAGGGGCACTGGAGTGTGCTTGCCACCTCACGAGAAAGGTATTCTCAGCTGAGAAGCAGGGGTACTTCATACAGTCTCCCCATGATCTGGATGAAATCTTACTCAAGATAGTTCCATTACCAAGGAAACATACGTTCATTCATTCAGCTTCCCAGGGAGCCTTGATGTGGAGAAGATGACGGTAGCAGGGCCAGGGGTGGGGCAGGGTGTGGGGGCAGGAGTGGTGCACCAGGGACTGAAGATGCAAATATCCTGGTCTCTCGGATTGGATCCGCCCCTGAAAGTTACTAAACCAGTGTTCTGTTTTGCCATTAGTTGCATGCAAAATGAATTATCCAAATCCACTAGTAAGTCTGATTGTTTCTGGGTATGTAATGTTTTACTTCTATACTTGCAGGAATCAGGCTAAACAAACTTGTGAGGGCTTTTCATAGCCAACTATTTGGGCTTCCCCAGGAAGCACCTTCCATCCCCGGTGTCTGCAGGATTAATGCCCATAGTATCACCCTAGGTCTTATCCCCTTCTTAGAACTTCTGAGCAGATGAGGGGCACTCCTGACTCTCCAGCAACTGCCTGAAAGTAGAGAGTGCAGAAAATGACAAATGCACTTTCTATAGCAGAGGCACTCAGATGCTGGGCCTTGCAGAGTGCAGGAACCATCGGGATCCTGGACACCTTGAGTGCCACCCAGAGAAGTCTCTGTATGTCCTCCAGGGCCTGGCATGTGGCAAATAATCCACACTGTTGGATACTGTGCACATTTTCTACCTAAATGGGCATCCCGGTATCTCAGATTTAAAAACAGCCCAGCAGTTTCAATGTGCTAAAGCAATGCCAATGGACAAATAGACCCGGATATATGCTCATTCGCAAGGAGTGCCCCAGGCCTCAGGGCCTTTGCATTATATACATTGGGACTCACACCTGCTGGCACATGAAATTTGCCAGCAAAGCAACATTTTGACCTAATAGACGAGGAACTTTCTAGACAGAAAACAAAATGCTATTATCTAGTCTTAGAGACCTGCTTAAGCCTCACAGGTCTGTGGTCCTGAGGTTTAGATCAGCCCCATGACCGGCTGGCGCACAGTTCTCGGCCATGTCTGCTTCTCCATCTTTGACTTTACTTTTGTAAACAATGCAATTTTCTAACCTGGGTCGTTTAGGACAAATCATTAATTTTGGCCATCAAACTGTTTTTATAGGTAAATTCTGAAACTAGAAAATGTTTACTTCTAAAGATTACCTAAAGATTAAAGTTGACTCGCCGTCTGCTACAGTGCTACAAAGAAGAACAATTCTATACCGGGAAGGTGAAAGAATACATTTTTGAGCTACTACTGTGTAACAGGCGCTTTGCTTTATATACGCTAACACGTTATCTCCTTCAGTGCTTTTGACTCTTTATCTCAAATTCACCTGAACTCTGAGGAATCATCCCACAATTTACAGGTGAAGAAACTGAGGCACCAGGACACTGAGGTACTCGGAAAGCTAGTAATTGAGAAACCCAGAATTCAAAATTGCGTGTCTGTGACTCCAAACTCATGCTCTTCTCTTTTTTGTGGTCACAGAAAAGCATCATAATAATTTCAGAGTCAATATTCTCAGGTGGAAGTGGGGGACACAAGGCTACATCTATTTTCTCCTAGTATAAAAAGACAGAAACAAGTCAGTTATCACCTCGTGCCCATGTGGGGGACTGGAATTGGCCACCCCAAGATATGTCTCTTTGGCATGAGGATTATTTGGGGCTGGTTACTTTTAAAAACCACAGACAGGAAAGAAACTCTGAAAAGTAGAATTCACTTACCCTTTGTTAAGAGACATCTACATTGTAAAGGAAATCTCCATCTGTAAAGGTATATTCTTCTCTGTACCAGGAAGGATGGATGACCTTATCTCTAGAAACTCTCAACAATGTGGAAGGCAAAGACTCAAGTCTGCATAATAACCTGACTCTTGTTTACTGTACTTGGCTCGTAATCTCCCATGATTGATTCTCCCTACCCTCAACATCCTCCTTTGTCTTTAGCTGAGGGTGATATTTACGGTGTTGGCTTTGGCCATTTTGGTGAGTTATTCAGGTTGCCTGAGCTTCTCCCATGTATACATGTTATAAAGCTTTGTTTAATTTTCTCCTGTTATTCTGTCTCATGTGAATTTAATTCATTCTCCAGCGAGAAGGACCCAGAGTGGGTAGAGGAAATGTCTTCCTCTCCTACACCCACAAGGAATCACAGAGTGGGTCTCTAGATAGGTTGTGTGATGTTGACTGATCAATGCAGTGTGGGACGGGGCAGGACAGGGCACATGTTGAGGGGATCAGGGACCTGGGGAGTTGGTTGGTGGGGACAATGATGCAAAGAAAGGGAACATTGTGAGATACACTAATACAAAATATTCAGAAGAGAAGTGTTCCTGTTTCTCCTGGACTTGCCTCATTCTTTTTGTAAGTATTCTTCCCTAAACCACATGAGTAAATGCCACAGGTGGAATTTGTTCAGTTATGTGGGCATTCCTTCTAGTAAAAGGATGGAGACAGACATTTTGAAATCCCTGAGGGAGCCAGGGAGGCATCTCAGCCAGATATCCCAAGCTGAAGATGAATGTCTTATTTTACAAAGTAGATTTCTAGTTGTATGCACCTCTTTTACTTGATGTTTTTGTTAAAAGTCTAGCCTTCAGTGAGAGCCTTTAAGAATATTCCAGCTGTGCTGGAGGAGCTGAGATGCATTCTGGGCTTGTGTGTTAGGAGAGGCACAGTATCACATGAGGCCAGCATGATCTTGCCTGGTGTGAGTCTTGGGGTGAATTCCGAGTTCACATGTCTGACCCTTTCCTGGGGACTGGCCTTGATTCACAGAGGTGAGTCCCAGATGCCACGTCTTTGCTTGGTGATGTGAACCAGGGTTGATTTGTTCAGAGGTGAATGCCTAAATGAAGCTAGGCAAGGCAGACTGTCTCTCCTGGGGAAATAAAGCTTTATATTAAGAGAAACAGCCATTGTGGGTCATGGAGTTGATCTCCAGAGTGTCCTAAACTGGAGAGACAGGAACTCCTGCCATTGAGATCCTTGCAGCTACCCTACTGTTCACTTTTCTGGGGCTTGGGTTTTAAGCTCAGATGTTCCCAGTGAATTTTTCTTTTCACTTAAACTAGACTAGACAAAGTCTGTCTCCTTCCCTATAACCACATGAGTTTTAATTAAAACACAGTGGTGGTAGTCATTCTTTGTAGGAAATCCCCAAGGACAACGCAAATGGTGGCTTATAAGAATTAGAACTGCAGGCTTGATGACTCTCCCCTCTGTAGATTTACCATACAGTGAGAACTCTGGAGAATCACCTAAGTGAAATAGGAGTGTGCTTACTAAGGTCAGGGTGTATCCCACAGGGCAAAGTCCGGGGAGAATTAGCCTCAGGGAGGCGGGAGCCATGATGGACAACAGACGAACACCAAGGAACAAGACACACAAATTGATAAGCAGGTAGCCCAACTAATGGTCAGAACAAGGGAGGTCTGGCAGCAATGAACAGAGTTTTAGCCAAGAGCTAAAGTTCAGAGGAATGACCTCAGGCTTGGACAAACTGAAACTCAGGGCAGGGACACAAGTCCAGGGTGACAAGACAATGACCTGGTCACAGGTCAAAGCAGAAGTCAAGTTACCAGAATTGGAGCATAAGGTAAGAGCAGGAGAATTCATCAGTGCATGACCTACACTGCTGGACTTCTTAATTTCCCAACAAGCCACACGTCTAGTCCCAGAGTCAAGAGAGTAGGGCTGAGGCTGCAGCAGGGGTGGAGCATAAACAAGCAGGGATCTGGGGACTAGGATTCCAGGGCTGACACTGTGATCTTCCAGCCCTCCTCTCACAATGTCACAGCCCCGGGGGTCTGCTCAGCCCCCGAACTGCCAAACAGAAAGGGTAGCAGGGGAGGATGAAGTCAGTCGGGGAAAGGGGGCCCTGTCAGCCTGGGCACCCGTCCTCCACGTAGCAGCGTGCGGGGGTGGAAAAGAGGGAGGACTGCGTTTGTTTGTCTATTTCTTCATGGCAACTCACAAACCTAACCAAATACAGATAAAAATGAAGTGCATGAAAACTTTCCTAACTTCCTGACTCAGAAATGTTACTAAATATGTAGATCAGATGGAAGCAGAATCCCCAAGTCGCTCTTACCAGTCCTCGAACGCTGGTTTGCCTGTGCCCTTCCAGATTGGAAGTTGTCCCAAAGGTCGCCAAGTGTGCTTGCGCTATTGCTCAGTATTTCCTAAAGTGAGCCAAATGGAAACCCAGCATTCACCTTTCCCACCTCTCCCCAGCTCGAAGGAACCAAGCACACCTGGAGATGCTTAGTCAAAATTTGTGATAGATTAATTTACTCATTATCCCACTTCTCTCTTTAGTACCTTCTACCATCCTTCTCCTCATTTGCCCCTGTGACAGGACATGACCAGGGTTCCCCAGAATCAAGGATAAAGCTCCAGTTCCTATGGGGTACATGCTTCCGGTGGGCTAAGACCAAGGTTCAGCAAGGAGGGCATGGATGGGTTGGCTCATCTGTGGGAAGGACAGGATTGGTCACACATTCTGAAATAGATCTGCAAGCATCTTCAGGATTTATCTGGTCCCAGTGTGCATTGTCTGATGAGTCTTGTTTATTTAGTAGTTGGCAGAGGGGAAGGCGATTCTTAATGAATATTTCCTTGAGAGCCCTAGGATTGTGTTTAACAATAGTTCATCCCCAGAATTTAGCTGTGCTTAAGAAACTGTCTAGGGAGCAGGCAGAGAGGATGGAGGCAATTGTAAAGCAGAGAGGATTTCGATCAGATGGTTTCAGAGAACTCAGTCCAAGGGTCAAAAGAATTTGCCACCAAACTTCACAAAAGAAATAAAAACTTCTCTTTTCTTCCCTTCTTAATCCACCTTACTGAGTGTGGGCTTCACAAACTTACTTTTTTTTAAATATTTATTTGGTAAAGCTGTGAGTCACTAGAAGAAGGAAAGAAATAAAGATAAATCAGGTTTCCCCATCTCTTTGACCCCGCCTATAGCATTTTCATGCTGAGGGGAGAGTGAGGACAAAGCTAAACGGTGAGAACTGGTGCCTTCAAAGCTCCTGTGACAGGAGCTGTCTTAGTCCGTTTGGGCTGCTGTAACAAACATACCATAGATGGGCTGGTTTAAACAACAAACATTTATTTCTCTTATTAGTTCTGGAGGCTGGGAAGTGCAAGATCAGGGTGCCAGCATGGCTGGGTTCCGGTGAGGGCTCTCTTCCTGGTTTGCAGACCAGCCATCTTCTTGCAAAGAGCAGAGAGAGGAAGCAAGCCATCTCATGCCTCTTCTGATAAGTGCACCAATTCCATTCATGAAGGCCCCACCCTCATGACCTAATTCTCTCCCATAGACCCCACTTCCTAATGCCATCGCATTGGGGGTTAGGATTTCAACATGTGAACGTGGAGAGGACGCAAACATTCAGTCCATAACAGGGGGGTGTCTGTGGCTTTGACTCTTGGCTTCCTTATGCAAAGCCCTTGGACCAGTGCCTGGCACAGAGCAAGTGCTGTATATTTGCAATTCACAGGAGCATCTGCATTAGTGTTTGTATCTTCAGAGTAGAACTCCCTGTCCACAAACTGGTCAACTCCCACCTTTTCTCACACGCTTGCCCTCATCACCATACAGGGGCTTATGGCCTACAGAAATTTACGCAGAATGCTCTGCTTAAAATCATTGTTTCCACTGCTGAAGAAGTTAAAAAGGATTCTCTCCTTTACGTAGCTCTTGGAGAGAGAATTTAGGATTAAATTACTCTCAACTATTACTACCAAGAAAAAGAAAAATGTGCCGGCTTGCCTCACCCCTGTCCACTCTTACATTTCATGCATCTGCTGACCTGATGGAGCTGGCAAACCCCTATATTTCACTTTTCATTTCATTGATTCACTCATTCAACAGTTTCTCTGCTGATTCATGGTCTCAAAGTCAACTTGTCAACCTTTTGCCTCACCGATTCTGGAACGTTGGGCAGAAAAGACAGTCAGTGCTGGCTATACCATGGTGAGAGAAGAAAAAACAACTCATTCCTTGCCATTTTCCTGCTTTCAATGACATTTCCAGGAATGAAGTGTGGCAAAAAGCTGAGGCAGCCTGCCTGTGGTCAAAAACATGTTTTTGTGCTTTGTTGCTGCATGGGACCATAGGCCCCTCCTGGAGAGGCCCTGCACCCTTGAGGAGTCTGTTCTCAGCAGTCATGGCCCAACTACAAATGACTGAGAAAGGCAGCCGTCAACAATGGAGCAACAGCAAAGCAAAGCACATGGGTGTTCCATGATGGATTTTGAGCCTGAACTACCAAACTTTATTCATTCCCCCTAAGTCCAGGTTTCCTTACCCAATAAACATAAATAAGGTCATTTTCTCATTATTTACAACAACTTCAAGACTCCCTTTCCAGGGAATCCTCAAAGGTGCTGATATTTTATGTGCTTTCCTGAGTTGGTTGGTCTCTGCCTCCGCAGGCTCAGGCCATCAATCTCTTCTCTGTCCACGTGCTGCCAGCCCTCAAGGTTGGGGAGGAAGGGAAGGGAGGTATATACTCCCTCCCTGCTGCCTGCTCCTCGGGTGGTCAAGAGCTGCTTCCTTCACACAGGTGAGAGCAGGCTGTAGCTTCTGACAAAATTAGTTTAGAAAAGTCTTGCTACTCCAAGTGTGGTCCATGTACCAACAGCAGCAGCATCACTGGGGAGTTTGATAGCAATTCAGAATCTCAGGTCCCACCTCAGTCCTCCTAAAACATTATCTGCATTTTAACAAGGTCGTCAGGCAATCCATTTGCATATCAGAGTTTGAGAAGTATGAATTTCAACACAGAGGAACTTTCCTCTGCATGCCAGGTATGTACCATTTGCCCCTCCAGATTCACTCTCTACTTTCGTCCACCCTGTTCTCTGCCGGAGATACTGACCTCTATGGACCTCATTGATGACCCTTCAGTACTCTCTGGCTGCTGGTTACATTTGGCTAATGTGAAGCCCTAGCAGAAGACCAGAGGATGGAGGAAAGTGAGGCTAGTCTGACCTCAGGGTGGCTGTGACCTTCTCCATTGCTAACTGCCCTGAGGCCCAGACAAAAGAAGTTTGTCCGGTTCTGTCCTAGACCTGCTGTTGAGGATTCGATTTCCTTCCCCAGGAACTGCCTGCTTCCGTGTATTAATAGTAGTGTGAACATCCACTCTTTTCAACCACTTTTGTGGTTTCTCTTTCAGTCCCAACAGGGCAGCAACATTAAAACACAGTGGTCTAACATTTGTACATTTCCCAACATGCCATCATTTCATCTTAGAGGGCGTCCATGTCAGACATCAGTAGTCCCGTCCAGCCTGATTAGTGAAAGCCATAGATTGTCCCCATTGAACAGTGTTTCCTCCAGCATGAGAGTTGGGTCTGCATGTCCTTCCAGCCACCATATCCATCTGAGCCCCCAGTCCCTTCAAAACAGTTCAGACAAGAAGAGACACTTCTCCCCATGAAGACCCCATCATTTCCCACTTACAATCCATTCTCCAATCAGGGGCAAGACTGCTCCTCCTAAACCATAAGTCGGATCCTGTCGCCTTCCTGCATAAAACTTTCCATGGATTTGGTTTGTACTTAAAATATACGCCATTGTGTGGCAGGTCGGTCTCCCCAGGAAGCAAATCCTGAGACAGAAGTTAGTATACAGAAGTTTATTGGGGGGTGCTCTCAGGAGCAACTCGCATGGGGGACACGAAGGAAGGAGGATCGGACAGAGAAAAATTGGGCTGCAACACAGTCCCAGCAGAAGCCTCAGTTGATCCAAGAGCCAGGATGACCATACAGCGTCATTCCTCATTGCAGCAAAGGGGGCTGAGCCTTTGTATCTCAGTCCTTGCTTGTGGGCTGCCCTGGGGAAGACGGTGTGACCTTGGACGACCAGGCTGTTTTCAGCCAAGGGTAATCCCCAGAGGGAGGTCAGCTGCCCCTCATTCTGCCCCTACTCATGGCAGCTGGACAGTGAGTGCTCCAGTGGCAGAAGTGGTGGGCTGGGAGTTGGATTTGGATGGCACAGCACAGTCTACTACACACGGTTGAGGAGGCCCTCTAAGACCTTGCCCTCCCCACCTCTGCAACTTCATCTTGTCCACCCCCACCTGCTGTCCTCGGGTCACACTGGCCTCAGGGACTTTGTACTTGCTGTCCTTCTGCCCAGACCACACTCTCCCTGGATCTTTACATGGCTGACTCCTTCTCTTTCAAGTCTTAGATCAGAGATCACAGCCACAAAGACAGCTTCTCTGACTACCCTATTTAGACTAGATCTCACACCTCAACTACTTGTGGCCATGATGTCATGTTGCTTATTTCTTCCAGGGAACTTACTACAAAATGGCATTCTTTATTTATTTGTTGAACTGCTGCTGAAATGTCTCTTGAGGGCAGGGACTTGGTTGTTCTTCTCCATCTCTTTCCCCCAATGCCTACAATAGTGATGGGAACATAGTGAGTGCAATGAATGAAGAGAGCATTCTAAATCGGAGTTGTTTTTATACTTTCGTGTTTTTAGAGACGTGGTTTCCTCTGACAGAAGTGCATTGTCTTCCTTCCTAACAAATTCCTACACAGCTCAAATATCAGCCTCTCTGTAAAATATTTCACCTCTCCTCATATGACCGTCTTCTCACCCTTATCCTGCCACTCTCAGCTCTTGTGGGGCTAGCGCACCACCTAGCACAGAGGAGGCAACAATAATAGCACAAATACTTCTTGAATGCCTCGTATGTGCCCAGCATTGTTCTATGTGAACAAAACAGACAAAATCCTTGCCTTGTGAATTTATATTCTAGTTGGGGGAGGCAGACATAAGCAAAATAAACAAGACAGTTGTATACTATTGCAGAAAAGGAAGATAGAGAATACTTGGTGGTATTGCAAAAATTAAAGAGGGTCATCAGAGAAGACCTCACCGAGACCTGGTAAGGTGTAGCAAAGACCCTGTGAATATCTGAGTGCAGACTGTTCTGAGCAGAGAGGTCAGCAAGAGCAGTGGGCTTGCGGTCAGAGCAGGCCTGGCTTCTCCAAGGAGCAGCAAGGGAGCCAGTGGGACTTGAGCAACATGAGTAAGAAGAGCAATAGAGAATATCTGAGAGGTAACGGGGGGCCAGATCATGGGGGGTCTTGCAGGTCAACATCAGTCAGATGGGAGCCATTGGAGGTTCTGAACAGAGGAGTGACATGACCAGACTTAAGTTTTGGGAACATGTTATATGGAGCAAGCATGGAAACAGAGAGACCTGTTGGGGCCACTACAGTGCCCCAGGCGAGAGATGGTGATAGCTTGGACATGGGTGGTGTCAGTGGAGGTGGTGAGAAATGGTCAGGTTATATATATATATATACACACACATATCTTTTTTTTTTTCTGAAGAAGATTAGCCCTGAGCTAACATCTATGCCAGTTTTCCTCTACTTTATATGTGGGTCACTGCCACAGCACGGCTGACACATGGTATATGTCCGCATCCAGGATCCAAACCTGCAAACCAGGGCTGACAAAGGGGAGTGTGCCAAACTTAACCACTATGCCGTGGGGCTGGCCCCAGTTTCTAGATATATTTTGAAGGCAGAGCCATCAAGATCTGTTCATGGGTTGCATGTGGGATGAGCAAGAGAAGTCAAGGATGACTATGTGGTTTCTCCTCTAAGCATGAAGTTGCCCTTCACTGAGATGGCTAAGATGGCAGGAAGAGCAGATTGATGAGGGAGAGTAGAAATCAGGGATCTGCCATGATGTTTGACATGCCTAATAGACATCCAAATGGAGATATGAGGTTACCCACAAAGTGGGAAGAAAACCTGGGATCCAGATGAAGAAAAGATTTCAGTGAGAATGAGGAACTGCAGCAAATGATGTGACAGATCAACGAGAGGCTTTACAAAAGGTGGTGAAAGCAAGAAGCTTTCAGCTGCAAGACCAACACATGGATTTTACACCAATACATTCTTGGACAATGCTCAAATTCTAGACGACGTACGGACTTTCACTGTGTTCTATGACAGCGGCAATTGGAAGTCTCCCTGTGCAGGAAAAATAAAAGCCAACACATAATGGTCTCTGTTTTCTCCTTCTTTTCCTTCTCTCTCTTCTGCCTCTTTCTTCTCCTTCATCCTTTCCTTCTTTCTCATCACTTTCACTGCTTTGTGTCTCCTGCCAATTCCATGAGCTTGCCAATGGCCGCTCCAGACATTCTCACCACCAACCAACCAAAGAGTGCTGACCCTCTGCAGTGCAACCCAATTAAACACAAAATGGATCTAGCCTAAATATTTTTTTTCTCCTCCTAAATTGACTTTCCTCCTTTCAGAGTTTTGTGAAAATAATTAGAGGAAAATATTGAGTGCCACTTTACTTTTGTTTTTTGGGAAGACCAGGAAGCAGAAGAGAACATTTCACAATATACAATTAATGTATAAAATTATTTCAGATCTTGGAAAGACTGGAGGCCATTGTTTTCACTATATAAGAAGAAAATGGATATATTTGAGAAGGCAACTGGATTCTTCTTGCGTCTATTCCTTGAGAAGATAAAAAATGCATTATAACTTTCCTAAGAGTTTTTGGCAATAAAAGTCATTTTCATATATTCTTTAATTGGCAATGGGTATACAACAAAGTTTAAAATTATTTGGGCTTCCATTTTTAAAATTATCTCATTGCTTACCAGTACCCATATTTGGCTTTAATCTCTTCCATTTGGAGCATTTCTTAATTTAAATGGAAAGCACTGATTTTAATAAATTGTAAAATGAGTTATTACTGTACCTAAGATTTTTTTAACATTAAAAAATAAGAAAGCACTAGGTCACACTGCAATTGGCAGGAATTTTTACATGAGATAGTAGGGTGTTGTACAATTGACGCCATCTTAAATTCGATCGTTACACTTCTATAAGCCTAAGTTTCTGTGTATGCATTTAAAAAGTAGATATAATGCCATTTACATCAGTAGTAAAAATGGGTTAACAATTTAATATCAAGAATCTTCCATATATTTGTAAATGAAGCTTATTTATTTATTTATTCCTTTGACAAGTATTTTTCAAGAACATGTTTGTTAAAGGCACACATCAGTTGTGCCGAGTACTAAGAATATCATAGTGAACAAGACACACTTAGTGCCTGCCTTAGAAATTTCAGTTTACCTGGGGATCTAGGCAATAAAAGAAAGAATTAAAATAAAGTGCCATGAGTGTTATTATAGGAGAAATTAGAGGTACAATAGGAATATAGAGCAGAGGGATCGAACCAAGGAATCTCTGTTGGATGAAGTGATGTTTTGCGCTTAATCTAAGAAGCAACAGAAGATAGCTAGATTCTTAATTCCATATTCATTTGTGATTTACCAAGCATCTTTTGGAAAACATATATTGCTATCCTTTTTTGGAAAGAGAAGCAGGAGAAATAAATGGTAGGTATTCATGCTACTCACACTCAGTTCTGTCATCTGAGGCATCTACACACGTCCCTACAGATAAAAGGCATTGTCTATTCTGTGAAACCAACATATCTCATAGAGATGTTAACCAAAGCAGCAAAAGTTGAGAGGTACAAAGTAGGATAAGTCAAATATTAGGTGCCACCTGATTCTTACTCTGGATGATATTCTGATAAGCAGATTTAATTCTACCTTGCGGTTTGACATAACTTTAACGGCCACAGTTTCATCTAAAATTATTTGACGCCACTGAATCTAAGTGAAAGGGAACATTTTAGAGTTTTTCGTATGAACACTGCCTTTCAGACAGTGGCTGGCCCACCCATGTGGTGTGCTAGCCAAGTCCTCCTTGTTTTATCCATTTAATCACACAGAAGATCCCTGGAGGCCCCACTCAGATGAGCCCAGGGAAAACAGAAGGAGAAGAGCAAGTCTGTCCTTGGCAGGCACAGGGCGGGTCAGTTGGCTCACGCAAGTCTATTGGGCTTTCCCATCTCTGGACCACCCCCTGTGCTTTTGGATTTCGTCACCTTATCCTCATTTTCAGAGCTGCTTTGTAAAATCCATGGGAAACTTCCAGAAGTTACCGAAAAAGTAAGAAGAAAAAATCACAGTAGAGGTCTTCACAGTAGTTGTGAACTAGATTCAATTCTTCAACATTTATTATGAATTCTCTTCTTCAAATGGAAAGAAAATTAGTAAATCTAAGTACTAATATAGACACAGGAAAAGCATGTTCAACATTTATGAGAAGCAAAGTCATTTAAGAGAGTCCTAAATACATTATCTCACTATGCGCATAATACAAAGCTGAGTTTTAACCAAACAATTTAGTGATAATAAAACTAATAATCCAGTCTGTCACTGACAAGTAGACCTACGGTTTAAAAGTCAAAAAAGCTAATTAAAACTACAAAAAAATGACTTTGCTAGTAAATACTGGCAGGACGCATGTGCCTGGATTTGTTTTTAAGTAGATATATATAGGTATGGAAAGAAAATGCAGAGAAGGAATTATGACAGAATGCCACAAATTTCTTTAGAAGACAATCCCTTGGGTTTAATTAAGGGAAAGAATAAACAGAAGATAATGGGGATATGTGAACCTGTATAAAATTTGGACTTCCATCCAATTTAAGAAATGTTTACAGAGGACAAGTTATGTTGAGTGATGCAAAGCTGAGAGAGAGAAATATGAGCTATAATACAAAGTCGAAAATGAGAGAGAGAGAAAATGAGGACAGGTGAGGCAGTGTGTAGTCCTCATGGACCAGGTGCCATTAAGCTCGAGAGGAGAATGAAGATGGTTTGACCAGGGAGAAGTAAGGAGGGAAAGAGAGTGTACAGAGAGCGAATCTGAGAACAGTCTGGGGAGGAGCAAGTAAGGTTCTTGTGGAGAGAATATTAATCAGTACTTATTACCAAGTGACCATATCTTAAGCCATAAAATACTAAGAAGAAAAGCCCTGCTCAGTAAGCCTCACAGAGAGATTCTAACTATAGAACAAAGAGGTTTTCTCACGCTTCGAACGTGTAGATTTGCACAGAACCACCCCATTTACATCAGCACTTGCAAATAATGACTTGGCCAAATACGCCTGGCCAGTAGGTATTACTCGTCCTGCAAAGTGATTCTGTATTTGTATATTTATGGGGTTTTTGCCAACACTCACCTATTTTCACCAGTCATATATATAATTTTTTTGAAGATTTTATTTTTTTCCTTTTTCTCCCCAAAGCCCCCCGGTACATAGTTGTATATTCTTAGTTGTGGGTCCTTCTAGTTGTGGCATGGGGGACACCGCCTCAGCGTGGTTAGATGAGCGGTACCATGTCCCCGCCCAGGATTCCAACCGATGAAACCCTGGGCCGCCTGCAGCAGAGCATGGGAGCTTAACCACTAGGCCACGGGGCCGGCCCCCAAGTCATATTTTTTAAAATAATAGATTTCTAGTTTCTCTTGAAAAAATAAGACATCTGGCAACCTCTGGATCATTTGTCCAATTTGCCCCGGTCAACACCTGCCCATTTCATCTATTTTTGTTACCTGCCCCAGCAGACATTTCAGTCTGTGGCCTCCTCATCTGCATTTGTCACCAGCATCAGGCATTTTCAGAGACAGAAGAGGATCTAAGAACACACAAGATGAAAGAATCCAGATCTTCTTTGTTTCCGGCACTAACTTGTTAAAGCAATTTAAAAACTCTGTCAAAGTCATTTATTTGCCTGTGTGTTTTCCTACTAGAGGTAAAAATCAACCTATTTAAAGAAGAAAGGACAACTAAACCAGGATCTTACCCCTCATTTCCTTCCCAGCATTTAATATAACCAGTAATTGATCAAATGAATCTTGTAAGCCACAGAAAATCCCACAATAACCAAACACTGGACCAGAGGCCCAAAACACAGCCTGGACCAACACCCATGGAAACTGATGAATCACTGGAATATAGTCCATCTGCTTCGTGGAAACTCACTGATTATGTTCCAGCCCACCTGATACATAATTTGACAACCAGAAAGGAAAATGTGGGTCTGTCCATATGGCAAGATACTTCTGAACCGAAAAGGAAACTCCAGGATGAGTCAATAAGCTCTACAGAGAATAACCTCGACATAGTCGAATCAAATTGTACTCACTACAACACAGATGTTTGGCGGGGAGGGAGTTGGGGCAAGTGAAGAAAAGACAGCTTTCTTAAATTTCTATAGTGATCTATTGCTCTCAAGCCCCTAGTCCTGCTGATTCAACAGAATAAACTTGTTAATAAAATTTTTTTTAAGAATTTTTTAAAACTTCAGTCTATTCCAATCTAAAGCAAATACCTTCGCAATCCATCCAAAGTTTGAACACCCTGTTGGCGCTGTTTCCCTTCTCAAGGATTCTTCCTTCTCCTTCTTCCTTCTCAATATAGCATCTAGACACGAAAGTAATAAGGGGGTCTCTGGTCCAGGGCTTTCCTCTGAATCATCTGCGATTGGTATCGATGACTTCCTACAAGGTAACTGGTCTAATCTAGTCCTGCCTCTTCTGCATCCCATTGCACCATATATTGTGGCTAATCTTACAAGTCCTTTTGGTTAAGGGACCATTCTACGCTGTAGCTCGGTTCTGATGCTAACCACCAGAGTTAGTGTCAGACTCCACAGATTTAAGGTCACAGTCTCCAACAGGACTGCCCTCACTCCAGATGCCAGTCACAAGTCCAGGGATCCCCAGGCCACTGCACTTCTAACCAGCTGGCTACAAATCCTGGAGGTTCCCACGATCCCCACTCAGGTTTCATAATTCACTAGAATGACTTACAGAACTCAAGAAAGCACTATATTTACAATTACAGTTTTATTATAAAAGGTACAAATCAGGACCGGTCAAATGAAGGGACACATAAGGTGAGGTCTGGAAGGGTCCCAATTGTAGAACTCGTGAGCCCTTTCCCCATAGAATCAGTGTCATCCCGCCAGCAAATCAGTGAGTTCAACAACCTGGATGTTCTGCCAAGTTTCAGTGTCCAGAGTTGTTATTGGGGTTGTATTATGTAGGCATGATTGATTGAACCACGGGCCATAAGATTGAACTCGATATCCAGCCCCCTCTACCCAACCCAGAGGGTGAGACGTTAGACTGATATGTGGCTCAAAGTCCCCACCCCCTGATCACATCAACAGACGGCCACCACGACTACAGTCCAGGCCACCACCGCAACCTCCATCTGAATGTCCTGCGGTGCATGGCTTTCCAGTCTAGACTACAGGCCTCCCCCAGTCCACCACTCCTCTCGGTGCTTCTGTACCAACTCCCGCCTCGGGGTCCGGAACTTGTGGTTGCTTCTCTGCAAACACCTGCCGTGCACGAGACTCACCAAGGCTTCATTCAGTCACCTCCTCAATTTGAAACGGAAATTTGGATCAAAAAAAAAAGCATGAAGACTGCAGGAAATGGTATATATGTGGGTAAATATAAAATACTTATTAATTTTCTTAGTTTCATCAAAAGATAAATAACTAAAGTAAAAAACGTATCGTGGGTTTAATACACATAGAAGAAAAATTATGAAAGCAATAGTGAAACACTTAGAAAATGAAAGCATTCTTAAATAAGTGGTGTGATATTGTTTAAAAACAGGCCATCAGTTAAAGAACACGTGCCGTAAACCATGGAGAGGTCAGGTATCGCCTACTTTGAAATAGGAAGCAATGATTTTCAAAGCAGGAGGAGATACCGTATTAGACGTGTAGAACCTCTCAAACTACACTTACTTTACTCATCTTTCAGTTCTCCCTCCCTCTCCCCAACATCCATGCCTACTCCCATTCAAACTGTAATAAACCCCTGGGCTGGAACAGAAAAGTCCTGAACCATTATAGACACTTTTCCTGCCCACATTGCCTAATGTTGATAAAACTAGGAGATGTAACTTATTTTCACATTAAGAAATTCATTTTATAAAATGAGCCCTGAAATATACGAAGCAGTGAATACTTCACTGTGGGGGGGCAGCACTGGGGTAAAGGTGGGGGAATTTTCACTCTTATATTCTATGTAAAACATTTTACATTTTCTTATATTTTTGTATTTAAAATGTTTGAAACAAATAGAAAAGACCTCTTAATCAAAATATATTCCTCCTCTCGTTTTCAAGTAAAGATGTAGTTTCAGGTGGGACATAGTTGGGGTAACGGGAGAGGAAAGAAGTGCTATCTGGTCAGCACCAGATCAGCGGCCCTGAGACGTGAGACTCAGGTCACCCTTATATCCACAGGATGCTATGTGGGAAACATGAGTCAGATTTTGATGCTATCAAGAGGCTGACGGACTGATAGCATCATGTACCCACCCCTTCCCCAGGCCCACAGAACTCCAATGGAACTCCCCTTTCTCTGAGCAGTCTCGGCCCTTCCAGGTTCTATTGCGCAATTTAGCATCAATCATACTCCTACAAGCCCAGCTTACGTTCCAAGAGTTTGTCTGTTGGTTTGAGTGTTCGGTTTCTCAGCACACATTTTCACATAGACACTGTATTATAAATTATGGTTAAATCCTCAAAACTACCCACAAAAGGCTCTTTAAAGTTAATGTATTTGAACTATACACTAAAAATGGTACCATATTAACTACGCTTAACCAGCATTTATAACCCTGTTTCTATGGGGGAAACGCATTCTGTTTTGCAACTAGAAATGACAGAATTGCACTGGGAGAGAGGAGAGTTGAGAGAAACAGGGAGGGCTTTGGAGAGCGGGAACACCTAGGACTTTTTAACTCTAGGGACATCAGAAGAAGCACCTGGGATGGACATCTGTTGCCCATAATCCATTCACTTTTTACCTGGAAACGATAGTTTGACTTTACTTTGGGGAACTGCCCTTCACCCTCTCGGTGTATGTAGCTGGGGTGGGCTTACCTGGGCCACAACTCCAGGGTGGGTGCATGACCCGGGCAGCTCTAGCCACAGTTCCTGCTTCAGAGATGGCCATGCTCTTTCTTTCCAGTCAGATCACAGACAGCATGAGGGCATGCAGCACGTCCTAAACACACTGTGTCCTCCAGATGACCTAGCAGAGCGCCAGGCACTAACGACACAGCCATGCCCAGGGAAGGAAGAGAATGGGGTTTTCTAAGCAACCACCTCGCACTAGTCTTTATACATAGCTGTGTCACGTGCCTTTCTCACATAATATGTGTTGCCAACTAGGGCAGTGTTTTTCCAGAAACCTGTTATGTTTTGTAAGTAAAATCCTACTTGCTTTATTAATTCAAAAATATTTGACTTTAAGTTTTTTAACATGACTATGATAAAAAAATATTCAATCATAAAAAATAACAATAATAATGCCTGGCCTGCCTGACTCCCTGGTCAAAAACCCTCTCTCTGAGTTTCGAAGTTTAAAAGAGATTAACCCTGCAAAGCACTATACAAATGTTATTATTATTACTATTATCATTAATGTTATTATTATTATTGCCATCTCTTCTTCTCTTATCCATTCAAAAAAATAAGACATCTGAAAAACAGGTCAAGACTGATAGAAACCATGTCCCATCTAAACTACAGACTGCTCTATAATTTGAGATGAATAAACAAATTAAACCACATTTAATTAAGCATGTATTTAATTAAATACATGTTTTTAATTAAATATACATTTAAGTTAAACTTTGTTTAATTAAATACATACACATACATAAACACACATACCACTTGTAAGGAATCTTAAACATGACTTTTTTTAATGTAAATAAAACAAGTGCTCATTTTCCTTCTAGGAAAGTCATGAATTTTCTGTAACTTGGCAATAGAATTCTTTAATAATAGGAATTTGCTTTCGTGTTATTGGTTAATAGCTTTGCACTAACCCATGAAATTACTCATCTCTAGTCTATGCATTGATTTGTTTTGAGCTTTTTTGCTAAAATAATTTTTCTATTCGCTCAAATTGTTACCTGAATATCACTTTAAAAAATTGGCTGCGATTAGCTCAGCCTTGAGTTTGTTTGCCCGGAGCCTCAGAGGCCCGCTACGAAAAGCCTTGTTTCCCTGGTATAAGTCTCTTCCTCATTATCTCAAATATATCCTTACTGCAGCCACATTCTTCCAAACATCATCCAGTCCGGCGAAGGATAATGATCTTCCCCCTCTGAGGGTCCAGTGAGAGCCAGCGGCAAGAGGGAAGATAATCCAGAGAGCCCTTGTCGCTGACTCGTGCCCTGGGTATCCTGTCTCATTATTTGGGAGAGAGGACAGAAGACTGTCTATCTCCCCATAGAGTACATACCAGCAGATAAAAAACACAAGTGGCGACCTGAGCCTTGCTTTCTGTGAGTCTGTGTCCCCAAGAAAACATATGTGGCACTTGGGCACCTGCAAAATCGGCATGGGCAAACCATGAAGGCTCTCAAACCAAACATCTTGCCTCCATTTCCATTTGTTTAAAAAGTAAATCAATGATTGAATATTAAAAAGCTCCAGGTCCAGCACTTTATAGCAAGAAATTTCTAAAAGAGGCTAAAGAAATCTGGATATCATCTACTACACTGGAAAATCATACAATACTGCAGGACTAGGGCAATGCCCGGCAAAAGGCAACCAGACTAGTATAAAACTCCAGGAGGGAAAGTCCGCATGAAATAAATTCCATTCTTAAATTCAGCAGCAACTTTGGGTATCACCATCGTCAGCTTAGTACCTCACCTCTGGGACAAGGAATGTCTTAGAAAGCACTCTTCTCTCCATCTCGAGGGAACGCGCCCAACTCTAATTCCAGATGTGCCCCTAATGAACCAGGAGACCTTGGGCAGACCACTCCACCAGGTGCTAAGGACAGTGCCTGACACACAGGGGACACTTGTGGCTGAAGTTACATCTACCTCTCTTTTCCTAAGATTTCTCATCTGGAAAATTATCTAATTAATGGAGTAATAACGTTTCCACGCTTACAATGTATACCATTACATCGTGCTTCCTGGTTTAAAGATTATTTTCATATTCCTTCTCTCATAAATTCTTCACAGTAATTGTGGGGCAGAGATCGAAAAGTACTATTAGTGTTATGTGACAGATGAAGGAAGTATGGCTCAGGCACGTTAACTGGCAGTCGCACAGCTAGTAAGTTATGTAGCTATTTAAGCCCTTATAGAGCTGCTAGATAACTTACAAGAGAAGGCATCTAAAGTTGCCTGGTGCTTAGTAAGGACCCCATAAATAGTGGTTACACAGCGAGATAATAGAGTATGGTAATTAAATCACAAGCTTTGAGTTTTATACCCCGGCTCCATCACCGATCAACTATGTGAGACTGGGAGAGTTCCTAAACCTTCTTGGGCTCGGTTTCCTCACCTGCGAAAAAGGAATAAGAATACCTACCTGAAACAGTTATTGTAAAGACTAAATGAAAACCCATACGTAAAGCACATAGCACATAACTTGAATTCTCCGCTGCACCTCACTACCTCTCTAAGTGGTAGATGTGAAAATAAAACAAGATAATTTATATGAAGATGCAATGAGATAGTGATTAAAGACACTGAAAGAAAAAGCCAAAGCAGAAAGAATGGATGAGAAACAGGAGCAGAACCAACTGAGAGTAAAAGTCATTACTTCGTCATACTAACTTACGAATTATTTGTGTTATCTTAAATCCGTAGTATCATGAATATAGGCCACTTCAAATAAAATAATGCAATGGGGAAACAATTGCGCTGGACATGAGCCGGAGGAAAAAGAGCTGAGGAGACAAAAAACTCAATTGGTTCCTCAAATGCCTTACTTAGGGTTGTTTCAAAGTAATTAGAATACTTGCACTGGGAAAGTTAGCAGGAGGCAACGACAACAACGGAAAAGTTAAAAACACAAAGCACCAAAGAAGGGAATGGTTTGAGAGGTGCTGAGAAGAAAACATTGACAAGAAATTAAAACCTTAAGGGAAGGCGATTCACAGAGCAGCTGATGATGAAGAGTCACAAACATGGAATTATACCCACCGCCTCCTCTTACTCTCCTGGCCACCGTCATGTAGACAAAGCAACTTGGACATCTTCCACCTTGAAAGTCTCTTCAGCGAAAAGTTCTTCTCACTCTCTCTCTTCCCAGCAAAAGCTCAGGTCTATCTTACCAATTTCTGTATGTAGGACTCAGCAGTGTCCCTTCCTTATTAAGCTTCCACGTGGCAGTTGATGACTTTCATAGACTCTCTCCAGATGGAGCAAGATGGCTTTGAGCGGCCATGACCATTTTTAAGAGCTGCAATTCTCCTGGTAGTATTATAATGCTCATTCCTCTCCAAGGCCTTTCTGGCACCTTCAGAGAATGTTCCGTATTAATTTAATAGTAATCCATTTTGGGAAGAAACAGTAGGCTTCTTCTTTTGTGATACTTCTGGGAGATGTTTCAGGAATGCAAGAAAGATAGACTTAGTGTATTAGTACATCAATAAGACCAATCTTCTTTTTATAATAAAAAGATGGCATTGACATATATTATGCATGTGTATATAATATATATACATATATATGTATATGCGTGTATTTACATTGTGATCACACATGTATTTCTCGTTAAAAAAAGACATAAAAGACAAATATGAAAAATAAAACAGAATTAATTGGTTGATGCTCCCTGATCTATATGTGTATAATGCGGATATTTAGGGTACAACACACCTCACACCTGAAATGAAATTAAACAGTGTCTGAGTTTTCAAAGTAAAGGCAGAGGCACATAAGTGCACTTGCCAAAGAAAGTCCATCTATACTACCTGGGTTGGGGATCCACTGCCATGACTGTAGGGCCTCCAAAGGCGCTTCAGGGCCCTAGCCCACCAAGGAAGGAAGTGGCCCTAACAGTTGCTGATGTACAAATTCCTTTGTCTGTACTCTGTGCGTCTGCCCACTTGACCGCAACTGACTGGGCTAGGGTAGACTCTTCACCAAGATCAGCCAATCCCTAAAATGACTAGTAGCCTCTAACTGTGAGCTGAAGACAGAAATGGGCTTTCAGCAGAGGAACTGGAAATGTTAAAACAACAAGGCTGAGGCTAGTTGATGACAAACCCTGCAATAATTCTCCACGTACCACTGCCCCCGGCAAGGCAGGAGGACGGTGGTCCTTTGGGCTTCCTGATCATCATAAGACTTGGCCGTTCAATGGTTTCTGGTTGTCCCGTGAAGGCCAGTTATTCCATTTTTCCTGCATACAAGAGGCCTCACCATATGGCTACGAGTTCTTATTTCCATATATATCCCCTAACCACTTAGGCTTGTTCCTCGAAAAGAGAAGAACGTAGTTAGCTCAAGGACTCTCTCTAATGGTCTCCCTCTTTTCTTCTCATAGGAATTTTTAATCGGAAAATCTTGATGATCTCAGCACGCTGCTAACCCTCCCAAGTGAGTTTCTTTGCCATTCCCATAAATGTTTGCCCTGGACTACTTTGTCTTGAGAGCCTGCTGTTTCATCTCTTTGCGACTTGTCTTCCAAGTCAATGATGAGTTTTGGGAGGAGAGACAACTCTGTGTCTGGTACAAAGTCACCAACCATCTTCAAGAGTGTTTGGGCTGAAGATTGCAACTCATCAGCTTTTTCTTCAGAGCAAACACCCTCCTCCTCCAGAGATAAAATGACCCAAGCTTGTTGTTTCTTATTTTTTTTGCTTATCTCTCTCCACAAGCCTACATTCACACAGCACTTGCACAATATTTTCAATGCCTTTAGGGAAATGGAAAACTTCCTAGTCCACCCAAGCGTGTACTGACCCAGGCCTGTTACCCTATGATTTTTATCTTTTTTTAATCTCATCTTATTATCTTATCTCTCTGGAAATCTATATTTATCATGTAGATCTCAAATCTGAAAGCATTATCAGAGATACAATATTTGAGAATCTTGGTCTACCAATACCCATGTTTTTCACCCCATGCTCTCTGGAATCTTCCAGAGTTTCCCGGGAAAGCAGGAGAAATCAAAGGAGCAGAGTGGGTTAGACTCCACGTGACATCGCTTTCCTTCAACACGTGGATCTATTTCCCATATTGGGCACAATGACAGTGACTCTACAGCCCTAAGCAAAAATGGAAACTTGCTTGTATAGGGAGATTTAGGGAATCCGACAGCCTCATGCCAAAAATAGTCTTTCCACCTTGAGATGTTTTGTTTCCTGTTTGTACCGAGGTTTTTGTGTCTAGGATTTTAAAAGGCCAGTACCCCATGATCAATCTTGGGCACTTCATAAGGCAGCGTTGTCTATCAGAACTTGTGTCTCAGGCTCAGGGAGACTCGCTGCACAAATAAGACCTGCTGATCAGCCGGGAGAGGAAGTAGATAAAGCTCTGGAAGCTTCGTCCTAAGAAAGTCTGACCAGCAGTCACCAGTGGGGCAGACAGGAAACAGCCTAAGGATAAGGTCACATGGAGGTGGATGGAGGTGGGAAAGGGCTTTCATACAATTGTCCCTGCATGGGAGACAGAGGCCAGTGAAGGCAAACCTCTCAATGACTCTGCAGGAATCCAGGGCTCCCCAGCATTCAGCATTCACAGACTTGCTGAGCATATCTTATCTTGACTGCTAGATGGAAAACAGCAGAGCCAGTTCACCAGTGTAAGTTAACTATTCATAATATTCACCACTTCATTCCACAACCAGTATGTGTCAGGTGCTTTCCCATAACAATATTCCTCCATGAAGAATATTGGGCAGAAATAGAACCTTCAAAACAGATAATACTATGTTTATAAAATAACATAAGTTTCAGAAAAGTACAGACTAGAAATGGGGCCCTATTTTTTCCTTAGAAACCACTCTAGCCATTTAGTAAAATGTCCCATTTACAATCAGTACTGAAAACTGATTGAGGATTAAGAAAAACCGAGTCCTGATTAAAGGAAATGTAGATCTATGTAGACAGACGCTTTATTAGATTGCTTTTTGTGTAAGACTGTATGCTGGCTATGAATTGGATTTAGAGGTGGGTCCCACAGCCATGCAATATTTCTCTGCCCAGCGTAACCCAGCTTCCTGCTTCTGGTAAGCCAGGTGTTTGCTTAGTCTTCTCTGAACTTGGAGGCATGCTGCGGAAAGAATACACGCTCCTCTAATCATTTTTCTTCCCTCTTGCCATCAAGGTAGCATTACCCAAGAACACACTGACCTTTAATGGTGCTAAGCTCCTTGGCAACTACCCCACTCCTCTCTTACTTTAATCTTTTTACTTTCTTTCCTATCCCCACTCTCCAACCTCCATCTTCCCAGGCAGTAAAATATTTCTACTTGCATCTTTTTCCATAAGGATCTCTGTTTCTCTTATATTTTGATTCTCCTAATGTTTAACAGGCAAATGAGGCCGGCCTTAGAAAAAAACATAAGCCACCTGTCAAAATGGTTTAACACGGTGTCAGCTCCTGACCTGAGTTTAGCTTTGGCTCTGTAAACTTACCCTCAATGCCAAATGTCACGTTTGATGTAGAAGCAAGTGCTGTGTTGTTTAGATGTTCCTGACACCATCTAAATCCATTACTTCATTGAGATATTTTCCTCAATGTCTTCTTCCTTCTATGGATGAATTAATTGTGCCCAACACTGGCCATCTTCACTCCAGAGTCCAGGTCAGCTATGATGATCCGATCAACACCTCTAAGACGGAGTCCTCCTCCCACTTGATTTATGGAGGTTTGGGCAATCTGTACCAGCAGGAGAAGAAAGATGCATTAAAGGGAAAGAAGACCAGGACAGATTTTACTCCTCGCTTCCACAGGGTTGAACCATAGAAAATTGCTATTTTTGTAGGTCAAAAGTGGTCAAACATCAACAGTTTTATATGGTTCAGCCCAATACACGAAACAATGGACTCACAGTTCAACAACATGAGTCACAAACTCCACAGTGCACAATGAATATGAAAATGAAAGGTGTCTTACAAGATCGGAGCACTGTCAATCACATGTAAATCACCACATGTATGGAAATGCTCTTTAAGGGTTTATATGCTTGAGGATTGACCCCTCGGTGCCTTCTATTTTTAAATACTGAACAAGAGGGACAGATCCTCTGCTCTTCATCTGAGGCAATGAAAGCACCACACCCAGGCAATGGAGATTGATGGAAAAACATGTGAATGAAGGACACTTTTCTTATTTTGCTCCATGATCCAAAAGGCTGATTCAAGAGGGTGCTTCATTGCGGTCGATAGCTCATCCAAACATGAGCCTCAGAGGGGCACCACCCTCCCACAGGCTATGGGAGGAGGGACTGGCACAGAGAGACATGACTAATGCAAGGTCATCCAGGGGTCCACGGGCTAAACAAGTCATGAACCTCAGCCCTACCAAGGTCTGGCCTTAGCTACTGCTGCATTTCCTCTTTAAAAGGTATGACCAAGGAATACAAAATTAAGGACTTCATTGTCCAGCCAACCCATCTAAGGGAGAAACACAGACTCAATCTATTCTGCAGATCGAATTCCCTTTAGAAACTCTGGCATTTGGTGGGCAATGTTATTTCTCTCAATTTTTTCCTTCAAAGATCATTTTTCCCTTATACCCCTAAGAGTTTTAAATGAAAGAGGCTCTCCTATAAAATAGCACACGTGCAAGCACACAGACGTGGTATCTAGGCATTACCTCAAGTATAAGAATCAAGCAAAACTTAAGGCCCAAATATCTTCAGTAAATCAAGAATGTGGTTAAAAGCTCGTTCCCATAAATCATACTTTATTTAGCACATCTGGAGAGAGCACCACTGCAAGGTTGTAACTTTATGGCTTTACATCCTTTTGGTCTCATTATCTCTAGACTTCTGTCCCCAAAAGTGGTTTTTAAATCAAAATGATATTCAAGCTCCTTTTAAAAGAAATTCAGCTCAAAAGATTGTGAGCTACATAGACACTGTACATGCATATCTGGAAAATATACACAGAAGCTTCTTCCATAGCTGTGGTTCCATCCTCACAAACTTTTGAAACTATTTAAAGACCTTATTCCGAGTCCATTTAAAAAGGAAAACAAATGGGAATATGTTGATATAATCTAATCAAATCTCTCACCTCTAAATAAACAGAACAAAAGGATAGCATACTTAATTGAAGCACTCAGGCTCCTAAACCTCATTTCAGGCACCAGTTTAGATATCCATTTTTACCTTGACTAAACTTCTTAACAATAAGAACTATGTTAATGTTAAAACTCCTCTACCTCATCACACTCCAAACTTTTACTTTGCTTAACAAACCTTTATTGAGCACCTAGAAGATGCATAGCACAGGGCTAAATACTGATGGAAAAGTAAAAATATAAGAGGCAATCGTAGCTTCCAGGAAACTAACATCCCATAGGGAGGAAAATCACAGTACCATCAAGTCAGTTTCCCACAGTGTGCTCCTAGGAATACACGCTCCTTGATTTAACATTTTTTGTGTGAAAAATCGGTTCCATAGCCAAATAGATTTGAGAACTGCAAGGCTGAGCACAGTGAAATAATTTTCTTTTTTGTAGAATCTCTCAGAAACTTGACTGGGCAAATGTGAATTGTGAAGCTCTTAAGACAGGAACACAGGGTGCAGTACTTGACCATGAAACCATTTTTATGTGCATCGTCTTCTACCAGTCACACCTGGGGAAACGTTGGGTCAAGTGATTAAGAGGTTATTGGCTGTTCTGTTCATTTGGGAAGTTTAGAGGACAAAGACCAGCTGGAATGTTGGAGAGGGGCTTCGAGGGGAGAGTGAATTCAAAGCGAACCTTGAACTGGACTCTGAGAGAAGAGTAGAATTTGGATAGGCACAGGGAAAAGGAAAGATGGAGATCTCCTATGAGAGAAGACATGAGTCCACCAAAGATTAGCACCAAGAATGAGCACAGCACGTTTAGAGGTCAGTAAAGAGAACATCCTACTAGGGAGAAAGGCTCGAGTTGGGGAATGCAGCATAAAAATATAAAGGCTGAAAATATTAATCAGGTGTAGATAGTTTTTCCAACTCTCCTAACAACCCTGAAAGATAGGTATTGCTGCAATATTTTACAGGTAAGAAAACTGAGATGTGGAGAGATTAAGAAACATCCAAGGTGTCATAACCAGGAAATAGCCAACCTAGAATTTGAACCCAAGTTGGCATGATTACAAAAAGAGTGGAAATCAATTGGGTAGGACTTTAAAAGCCAAAATGGTGGGTTTTATTTTTATCTTAAAGACAGTAGAGGTTTCCCAGGACCAGAGATTTCTCAGAAGGAGACTGACGTGAAACTGGTGTTTTAGGAAGATAAGCTTAACAATGGTGCTCAGGATGGATTAAAGGAGGAAGGAAACAGAATCTGGATGCCATTTGGAGATTGTTTCAATGATTCAACATGAAGAGAAGAGAAGCCGGAGGAGCATGGAGGCAGTGGAAGTGAAGAGGGAGGAACTGATTACGTGCAAGTGGAGCTAGAGACACTTGTTGTTAAAGGAGAGGGGAGAGTCCGAAATGGTTTTTCCACTCCTTTCTAGACTTTCTTCACCCCCAAGTGAAGATGCAATCAATGAACTATTGAAACGGCCACTGAACAGAGCTAGCTAATTGTGGCGTTTGACGGGGCTCCAGCGTGCACAGTGGGGCTGGGTGATCAGGAGGATGCACAAACACAGGTGCATGTATGCGCTTCCTCCAGCAGCGACTGTTACAAACCATGACTGCTATCCTTCAGAGGTTCCAAACTTTTCTTTTAAAGGGAGCATCCTTATTCTCAAACTCAGTCGAGAACCACTTGTTTAAAAGTCAAGGAGACAGTGTCTAGGGTTCTAGTCCTAAGCTGAGTGAGCTTGAACAAGTTCCTCCAACTTTTTAAGCTCCAGTCTCTCATCTTCAAAATGGAAAAGATGACTCAAGAAGTTCATTCGAGGTAGTAAATTCCATAATTTTCATAATCAGCACCAATGACAGATCTTTGGCTAGAGTTAAATGTCTTTGGAATAAGCTGTTTTCTGGCTCTTCCCACGTCTCTTCTCAAGCAGACTTACGCACACATGAAAACTGTCGTAGTCCTGAGACACAGATCCGGTCTTTATGCCAAGTGCCAAGACTCCAAGCCCAGTCTCACCCGCCAGGCTACATGGAGTGACTAGCGACAATTAGATTGTGACCAAGAGTTGCATTTCCTTCTAAAACAAAGGCAGCTGTTTTTTTTTCTCTTAAAAATTATTTTATTGAGGTCATATTGGCTTATAACATTGTGTAAATTTCAGGTACACATCACTATATTTCAGCTTCTATATAGACTGCATCGTGTTCACCACCAACAGTCCAGTTTTTATCGGTCACCATACATATGTGCTCCTCTACCCCTTTCACCTTCCACCCACCCCCTTCTCCTTTGGTAACCACTAATCTGTTCTCTTTGTCTATGTGTTTGTTTGTTTATCTTCCACATATGAGCGAAATCATATAGTATTTGTCTTTCTCTTTCTGACTTATTTCGCTTAGCATGTACCCTCAAAATCCATCCATGTTGTTGCAAATGGCACAATTTTGTCTTTTTCAAGGGGAGCTTTGCAAAGTACTCCAGACATTTACTGGATGAACCAGCCTTTACAGGGAAGTCATAGCATTTTGCTTTCATATAGATATGTGAGTGAACTGAGACCCAACACGCAGTAAATGTCTAAATCTCAATTATAATGGCTCCATCTCTTTTGTTTATTAGTAAAAAATCTGTCCATCAGTGTGTAATGATTGCACTAAAGGAATATAAATTTTCTACAGAATGGTCAACCAAGTTTTGAAAAGCTCTGGTCAAGTCACATTGATTTGTTTTCTGAGTTCACCTTTTCCCTCCGTAGAGGACTACAAAACTGTGCCTCTTGGTTGACTACAAACAGAGCCGTTTAGAGCCCCAATATCGAGTTAATTTCTGTGTCCAAAATCCTGCCAGCATTTCCAAATTTCTTTACCAATATATGCCTTCATAAGGCCCTGCAAATAAAAGGTGAAAACGTCTGAGATCAAGAAGGCTATAAAAGGACTACAGAAGGTCAGAGACCTTGGCTGGGAACCCACAGGAGTGAGTATTGCCAGAATTATCTAGCTGGACATATCACTCTTGCTATTTCCTCACATGAGCCCAGCAAGGTGCTGCTTTATGTCAACTGCATGAGTCAACTCCCACAGGAGTCTGCTTAAATGGAAAACAGATAGTGCACAGGCCGTGGCGAGCACCACTTCACATTGTTCTTTCCCTGGAAATGAGAACAGGCACTATGGCCAGGATGGGAGTGGGAGGGGGAGATGAAAGAGAGCCAATTGACTCTGAAACAGTCAATATGACTGAGGTCCATCTGTCAAAATGGACTTCATCACTAGCACTAAATGATGACATGCACTTTTTCTGGAAGGGGGTAAGAATGGAGCTAGAAGAACCCTGGTATCTAAAATTGGTTTTGCCCAGAGGCAGATCCCAAGACAACGATTTGAATGCAAGTAGTTAAGTGAAAGGAGATCCTCAGGAGCACCAGAAGGAAAATGGGAAAGTAAGTGAGGCGAAAAAAAGCAGTACATGGTACATAGTATATGGTACAGATGCTCTGGGTATCTGAGGCTTAATCCCTCTGGGTACATCTAGGGTACAGGATGGATCGCATCTCAGAGTTGTCCCACTGAAGGTTGAGGAAACGGAGCTCTTTACTCTCCAACTCCCTTTCATCATTGATGAAGGCTACTCCAGGCAAATTAACTCCCTGGCAATTCCTACCTATCCACATTCAGGCCAACAGAAAGCTCTCGAGCAGGGTCACAGTCCTTGCCAGGGAACGCTGCCATCCGCATGCACTAAGAAGGCGAGTGCCAAGGAGACATGGGTGGAGACATTCGACAACATCTGCTCAAGTTGGCTGAAGAAGTTGTGGATATGATTAAAAACCAACAGGAGAGGGTTGAAGAGGCAGAGCACAGAGGGTTTTTAGGGCCGTGAAATACTCTGTGATACTACAGTAGTGGATACATGTCATTATACATTTGTCCAAACGCACAGAATGTACACCACCAAGAGTGAACCCTAATGTGAACTATGGACTTGGGTGATAATGATGTGTCAGTGTAGGTTCATCAATTGTAACAAATGTACCACACTGGTGGGGGATGTTGATAGTGGGGGAAGTTGTGCCTGTGTGGCGCACGGGGTGTATAGGATATCTCTTTTCCTTCCTCCAACTGTGCTGTGAACCTAAAACTTCTCTAAAAAACTTAAGTCTAAAAAACAGATAACGAGAGGTTTGTAATTCCTTCAAATGTCAACCAGCTCCAGTTGATATCATCCAAAGGATTGGCAGTCTTTTAACAATCTGATGTTTGGGGACAGGGTTGAAACCAGCTTTTACTGGGTGTGGTTATTGTGTTCTATCCCCACCACCACCATGCTTGGATTACGCAGTAGCCTTCCCCGCTTCCAGGGCTGCCTACCTCCCGCCTCTTCTACACACATACACCTGCCAGGCCAATCAGGCCGCCATTATGTTAGTAACGACCACAAACACATTCAGTTAAGTGTTTCATTAAATGCAATACAAGCATTGTACTTTTATAAGTCTTTTTGTAAAAATGAATCTACAAATCAGTAAGAATCCTTTGTCATACCCTACATCCCAATTTTGATGTAACAAATTGTGATCACAATATGAAACAACATCTGGAATATATTTTTAAGTTAGAAAAAAAACACCACAAACAAACAACAACAAAAACCAAGGTACAGACCAGTGTGTAACGTATGCTGTTGTTTGTATAAAAAGAAGAGGATGAGAAATGGAAAGATGGAAGAACAGACAGACAGATAGGCAGGCAAATGTGCAGAAACATGTAGGGACATACAAATATATATGTGTCTAGACAGAATATCTCTGGAAGATACACCAAAGCTAGATACAACGATTGCCTCTGGGGAAGGAAAATGAAAAATAAAGTGAGAGGGAGACTTGTCACCATTTACCTTTGTATAATATTTGAATTCATATCACGTGCAGGCATTGTTTTTTTCTTCAAATTGTGTGAAATAGACAAGCAGTTAAAATGAAAGGCAAAGAATAATAATAAACATGGTCTCAATTTCTAGTCTGCACCTTCTGCTCCCGTCAGGCTTCTCCTACCTGCCCTCAAACGAGCAACATTTATTCCCACGATTTGCAGGATGCTCTTCCAACAAATGGTTTCCTCCTTGCTGCTGCTACTTTATATGCTGCCCAGCTCAAGTCTCACTTGCTCCGGGAAATTTCCTTCCGGTCATTCCAAACCAATTTGACCACCCGCCACCACTACCACCACCACCACCACACCAAATCCTACAACCTTTCTCTATTTCACAGCAAGCACACTGGATCTGGACAACAGGATCAAGGCAACTATTTGTGTTCCCTGTGTCACATGCCTCTAGTGGAGGTGCTCAGCAGAACCTGAGAATTTCTCTCTTTAACAAGGTCTGGTAGGGGTATGCTCAGGAGCTGGAGAGCAGCTTCTGCAGTACAGAAGTTGTCTTACTAAGGGCAGCAGTTGCCAATCCCAGCAACCTTCAGCTAAACCAAGGAATTATAGAGCAGCAAGGACCCTCTTGGTATCCTCAAGGTGTCAAATGCTAACTTTAGAGAGTATATACTGCAAAGAGAGGATTAGCACAGGAAAGGACATAACTGAAACCAGGAAGATCCCTGGTTTATGCAGCAGACATGTCACTTCTCCAGTGACTCAGAGAAGTGGCCCAGAAGACCCACTACAGTAGATTGTGGAGAAGGAAAGGGTTTGGGGAGTGTTTTCCTGTAACTGGAAGATATTCTGTCTTCTGTACACAGCAAAAGATGTAGACACGTCCATTTCGAGGGTGAAACTGGGACAGTGCTAAATGGCTCTGGAAGAAAAGGAGGAAGGCAATTGAGGACAGGGGTGAGGGTGGGGGCAGCTACAGGACTCCAGGTAGAAAGAAAAAGATGCCATCACTGCAGAGGGAGAGAAGAAAGATCTCCTTTAAGATCATGGCAGGAAAAAGTAGACTTTGGAAAACAGGTAAGAAGGATAAGAATTTGTAAGGAACTTGCTCAGCAGTATGCAAGCTGGCAAAATCTTCAGGGAAATCTACATTACTAATCAATGTCTCCTGCTATCGACTGGATGTGTGTCTCTCCTGCAAAATTCATGTGTTAAATCCTAACACCCAATGTGATGGTATTGGAGGTGGGCCCTTTGGGAGGTGATTAGTTGTCCTTATAAAAGAAACCCCAGAGAGATCCTTTATCCCTTCCACAGTGTGAGGGCACAGCAAGAAGATGGCCGTCTAAGAACCAGGAAGTGAGTCTTCATCGGACGCTGAATCTGCTGGTGCTTGATCTTGGACTTCCAGCCTCCAGAACTGTGAGAAACAAATTTCTGTTGTTTAGAAGCCACCCAGTCTGTGGTATTCTGTTATAGTCGCCTGAATGGACCACGACATCTCGCAGTGCCTGCCCTGGCTGGCCCTCGCTGTTGAGTGTTTTTCTTCACCTTTCCAAATTTCAGGGACTGAAGATTTCACTCCGTTAAAATTCAGGCTCTTGGGATCCCAAATCCTTTGCCTTTTGTTTCGCTATTTGTGAACATGCTTTCTTCTTTATACACAAGCAAATCTCTAGGTCAAAGTTCCTTCCTGAAGATATATAATTATTTTCCCTCTTCAACTAGAAGATGTTGTTGTTTTCCCAGCTGTTTTTACACGCTAAAACTGCAACCAATTTGAGAGAGCTTCTAAGTCACAAATCAAAATTTATTTCCATTAAGCTTCATATTATCCAAACATGTCTAGTTTTTGTCTCTCTTTGCTTTGAAAGTTTTCATTTTATCCAAATGAAGTAGTTGGTGGCTCCGAAGCTGTTTCGTGCTCAATATAAAGTTTACTCCTGTCCAAATCTTTCCTTTTCTGGCCTTGGTACTAGGTTCACAGTTTCCTTAGAAAGAAAGCTATCCAACTATTTTTGGAAGAACAACCCATTTTGGTAATCTACCAGGATGATTCCATGTTAAAGTTATTGCAGCTTTTCAGATATCCAATTCCTTGCACATGATAAATTAGAGCTGAAAATTAAGTAGAAATGTTCCTGATATGCCAAAGGCACTCTGCACCATCTCTATTGTGGAAATAAGATGTCCATTGTCACTTTATTGAACACATATCACCAACTAATTTGGTAATATCAAAATTCCTTTTGACTTTTCGGTCATTGTCTACATTTTAAAGCAATATCTATTGTTTTCAAAAGTTGAAGCTTGAGGCATGTTAGGTCAAAGTAAGTGACTTTTGGAATTTGAACAGGAAAATTTTCTAGGGCAACGTAAAAAACAGAAGGTCACCTCTTAGTAGTTTCCTTCTTCAGTGTGTCAGTGACATGCTGTAGAATATCTTCTTCCTTTGTGCTGTTAATTGAATAACTGGAGATCTGGGGCATTCTCTCAGGTAATAAAAATAAGGGAACTACAGCCTGGGGAAATGGAGGGGATGATTGTACATGAAAGTACAGCATTTGGCCCAGAGTAAATCATCAACAGTGTTTACTGAATCTAGTGTAATGACAAGAAGGTTGAAAAGAGTAATATGAGAAATTGAGTTGAAAGATTAATAAATGATCACTTCTGAGTGAGAAACTAACTAAGCATAAGAGGATGTTCCCCCTCCAGTTATCCTGGCTTCAAAAGCCTTAAAGCAGAAGCAGGGTCCTCATCCTGGATCGACGATGCCCGAACCCCTGCCCTCAGACCAGTCTGCAATCTCTGCTGACCAGCATCGGGAGCTGGGTGCAGGGCAGAGAAGTCGAATTGCATCAGTCGAAGTGAGATGCAATAATGTGATTAGTGATGGGAGATTGGGCCAGAATAGGGCGTGGAAAAACTTAATGAAAACAAAGGCTTTTGTTCCCATTTAAAACATGCTCTAGAAACCACAGTCCATTGGATAGAGATACCTAGTCTCATATAAGAAATAAAATAAAATAAACAGAAAGTCTGCTTTTTCCATCATTCTTTGATCCCACACAAATTCTTTTTTTTTTTTAAAAAGATTGGCCATGAGCTAGCATCTGTTGCCAATCTTCTTCCTCCTTTTTTTTTCTTCCTCTCCCCAAAGCCCCCTAGTACATAGCTGTATATTCTAGTTGTAGGTCCCTCTGCTTGAGCTATGTGGGACGCTGCCACAGCACAGCCTGATGAGCAGGGCCATGTCCAAGCCCAGGATCTGAACCAGTGAAACCCTGGGCTGCAAAAGCAGAGCACGCAAACTTAACCACTCGGCCATGGGGCAGCCCTCCCAGACCAGCTATAAAGTGGGACCTAGAGAAGCATATGTAATGCCCACAAATAAGGGCTGGAAATGGAGAGATGAGAGGAAATTCAGAGTCAAAATCTTTTCTTCAGACTCAGGAGAGACCTAGATATCCTTAAAATATCCCTCGAATCCTTCTTGTTCATAATATTAAAAGCAACAACAACAAAAACACAACAGCAACAGCACGTACAGCAAGTATATACTATGTGTTAGGCACTGTGATGGCTGCTTTCCACGTAAAAGCTTACTGAATCCTCCCGACCACTAAGTATAACACATTCTAGGACCTCACTTTATAGACGAGAGAATTATGATTCAGAGAGCTTAAGTAATTCGCCCAAGATTAGGTTTCCACAGTTGCTAAGTGGTGAAGGCAGGAACACCAGCTTTAGGATTCCAGAATACACTTGAATTGCAATGAGGGCGCCGTCTTCCCCACTGTCCCAGATAGGGGTCACTTGGACTGTTCCCTTTGTATCTATGGAAGCTCCTCCCCAGAGGTGATCACGGTCTTCTCAGGTTTACTAGTGTCCCGAGCATGGCAGGGAGGTGTCCTCTGCGGGTGCCTGATGATATTGTCTGAGGCAGGGCTGGTATTGTAACCACTCAGCCCTTAGCCAGATGCTCACCATGAAAGGGCCCTGGTGCAGGTGTGCAAACTTCTCTTGTATGTGAAGCCTGGAAGGCCAGCCCGGGAGGTCTCGGGTTTAGCATGTCTCTCAGGCACTCACACAGAGCCCATCACAGAAGGGTTTCCCTCGGTCCAGGAGCACTAACCCGGCAGTAGGCCCCCTTGGGGGCAGCTCTCTAGAGTCAGGCTTCAGGATTTATTTAGGCAATGGCCCCTCTGATCCAGCGCCTTCCCTGCTGGTCCAGGGGTCTCCTCCCATATGCTCTTTATTCCTTAAGACTGAACCACTGATGGGATGCCTCACTAGGGGGAGTTTAGGATCCCACTTGCCTAGAACCAAACCATTAGCCACCCTGCATATCCCCAACCTCGAATATAGGGAGGGGTTACTGTTTAGATAAGCATAGCACCCTATTCCCCCTCCTTGGATGGGAAGGAAAAAAGCTTTCATTCCCAAGGAAGGGGTCAGGGTGGTGCTAGGAGGGGAGAAGAGAAAGAAATAAGGATTCATATTAAAAGCATAGCCATTGGCTGTACTACCTTTGATGTCAAATACCCTGACATTAAACTGATATAAGCAAAGCTCTATCCACCCAAAGTCCGCATGCACCTCTGTGCTCGCATCGCCCACCTGGCTGCCTCCGTCACAGCACCTCTTACACTGCATCTCGTGGGCTTCTCTTCCCATTAGACTGCACAGGGACTGGAGCAAAGCAGACACTCAGCGAATGTTGTGGAGTGAACCAGTGAATGTACAAATTCACATGAATTGTGAATTTCACAATGAAAGAGCAGCAAAATCTCAATCTTCTGACCTGCTGCATGGAGTCGTTCCTTTCATTGCTGTGCTGCACTTTAGTTGGAGTCCATGCCTTCCATATGAACGTTTAACCATTCATTCATTCACTCATTCATACATTCTTCCACACTGAATGAATTCTTTGAGTGCCTACCATACACAAGGTGGTGTGCCAGGCACTAGGAAGGACAAGCGGAAGCATGACAAGCTGAGGATACAATAGCAAGCTTTCCTCCTATATTTTTCACCAAGTTGAAAGAGTAAAGAAGAACAAAGTGCAGGAAGAAGTTAAATAATGAATAGTAGCTTCCAGAGGGAGCACCAGAAGAGATGCTCAAGGAAGAAAGAATTGTCTTTCAAAGGTGATTAGAAAGGAAGGGTACTGTCAACACACACACAAAAAAGCCCAAGGAAAGACATTCTAGAAGGCAGAGAGTTATCAAATAGTCCCTCAGCAGTGAGAAAAACCAAGCCCGTCAACTCCTTCCTGTATGGATGAGGGCAGAGAAAAAGGGGTGCCTGAGTCGTCTGCACATTCTGAGAGAAAGCCCAGCTGTTCTCTGGACAGCAGAAGGTCTGTCTCGGGAGCCGAACGCAGCCCTGCAGCCTGATTAATAAAACATGTTCAGCTGGAGAATAAACACAAAGCTCGAGAATGTCTTGCTGTGTATTTTGTGGTCACGGCAGCACTGCTGCTCTTTCAATATCAAACTATCATCCGTAGTTGCTGACTCATACTTCTAAACTCCACAAATCTCAGCCATTTTGTAATGCTCTTCTACCAGCCTGTCTATCCTTGCTGTGGACACCTCGTCTGAATTCCCTGACACAATGCTCCAAGATAGTCAGAGATTCTTCCCAGAAGACAGAGATCTGAATAACCATTGCTCTTACAACCTTCCACTTTTTTGACAAGCTCTGGTTGATCTGTGCATCTACTGTAAACTCCCATTCATCCAAACCAACCTTCCCAGTTTCAAGCAAAATTATTCCTTCCAATCCTCTTAGCTTAAAGCTTAATTTAAAAGGAATGAATGCCAAATGAATGGCCCTAACTATCAGAGAATCGCTCGTACCAAAATTCTCATACTAAGATTCAGAGTTGAGAGAATGAACAGTAATAGCGAACGGCATGAAAGGCTGAACATTTGAGGTATTTCAAAACGTTCTTCCGGTGTGTAGGTGTAATGCTGAAGTGGTGTGGATTTTGATCCTTAAGTCTTAATTAAGCCACCTGTCTGTAAAAGAGGTCCCTGAAAACTCCTCCCAGAGAAAAGATACAAACACGGTGGCTACCTCGACTCTTAAACAGTTGAGTAACTCTCAACCAAGACCCAAGTGAAAAATTCTTGATAATAAGACCGAGTACGTGCCTATAATGAGGGGCCAGATAAATCGAATTTTTGTCTTCCTTGCTTACTTAACAGCCATGTGATTTGAGGTAGATCACAAAATCTCCCTGGGAGAGTTAGACTAAATTAGAATCCCTTAGGACACTTTTGGAGGACACCTAAGGATTTAAAAATTGGGAAATTTAACCTAAAATCGAGATTCTTGACTTAGATTTAAAAATTAAAAACCCTTGACCCAACATTCCCTCATGGCACTAATTAACAAAGCATATACATTCACAAGTTGGCCACAGTTCCCACCAGTCCCTATTGTCTCCACTTGCCATACTTTTCTCCTTTATGTGAACTTCCAGGTCTCCCCAGTCATTTGAATTTCAATCTCCTAGTCTATAGCACTAAACTCCATTCCAATAGTGATGTTTTAAAATTCCAGGGAGTATTTTAAACATAATGTGTACGACTTGGCAGGAGAAGACATGCAAATGCTTATCACTGATCTAGAAACGTAGTGGAGAAAACCTCCAGTATTTAGAGGCTATAGAAAAAGGCATCAGCGAAGTAAAGCCTGGCTAACAACTTACTAATTCAGTCTAGAACTACCCAAAACACATTGCTTCAAGTTCATTACAACGTTTGCTTGAAGATTTCCCTTTTTTAAAACTTTTCAGGGGGAGGGGCATAATTTGTTTGGCTACTGTATTATTTTTATTTATTTTTTTTAAAAAGATTTTATTTTTTTCCTTTTTCTCCCCAAAGCCTCCTGGTACATAGTTGTATATTCTTCGTTGTGGGTCCTTCTAGTTGTGGCATGTGAGACGCTGCCTCAGTATGGTTTGATGAGCAGTGCCATGTCCGCGCCCAGGATTCGAACCAGCAAAACACTGGGCCGCCTGCAGCGGAGCTCACGAACCTAACCACTCGGCCACAGGGCCAGCCCCCTGGCTATTGTATTATAATAGTTAATATTCCTGAAGTAAAACTGAGTCTATGGGGGTGGGAGGAAGTTAGTGGTTTGTATTATGTGATGCTTTGCCTGGTATGACCTGGGGCAGCCAAATCTAGCTCAATAGATTTAAAGTAAAACAAAAGAAATGTGCTGGGTCTGCAGTGAGGGGAGTGGGCAAGTCAGGGGGAGATGGTGCTCAAGGTCACAGGCAAAGGGCACCTGGGTCACCAAGGATGTTGAAGCTGATACTACTTCAAAGACCAAACCAGTTCTAATCTGAAGGGTCAGTGCTGTCCCCATCACTCCTCTCTTTCCGTTTATTTTCCTCTGTATTGAATTTCTGCTGCAGCACCTCCTGCGGAGTGTATCAGTCAGCATAAATCAGACTAGCTTGTGACAACAAATAAATCCCTCAATCTCAGTAGCTCAAGACAACGAGGTTTACCTCAGGCTCACGGCACGGTTTGATGCAGGTTGAGTAAGTCTCCTGTGCAGGTTTTCTCCGAGGATGACTCAGGGAGCCAGGATGCTTCTTTTTGCTACATCATCTGCCATATGATGCTTCCAATACTGTGGAAGGGAAACAGCTGGAGGATCACATGAGATGTTCTTAAGGGCTGAGACTTGAAGTGGATTATATCACTTCTGCCCAAGTTTCATTGGCCAAACGCAGTCGTGTGTCCCCAAGAAAACTGCAAGGTAGGCTGGGAAGTGTAGTCTTCCTGTGTGGCCAAGAAGAGGCAACATCTAGAACGCTCATCACATTGTCTCTGCCACACAGAGCTAAATATGTCTGGCAGCAATAAGCGACCATCTGAGAGTGGAAGGTGTTACCATAAGCCAATGATCAACTTCAACTACTTTGCAATTTTGATTTCAGCTGGTCTTGGGTACACAAACTAGGGAGACAGATAGATGAGGCTGGTTGTGGTGATGGGACTAGAGATCAAGTGGAATCAGAAGAGGAATATGAAAAAGGAATAATCTTTCCTTTTCTGTGGTATCCAGTCTCTGGCATAAAGAGGAACACCCTGCATCTTCAGAGTCAGGACTGCAGGGGGAAGTACAAGTCCCTCTGTTCACGGTGGCTTTGAAACTTGGCTATGATGTGGCAGTTGAGGAGAACAGGCTCAGGGAACCTGCTAGTTGTCTCTTATTCCAAATAAGGGTAGCCTAACCCTTGCCCGGGCACCAAAGCTGACTTTCCCAAGGCCTCTCCAGTGCTGGATCTTAGACCCAGACAGGTGAGAGAGTTGTTCTGTGAATTGCATTACCACCAGCTTGGCATCCACATGGGAATGCAAAGAGCCACTCAGATTCATCACGGTTTGTCTGGAGCCACAGGTGGGGAACTCCAGAGCACAGTCGGCTCTGCTGGGACTGGCACAGCCCTGGCACAGATCCCAGAGCCCCGGGTTTTCCCCATGGAACTGAAACTCGCCAGTAATTTTTTAAATGAACAGATACTATGAAAATTAAAAACAATCGAACAAAAAATCCTTTTATTTATTGAAAGCCACTAAAAATAAAACTAAGAAGACAAGCTACAAACTGGGAGATGACATTTACTGTGCATAACTGACAAAGGACTAGTATTCATAATATACAGTGAATCCTTACAAACGAATAAGAAAAAGTCAAACAGTCCAACAGAAAAATGGCAAAAAACAGACATTTCACTAAGTAGGAAGCACAAATGACTATAAGTATGTAAAGATGCTTGACCTCATTTGTAATCAGGGAAATGGAAATTCAAACGACAAGAAGATGTCTTTTTATACCCATCAGATGGGCAAAAATTATCAAGTCTTACACTATCACAAGAATTAGTGTGCATTCTTAGAGACCATGTAAATTGATAAGAACCACTTTGGAAAATATTTTGGCATCATTTAGATAAGTTGAAGATGTATCTACCTTTCAGTCAGACAATTCCATTTCCAGGATGTTTCCTAAAGATATTCCTGCACGTGTACCAGGAGACATGTATAAGAATATTTATAACAACATAATAAATCAAAATAGCAAAAATTCTGGACACAACTTAAATGTCCATTGACAAGAAAATGAACAAACTAACTTTGATATATTCATGCAGTGGAATACAGTACTGTGGTGAAAATGAGTGAACTGCAGGTACACACATCAACATGGATAAATCTCTGAAACATAGTGTTGATCAGAAAAAAGTAAGTTCCAGGGGCCGGCGCCATGGCCAAGTGGTTAAGTTCGCACGCTCCGCTGCAGGCGGCCCAGTGTTTCGTCAGTTCAAATCCTGGGCATGGACATGGCACTGCTCATCGAGCCATGCTGAGGCGGTGTCCCACATGTCACAACTAGAAGAACCCACAACTAAGAATATACAACTATGTACCAGGGGGCTTTGGGGAGAAAAACGAAAAAATAAAATCTTTAAAAAAAAAAAAATCAAGTTCCAGGGGAATATTATATACAGTCATGCGCCACATAATGATGCTTCAGTCAACGATGGACCACATATACAACAGTGGTCCCATAAGATTAGTACCATAGAGGCTAGGAGTGTAGCAGGCTATACCGTCTAGGTTTGTTCAAGAGCACTCTATAATGTTCACACAATGATGAAATTGACTAACAACACATTTCTCAAAATGTACCCTGTTGTTAAGCGACGCATGACTGTATGTGAAGTTCAAAAAACATGGAAAACAAAATAATATATGTTCCTAGGTTAAAAGGCTAAGGAAAAGCAAGGGACTCAAACACAAAATTCGGAAGACTCTGGTAGAGATAAGGAGGGGTTTGTCATCAGACAGGGCTTCACAGGGTTTCAGATTTGTCAGTGATTCCTATTTCTTTATAACAGATTGTGTGTGCACAAGTATTTTATCAGTCTTCTTTAAATTGCCCATACACATTACCTCTACTCACTTGTATACGTAATGCATTTCAAAATACATTTTTTCCTCTGCTACTGTGGCAAACTGTTATTTACTGATCCAATATCCAGTCCCCCTACTCCTCCTTGCTAATAGCACCTCCGTTTTGTTTGGCATACATCCCCCAGAAACAGACCACCTTTAATCAAAAGTGGTTCTTATTTTTCCAGCTTCCCTTGCAGATACGGGTGGCCACGTCATGACCAGTAAGACATACAGGGAAGTCTGCTGGGGCCTTCTAGGAAACTTTTTGTTTTCTTAGTCAAAGACATACATACTTGGCACTGTCCTTTCACCTTGTTCTGGACACCCATGGCTGCCTAACAAGCCACCCCAAACTTAGTGGTGGAAAACAGCTGTCACTTTATTTTGCTCACAAAATAATCCTGTGGGTCAGGAATTTGTATAGGGCATAGTGAGGATGGCTCATCTTTCTTCCATGAAGTCTGGGATCTTTTTTGGGGATGTTGCAAAGGGCTAGGGGCTGGAATCATCTGGAGGCTTCTTCACTTTCTTCTCTGCCTCCTGAGCTAGGATAACAAAGACTGGGCTCAGCCGGGACTGGGGACCAGAGCACCTACACTGGGCTTTCCAGACAGCTTGGGCTTCTCACAGCATCGTGTCTGGATTTTGAAAGAGAGAATCCCAAGAGGAGCATCCAGACAGTAAGTCTTTCAAGAGAGCTAGGCAGAAGGCTTGACCTTTTATGATCTAGCCTCAGAAATCACATATTATCACTTCTCCCATACTCTATTGGTTGAAATAGTCACAAACCCACTCAGAGTCAAGGGGAGGGAACATAGACCACACTTCTCCATGGGAGATGTGTCAAGGAATTTGAGGCTATATTTTAAAGCCATCAAACTTACCAACTTACTTTTTTGAATAGAGGATTTGATGCCTGGAGCTGTAGTAGCCATCTTGCAACCATGAGGGAAAAACCAAGAGAATCACAGTGAAGCAAGCCCTGGAAATATTGAGCTAACAAACTAATCAGAAAACTTTTCAGGCTTTTGGTGATGTGAACAAACAACTTCTATTTGTTTAAGCCATTTTTAGAGTTTTACATTACCTGCAGGCAAAAGCATTTCTAATCAATATCCCACCTCTCTCAGAGATAGACTCAGAAAGGTATTAATAGGTCTAGAGTGGAGTCAGCATAGATGCAGAATTAAGAAAGCTATGTGTAGGTGCTTTGGTCTTTCATTGTTATTTTTGAGTTTTCATCAGTGCTGGCTAAGCCTCAGAGAATTTCAGAATGAAGCATATTCGTAACTAGTTGACATAAATTTTGTGTATAAAACTGACATGAAAAATGCATTATCCTTAAAAATTGGTGGAGCACTTAATGATTGCAAAGCATTTTATAGTCTTCAGCCCACAATTGTTATAGGTGATTTACACTCTTATTCCCACTTGGGGTCAACCCAGAACAGTGTAGGAAAAGAAGACATTTGTCTTTTCCAGAAATTAGACCCATAAAAAGCAAAGCCTGGAAGAGGCATTCAGGACTGTGGAAGAATGAAGAAAAGTGAATTACTCCTCCAAATGGAAACTTGAGAAAGAGCTCAAAGGCAATGGGTACCTATTTCTCCTACAGTGGGAGCCATTTTGATCCCGTTGTCTAGATGAGGAAACAGGAACAGAGCACCTACGTACCCAATCCACTCTGAGAATTGTTTCCTGCCTCACCAGTCTGAGTTTGCTGTCGCATCTATTTAACCTGTGGGCTGAGCACATTGCCTTTTACAACACATGCTCATTTTGTGTGCAAATGAAGTTCAGAAAGGCAAATTAGCTCATGTGTCAGAGAGTAGTTAACGCACGATGCGTCTCCCAGCGCTGGATTCTGAGCCTGAGAGGACTCACTTTAAAAGTTGCTCTAGAGTCTAATAAAGCTCCAATATATGCCATTTGCCTCTGAGACATACGGAATGCTTTGAGCTTGGGTGTCACAAGAGAAAATGCAGGAATTGTTCTCAGAGAAGCTTCTGCTTCCCATCAGATACTGCGATTCATTATCCCCATGGACATGTCAGCATGTGCTCAGACCTCACACGGCAAGATCCTCCTGTGGGGGAGTTTCCCTTATTGATTTAGTGAGGGCCAACTTTCAGGTTGTGCCAGATCCACAGGAAGGCGCAGCCCTGAGCATGTGGGCTCTGTCCCCATAGCCATCCCTCCCAGCATGCAGCACGACAGGCATCCTGCATGTGGGAGGCCTCCAGCACTGATTCACTCTAGAAGCTCTCCCTCCCAGATCTTTCGAAGCAGCAGCTCCATGCTAGCATCCTTATTAGCCCAAAGGCTACCAGCTGAGATCTTGCATTCCATGAACTCATTGCAGCCCTTGAAAGACCTTCAGAAGTCCTTGGATCAGTCTCCTAAAACCCCTCCTCCACCCAACAATGTTTTGTAATACCCCAGACTCTAAATCCTAGGGCTCATGTCCTGAGCGTTCTGACAACACAATGCTCTTAATATACTGCAGAGTCTTGTTTTTGAAAGTAAATAGGGAAACACAATTACAGTTTTTCTGAAGCTTCCAATTTTCTCAAATTTTCCATTTGGATGGTATGCATTAAGCCCATCCTTAGTGACCCCAGCTAGTCATTATCATTACTAACAACAAAATATAGCAGATGTTTATTTGGATAATGATGCTGACTCAGTATTCCAGAGGGAGCACTCTTCAGAAGAAGGAACTGCAGTCAGCACTGTGCTCGTGATCAGCTGCTGGCCCTGAATGGGGCAGCACTGGGCTTCACTGGAGAAATTGTACCAGCTCCATTTTAAAGTGATGGTGAGAGTGCATACGTGTGTGTGTGTGTGTGTGTGTGTGTGTGTCTAAGTGCACACTTGTAATTAGTCTCCTTAGAAGAAATGGAATCCCTTTTTTTGTGAAGCATTCCATTTTACTGCTTTTCCAGCGATACATAAACCTGTCTTATTTGAAGAAAGTCAAAGCATCTTACCGACATCAGTTCAGCAGCCCATGCGAGAGCCTAGCTGAGTCCGCATGGGGAGGTACTATTGTTTCCAGAATCAGCGACGCACTGCCGTCCCTAAAAGCTCCCTTGAATGCTAATCAAAGCAGTCCTCCCACTTCGAAGCTCACAGACACTTAAATTAGACTCAAAGGTAAAGGTTCAAGGGAGGAGGTTTCTTCATTTCTAATTCCTGCCATCTGCTCTGCATCTGACTCCGGGGAGAAGCAGGCTGGCAGGTGACAGCTTAGAGCATGGTTGGTCTCTCCAAAGTCACCCAATCCTCTTCTGTCTAATTGGTACCTAAATTTGCATAGATTTGCATAAATTATGCATCCATCAGAATCCCTTCGTGCCCATTTAGGATTAAAATAAATCTGCTATTTTTAAGGTGTGGATTTCTTTTTCTATGGTTGTGTTGCCTATGCACTGTCTCAGACCTCATCAGTCATTGCTCTAGTAGGGTCCCCCAATGATAACTGCTCTGCTGACGGCAAAAGTCATTCATTTAGTCAATAAGTGTTGACTAAATGAACGAAGCCAAGATCTTGACTATCCATCCCAGTTGTTGATCCTAAGCCAACATCTGAAAGCTTTCTTGGGCTAAAGGGTAACTGAAAGCTTGGCTAGATGTGTGGAGCAGAACAAAGGCAGATACTGCCCACCAGCTGGCCACAGAGAAGATGGTGGCTCCTGTGACCCCACAGCTCGTCCGCTGCCCACAGGCCAGTGGAAGGGGCGCTGTTTGAGGCTACTGGTGCAGCCTCTTCCAACGTGCTAGAGTACCCTGGGCGCATTCTTCTGTTTGTGTGTCTGTCTCCTCCTTTACGATTGGGGTGGAAGAGAATGGGAGTGGTAAGTGGGATAAAGGCAAGGCTGGAATTTGCCCACTCAGGCACAGGCCCCTCGTCCAGGCTTTCAAGGGTCTTGCTGACAGTACTTCATGTCGAGACTCTCTGCTCTTCTCTCTGACAACATTGTTTTCTTCTCAGCTATCTGAAGGCTTCTGGAGAGGAGCAGAGTAAATCTCCTCAAACCCACTCTCCCAACTAAAATGAGATTTTTTGTGCTACAAAGGAGCCTTTTCTTTCTCCTACTCCAGTGTTGAAATCTCCAAAGGATCCTGGGCTTGGAGTCACGCAGCCCTGTGGGTCTCTGCCTGAATGTGCATCAGCACTCCTGGGAGAAGGTGAGCTCCACCCTCAGAAAGTTAGATTAAATGGGTCTGGAGTGGATCGCGGGAATGCAAACCTAGGCGTTCAGAAAGCACCTCCAGGTGGTAGTGAAGGGCAGTCGAGTCGAGAGCCCCCAACAGCTCAGTCAGTTGTCCAGGGAGGAAATTTAGTTCAGAAAGATGTCATCTCGCAGAAAGCCAAGCCCTGGAAACAGAGCTCTCTCTGGTTTCAAAAGCGGTTCATGCAGGGTTGCAATTAGGGGAAATGTGCGTCTGTCTTGAAGATGGTGGCATCTGGGTGAGCTAGAGAATGGAATCTTTTTGAGAGCAAGAGCGTGGTTTTACTGAGCTTTGCTTCTACAGAATCTGAATCTAGGTGCACCCAGAGGCCAGTTAAAGAGATGAATCCGTCTAGTAACATAGGGCCCCACTCAACAGCCACACCCTGCTGCTCCAGCCGGACCCTGGCCTCTCAGCTCAGATATCTGGTAAAGTCCAGAGGTGGCATCTGGGCATAAGAAATGGACAGTCCTTCATCTTAACCTTCCAGTAATCCAAAGGGTTCTTCAGACACTTTATCAGAGGTCACAGATCCTGAATCCAAAAGCCATAAGGAATTGATATTCAGCCTATTAAAAGATAAACTGAGGCAAATTACAACTTTAAGAGTTTATTTCAACAAAAATCAATTTGAAGCAGGCCAGCACCAAGCTAGAAGTGGTTAGGTACACTCTGCCGACAACAGCCAGGAGAAAGATTGAGGTAGAGACGGCGTGCAAGCAAAGGAAGGAAGTCATTTGACTGGCCATAGCTTAGCACCTAGTTGGCTGTTTGTGACTGGTTTCCCTTAGCATTTTGATTTTGTACCCTTGAGGCTTAGATTTGGTTTGCTTATACAGGCCTCCACAGCATTAAAGCCACGTCAGCCTAATGGCCTCTTTGTTTAATTCATTTAACAAGCCAAATAGCAGTTTGACCCTTCTTGAAGCACCTTCTGGGATATTTGGGTCATATTTTGCTTTGCAGCAAAGGATTACCAGAGCCTTAATCTAAGACCCTTGGAAGTTTTCAAAGCTCGAGACATTATTAGAATGCAAACTGCAATGGTCAAGAGAGTCCTCCTGGTTGCCCTTAACTCTCTGTGTTCCCAACACCGAACTCTATACCAAAAATACAGTTGCAAGGGCTGTGATACCTGGAACGGTGAATGCTATCTAAAGGTAACCAGAGGTCTTGACCGCATCATGCCCGGGCACTTGATGCCCACACTAAGACAAATGAGACAGGGGCAATATTCACATGCATGGCTTCTCCTATGTGATGCAACACCTGGGCTTTTGTAGGTTTCCTAACCCACCTCCCCTAAAAATACCTATTAAGTACCTATTTTGCATAGGATGCTTTGCATGTGTTGTCTCATCACACAGATCTCGTAAGGTGGGTGTCACCATCCTTTAGAGATGAAGAAACTCCCCTGGGCCGCTCAGTAGAAAGCAGCAGTGTCAGGGTTTGAACTCATGTCTGTCTAACCTCAAAGGATCTGTTCTTCTCACTAAGTATCCAACCTCCCAAAAACATCAAGAGGAGAGTCCGGCAGCTCCCCACTGCTGTAGAAGGACTGTCCCAACCTGGTGTTTGGAAAGTATGAGCTGCGCCCCATATCTGTGAGGACCCCAGGAAATGGGGGAAGGCAAAGTACATTTCCTGACTCCAGAGAGCTTTCCCAGGTGGCCCTGGGCTAGAGGTAGCTCTGCAGGCAGCTGAAATACTGGCATTTCCAGGAAGAAACTTCCTTAGTTAAAACCCACTGTTTAGAACTGCCACAGCTGCGGTTTGCCTGGCTTCCTATGACAGATGGATTTAAAGAACTCGTCCTGCAGGGCCTGGGAGCTGGGAGCAGAGCTGTCTCTGCAAGATGGTTCAGCCTGGTTTTGTTGTTTTGTTTTCAGTCTTTTGTTGATTGTTTTTCTGATTCTGAGGGATGTAAAACCACAGTGAGACCTTTAGTTGTCTTTCAAGTAACGTTCTTGCTGCAGATTTGAAACATTTGCCCTGTAATCATGCATCTTCAGCATCAGAGAGGGAATCATTTAACTTTTCATGGAGATATTTGTACGCTTAAGACTGGCCCACATGCCAACAGCAGCCATGAATGATTTGTTTTCTTCTGATTTTCTTTAAGCAATTCAAAATTTTGTATAGCAGCAGAGAGCTTTGAATGGAGGAAGACATGCTCCACGAGTATGTTGAACGAATAAGTGAATGCGAGTTAGGCTGTCTGGTCATTCTAGAGTGGAGAACCCAGAGATGTTATCTGGAAGACATTGACCTGAGCACTTTGCACATGAGCTCAGTGCATCTGTACCACGTCCAACAAGGTAACAGAATTCTTACTACAAATAGGGAAGCTGATCCTGAATGGGCCTAAGCAACTTGTCCCCATTCTCAGAGCTAGCAAGAAGCAGCGTGCGATCCATACACTCGTTCCAATTCTGCCCATCACTTGTCTCCACCCCAGGCAGTGAGTACAGAAACCCATCAGGAATGAGATTTTGCCTTTGGGGCTCACTGTCGGATGAACTGCATCGCAGACCGAGCAAGAGGTTCTCAGAGAAAAGTTTGATAACTCTGGAGCTGCCTCTGGGGTCATTTCTGAGCGATGAAGACTCTGTGCTGGCTTCCACGCTCCCCCCGCAGTGCTAAGCAGACCAGGGAGCTGCTGACCTGTGTGAAGCCGAGGGCTTTCTGATTGACCCCAAACTCTTCCGAAAGACAAATATGTGCTAATCAGTTCCCAGCCTCTCAAGACTTCCTGTTTTCTTTGGTGCTGTTCACATCTGCTGCCCCCCTCCCTTAGGTTAAGTTTATATTCACTGGAGAACAAAGCCGAAGAGTTAGGGGTGGGGCCACAACAGCGTTCTTTTTTCTCACAATCTAAAGCAATTCCTAGATAAGTCTCTTCCCAGCCTGTTTGCGGGGGTCAGAGCTGAATAGACTGTCCCTCTGAGTTGGGGGCTTATGCTCATCCATGGAGGACTGAAGTTCAAAGAGGATGTCATAAACCATTCCTTAAAATACTGTCAGGACCCAAGCCTCCCATTCCCACAAGCAATCACTAACGCCAGTACTTTGCACCACGCTCCATACTCCGTGCATCTGCAAAGAGAAATGATTCACTTGTTAACATGCCCTGAGACCCACCTGCGGTGAAATGGGCTGTTTAGTACCTCCTTTTCTTACCCTTATAAGAACTATTTTTACAATTGAATTCAAACGTTTAATTATAAACAAGAGATTTAAAAATTATGATTCAGAGACGTGAGATGGTTCTTGGAGAAATCCCTTGTGGGAACCCTAATCTCAAACCTCCTGGAATCCGTCCTTTGCTGTACTATTTCTGCTCTTTTCATGCCCAAATAAGCATTTTTTCCTAGATTAAAACTCTCCTCAGTGATGTTAGTAGGAATTACTGTAGAAAAACAGGAAGCAATATTGAACATCAATATTGGCATCAGAATTTATAGAGCTTGGAAAAAAGTGCCTATAGGGCTGGTACTTCTTATCAAAAGCTCGTTTAGAATCTTTTTCTTGACTTTCAATTTGTTCATTTGCAAATGAAGGACGCAGACTAGATGATATCTAAAGTTCCTTCTAATTCTGATGACATAAATCTATAAACATACAGAGTACTTCTCCAAAAACTCTGAGTACAGTTTCTTAGACTTAATTTTTTTAATAATTTAGAAGGAATATTTTCATCATGCCAATATAAATATAATTGGTGTCTTTTTCCTTTTGCTAAAACATTAAGCCAGGTTTTTTGAAATGAATGTATAATTTCTTTCCTTTTCTTTTTTCCTCTCTTTCTTTTTCTTTTTCTTTTTCTTTTTTTTAAATATTGGCACCTGAGCTAACAACTGTTGCCAATCTTCTTTTTTTTTTTCTTTCTGCTTTTTCTCCCCAAACCCCCCAGTACCTAGTTGTATATTTTAATTGTGGGTCCTTCTGGTTGTAGTACGTGGGAAGCCGCCTCAACGTGGCCTGATGAGCAGTGCCATGTCCACGCCCAGGATCTGAACCAGAGAAACCCTGGGCCTCTGCAGCAGAGCGCGAACTTAACCACTCGGCCACGGGGCTGGCCCTCTTTCTTTTTCTATAAATATATCTACCTGCCTAAAAAGTCAAATACTCAAATGAAAATTGTTTTATCAATACAAGCTTTGCCATTGACATTACTTTCTTTGTGTGCATTATGACCTCAGAAAGGCAACGGAGGGAAGACCAGCTTACAAACATGTATGTACATTCTCATCTCTTCCTGCTGAAACCAAGACATCTCTGATTAGTGGAGCTTGTGACGTGGGTATTGATGGAACAGCAAAGGAGTTCAGGATGGGAGCTCTCCCTCTTTGTGTCAGCTGTGGTTTGGCTTAACTTCAAACCATGCTTGGCAGCCTAAGTCACAGCATACCACTCAGCTTGTGTTTACAAGAAAATCTCCAGTCTGCTTTCTATGTCACCTAGCAAAGATTCTGCCACATCCCTCAGAACCCGATTTCAGACGTTATTTTGACATCACACAGTACACACATCAGAATCCCACAGCTTATAAATCCATAATGCACTTGCTTCCAGCAAAGCAAGGAGAACAAAGAGGTGCAGAGAGCTGGTTGAAACTAGAAGTCCCTACAAGTTGGTTTGCTTAATCAGTAAGAGGTGGGTTTTTCCCCCCAATATTTGCTGTCTTTTAATGAAGACTGTGCACTTTTGTATTGGGCTGGTGTAGTCAGTCACTGACACGCGGGCAGGGCTGCAGGCCTGAGTTCAGCTTAGCAAATTAACACTGTAGTGAATAGTGACTGACTCGCTCCTTGTCCAAACTTTAGACAGACTCCTCTGAGCCCTCTTTTCAGCTAGGCCTTGTCCTTGGCGTTTTCTTTAATCTGCTTAGCTCAGTTTTAGCAAGAATCTGGCTAAGTCAATTTATCTATCAAATTCCTCATCCCCCACCTTTGATGTCTCCTCTTAGTAATTTTCCATCCACTGACACTTCCCCTCCCCAAAGTCTACTCATTGGTAACAAATCCCCACCTGTCTTTGCTGTATTCGGAGTTGAGCCCAATCTCTCTCCTCTATTGTGTTAGTCTTGACATCTACGCAATAGTCCTGAATAGTCTTCCTTACCATTTTAACAAGCGTCAGAATAATTGTTTCCTTAACAATAGTCAGGCTGTGTTATTTGTGTTATAAAACAAAGCATTTACAGTCTCCTCCCAGTTTTAAGTTTGGTTTCAGCCGCAGGTATTAAAATATGATCTGCTGCCTGGGCCCAAAGCCTCCAAAGCCCTTTATTGCAATTGCAGTTAATCCTTTCTCTCCCGCTTCCCCCCAACTTTCTGGCAAAAGAAAACCTGTGTTTTACTTAAAACTGCTGTCAGCATGAAAACATTCCGGGGGAGCATGGCTGGACGCAGCGGGAGGGGGCAGCAGCTCCACTTTGGACCATAAAAAGGCAAGTGGAGGTTCATTTGCCAGGAGGGGACCGTGCTGCACCAGGTGGAAGGTAGAGATGGTGAACAGGTGGGCATAGGAAAGGACCACTAGACACCAGGGTAAGGGTTATTGGTCTTTGGAAAGAGAAAGGAGCTAACAGCACACCTGTTGAAGCCTTAGAAGCAGAGAGTAGAGGAAAGCCTGAGAAAGAGTAAAGAGAAAAAAATAGTTAAGAAAAAAAGCTAGAAGAGTAAGGAGGGAAAGTAGGAGCTTTTATTTTTTATTTATTAATTTTTTTAAAGATTTTATTTTTCCTTTTTCTCCCCAGAGCCCCCCAGTACATAGTTGTATATTCTTCGTTGTGGGTCCTTCTAGTTGTGGCATGGGGGATGCTGCCTCAGCGTGGTCTGATGAGCAGTGCCATGTCCATGCCCAGGATTCAAACCAACGAAACACTGGGCCGCCTGCAGCGGAGCGAGCGAACTTAACCACTTGGCCTCGGGGCCAGCCCCTAGTAAGAGCTTTTAGCATCAGAGTCATTTCTGGGAGAAGTCTAGCAAATGCCTGCACGAGACCACGCATGTCTGATGATGCCGTCATTCCCCATCCTTTCCTGAAGCCAAGGGGTCGCTCTCCGAGCTTATGGAAGAGGGAACCTGAGGCAGTGATTGGCCTATTCACCAGCTTGTGTATGTACAAGTCAGCCTGAGTTCGTTATCCGGGTTATTTCGTGGGCTGTTACTCAGGCATTTGCATATCACCGGTGGTGGGGTATTGCAGAATTTTATCCCACTGTCACTAAATGTAAGAAGATCATTCACAAATTTCCTCATTTCTCTACCTTTTAAGTGCATGAAATTGTTGGACCACACATTTGACAGCTGATAAGATCCACAAAACTAAGGCAGCTTCCCTCTGTGCATTCTACGGAAACCTTAGACAGAAAACTTCTGCCATGAGTTTCCCAGTGCTTTACAAACCCTCCTGACGTCTTTGCATCTACTTCCTTGGCTTAAAACGCCATTGAAAGCTGCCTTTGTCTTTCTTTTTGTATTTTTATTTTATTTTATTTTACTGAGGTCATCATAGTTTATAAAATTGTGAAATTTCAGTTGTACATTATTATTTGTCAGTCACCATACATATGTGCCCCTTTATCCCTTATGCCCACCCCCACACCCCTTCCTCTCCAGTAACCACTAATCTTTTATCTTTGTCCATGTGTTTGTTTATCTCCCACATATGAGTGAAATCATATGGTGTTTGTCTTTCTCTGTCTGGCTTATTTCACTTAACATAATACTCTCAAGGTCCATCCATGTTGTCACAAATGGCACAATTTTGTCTTTTTTATGGCTGAGTAGTATTCCATTGTATATATATACCACATCTTCTTTATCCAGTCACCAGTCCATGGGCACTTGGGTTGCTTCCCTGTCTTGGCTATTGTGAATAATGCTGCAATGAACATAGGGGTGCATAAGTCTCTTTAGATTGTTGATTTCAAGTTCTTCCGATAAATACCCAGGAGTGGAATAGCCGGATCATATGGTATTTCTATTTTTAATTTTTTTGAGAAATCTCCATACTGTTTTCCATAGCACTGCCCAGTTTGCATTCCCACCGTTGGTGTAGGAGGGTTCCCTTTTCTCCACATCCTCTCCAGCATTTGTCGTTTTTTGTCCTGGTTATTATAGCCATTCTCACAGGTGTGAGGTGATAGCTCATTGTAGTTTTGATTTGCATTTCCCTGATGATTAATGATATTGGACATCTTTTCATGTACCTGTTGGCCATCTGTATATCTTCTTTGGAAAAATATTCTTATCCTCTGCCCATTTTTTGATCAGGTTGTTTGTTTTTTTGTTGTTGAGTTGTATGTGTTCTTTATATATTTTGGAGATTAACCTTTTGTTGAAAATACAATTTGCAAATATTTTCTCCCAGTTGGTGGGTTATCTTTTCATTTTGTTCCTGGTTTCCTTTGCCTTGCAGAAGCTGTTTAGTCTGACATAGTCCCATTTGTTTATCTTTTTCTTTTGTTTCCCATGCTTGAGCAGGCATAGTATGCAAAAAAAAAAATGCTACTAAGACCAGTGTCAAAGAGTGTACTGCCTAGATTTTCTTCTAGGAGTTTTATGGTTTCAGGTCTTACTTTCAAGTCTTTGATCCATTTTGAGCTAATTTTTGTGTATGATGAAACATAATGGTCTACTTTCATTCTTTTGCATGCGGTTATCCAGTTTCCCCAACACCAGTAATTGAAGAAACTTTCCTTTCTCCATTGTATATTCTTGGCTCCTTTGTCTAAGATTAGCTGTCTGTAGATGTGTGGTTTTATTTCTGGGCTTTCAGTTCAGTTCCACTGATCTGTGTGTCTGTTTTTGTACCAGTACCATGCTGTTTTGATTACTTTAGCTTTGTAGTATATTTTGAACTGAGAGATTGTGATGCCTCCAGCTTTGTTCTTTTTTCTCAGGATTGCTTTAGCTATTTGGGGTCTTTTTTTGCCCCATATGAATTTCAGGATTCTTTGTTATATTTCTGTGAAGAATGTCATTGGGATTCTGATTGGGATTGCATTGAATCTGTAGATTGCTTTAGGTAATATGGACATTTTAACTATGTTTATTTTTCCAACTCATGTGCATGGAATCTCTTTCCATTTCTCTATATCATCATCGATTTCTTTCAATAATGTCTTATAGTTTTATTGTATAGGTCTTTCACCTCCTTGGTTAAATTTATTCCCAGATACTTTATTCATTCTGTTGCAATAGTAAATGGGGTTGTATTCTTGAGTTCTCGTTCTCTTAGTTCATTATTAGAGTTCAGAAATTCAACTGATTTTCGTAAATTGATTTTGTAACCTGCAACTTTGCTGTAGTTGTTGATTATTTCTAATAGTTTCCAATGGATTCTTTAGGGTTTTCTATATATAAAACCATGTCATCTGCAAACAGCAACAGTTTCACTTCTTCTTTGCCAACATGGGTACCTTTTATTTCTTTTTCTTGCCTAATTACTCTGGCCAAAACCTCCAGTACTATGTTGAATAAGGGTGGCAAGAGTGGGCACACTTGTCTTGTTCCTGTTCTCGGAAGGATGGCTTTCAGTTTTTCCCTGTTGAGTATGATGTTGGCTGTGGGTTTGCCATACATGGCCTTTACTATGTTGAGGTACTTTCCTTCTGTCCCCATTTTATTGAGAGTTTTCATCATAAACGGATGTTGGATCTTGTCAAATGTTTTCTCAGCATCTATTGAGATGATCGTGTGGTTTTCATTCCTTATTTTGTTAATGTGGTGTATCACATTGATTGATTTGCAGATGTTGAATCATGCCTGCGTCTAGTATAAATCCCACTTGATCAATGTGTATGATCCTTTTCATGTATTGCTGTATTCCATTTGGCAATATTTTGTTGAGGATTTTTGCATCTATTTTCATCAGTCATACTGGCCTGTAATTTTCCTTCTTTGTGTTGTCCTTGTCTGGCCTTGAGATCAGGGTGATGGCCTCATAAAATATGTTAGGAAGTGTTCCATCTTCTTCAAATTTTTGGAATAGTTTGAGAAGGATAAGTATTAAATCTTTGAATGTTTGGTAGAATTCTCCAGAGAAGCCATCAGGTCCTGATCTTTTATTTTTGGAGAGGTTTTTGATTACTGTTTCAATCTCTTTGCTTCTGATTGGTCTATTCAGATTCTCTATTTCTTATTGGTTCAGTTTGGGGGGGTTGTATGAGACTAAGAATTTATCCATTTCTTCTAGACTGTCCAATTTGCTGGCATATAGTTTTTCATAGTATTCTGTCATAATCCTTTGTATTTCAATGGTATCCATCATAACTCCTCCTCTTTCCTTTCTAATTTTATTTATTTGAGACTTCTCTCTTTCTTTCTTAGTGAGTCTGGCTAAGGGTTTGTCAATTTTGTTTATATTCTCCAAGACCCAGCTCTCAGTTTCGCTGATCCTTTCTACTGTTTCCTTGGTTTCAATTTCATTTATTTCTGCTCTTATTTTTATTATTTCCCTCCTTCTGCTGACTTTGGGCTTTGTTTGTTCTTCTTTTTCTAGGTCTGTTAGGTGTAGTTTAAGGTTGCTTATTTGAGATTTTTCTTGTTTGTTAAAGTGGGCCTGAATTGCTATGAATTTCCTTCTTAGGATCGCTTTTGCTGCATCCCATGTGAGTTGGTATGATGTATTTTCATTTTTCTCCGGATATTTTTTGATTCCTCCTTTGATTTCTTCAATGATCCATTTGTTGTTCAGTAGGATGATGTTTATTCTCCACATGTTTGTCACTTTCCCAGCTTTTTTCTTGTGGTTGACTTCTAGTTTCATGGTATCATGTTCAGAAAAGATGCTTGATATGATTTCAATCTTCTTAAATTTATTGAGGATTACCTTGTCTCCCAAAATATGGTCTATCTTTGAGAATGTTCCATGTGTACTTGAGAAGAATGTGTATTCTGCTGATTTTGGATGGAGCATCCTATATATATCTATTAAGTCCATCTGGTCTAGATTTTCATTTATTTCCACTATTTCCTCGTTAACTTTCTTTCTGGTTGATCTATCCATTGATGAAAGCAGGGTGTTAAGGTCCCCTATTATTGCTGTGTTGCAGTTAATATATCCTTTTGGGTCAATTAATAGTTGCTTTATGTACTTTGGTGCTCCTATGTTAGGTACATATATATTTATAAGTGTTATGTCTTCTTGGCGGCATGTCCCTTTTATCACTATACCCCTCTTTGTCTCCCACTGTCTTTTTTATCTTGACATCTACTTTGTCTGATATAAGTATGGAAACATTTGCTTTCTTTTGTTTGTCATTGGCTTGGAGTATCATCTTCCATCCCTTCACTCTAAGCCTGTGTTTGTCTTTAGAGTTGAGATGTTTCCTGGAGACAGCATGTTGTTGGGTCTTATTTTTTAATCCATCCAGCCACTCTGTGTCTTTTGATTGGGGAATTCCCTCCATTTACATTTAGAGTGTTATTGATATATGAGGGCTTAATGTTGCCATTTTATCACTTATTATCTGATTGTTCCGTATTTCCCTTGTTTCTCATCCCATGTATTTCAGACTGCTAATTCAGTTTGGTAGCTCTCAATGATCGTTTTCTCAGTTTTCTCTTTATTTATCATTTGTGTCTCTCTTCTGATTTTTTGTTAAGTGGTTACCAAGATGTTTGTATAAAAGATCTCATAGATGAAACATTCCTTTTTCTGGTAGCCTCTTATCGCCTTGGTCTAAGCTGTTTCTATCCCTTTCTTCTTCCTCTTCTGAGTTACTGTCGTCATAACTTATTCTATCTTGTGTTGAGAGTTTGTGCTTAAAATGAAGTGATTATATTTATTCTTGATGTTTTCCTTCCGTTGATCTTTAATGTTATAATTGTTTGCTAGTCTGTTCTGATAGAGAGTTGTAATTTTCTGATTTTGTCTGCCTATTTATCTCCTTGATAAAGACTTAGTAACCTCTCTCTTCTTTCTTTTTTTTCAGGCAGGAGGCTCTTCTTGGTCATATCTTGTAGGGGAGATCTTGTGGTGATGAACTCCCTCAGCTTTTGTTTATCTGGGAAAGTTTTTATTTCTCTGAAGGGTACATTCACTGGATAGAATGTTCCTGGCTGAAAGTTTTTGCCCTTCAGAATTTTGAATATATCATTCCATTCTCTCCTAGCCTGTAAGTTTTCTGCTGAGAAATCAGTTGAAAGCCTGATAGGGGATCCTTGGCACATTATTTTCTTCTGCCTTGCTTCCCTTAATATTTTTTCTTTGTCATTGACTTGCCAGTTTTACTAATACATGCCTTGGAGAAGGCCTTTTTACATTGAGGTAACTAGGAGTTCTATGAACTTCTTTACTTGTAATTCCAGCTCCTTCCCTAGGTTTGGGAAGTTCTTAGCTCTTATTTCTTTAAACAAGCTCTCTGCTCCTTTCTCCCTCCCTTCTCCTTCTTGAGTACCTATAATCCTTATGTTGAACTTCCTAATTGAGTTGGATATTTCTTCATTTCTTTTTAGTCTTAATTCTCTCTCCTCTTCCATCTGAAGCATTTCTATATTTCTATCCTCTAAATTGCTATTTCTATTCTCCATAATATCATCTCTGTTATTTGAGAACTCCAGATTTTTCTTTGTCTCATTCATGGTGTTTTTCATCTCCAACATTTCTGATTGGTTTTTCTTTTTAGTTTCAATCTCTTTTGTGAAGAATTCCTTCTGTTCATTAATTTTGTTCCTGATTTCATTAAACTGTCTTTCTGAATTCTCTTGTAGCTCGCTGAATGTTTTAATGATAACTATTTTGAATTCTCTGTCATTTAGATTGTAGATTTCTGTGCCTTCAGGGTTGATTTCTGGGTGTTCATCTTTATCCTTCTGATCTAGAGTATTAATATACTTCTTCATCCTATTTGATGGGGTAAATTTGTACCTGCACATGGTGATGGTAATCTGGTCACAGAGTCCACCTGCCACTATTGTGAGGGGGCAGAGGCTGTGTATTCTGAGCCTGCCAAAATCCCTGTCAGCTGTGCTGTTTGAGCCTGAGCCACTCCTTGGGACTGTGGTGGCCCTGTGGGCTCTCCCATTGAATTGGAAACTGATCACATGGGGCTCCCACAGTCCCACTGAGACATGCTCCCCCCATCAGGCCACAGTGGTACTATGGGCAATCACAGCAGCTGGGATTCATTTTCCTGGGCCCACAGATCCACCAGTGTCTCCTCCTAAGTCATAACAGCCACTGTGCTTGGTGGGCAAAGCCTCCCCACTGGGTCTGAGCCTGGGCCACTCCTTGGGGACCACAGCAGCACTGTGGGCTCTCCCACTGGATGAGAAAGCAATCATGCAGGGCCTCAAGGCTGTAGCACCCCAAGGCACGCTCCCACCCTCAAGGTCTCAGTGGCACTATGGGCACTCCAGCTGGGAAAGCAGTCACATGTGTATACAGGGCTGCCTGGGGGTCAGAGGGTGCTCACCTATCTCCACCACCATCACCCTTGAGGTAGTCCACCCACCTTCAGATGTATAGCTGCGTGGGTCTCTCAGGAACCCTGATGTGCTGTGTGGGTATTCTCCCCTGATCAATGAATGTCAATTTAGTTGTAGTTTGAAGGGGGAGAGACAAAGGGAACAGCTCACTCCATCATGTTGCTGACATCACTCTTCACCTTTGTCTTTCTTAATGCACTGAACTTGTGATTCCTGAAGAAGATGAGGATGAGCGTTGTGGACTCTGGTGAAGGCACATGTTGGGGGATGTGAGAATATAAGCTGATCAGTGTCATTCAGTCATTGCCTTCTTCCCACTGTTCTCTGAAAGGATCTAGTCTCAGAGCATTGAAGGTCACAGCACTGCCGTTCCCATGCAGAGAAGCCCATGGCTGTGTGTTCCTCCTCAGTATCTGTAGACCTACTCTCCACTCTTCCCCATTCTGTTTCCTGAGGGGCTGCACTCTGGATCATATCACTCCAGCACATTTGCTCTCTGGCTTGCATTAGGTTTGGCCAAAAAGAGGCATTGACAGGCAATCAGAGGGTAAGAAGAGTGTGCATTTCTGGAATTGAATTTCCTCCCACTCCAGCCTGCCTCCTCCCTCCTTCTCAGGCTCAGTTGTGCAGTGACTGCAATCCTTGACATAAGGCTGCTGTTCCTGTCTGGTGGGACCTCTCACTAGCGAGCTCCAGCTTGCACCAGTTTCTGGTAACGTCTCCTTGCCCTCCATCACATCATAAAGGGAATAGTACCACTTCCTCTGGCACCAGCCCCTGTCATCATTCCTTGATTGCTGATTTAACCTTGCCTACATATTTTTTAAAGTATCCTCTTTAGATTATCTTCGGTGTGGGCCATCTGTTTCCTACTGGGACCTTGACCGCACTGCACACACCTCCTCATTGACTATGGAGATTTCATACCTATCTCAATTTTCCAAAGCATAGTTCCAATCTGAAATGTTTCTTTCACATTTAAGAGCATTTTTAGACTACATTAAAAAGAGTGTCTATAGGTTCCACTTCCAGTATGGCCACTGAGGAGCTCCAAGGACTCACTCCCCAGGGAATAAATTATAACTGAGGAAAATTATTTCTAAGAAACACATTAAAAATCTCTAGAAATTGTCCTAAGGACATATAGAAAATGAAAAAACATTTGTTCAAAAAAATCTAACTCTTGATAAGAACCGTGAATCTGTGGCCCTTAAGCCATGACCTGCTAGCTCCCTCTACCCTCCAGCTCAGCTTGAAGGAATCTCCACTCTGAATGAGTCTGCAGAAAAGGAGAACTCCCTCTCCACCTTCCTCCGAGTTAAGGGCTCTGGCAATTCATTGGGAAAGGCAGGGCACCAGCATTTTTCATCCCCTCCAACGTCAAGTTGGAAAGGTTAAATTCCTGGTGGATATGGCTGAGAGGGTTAGTCTTTACCCATCCTCCACTCAGCCCCTACTCATAGGACAGAGGCTCTACACCAGCTTTGGCAGGCCAAGAATATCAGGGACCCAATTACCATCCCTTCCAGTCACTCATAGGGCAGAGGTTCCACACCAGGAGAAGCAAGTCAAGAAGATCAGAGGCTCCCACCCCATGACCAGCACCCAAAGCCATGGCTCAGAGATTTTGTTCAAGGGAAGAGGCAATCCATAAGAACAGGGCTCCAAAGCTGTCCCCCAAAAAACTGACTTTATTGTAAACAAAGTGCAGGGAAGTTTAAGCCTAAGGGTGCTCTCAAAAACAATGGGTTTTTGGTGTTAAAATATTAAAAGGAGACTCTATAAGGATAAAAATCTAAACCATAGGCAAAATAGCTAACCAGAGAAAACTAGGGAAACAGATAGCCAAGAATACCACTCCTGAGGTCAGAACAAACCTCAAAGACTGGCCTCAAAACCTACTCCTACCTGAATTTAATTAGATCAGACTGTGGAGCAAGTTAAACATTAGGCGTTGTCAAAAACAATAGCGAAATCAGCCAGCAATTGGTGAAGCCTAATAATGAAGTGTGATATCAAATGAGGAAGACAGCTTAACAGAGAATTCAGGGAAAGAGAAAGTCAAGAAGAAAATGGTAGGCATAAATACAATTATAATAATAATAACATTCAATCTGAGTGACTTAAATGACAAAATCAAAAGACAGAGATTGTCAGACTGGATTAAAGGAAAATGAGATCCAACTATTTGCTTTCTCTAGGAGACACATTTCAGATTCAAAGATACAAATAAGATGAAAGTAAAAAGATTTTAAAAGTTATATCATACAAACAGCAACCATAAGAAAGCTGGAGAGGCTATACTAATTTCAGAAAAAATGGAGCTCAAAACAAACACACACAAAAATGTTACTAGAGATAGTGAAGGACATCTTATAATAATTAAAAGGTTAATCTCTCAAGAAGATATAACAATTATATACATATATACACCTAACAACAAAAACCTCAAAAATATATAAAGCAAAAATTAATAGAATTGAAGGAAGAAATAGTTCTACAATAATCATTGGAGATTTGACTACTCCACTTTCAATAATAAATAGAACAACTATTCCTCCTTAAGACCCCAGAAAAAGAAGAGCAAACTAAACCAAAACAAGCAGAAGGAAGAAAGCAATAGGGAGTAGAGAAGAAACTAATGAAATAGAGACTAGAAAAATAATGGAGAAAATCAACAAAATGGAAAGCTTATTCTTTGAAAAGAACAAGAAAATCGGCAAATCTTTGGCTAGAATGACCAAGCAAAGAAATAGAGAAAACTCAAATTACCAAAATTAAAAGTGAGACAGGGGAGATTTCTACTGATCTTACAGAAATAAATAAGATTATAAGGGAATATCATGAATAACAAAATGCAAACAAATTAAATGATTTAAATGAAATGGACAAATTCCTACAAAGACTACCAAAACTAACCCAAAAAGTGATGGAAATCTGAACAGATGTATAACAAGTAAAGAGGTTGAATTACTAGGCCCAGATGGCTTCACTGGTGAGCTCTACCAAAAATTTAAATAAGGATTAATAATATTCTCTACAAACTTTTCCAAAAACAAAAGAGAGAGGAACACTTCCTAACTCATTCTACATGGCCAGAATTATCCTGATACCAAAACCAAAAGGATGTCACAGGAAAGAAAACTACAGACCATTATCTCTTATGAATATGGATACAAAATACTAGCAAACCACATCCAGCAAAATGCAAAAGTATTGTACACCATGACCAACGGAAATTTATGCTAGGAATGTAAAGTTGGTTTAAGATTTGAAAATCAATTAATGTAACACATCACATCAATAGAATAAAGGACTAAAACCATGTGATTATCCCAATAAATACAGAAAAAGTATTTTACAAAATCCAATATCCTTTGATGATAAAAACACTCAACAAACTAAAAATAAAAAGAAATTCCCTCAATCTAATAAAGAGCACCCATATAAAACCAATAGCAAATATCATACTTAATGGTGAAAGACTGTTTTCCTCCTAACATTAGAAACAAGACAAGAACGCCTACTGTTGCTACCTCTGTTCAGCACTATCCTAAGTCCTAGTCAAGGCAATTAGGCAAGAAAAATAAACAAAAGCCATCTAGATTTAAAAGGAAAAAGTAACACTAACTACTTGCAGATGACAAGGTCTTGTATAATCCTAAGGAAACCACCAAAAAAACTATTAGAACTAATAAATGAGTTTTGCAAGATTACAGAATGTAAGATTATTATACAAAAGTCAATTGTATTTCTATACAGATACAATGAACCATCTGAAAATAAAATTAACAAAACTATTCCATTTACAATGACTTCAAAAAGAACAAGATACTTAGACATACATTTAACAAAAGAAATGCAAACCCTTAATAAAAGAAATTAAACTTTGAAACCTACAAAACATTGTTGAAAGAAATTAAAGAATACCTAAATAAATAGAAAGGAGTCCCATGTTCATGGATTGGAAGACTTAACATTGTTAAGATGGCAATACTCCCCAAACTGATCTATAGATCCACCAAAATCCCTACCAAAATGACATGTAGATTCTTTGCAGAAATTGAAAAATTGATCCTAAAATTCCAATGGAAATTCAAAGGACCAAGAACAGCCAAAAAAATTTTGGAAAAGAACAAACAGGAGGGTTCATGCATCTGATTTCAAAACTTACTACAAGGCTACATTCATCAAGAAAGTGTGGTACTGGGATAAGGATTGATATATAGGTCAATGGAATAGAATTGCGAGGTCAGAAATAAACCCTCATATTTATGGTTAATTGATTTTCACAAAACTTGATTTTCCAACGTATTATAAAAGATATTAAACGATAAAAATCAACAGCCAAATGAAGAGATACACAGGATGAGGTCCCGAACAAAAGAGCTTCTGTCCTTGTGGTGCTTGGGGCCTGGCATGTTGGCAAATGGAAGTATTCTGTTTCCCCAACAGGAAAGCTCTCCAAACCCTCTCCTTTTGGGTTTAATGGCGGCTTCATTACATAGTCATGATTGATTAACTCATTGGCCACTGGTGATTGATTCAACGCTTAGCCTCTCTCTCCTTCCTGGAAATCCGGATGAGACTGAAAGTTCCAACCTCTATTCATGGTCGGTTCCCTCAGCAACAAGCCCCCATCCTCAGATGCTTTGCAAAAGTCACCTTCGTTAACATAAACCCAATTGTGGTGGAAGGGGCTTGTTATGAATAACCCATTTCACCTTTATGGCTCTGAGGCATTTGTAGGAACTGAGGACAAGAAACCAAATATTACAACAAAAGATGCTCCCATTGCTCTTAGTGCTCAGGAAATTTCAGAAAATTTCAAGTGTTTGGGGAGCTGTGAGTCAGGAACCATGGATGAAGAGCAAGAATATCTGAGAAATATATTTTGGTCATCAGAATCCCCATATATATATACATATATATTTCTTATAAATCACAATATCACAGTCCACCCCCGATCTTCAAACTTGGATTCCTTATAACAAAACAATTACCCCTGTCACAGCGTTTACATTTGGTGTAGCATTTATAGAACCTATATAGCAATAGAACCAACACAGATACGCCTAATATTTGGAGAAGCCAGTGTGGTGTAGGGATAGATATAAAGAAATAACTCATTTGTCCTATAAAGCCGTTACCAACATTTTTATATTCTTCCACTAGTTTGATTATTCCTTTCCCCCTCATCTATTGCTGCTTGTACTTTCTGATAAACGTGGGTAGAACTCTTTAGCACAGAAATCTGCTGCTGACCCACCAAATCCAGTTCCTCCTTGGGCCAGTCATTATCCTTAGGTGTTACGTCCTGAGGAGGCTTTAACTCAATCCCCCAATACATCTCATCATCAACATCGGTATTATCACAAGACTTATTTACTTGAAGTAGTAGAATCTTACCAACGCCAGCATTACACCGCGTCGCAGTATGGTCATGGTACAGTTCAGTTTCACTACAGAATAAGTCAGTGAGAATTACAGTGGTGTTTGCTTTGCCTTCCCTGCAAAATCTACCCTTGTCCTTATACAGATATTATTAAGGCCAGGGGTCGTTACAGTTGGCCATGATTCAGTTAGTTCTGGATTCCAAGTTAACTGGGGACAAAGCCAATCACCCTGCCTTATCTCACAGTGAGACTGGTTTCCATCATTTGTTGTTATATAGCAGGACATGCCTCCCACCTATGGGAAGGACATGAGTGGTATTTAGAATAGTTCCTATCCTTACTAACTATACGACAGGATAGATTTTATTTCTAGCTCTCCTGGGGGTGAGAGAGATCATGGTACCTCCGTGTAAATTACGAGTGCTCCCAGAGAACTTCCACAAACTTGGACAGCCATAAGATTCCCATAGATGTGCCTTTTGAGCCTCGGCAGCTAGGATTGAGGGCCCCTGCCCCATGGCCACTTCAGCCTCCATTTGTGTTAAAGAAGTCAAGAGGCCCTCTTTGTCAGAGTGCAGGCATTTTCCCAACACTGGGTTCTAGCATTATCCAGCATTATCTGTTGAGTCTGCCTGACCCGTTTGGCTAAAATCTCATTATCCTTCCAGACTGACTCCCATCCTTTGCCTTCCTCCTGAAAGAGAACTCCCTCTAATCTGCCTATTCTAGTTAATAAATCTTTTTCTTCTGAATGCCACTCCTCATCAAAAGCAAATTCAGCTTCTCCTAGGATACCCAGACCAGCACCTGTCTCCCCTAAGGCCCTTTTCTGTCTTGTGGGCCATTGTTTCATCTACCATGCATGTTGTTACCATTGTGTGCTAAGGGCCTGGGTGCAGTTAGGATGCTCATTATGCACCCAGAAATGTTGGGTCCTCCATACTAGGGTTAGATGACTGGTAGTCATGTAGATATAATTCAGTTTGAGTATGCCACAAGGCCTCCCACGGCCTTCCTCGTCTCAGGGTGAGGCTATTCCCCAGGGGAATTTCGATCCCCATGTGATGCTCACTGCTTTAATCCTATCAGGAACCCAATGTTTTTCCCTATTTTGCTTAATATCTTTCCACCCACAAAAACAAGGCTGATAAGAGTTTGTGCATAGCACACCGTGGCATGTTGGGCATGCTGCAATTACATTTCATCCATTATAACCAGGGACCTTTCTAATCATTTTATCATCAAGATTTATAGTTAAAAAGTGACCAGTCTGCTTGGAGCCATATACCACATGGTTGAAATCCCAGTAGGAAGCAGTTCCTGGAAATTCCTTCCCAAATGATATCCCTTGCAATAGATATAGCCTGAAAAATAGAAGTCAAGACACTGGCACATTACTAGAGTTCCATTTAGTCATTAACCATCAGTTCAGTTCATCAACATGTCTTATGACCAGATTGCCTCCCAGGGCAATGTCATTCAGGTTTGTAGGCTGCCATTCAACCTTGTTGGTTCCAAAAGCAGGGATGGTCTCAGCAAACATATAGCTTCACCCTTGCAGGCATCTGATGTACTTACACTAAGAGATAATATTCTTCTCCTGCTCTGAGCCTTTCTTAGGGTATTAATAAAATGTCAGATTTCTCTCATTGCATAACCCACTTATTCATCCCTTTAATCTCAGCTATTATTTCTCCTCTCCATTTGTCGTTTATTTTTACCCAGACTTTTCCAGACTTTTCCAGTCTTGCAGGGGACGTTAGGTTTGGCCACTGCGTTAGTCCGGATTGCTAGCACAATACCAGTCTAGCAATTGTGTCCCCTTCAGTCCACTCCCATTCATATAGGGTGGAGCTACACAGGCACAGAACTAGTGGACTGTCTCAAGCACTAGGTAACACAGCAGCATTCACTGTCAGCCCCAATTTTGCCAGATGGATTGAAGGCACAATCCACCCCATCAGGCCCTTAGGAATTCTAACGTAAAGATTTAAAGGTATAGTACAGTTTTTTGCTCAGGAATCATCCCTGCTTCCAGCACCCACAGTTGCACCCCTGGGCCTGAGACCACTGCATCAGCTAGGAAAAAAGAAAGTTGAGGTGATGTGGGAAGAACTGTATAGTCCCACCAGCATGCTCCTCAGCCCCTCTTCCCCAGATCTCCCAGAAAAGCGGAGGAATCTATCCAGTGGGGACCCTCCCTTCGCCTCACTCATGTTGAATATGAGCATACACTTATGAAGGTGTGCAAGCTGGCCCCTCATGCCTTTATCTCCCACCGTTTTAGACAGCATATGTTTCAACTGCCCATTCCAATTCTTTATTAAACCATTACTTTGAGGATAATATGCCCATCTGGTGTGATATGTCTTGGCCTCCTGTTGGACACATTATGGGCTGTAAAGTGTGTTCCTTGGTCCAAAGAAATGTAACTCAGTGGCCCAAATTGGTATAGTATTTTATATTCCAATCCTTTAGTAGTATTTTGAGCATTTGTGTCTACCACCGAGTATGCAGACAGTATGAGACAATCCAGCCTAAGTGTCTATTCCTGTTAGGACCTGTTTATACACACCTGGGGCTACTGGTATTGGTCCAATTAATCCACTTGCCAGCTATGTGCAGGGCCTTCCCTCTAGGAAATTTCCTCCATAGCCATTCGCCATCTTTGTCTCTCTTGTTGACAGATAGAACAGTTCTTGTTGGCATTTTGTGCCTTGCAGGGTGCAAGAGGAATGTGTCTAGATTCAGCCCATTTCTGCATTGCTACAGCCCCGTCATGTCCACTCATTCATGGACCCAGGTGGCCACCTCAAGGGAGCACACAAAAAGCTCCATTTGGTGCCTCCATTCACCTTCTGAACCTGGAAGGGAGTTCTGATGGGCATCAACATGTCCTACTTTAACGAGCCCCTTAAATTCCCAGAGTGATTTCCACAGGGTCTCACCCCATACGGTCATCTCTTTAATGGTCCTGTTTTCCATTGCCCATCCACCTGACCATACCATCAGGCCATTGACCATTGCCCGTGAGTCAGTAAAAACCCAAACATAGGGGCTTTTACCACTGTCCAATTTTTCCATCATCGCTAGGAAAACAGCACACAGCTCAGCCCACCAAGCCAATTTATTCTTGCCTTCACCAATTAAAGTCTTGCCACCTGCTGATTTTAATGCGACCGCTTTCCAAATAAGATACTGTCCATTCTTCTTGGAACTGCCATCCATAAGCAAGCAACTCTGTTGTTCAGTTGAGAGCTGTTCATAGGGCACTGTCCATGGGACAATTGGTGTCAGCAGCTCCTTAGGTGGCTCCAAAGTCAGTCTTAGAGAAAAAGAGGCTACCTGCCCATGGATTCAATGGATGCCTCCTTGCATTCCCTCAGCAGCATGATCCTGTATAAACCATTTCCATTTTATTATGGAACCCTTCTGGGCACTGTCTTCCTTATTAGCGTGTTTCTCCGACATCACTCAAGATATTAAGGCTATCTCAGGTATCATGATTGTTCTACGTCCTTCAGTCATTGAGGCAGTCTCAATTAATGCCCAATAGCAGGCTAATAATTGTCTCTCAAGCGGTGTGCACCAGGGAGCAGCAGCATCTGGGAATTTTCTGATCAAAAATACCAACAGCCACTGCTGGGAGGCGTTCACGGGCTTTGGCCATAAGCTCCAGTCTGCATGAATATAGGTGGCAGACACTTCCAAAATCATATCTGAGTGGGGTCATACGGGCCCAAAGGCGTTAAGAGAGCTACCACCTTTTGACATTCAGACATGGCCTGTTTTTGTTCAGGTTCCTATTCAAATACAGCTTTCTTTCAGGTAGTCTTATAGATGGGAGCTAGCAATATTCCCAGATGTGAAATACGCATTCTCCAAAATCCAAATGAAGCAGCCAAACGCCAGGCTTCTTGTTTGGTCCTGGGATGGGTAGTGAAAGCAGTTTATTCTTAGTCGCTTGTGAAATATCCCAGGTGGCTGCTGACCAGGTGATTCCCGAGAACGTCACTGTTTGGGCAGGCTCTTGGACCTTTGCTGTGTTTATTAACCAGTCCAGGTTGATCGTGTGCATCACCATTGCATTCAAATTAGTCCTCACCTGCTCTTTGGTTTCTGATATTACCATAATGTCATTAATATAGTGTATTGCTACACTTGACACCTGCATCAAGTCCATACCCCGTCTGACCAAATCATGATAAGTCAATGAGTTCAGATAACCCTGAGGCAACACAGTAAAACCAAACTGGGATCCTTCTCAGTCGAAGGCAAACTGCAGTTTCCAAGATAGGGAGAGAGAAGAAAGCACTTGCAGGGTCAGTGGCTGAGTACCAGACTGCTTCAGCCTCCTGTATTTTCTGTATGGTTGAAACCAAGTTGGGAACTGCTGACGCTATGGGTGATACAACTTTATTTAAGCCTTGATAGTCTACTGTTAGTCTCCATGAGCCATCTGCCTTTTTCACAGGCCACACAAGGCTATTGCACAGTGAATTCATTGGTACCCACTCTCCAACTTCTAGCTTGTCATTAATTAAAGTGGTTATCTCTTTTTGTTCACAGGTATTCTATACTGTTTAAGTTAACCAGCTCTGTGGGCTCTGGCAGTTCCAGTGGTTCCCATTTAGCATGCCCAATTAAAACTGGCCTGAGGGTAGACTTACGTGCTTCTGTTTTACAATATTAGGTAGGGGAAGTAACCTCCAGTCAGACATAATATCCACTTTCATAATACGTTCAGGTAAAGGAGATGTGACCACCTCCTGCAAAATCTGTTCAAAAACCCCAATTTCCATCCAAACTTTCACCTTAATCCCATCAACCGTTGCATCTTCATATCCTCCCAGTCTAAATTTAGCCCCTGTTAAGACTTCACCAACAGGTTGTGAAATCGCAGTGCACTGGGCTCCTGTATCCAGGAGTCCCAGAAAAGTCCCTTCTCCTCCCCAGCCATTTTACTCACACTTGTGCATATGGCCTTGAGTCCCCAGCCAGGGGTGGGACCAGAAGACCCTGGCTTCTACACTAGTCTGTACCTTGATTAATCAGTTTCATCATTGCCCCAGGAGATTCCTGATCACGTTTCTCACAGTAATCATGACCTTCCAATATTTTAAATTCCTCCAAACTATGGTAAATAGAGTGAGCTTATTTTGGACCCCTTAATATTGGGGGACCCACAGGGGGTCCCACTGGTCCACTCCATCTCTGGTAGTGCTGCATCAACACCTTTGTTTCAGCTCCATCAATGTTTGCTTTCTTCATAGCCTTTCTCAACAACCATCTGAAGACTTCCACCCTGCTGGGTCGAGGCCCTTGACTCTCCCCTTGTCTCTCCTTTTCTTAAGTACCCTGATGTTCTTGATATCAGTAAGACCCATACAGCGAAGCCGAGATAGCAAATCTGATAAGGCTTCTCAAACTGTTGTTCAATTTTATAGCAGTAAAGTTACATGGCGCACCCATGCAACAGGGGCCCCCTTAATCACAGCATTTACCATAACCTGGGTAATGGGCATATTCAGTGGGTGAATACCCCAGTCATCATAAAGCCAATCCCACATGGCTTGCATACGAATCTTATCAGCTGCTTCACCTGGAGTTTTCCATTTGGCATTTATAGAGGGAGCTGGGCAGTTCCCTTCCCTTCTCAGGATAAACACATTTTACGGAGGCTTTTCTCAGTTCACCAGGCTGCCTGTTTCCTCGGGAAAAACCTCCTGTGCGTCTGGATCACGTAGAGCCTTCTGTGATCATTCAATAGTGAGCTGTGGATCCTGCATCAGTTCAAACGTATTCCACGCTACAGCATTCAAAACCAAAAACACGGCCACAAATTGGTTATTCCCACAACCCATTTTAGCAAAGGCTCTTCAGGATTCTGATGATACCAACCTACAAAATAAGCCAGTTCTTTCACACTATATCCCCTGGTTTCAGTAGTTTCTTGGTTTTGCCCTCATCCTTCTTTGACTAACTTCTTGGTGGCCAGAGGTCTTAGAGGTACTTTCTGTCATCCCTGCATAATTTTCCCCTTTCTAGGTAGTTTTGAGGCTAATGGCTGAAGCTCGGATCCACCCAAATCTGAGCTTAATTTAGCATCAGGGCCTGACCTAGCAGTTTCTTTCACTTTCACTTTGTCTGTTATGGTAACAGCAACCAGGGGATTGTGTATTTAGCATGCTTCTTGTGACTTTGCATTTCCTAATGTATCCAATGAGCCAGCTCCTCAGGAGTCGGGTCTTCTACCATTTCTAAATTCCACTGGTAACTTTCACCTTCATTAACTGATCCCAGTGCAGCTGCAGTTTCATACCATGGGTGACTGGGTAACCATCCAGGGATTAAAGGTTCCTCAGCCCCTGCTCTTTTATCCTTTCTCTTCAGAAAGGACACATTTCCATGAGCCAGGGCCATTCTAGAAAATCCCACTTCACTGACACCAACTGAAAAGGGTTCCTGGACTCAACTCCAATGTTAGTGGGGGGGCTCCCCCCCACTAACAAGCAGGTCTCAGACACCAGCAGGGTGTCCAAGAATTCAACTCAGTTCTGATGCTCTCTACCCAGAGATAGAATTAGTTTCCACAGGTAAAGGGCTCAGTCCCACAAGACCACCTTCCACTTCAGACGCCAGGCAAGCCCAGGTCATTACCTGTACTTCTGACCAACTGGCTATAAGTCAGAAGTTCACATGACCTCTTCCTTGGGTTTGATTAATTTGCTAGAAGGGCTCACAGAACTCAGAAAACCCATTCACTCAGTAGATTACCAATCTATTACAAAGGCTATTAAAGGATAAGAATCAACAACAGGATGAAGAGATGCATAGGACAAGCTCCCAAAGAATAGAAGCTTCTGTCCTTGTGGAGTTTGGGCCTGGCGCTGTGGCATGTGGAAGTGTTCTGGTTCCCCAGCCTGGAAGCTCTCTGAACCCACTCCTTTTGGGTTTTTGTGGAGGCTTCAGTACCTAAGCATCACTGATTAACTCATTGGCCGTTAGAGATTGATTTAACATCCTGCCCATCTCTCCTTCCCAGGAATCAGGGGTGGAACTCAAAGTTCAACCCTCTATTCATGGTTGTTTCCCCTGGCAACCAGCCCTCATCCTTAGGTGCTTTCCAATAGTCACTTCATTAACATAAACCCAACTGTGGTGGAAAAGGCCTTATCATGAATATGAGAAGACACCCATTCTACCTTTATGGCTCTGAAGTGGTTTCAGGAACTGAGGACAAGAGGCCACATATTATAACAAAAGATGCTCCCATTGTTCCTACTGCTCAGCAATAAGGTTTTTAGAAGCTGTGAGCCAGGAACTATGGATGAAGACCAAATATATCTGAGAAACATATTTTAGTCACCTGAGTGACCAAATATATATATTTCTTATAAATCACAATATTGCAGGTGCCAAGACAATTCAATGAGGGAAAAATAATCTTTTCAACAAATGGTACTAGAACAACCAAATATCCACACGCAAAGGAATAAAGTTGGACCATTGTCTCATGTCATATACAAAAATTAGCTTAAAATCTATCTCAAATCTAAATTTAAAAGCTAAAACTATAAAACTCTTGAAGGAACCATAGATATAAATCTTTGTGACCTCAATTAGCAATGGTTGCTTAGTTATGACACCAAAAGCACAAGAAAGAAGTAGAAAAATTGGAAATCATCAAAATTAGCAACATTTGTATTGGCAAGGACACTATTTAGAAAGTTAGATACATAGATACATACACAGAGAGAAAATATCTGCAAATTATATATCTGAAGAGGTACTTGTATCTAGAATAGACAGAGAACGATCTCAACTCAATAATAAAAAAGACAAATAACCTAATTAAAAAATTAACCTAAAATTTTTGAATAAACAGTTCTGCAAAGTAGATACACAAATGGCCAATAAGCACATAAAATGATGTTCATCACCATTAGCTATCAGGGAAATGTAAATCAAAACCACAAAGATATATCCCTTCACACCTACTAGGATGGCTATAACATAAAAATTTTAAAAAATGGATAATAAATATTGGTGAGGATGTGGAGAAATTGGAACCCTCACACATTGCTGTTGAGAATGTAAAATGGTACAGCCATTATGGAAAACAATTTAGCAATTCCTCTTAGTTACCATACGACTCAGCAATTCCACTCCTAGGTATATACCTAAGAGAATGAAAACATGCTTTCACTCAAACAACTTAAATATGAATGTTCATAGCAGCATTATTCATAATATCCGTAGAGCAGAAACAACCCAAATATCCATTAATTAATGAGTGGACACATCAAATATGGTCTATCCATTCAATGGCATATTATTAGGCCATAAAAAGGAATGAAGTACTGAAACACGCTACAGCATAAGTAAACCTTAAAAACATTACACTAAGCGAAAGAAACCAGTCATAAAAGACCACATATTGTATGATTCCACTTAGATGAAATGTCTAGAACAGGTGAATCTTTAGAGACCAAAAGTAGAGTTGTGGTTGCCTAGAGTTGGAAAGAGGGAAAATGGGGAGTGATTTCTAATGGATATGGGGTTTCCTTTGGGAGAAGAAAAATGTCATTGACTGTGGTGATAGTTCACAACTCTGTGCTGAAAAACCATTGAACTGGACACTTTGAATGAATTGTATAGTATGTGAATTATCTCTCAACAAAGCTGGGATTTTTGTAAGTGATTACAATTGCTTTTTCTGACTTAGGAAAGCAAGCCAACTATTAATATAGAATAGCAATTCTCACCATTCATATTCACACTCCTCACTCCGCTCAGACCAGATTTCTGCTGCACAAAATATAATGCATATAAAGCTATTAGAACAGAGCCTAAGATATAATAAGTGCTAGATAGCATTGCTTTATTATTAACCCATTTCTCCTTCCTAACACGACCCTGAATTCCCCTACTATGAGGATAGGCCAATCATCCTGTTCTCTCCCCTTGTCCACAGTGACTGGTTCAGAGACAGGCACATGAGTTGATCAGGCCAGTCAGGGCCGATGACACTCAATTCTCAGAACTTGGTTTAGCTGTTGGGTAGCAGATTCCCTCCTTTCAACTGTTAATAAAGCAAGGAAACATTTAGCCCCCAGAAGTTCAGGCAGTTATTAGGGGAGCACAGGGGAGAACCCACTGAAAGAGAGACACACAGGTAACAGGTTAAACATAAGTTCCTCCTGGAACCTTTTTCCCACCCTCACTACACACAGAGTAGATTACTGCTCCTGCTGCACAGTCCCATAGCCACCTCTGGATCCCCCAACCCTAAGGTTAGACACATCCCAGTCTGCCCAGGGCCATCTCATCTGAACTAACATAATTATTGGCCCAACATAATTGTTAAGAATTCCCCCTTTCAACCTCAAAAGACTCCCAGTTTAAGTGACAAATTAGATAATCATCTATCACAAAATGTGTGTACTCTGTTATTACTTGTTTAATTGTTTGGCTTCCTTATTAGACACTAAAAGGCAGGGACTGTAACCATATTGGCCACTGTTTAGTTCCCAGCACTTAACACAGTGCCTGGCATGAAATAGGTGTTTATGAATTCTATGCATAGTACACGAATAAATTAATGAATAAAATAATTTTTTAAAATGATCAACATACTAGTCCTAGCCCCCAGGTTTTCCTCTTTCAGGATCATCACCTCTTAAAACTGTCCTTGTGTTTAGTTTTTAAGCTAATTTCACAATGAATGAAAACATATGGGAAAGGCAAGCACATAAGCGGGATGGTCCTGTAACCTATACCGCTTCCAATTAGCAATGTTTGCTCCTCTGAGAGCCAGTGGATGGAAATCGCCTATTCTCTTGCCTTCAAACGACACAACACCTGAAAAGTTCAGGACACCAAGTTGAGTCAAGACTTTTTCTAGTTGAAACCTAAAACTCAAGGTAAAATTCCCAGATGTGGAAAAGGCCCCATGAGAACCTCTTTCCCTTGGAAAAGAAAGCTATGGAGTCTTACAAAGCTTTTGCAGCAAATTGAAGTTGTGCAGGAGAGTACTAATAAGACTTTCTATGCTCTCTACTGGCTCTCTTGGCCTTCATTTGACCTCTCTGCCACGCAGCTCAGCTTAGATTCAGCATGTAAAGTTTTATCGGATCTGTAAACCATCTAATTCCCCGATATTTTGCTGTGAAATTTTTTTCATAGCTATGAGATAGAATTTGCAAAGAAGTTGGAAGAAGTTTTCCATTTTCAAGAGCTGGAATTACAGTTCAAACTGCAGGAAGGACAAGGATAAACTCAGTTGGTGACACTCTGCACAGATTCACATATCTATTTGATATAAAAGGATGAAAAGAGTAGGGAAAATACACTCTGCAAAATATTTTTGGTATTCATTTAGTCGTATTAACAGAGGCCCAGAGGCAAATGTGGCAAATCTAAAAGGTTTACTGTATGTTCTAAAGCTAAACTTAATTCAAGTTCCTTTCATGCCCCTAGGGTGTGCAACCAATGTTCCGAATCCAGAGCCTGGTTCAAGGGAAAGAAACGGAAGAGATGGAAAATGTCCAGCAGAGAAGTTAAATATACTTAGCCAGGGTGGTAAAACCACAGGAATATTCATTGAGCCAATTCAAACCTTGACCCATCGTTAAAACAAAAATATTTTTAAGCTCTGGGAGAAAATAAAGTAGACTGCTCTTCTCAAGCTATTTGTCATCTCATGGCTCTCTGCATTTCTTACTGCTGGTTCTCAGGATTGCAAGATTATAAAAAGAGAAAGTACACTTCCAATATTCCTTGAGTAAACATTCCAGAGCGAGAAAAACCAGTGACCTAATGCAGAGCTGCGCTATATGAAGAGCCGTTCTCCTCCCCAAGTGCTGAGAACTGGTTTGGTCATTTCCTTCCTCATACTCCAGCCATGGCTGGAAAAAGAATTTGGAGTCCTGTATTCTTAGCCAGCTGGAGAAGTCTTTTCTCAGCTTTCTCACTTTTGCATCTCACTTAATGCTTTTCTTCCTTTCCTGCTCTTTAATTTCCCTGTGTACCTCTTAAAGAAATTTATTTACAAAACGATTAACTGACTTCCTTTGCAGTGCTATATGTTGAACTGTAAAAAGAAAGGCAAGAGTGTGTGGGGAAGAGCTGACGTTGAACCACACCTGAAAATCCTTGAAGACTTAGGACGACACCTTCAGAGCCCTGGCTCTTACTTCTAAGCTGGACTGGAAACACCAATTAGGCTGCATCTCTGGACGACATCTCTGGAATTGTGTTCCCGGTATAATGAAAACCTGGATTAATTCTTTTTCATTTCATTACTTTTATTCTCAGAAGGAGAAATGGCCACTGTTTTTGTTATATTCTGTTTTGAAGATGTGTCGATGTGCCCTAACTATAAAAAAATCGTATACATCAAAATCTGCACCAAAAAAATCTTATTTAAAACACAATTATTCACAATCCAAAAGAATTAATCCCTTCGCGAAAGGATTCATCATTGGTTTCTTTTAAATACAGTGGTAATGTTTTTCAATATCATTGAAATTATCTGATTATATTTTAAGATTCACACACAAGCTCTCAGAGTTTCACATTTTAAAACGTACAACAAACGTGTTCTTTTTCTAAGTTGATAGATTATAAATCTCACTGTTAGTTTTCTTCTCATTACACTGTTTACCACTGCATTATTACTAATTGATTTTTCGTAGAAATGTTGTCCTGTTCAAAATATATATCTCAAACGTATTTTTTAATCATTTACTAATTTATTTTTTAATGAGTCACGTATGTAATTAAATATTCATTAAATATTTACAACGTTTCAGTCTTTTATCCAGCATAGTCAATGGCTAAAATCACTTTAACCTCCCCTCCTGTGCTCTGGGCAACACAGGACCTGCTGATTCATTTAACTAAAATTCAAACTTGAGTCAAAATCCTTTGTAGTATCTCTCACAGAGTACGAAACCCTGCAAAAAATACAATTGCATATGAAAGTTCAAATTAGTAGGGAAAAGACAGGCTTCTAAGTGGTATTGGCATAACCAGATAACTCTATTTAAAAAAGGAAAAATGGATTCATTTCTCACATCATAAAATAGGATAAATTCCAAATGTATCAGAAATTTAATCAAATGAAACCATGCAACTACGAGATGAAAACATGAGCGAATTGTTTGCTATACTATACGAGAGTGGGAAAAATTTTCATAACCAAGACTCAAAATCCAGAAGCAAAAAGAGAAAGCACCGATAAAACCGATGTAAAAAAATAAAGAAAAACCCTTTACATGATAAAACCATCATAAAGAATGTGAAAAGAAAACAAATAAACTAGGAAAAACATATGTAACTTATAACACAAAGGATAAGTATCCTTAATATATGAACAGCTTTTAAAGTTTGAGAAGAAAAGACCAATGACCTCATATTGTCAAAAGGACTAAGGAGCAGCCCATGGGCAAATGTACACAACCTACAAAAAGCTCAACATTGCTAATAAGAGAAGCATAATTTCAAACTTCACTGAGATACCAGTCCTCATTCACCAGATTGGGAAAAACCCAAGTTTGACAACATACAGTTTTGGCAAGGTGGTGGGGAAATGGGCCCTTTTGCTCTGCTGATGGGAATGCAAAGTTATAGATCTCTTGGAAGGAAATTTGCTGATCTTTTCTGGAGGGACCTTGCTAGATACTGACCCAGCAATCCCATTTCTAGTAATCTAACCCAACAATTTGCTGGCAAAAATACAAAAAGATGCAGAAGGCTCTTCATTGCAACGTGATTTGTAAGAATGAAGGACTTGGAAGCAACCCAAACGTCCATTGGAGTACAAAGCAGCTGTAAAAAGGAATGAGGACAGTGCATTTGGATATAATCCCATCCCTTATGCCTTTAGCTCCTTAGCGGCACACTTTTATCTGTGATGATTACTAGTCTTTGTCAATCTCATCAGACACTCCTTTGTACCTCTGCCACACTGTGCAATTATGCTTAGTCTATCTCATGCCATAACCCAGTGCATATTGTATTTTCTGATGATCTCTATACTATTATGGCGTGATCTCCAGATAAATCATTAAGTAAAAAAGGCAATTATAAAAATATATGTATTACTAGGAAGGAGGAGGAGGCTATCAATACCTGTAAGTACTTGCTCATTTAAAAAAAAGCAATGGAAGGAATAACATAATTTTTTAAAAATGGTTTCCCATGAGGAAAGAAGAAATTATGTAGAGAAGACAGGGGACAAAGCAAGACTTCTTTGAATATATCTTGATTTGTAGGTTTGAGTTTGGCACAATATAAATATTTTACATAATTTTACAACATAACAAAGTGTAATCCTTAAAAATTGAGAGCGAAACTAATTAAGTGAGGGAAACTCTGTATCAGGTAGGGGCAAAAACACAGGGAGGACATATTCCAGGTAACTTTGAAACACTGCAGACTGACCATACATCTATAAAACATACTCTGAGGACAAGAATAAGTACAAACAAATCTTAAACTGCATTCAATTATCAAATCCCTCATGTGAGAGATAAGTCGTTATTCTGAGTCTATTATATGTGTACTGTGAGATTAAACAAATCCTGTTAGTGTTATCAAAAACCAGGATTTTTGATTTGAGAGAAAGAAGATGCAAATGAAAGATCCGTAAGTTAACACCCTCTCGTCCTAAATGTGAACCAGAAGTGTCAGCAGGAACTCGTATATTTTACTTTTTAAAAAAATACATATTTCCTACCTCTGTCCTCTGAAAAGGTCTAGAAACAATGACCAACCCAAGAGCAATAAGCAGCCATAAGTCTTGTACTGCTGTTTCTGTAAATCATTTCTAACTCCAAGGAATCATGTTCCCTTGGGAAAATGGCCGATTCCCGGTCTGAGGAAGGAGACGGAGAGGAGACGGGAGCATCTTGTCCTACTGTAAAGCAAGGCAGCTCTCACAGATTGCTGAGACTGCTCAAAAGACTCAGAAGACCACCTGAATTGGTTCTCACTGGCCAAATATGGACGAATTTAAGCATTAATAAGGATAATGAGTGCAATGAATTAAAACACATAAAATATGCTTATTCCATAAAAATAATTTTTTTTTTTTTTAAAGATTGGCACCTGGGCTAACAACTGTTGCCAATCTTCCCTTTTTTTTCAAAGATTGGCACCTGGGCTAACAACTGTTGCCAATCTTCCCTTTTTTTTCAAAGATTGGCAGCTGGGCTAACAACTGTTGCCAATCTTTTTTTTTTTCCTCCTTTATCTCCCCAACCCCTCCCCCGTACACAGTTGTATATCCTAGTTGCACGTCCTTCTAGTTGTGGGATGTGGGACGCTGGCTCAACGTGGCCTGACAAGCAGTGCCATGTCCACACCCAGGATCCGAACCCTGGGCCACCGCAGCAGAGCACGCGAACTTAACCACTCGGCCATGGAGCCGGCCTCTATAAAAATAATTTTTAAAATTAATGGGTCTCCTTTGAAGGATGCTAACCAACCAACGAATGTTTTTGGAAACTGATTAAGGGGAAGAATCTTTATCAGGCCCGGCCAATTCCAACAGTACCAGGATAACCAAATACCTGATAAATCTACTAAATGAAAGCAAGGTGATAAAATTTAAATATTATCATTTTGCAAACCTTAATAAATTAATATATCTTGGCAATGATTATTTGTGGCTACCAATTTTACAAAAAGAAGACAATTTGACATTCTGTATCTCCTGGTAGAAGCGCACACCACCACTTAAACTGTGTTCTTGTCAGAAGGAACTAAATAAACCTGAATGTGATTCAGCCTCAATACGTAACGATGACTAACTTATAAGACATACCAGAACAAAGGGACATGTTAAACAGTCCTTCACTGATACAATCAACAAAATCTAGACTGAGAAATCCTACGGGATGAATTACCCAGTTTTTCCAACAAATACGTTACAAGAAAAAATAAAATGGAGATGAAGAGGGAATTCATAGATCGAAAGAGACTAGAGTTATATCAACCAATGACAATGTATGGCCTTATTTAGACCTTAATTTTAAAAAACCATACTTTGAAAAATCTGAGACAATTGGAGAAATTTGAAAATAAACAAGATATTTGATTATATTGAGAAATTTTTGATATCTTCGATGTGATCCTGGGGCTATGGCTAGGTTTGAGAAAAGAGTCCTTAACTTTCCATATTTACAGATAAAATCATAGGAGATCTACGAATTAATTGAAAACCATTGGGGCTGAGGAAATAGTGGTTGGGAGTACAGATGGAACAAACTGGGCCATTTGCTGATGGCTATTGAAGCTGGATGATGAGCACACAGAGTCCCTATACTATTGTGGGGACCTGGAATTGGCCACCCCAAGATATATCTCTTTGGCATCAGGATTATTTGAGGCTGATTGCTTTTGATAAACTGGGACAGGGAAGGAGGCTCTGAGGAATGGAACTTGCCCTTTGTTAGGACACATTTATGTTTGTAAGGTAAATCTCTATCTGTAAAGGTGCCTCCCTCTCTGTACCAGGAAGAAGAAAGGAGATGACCTTCTCTCTAGAAACTCTTAATCAATACCAAAGGCAAGGACTTAAATCTGCATTTTATTGTGCTTGTCTGGTAACCTCCCGTAACTGACTTCCCTCCCCCTCCCAACGCTGGCATTTCTTAAGGATTAAGCATCTTTCCTTAGGCTAGGAGCTGATTGCTGCGCTCACCTGTGACCGCCCAGCTCCAGACAATAGACTTGCCTGCCTCCTGCTACGCCCTCTGAGATAGCAGACCGTTACCTGCTGTGTCCATCAAGCACTGTGCCGACAGGGCAATCTTGTGACTGTTGTGGGAGGGACATTTCAATCACATGTGAAACACCCTGTTTGGGGGTATATAACCACTCTGTGCACCCCACTTCTTCGGTGCCCTTTCTTCCTTCGGGAAGAAAGGCCCCGGGCCATGGTTCCTGCTAAAGCTTTGTTTAATTTTCTCTTGCTATTCTGTCTCTGTGAATTTAATTCGTTCTCCGGCCAGACGAACCCACATTTGGGAAGAGGAAATGTCTTCCTCCCCTACACTATTTTCTCTAATTTGCATATATTTGAAAATTTCCATAAAAAACATTTCTTCAAGAAGAACGTGTAGAAGTTTAGAATATCCAAAATAGGGTACCATACTCCAGTTAACAGACAATTGCGTTTTTCCTTTCTGTGGTTCAGAGTTATTTCAAATGCTTTAAGTATACATTAAATTTTCCAGCAGACGAATGTTTCAAAGAGGATGGTGTAGGCTGATTATTAGAGGAGAAAAAAGGTTAACGAGATGGAGAGTCGGGGAGCTATGTTGACAGAGAGGGATTGGTTGAGAGGGAGTTTTGAGATAGTGTTTGATTCTGAACAACGTGAAATAAATCTTCACAAGGAGAAATGGACTCAGGACAGGCACAATCTACATGTCCCCTGGTGAGGAGGCTGGGGCTGTCTGACCTTTGCACTTTGCAGTGCCTGGAGCCAGGATTTGGGCCGAATGCTAGAGCAGGAGGGAGGCGGCAGGCTTATCGGAGAGCCGAGCAATGGAAGAGGCTCAAGAGCTGGTGTTAACTGAAGTCTGCAGAGAGAACCTAAAGTCAGGCCAGGAGACCAACTTCAGTCTTTAGGTTTGTAGGAGAGAATCAAGACTCAGAATGGAAGTTGAAGCCAAGGACATTTAGCCCAGAACTGAGAAAAGTCCCCAGCAATTGCCTCAAATTGAATTTAAATGTCCAATTTGCATTGACTGGCCACCAGCCCATGATGCAAGGAAGAGAAGTGGACTGAATGGATTGATCCAGTGTCCCTGATGCGTGTTGTCTTGACTTAAGTTGTGAGACTGGTGGGCTGCAAAGGGCAACACTCAAGATCAGAGTTTATAGCAGACAGTTAGGCATCCTTAAGCTCGGATGCAACGCCAAGCCATTCATCCCTTCAACGAGGATTTACTAGGAATCTTCCATGTGCCCCACAGCATGGTAGGTAGTGAGAAATTCATGACAAAGAAAAGGGCTACAGGGCCTCTGAGTCCCCGTGCCACCCTCTGCCAATAACTTAGCCACGAGAACTACTTCCCCTTAAAACAATACAAGAGAAAACTGATGATGTCATTTCTCTGCCCCAGTATCTCCATTTGGTACTGTGTTGCCCGTAGAACCACATCCCAACTATCTAACATAGAACACCAGACCCTTCACAACATGCCGCTCAGTCTCCTCACACTCTCCTCTGGACCTGAGGCCTGAGCTAGAGCCAACCATCCCACTCTCACACCTCAAGGTCTTTGTGTGTACCTAAAATGTTCTTTCCTTCCCTACCCAGCCTTCCCAAACTTCCAAAGCCAGTTCAATTGTTACCTTCCTTGGACCGCTCCCTCAGAGCTAGATTAAGGCTCGTACAGTGCCCTCTCATGGACCTTGTATTATGCTATCACATTGTTTATCACACCTTATTGTAATTGCAAATTGCATTGTTCCCCCTTTTTGGTTCTCCTCAAATATTGCCTTCACTATCTAACGTTCTCTTTATCTCTTTACCAGTGACTCTGTCACTTTAAGGCAGAGACCAAGAGTTACCCATCTCTGTATTCCCCAGTCCCCCACCCTCCCCAGAACTTGGCAAGTGGTAGGTAGTTCATTTACATGTGTTGGGTCTGGTGGGGGAGTCAGGGGGAGAAAGAGGAAGGATGTGAAAGCCAGCAGTTAGATTTGGTGGTTTGATTTGCACTTCCTATTTGAAAACTCCAATAAATGTAAACATACTTAAATTTAAAAGTGATAACTTGAAAGTGAAAAATAATAATAACTTGACCTAAAAACGCTTTCAATAAAAACAGAAGGTAGGTGGAGAGGAGGATGAAGGAAGGGAAGTAGAGAGTAGAGCAAGAGGAAACAATGGAGAGTGGCCCTGGCCGAAAATTGGGGCAGTCGTCTTTGTTACTTTGTCCTCCCCTGTGATGCACACGCCCCACCAAACAGGCACCACCCCAAACCCCTCCTCAGCTGGGTGCACAGGGAGTCAAAAATGGATTGCACCAGTATTAGAAACGTGCATGAAAATGAACAAACAGGAAGGAAAACAGAGGTGAACTTGTTCTGTTAGAATGGTACCATTGCGTTATTTGGTTTTTAAGTTTCCTTTAGTGTTGTGATTAAAATGTTCTTTGACTTGACAATAGACATTCTTAACAATAGATCTCAGCTGAAAATGGCAAAGTTGCCAATAAACAAGTTAGCACTAAGGCTTAAATGATCAATACATGATTTTAGGGGTTTGTTCCTCCCAAAATGTTGCTTAAATTGGAAGAATAAATCTTTCCTAGTGCATTTCATGAAGAAGTACAAACATAGGAAAACCACCTTGGCTTTTCCCAAAATCCCCTTGTAATCTCTAAGGAAATGCTTACTTTCCAGCTTTGCAGGAAGATAAAATATGCTTTCTTCCCCAGCGCCTCTAGCAAAAGATGGTACATATTTCAATCAATAGTTACGGTGAGTTATTTGTTGAAAACAATATAAAAATGGAAATTTTTTTCAAAGGAAATGACTATAATTTTTTGGCTTTACTATTAATTTGATCGCTTTTGTAAAGAAAGCACATGAGCTATGAAATCACAGCTGGATACAGCAGACATTAAAGCAACAGAGTGTGAAAAATTTGAACTATTGTCTGAATCTGGAATCGTTCCTCTCTAGGAAATCCTCGGACTAAAAAATAAGTAAATAAATAGTCTCATTAATTCTGTAGTTCCTCACTGCAGCTCCTCTTTAAAGAACACAGTTTACTATCAATAAAACAAAGGTGCCTGTTTAAAAGTTTAAAACTATCTTGAAATTTCCCTGAAGATTCATTCTCTTCTTTGACATTGACTTATCTACCATAAGTGAATAATTCAACCGTTTTAAAATATCCTTTATAAAGAAGTGTCTAGCGGATCTTATCTTACCCCAAAATGCAGACTAAAAAGCAGCTCTGTGTCATCTTTTGGCTAAATGTCATCACTTGCATCTCTAGCTCACCTAACGGCACATGAGCAAAAACACGGATAGAACCAAGCCCAACTTTGTAGAGAGATTAAAAAGTGTTGGGGTCTGAAAAATGTATTCCTGCCCACATGACTGGCTCACCAAATATATCCCATATCTGGGCAAGAGATCAGAGAAATGCCAGAAAGAAAAAAAATCTTCCCCTCCAACCTCCTAAAATGTCTAGAATTCTGACCATTGAAAACTACTTTGGCTTAAGCCACTGCTTCTGAGTTTCTCATGCAAGAATCGCTGATGGGAGAAGAAGTGAAAATAAATCCCAGAGTATCCAGAGACCTAGCCCAGAGTAGTTTACCAAAAGTAAAAATGTCTTGTTTCTCATGCTTTAATTTAAGCTATGGGGAATTCTGATTTCTACTGTAATGTATATCTCTATTTGCTTTAACATGAAAATAATGTGGTGTTTCCCCCCAAGGAAAAAAACCTTCAAATAGATTCGAAGTTCCAGGAAAATGTGTTGTGTGTATCCTATGAATTTTTCCCTGAGCACAGGCCAGGTTAGGAAGCCTGGAAGAGATGAGGCATTAAAGACCCTCGCCAGAAAAAATGGAAATGAGTTCTTTGCAAGGGGTTACATATGTGGGGTCGATTTTTTTTTTACTATTAACAGCTTGGCATGAACTGATTTATGAGAAGAACTGGCCAGTTGTCTAACAAGGCCCTGAGGTAAGGAAATCCAAACAAAGCAAGTTTATACAGCAGAGGTGAAGGAAAGCCAGGTAAGAAGGCCTATGGCTGGTCTAGAGGGAAGGACAAAGGAGAAAGTCATGGCAGGAAGAGGTAGTAAGCCTGAGTTCAAAGGGACAGACCAGAAGAAGAAAATGGTTTCTACAAGAGGGATGGAGGACTCAGAGACAAACTTTCCCCACATCTTGTGTTTATCAGGAGCACCCCGACCGCATCACCAGGAGTGAAAATATAAACCTCTGATTAAAGCATAATCAGTGCAATGAATTGAAAAGTGGCTGGCGTGGGTGTCTTCTCCCGGTTCTCTGAGCCCGTGAAGCAGGGAACAAGAGATAAAGAGAACCAGACTCCTTCTCAGCCACGGTCATGATTTTTCTTCACCGTCCGACCAAACACTGATTTGCAGAGGAGGTTACTTCCTAGGGAGTAAATGTGTTATTTGTCAGGTAATAAGAGCGAAGTAAGGCAAAGTTAAAGAAAATGAACTGTACAAGTGGCAACTTATTTTTACAAAATGGAACCAAGAAACACAAAGTAGGGTCGCTTATGTCAAGCAATTATGTCCTAAACAAGGATAAACCTGGATTCCAGAAAAGCACACCAGTCAATCACAGATGGACTAGCCTGTAAGATGAGTGAGACGATGCCTGGAATATAGGTTCCAGAATGCCTCTCAAATATCTAAGATACGCACATTCCAAAGGACCACGAAGACTAAGTAAACAAGAAAGCAATACTTAAAAATCTGAGACTTCCCAGGATTTGTATAAAAAAGCATGCTAGCTCCCTCTGGAAGACTCGGGCTATTTATCCTTCTAGCTAGAGCAGCAAAGATGTATCTGTTGCCTGCCCTCTCTCTTCTGTCTCCCCCGGGTGTTCTCCATACTTGAGAGGTTTTTCTAGAAGAATAAAATATTCCCTGACATCAGGAACAGCAGCTTACTTTGCATTCTCTTTCAAAATTGAATCATAATCTCCTTGAAAGCAAAGGTCGCTCTCTACTTCTTTTGTGTCTCCTCCGGTCAAGGCTCTGTTCAAGAGAATCCAAAATTCCCAGTCAGTTTTGCAACAATACCCAGGATGTCCAGTTGGCTCAGAGAGTATCACAAAATCCTTAAAACACAGTTAAATTAAAAATTAATAAATGCAATTAGTTCCATATTGGTATCAAAAATAATTGCCTGGCATACAGCACTATTTTGTAGAAAGATACAAAGTGTCACAAAAATTTAAAAACTGGTTGGTAAAACTGCTTTTCCCCACAAAACTTAACATTACTTACTTACATTCCAGAAATTGTCAGGAACCACCAGTGGCCTCTGCCAGCTTATCTGTGCAAGAGCCCCCAGGGCAGGTTATATAACTTCATCTGAGTTCCCCTACACTCAACATTGGGGCACAGGCTGGCACCCCCAATCCAGCGCACTCTCACCAGCAGCTGAGCTGTTCTGGCAAGAACGACCGGCAGCCTGAGCAGTGTTTTCCCTCACACATCCTTCCTTTCCCCTCAGAAGGGTTTTGCAAGAGCTGCTCCCTGGCTTTCCTCCATCTTCCACAGCTCGCAGTGCCATGAGTTCCCCTGCAGATCAGCCTTCTCTCCCCTATCTACACACACATCTACTTAAACTCTTTCCCTCCTCTCCTTAACTCTTGCCAAGTTACCTCAGGAAAAGAAACCTGGCTCTGTGGTAGATACCGTGATTCCAGGACTGAGGACCAACCCCGCATGGCTGGGAATGCTAGTGGCGCATGGTTCTCAAGGCTGTTTCTTTCCAGGGATTGCTCTCAGCTGGAGAGTCGCCTTGCTCAAGATCACGTGGATCTTGATCGTGATCTTGGCAGTGACCCATAGCCAGTGATGGATCAATGACTAGAATATAGATCATGGCCCCTTGCTTCAAGAGGGGAAAACTCTGAAGGGCTGTGCCTGCTCCCTGGCTCCCCATGGCATCAGCTGAGTCCTTTGTGGTGGCTGCATCTCAGCCTGATGTCCCCCTTCCCCAGTCCTGCCGCCTCACTCCCCCACGGGGTCCCTCCACAGTGTGCTCCCCAATTAACTTCTCCTACCCCAATCTCTCTCTCAGACTCTGACTTCCAGGAAACCTGATCTGAGACACTCTCCCTCTTTTTTTCTCTGCTTTCCCTCTTTGTGATTAAAAACGAACCTCGTGGTGGCTGATTTGTGTTAGTGAAGCTTGGGTGCCAAAGGAAAGCTTTAAATAAAATTATTCTTTAACTTCTGAAACCTCTAAATGTCCTGAGAATTTCCCCTCGATCATCTCCACAAGTCTCCAACCTTCTTCCTACCCTCATCTAATTAAAAGCGCCATTGTTGAAGCCATGTCATATAAATAAGAAGCTATTTTTATTAATTTGGTTATTTTCTGTTATAATTCATGGATCTGCAAACACAATCTTCATTTTTAAACTACAACATTTCATTCTTCCACCGCTTTTCATTGCAAATGTACATTATTTCGTCGAGGTTTACGTTTAAATAGGTTCCTATGGGCTGGCCTTTTGTTCCTTTTCTTTTATTATTTTTGATAGAAAAATTATTTTCAGGTTCCAAACAGCTGACTTTGAAATAAACTGCTGGAACCCAACCTGTCTACAAGTGGGAGCTCGCAGCCACTTCAAATAACTGGCTTTAGAAGCAGAGCGAAGCCTCACACCGTTTCAGGAACCGGCTCCCCCAGTGAGGCAGCTGCCCAGACCCCTACTTGGCTAATAGCAGCAGGGACCCAGCTGGGCTGCAGCAGTGTGACGTCCCCAACTTCAGACCTCTGCTTGGCCCACGCCCGCACTGATCATCTGAATAGTCTGGCCGCTCACATGGCAACTGGGACAGCTCGGCCACGTGTGCAACGGGCTGCGATTCTTTCTTGCTTATGGGGCATGTGAGGTCGCCGAATGCACCATCCAAAACCTTCTCCCCACCCCCTTTTTTGGGAGGTGAAGTAAGGCTGAATATTTCGTTGGATTTTTTACTGATTTTTGGGATTTCTTCTCACCAGTACTTTCTAAGGGACCAGAATCATAAATGAACAATTCCAGAGCTTACCTTGCACATGAGAGCAAAGAGTCAGATAATAACTACAGACAAAGACACCCCAGCCAAACTGAAGCAGATGAGGAAACTGGTATATACAAATATGGCAAATACAGATACAAAGGGAAGGTGAATTTTCAGTTATTAATTGATAAAGAAGCAAGATTAATGGGTGATCAAAGCTGCTTTTTTCAAATATTCAAAAAGGATTCACAGCAGAACCAGTAGGATCAGTAAATGATAGGAGGACATATTTAGCTGTGAATGAAGTCTCAGGAGAGCTAGCTGGAAAGCAGAAGCCACCCAGGGCAAGAGATGGCAGTCCAGCATGGAGCCAGGGGAAAGCCCGTGTCGGTCCAGCTCTGACATGAGCTGGAGCCGGAAGCGTTCCGTGTGAACAGGTCCTCTCCAGCAGAAGGGAGGCAGGCGCCCCTACCAGAGCTAAAGCCTGGAACCCCAGTCTGCTCCTCCTGTGTGGGGACAAGGAGAGGACCTGGAAGATATGTCAAACCAGGATACCCGAGGGAAAGGCAGGGTGGCGGCAGCTGAGAGCACAGTGGCCTCGTGGGCACATGTAGAGAAGCAATCAGCCAGCACAGAAGGACGTGCTCCATCGCTTCCTCTGGTACCTCCATTTATTACATTTACTGTATTTACTGCTCTACCTATGGGATGATGTTTCTCAATCTCTTTTCATTAGCACTTCCCTGAGGAAAAAAATGAAGTTAAATTTAAATTCTCTCTAGTGAGAGAAATTTAATACCAAAGAATAAGATTTTGTCAGGTATGGTTGAGTTTTGGAGGGCCACAGATCATTTTAATATCCATGTAATATTTTTGGCCCCCCTTAAAAGAACCAATTCTCATCCCCTTGAGGGTGGTATAGCCCCGTTGATAATGCTTGTCCTGGGCTGATGTGTCCAAGCGACAAAGGTATTGACAGATCTGCTAAAACACTTGAGAATTTTAAATTGGCTTTAGTAGAATTGACTGAATTTAATTGAATTGTTTTACAATATAAAATAAATAAATGACCGAACATCTCTGGAATGTTTCTCAAAAATCATCTGCTCTGTGTTATTTTGATTCATCACCATGGTTTTAAAGGAAAGGTTCTTCTATATCCATCTGAAACATATGGATTTCCTACTATTTGTAAGTAGCATTTATTCTTTATATTGGTATGCCACTGAGTCACGTTTCTTTGTGCACAAAAAGAAATCTGTTGAGCACATTCTCTCTTGATAGATATCCATGAAACGAAGCTTCTGGAGAAGCAAACGCGAATGTCGCAGCTTAAACATTCAGGGATTCACTGTCTTATACCACCATCAAGCCTTGACACAATGACAAAATTATATAGAAAAATGCGTTGCTACAGAAATTCGTTGTAACACAAAGTAGGGCCACTGCAAAACGTTTCTTCTTTTGTCTTTGGCTGAAGATGGTATTTAAGCTGGAGTTCTAAGCCACCTCAGGGAGTTACTCACTTTTCCCTGGGTATCTCCCGTATACACATGAGGTGTACATGTTAATAAACTTTAGTTTGTTCTTCTCTTATTAATCTATCTTTTATTACAGGGATCTCAGCCACAAACTCAGAAGCATAGAGGGAAAATTATTTTTCTTCCTGTACACTCATGATTCACACCCGGTTCTGTCCCATACCAGTGGGCATTAGACCATGACTTCCTTCTATGAGAGCTGATAATCATTTGTTCATTCGTTCAGCATATATTGAGGGCCTACTGTGTGCTGGAGTACCGTTTGAGTGGTGGAGGTACAATGGTGAAGCAGAAACAGCCTCTTCCAGTTCTTCCCAGCCGGGCAGCAGGAAAATCTGAAGAAAGGAAATGGCCTTCATAGTGAGGTTTTTTGAAACTGCAACTTTATTTCGTTATCTCTGTGTTTGTGTTCAAGATCACTTTCATGTCAGGTAGCATCCTAATTGACGTAGACTAATGAGAAAAGAACAGAGGTAGACTTAGGAAATAAAAGATGCATTTATCCCAAATGAAAGCAAATGAGGTCAAGGGACAAAGTTTCTCTGCACACAGTTCAAATGGAAAAGTGATGGGAGAATTGGGACCACCCCACTACGTGCTAAAACACAGTCATGCTGAATCCCAAAGCCCGCACCATGGCAATCAGGAACGTGTTCATCCTGTGAGTAGCAATTCAATTGCAACACAATTTCATCTGTCACTTCAAAGTAATGTTGTTAATTTGAGTGGTATTGGTTTTAGAGTTTTCTTCTTAGTTTGTAAAGTTGTTTTAGTTTTATAACAAAAAGAGCTATAAGCATCGAGAACTTATACTTAGTTTCATATCTGCACATATGTAAGTAATGTTGTCATTAAATTAATTTAAATTAACAATGATACTGAGGCAAACCGTTCCTCGGGTTCATATAAGCTCTGGAAACTGATTTATTATATCAGCTGTGGCTGTTCCCAGCAATGGACTTAGCGTTCCAGCTCCTACTCACGGAGCAACCCCTTTTCCAATTGTTTAGTTGATCCCAGAGTTGAAAGAAACAGTCCCTTTTCGTTATCTAGAGGCTGGAGGGTCTCTCTGGCCCTCTGTGTGCAGGGACTGTAATTTCCTTGAAATTTATCAGTGAAAGAAAATGGTCCATTGAGAGCTGGCAAACATCCGAAAACAATAAAGCGGAAAGGAAAACCCAATTCAGTCTACTGCCTCAGGGCCTGGGGAAAAGGCTGTGATTTCTGATAACACAGGGAAACTTGGGGAAGATGCTAAGGACAGCTGCAGTCCCAATAGGAATGAGAGGAGCCAGTTTTACGTTATAGATCTAGAAAGTAAGATGGAAGTCTACCCCTGATGATTCTTTTGTCTCCCCATCTCAGAAACACGGGTGAGGAAAGCAGGGTCTTGTTCTGCTTGGTTCCTCAATGCTTGGCCTCAGACCTGCACTGGCCTCGGCAGTTTTCACCAGTCTTTGAGAAAAAAAGAAAGATAAGGTTTACTGGTGTTTATATAAGCATGTTGGTGTAAGGTTACCAAATCTCCTTCCCCAGAAAAAACGGTCCTTTGTTCTAAGATGTGACCGTCCTGCTTTTTTGCGGTTGAAATGTCCAGGGATGCATTACCTACACACAAAGTAGCTTTTCCCTCCAGATGAGGAATCAGACACGTTTACAACTTCTGGTCTTCCAGAAACACAAAGTAACCTGAAACTATGTGGCATGCTAACATTTTCAGGTATGAGAAAAGTAATTAAACATCCTGTCTTTTACAAAATTGGGTTAAGAGTAGATGATGATTGTTTCTTTTTCATTTCTATTTATTCGGACATATAAAAAATTGTCAACCTTATTTTAGTCCTGAGGATTTTTTGGTTTTGGTTTCTGAAGTTTTACTGGTTCATGAAAGCTAAAAGTTCAAGAATCATAGAGTAATGACAGGAGCTGTGACTTTGAGGTGCGGAGAACGGGCTTTTAATCCTAGCTCCACCACTGGCTACCCCACTTGGAAAAGTTCCTTAACCTATGGGAGCCGCAGGGCCCTCATATATAAAATAGAGATGACAGCATCTTTCTTCATAGAGCCACTTGTGAAGAGTAATGAAAAACATATAAAGTATTTGACACTTTAATAAATGGAAGTTAGCATCATTAGTAAGTATCAGCCCTTGGTTTTCACACATTTAGTATAAATTCAATGGTCAAGATGTTTAATTGGGAGGACTCAACATCCTTTAAAATCAGAGACAAAGCAAAAGACTACAATTTCCAACCTGACTGTCTACTTTACTTTACTTTTTCTGGACTAGATCAGACTATCTACACAAGTATCTAAAAAAATTAAAGAGAAAGAAATTAGAACACCCTATGGCTTTTTTGCCTACGAGACACCAACCAACCAGTTAAGCTGATGCTTCTGAATTTAATTTGACATCACTTCAGACAACAGCTCCCAACATCCTTTAATGAGAACTCATCTAACCAGGCATATACACGCTGAGACAAAACAATACACCATGTTTTTAAAAATAAATTTTCAACCAAAAAAAAAAAAAAAACCTTTAGAGAACCAAAGGAAACAGGAATTAGGATACATGCCCAGAACAATAAGAAATGCTTACTTAAAATCAGATCTATTTATGTTGTTAAAATCTAATGCATGAAGCTCACTCATGTATATGAATCGTCTGAAAACTACAAAGAAATTGTAAATGACCAGGTAATCTTCACTGGTCTTATTTACCTAAGAGGTTGTTTTTCGCGTTTTGTTTTGTTTTGTTTAAATGATGAACAGGTCTAACCTTTGTAAGAAAATAGAGGTGTTAATAGATTTGAGTGGAGGAGACTACGTGTTCTTCCTTGTTGGAATAATGTTCAATGACTGTTTTTTAGCCATCGGGAAAATAGCTCGATTTTATTCTAAACAGACTCCAACTGAGAAAATAACACAAGACACTCTTTTGTTTACCTGGGGATTGGAGAGCTCTGGAAGTTCATGTAGTTTCATGAGTGAAAGAATCAACACTCTTCCTTTTCACGGACATGTGAAATTGGCTGCTTCCTAAATCAAAACATGGCCTGGAACAAATGGGGTCTTGACGTGGCACATTTCTGACTAGTTCTTCACGAATATATGTTTTTAATCCAGCAAGTGACTCATCTAGGCTTAGCAAATAAGCCCCTTACCTGTTCCCGAACTCTTTCTACTGAGCTGTGTTTTCTTTTCTCCTTGCAATTTGTGGTGGCTTAGCAACTGATAAATGAGCCCTTGCTGGAACACCATTTAACCATTAAATAATGCCTAGGGAACTGTATTAGGGGGAGAGCACGGGCTCTGCACAGAGAAGGCCAGAGCAGTCACAAAAAACCCCTGATAACTTTGAAACAAAGGCATTAGAGAGTAGAACCATCTAGCCTCCACCACACGGCCCACTCAACTTGGTTCTGCGTACCCCCAACCCGAACCTATAGTAACATAGCACCACTCCCCTAATTCAGCTCCAGGAAACTATTTTGTTCCTGAGCATTCTTTCGGCATACATCCTGCTAATATATATTAATCTAGAAACATAGGCACTTGCCTTGAGCCTATCCATTTTTTTCCTTAGACGACAGTTAGCTAATTTCAGAAATTTCTAAGATTTGAGATTATAATGTCTTTTTTCTTTTTCAACTTGAACAACTCTAGTGACCCAATTTAGTTCTTGAAAATCTGGCTGAGACATGGCAGAGAAATTGCTTCACTCAATTCTCTCCGTTTGCAGAGGCAGGATCTCCGCAGTGTGCATGTGCTCAGTCCTATAAGCACAGATATTCATTCACTTGTCCTTGGCGCCCTAAGGAACCAGCTCCATGTGTATCCAGATGATTCCATTCTTTGAGATAACTCTATTCTCACAGCCCAAATGGACTTGAAAATCGAACTTTTCAGAGATAAGTTTGAAGAGGTGGAATAATCAAAATTCCTTTCTTTATCCTCTTGAAAGTGAAAGATGGTAATCATATATTTTTATCTTGTAAAATTTCATAGGTCAATCCTTTTATATAAAGAGAGTAATAAATCACAAAGTTATTTCAAGCACTCAGTTCTTAAATTGGTTTCCTTTTATTCATTTTACTTCTTAATTTGATAAAGCTACCAATTAAAATGTTACATACTCAGTTTAGAAATCTATGGATTTTTAAGTGGTTTCCATTTGGAAAAAAAGTCAATATATTACAAAAACAGACCTCATTAGGGGCAAACGGTCAAAGGTAGATTGTATTGACATTATCCAAATCCTGTTGTCCCTCAAGAATAAACTTAAATCCTGGCTTCTCCATGGAAATTCTTCCTGACTTCCCAGTCTGAAAAGATCTTTCATGCTTCGGAAATTCCAAGCAACTCACCATTTTTAATTAGTCACAAACAGCCTAGGAACATGACTGTATTGTCTGGAGTTCCTTTTTATATCTCGAATGTCATTTTACTTCTAACGTATTTTTTATCGCATCCCCTCACCCAGCTTATAAACAAACTACTTTAATTCAGGGACCGTGAGTTACAATTTTTTTGATCTCCCTCTCATAGAATCTTTTCATTCAAAAATATATTTTTATTGTTACATACCAGTCAGTACGCTGGGTTAAGGAGGCACAAAGACGCCTTAATTCAGCTTTGACTTCATGAGCTTACATTTTGATAGAGGCAGAAAAACATGAAAGCAAAATATAACTAAGTAAACACAAAAATACAAAATACAAAATCAACCAAGTACAATAACGTGTCAAAGACTCTCTGAGGGAGATGTAAGGAAAACGCCCAGAGGAGTAAGGGCCAGTTCTGTGGTGGGTTGTCTGTAAATATTTGATATAAACTGATAATTTACTTTAATATCATATTACGTATTTCTTTTTATTTTGACTTCTACATTTCCCCATTTCTACATAAGACAGATATTTGCAGCCATTTTCATTCATTTGTTCCATAAATTTTTATTGAGTATCTAAAATGTGTCACCCACTGTGCTTAATGTTGGGGATATAACAAGGAAAAAGACATGGTCTCTGCACTCATGAAGCAGAAATTTTTGAGAGATTAGACAAAATACAAATAAGCAAACAAAATTATAAATTATGATAAGGAAGATGAAATAGAGAGCAAACTCCTCTAGTCAGATTGGTCAAGGATGCTCTCTCTGAGGAGCCAGGCTACTAAGAGTGGAGGGAAAAGTATTCTGAGATTAGGAGGAGCATGTGCAAAGGCCCTGGGGCAAGAAAGAACCAAGGGAAAATCTGTGTGATTGGAACATAATGTGTGAAGAGGCAAATGGTTCAAATTAAGATTGGAGATATAAGCCGGGGCCAGATCTTGACAAGCTTGTAGACCACAATAAAGATATTTATCTTTTATACTAAAAATAATGAGAGGCTACTGGGGATTTTTGGTGGTCTAGTCGTTAAGATTCAGCACTCTCACCCCTCCGGCCCTGTTTGTTTCCAGGTTAGGGAACCACACCACCCATCTGCCAGTTGTCACACTGTGGCAGCTGTGTGTTGCTGTGATGCTGAAAGCTAAGCCACTGTTATTTCAAATATCAGCAAAGTCACCCATGGTGCACAGGTTTCAGTGGCATTTCCAGACTAAGACAGACTAAGAACAAGGATCTGGCCACCCACTTCCAAATAAATTGGCCACAAAAACCCCATGGGACCACTGTCTGATATAGCACCAGAAGGTGAGAGGATGGCACAAAAAGACTGGGCAGGGTTCCGCTAGGCTGACAGCGGAGTGCTATAGTGACACGTGGTCCCTAGAAGCCAGAATCTACTCAAGAGCACTAACAACAAACTGGAGATTTTAGCAACACGATGGCAGGGCCTTTCAAGAGGATCACTCAATATATTACCGGCAGCTGAATGGTGTACTGGTTAATAGCATGGATTCTAGACTCACACCAATGTGACCTTGAACACATTCCTGATCTTCTCTCTGCCTTGACTTCTCATCTGTAAAACGGGAATAATGATAATATGTGCGCCAAAGGGGTTTATGGGCATTAAATAAGTTAATACACATAAAAGACTCTAAACAGTGTTGCACACAGTAATTGCTATATAGTGATGTTAATTTTTTTCAATCTCATGAAGAAAAAAGATGGATTATTAAATAGGTGGAAAAACTGAGTTTCCATCTTCCCCCCCAAGATTTATTTGGATTTATTCTTCATACCTTATACCTAAGTAAATTTTGGATGGTTCAAAGATGGAACTGCAAAACATAAAACAATAAATGTACTGAAGAAATAAGAGAAGAATTTAAAAACTAACTTTGGAGCCATTGTTTATGTATGGCAAAACAAACGCCATAAAAAATATATTGCTAAATAGAGAGAGAGAGTCAATACTAAAATCAAAACTTGTGTTGGCAGAAATCAGCACAGGCAAAACTAGAGGGACAAAAACTAGGAAAAATACTGCCACTCATATCACAAAGGGTTAACCTCCCTCATATAAAGGTGCTCCCATACATCAATACGTAAGAGAAACCAACTGCTACATAGAAAAATGTTAACTTGGGAAGCCTCAAAACAAGTTTATCCAAGCCAAAAGAATTGCAATTTGGGACGTGCACGCTATGGCAAACCATAGGAAAATCCAACAAACAAGGAAGGGGAGCTGCCTTTATAGAGAAAAAGCGGGGAGGGGGGGGAGGGGCTGTTCTAAAAGGATCTCCATTGGAGGAAAGAAACAGTTCAGGGCAGCAGCAGCTTCTCATTGGCTGAGCTGTGGTGTTTCTCATTGGCTGAGCTGTGGCGTTTCTCATTGGCTGGTCTGTGGCGTTTCTCATTGGCTGGTCTGTGGCATTTCTCATTGGCTGGGCTGTGGCGTTTCTCATTGGCTGGGCTGTGGCGTTTCTCATTGGCTG